>NW_024609835.1:177435862-178035862 GCF_016920785.2 Ixodes scapularis
TGTTTTGATACGACGGCGATGGAGATGCGGCGATAATCGTTGCTTGTTAGCTCCGACCAAGCTCATTTTATGCACCGTGAATGTGCTTGTTTTAGTCGAAAGAAATTCAAACTTTCAAATAGAGAAAGCTGTTCCAACATTTATATAATTATTTGTAATAAACCAGGTTGTAGTGCATTGTGTACTAAACTTAAGCTTGACTCCGTTTCATTTTAACATGGCGGCGACCATCATTTTCTCGAGTGCTGGCCGTGCTCGACCTACTTGTGCGTTGGTTGTCCTGTTATCCACCTCCTGCGATGTGCATCAGCCACAAACATGCTGTCTAGATATTATGGGCCCGCCGGAAAGAACCTCCAGTCTTCTTGGATGCAAGGACCCCACTAGGGTTGCTCGGACGTCGTCGGCGCCCACGAACCGAGTCAGTGAGCCTCACGTCGTCTGCTTGGTTCCCCCAGCCCTGGCCTCAACCTTACATAAGTTAGCTGGTGAAAAACAATCTACGACAACGCGGCGTCTTTGGAATGCGATTACTACGAGCAGTGGCTCTTAAAACCTCAGTAGCCATCCTCAATGATGAGCTCTTCGATGTGAACGCTCTTCTCTTGCCTTCACAGTGTGCAGACTCTCCGAATGATCCTTCTACAAGGGACGCTGCAAGGCGCGAGCCTTCTACGTTGTTTCAACTCGCAGTATGATTCTCAAAATGGGCACTTGGTTCCAAATAAGCTGCTGCACCTTCACTCACTTCCCGAGACGCATCCCATGTCAGTTCTATCGGTATTTAAAACCAGGATGCAGGATTCGGTTTATGGCGGTCACCTTGTCGATTGACAGAGTGGAGCACGCTACTTACGGAAAGGATCGTGCTAAGAACTCTAGAGTTGTGCTGGTCGTGGTATTTTTCCGATCACCCTTTTGGCGACGCCGTAACCTGGAGCTGGAACCTCCCACAAGCATGGCAAGCTGCTGCTATGCTGTGCATACTGCCCGGCTTCCGTGACCGAGTCCTATGACTTGCCCAGCGAGCCACTGGTGCTCATTAACACTAGAACTAATTAAATGTGTGCATACTAGAAGCCTTCAAGTTGAGTCGCTCAGAGTGCAGTGTATACCATGGAACTTATTTCCAGTGGCCCAAGTGCTCGACAGTTTGACGGGAGAGTGTGGTCAGTCCAGTTGTTCTCAAGATGCTTATTAACCGTGATAATGCCTCCCTCCAAACGACTCCACTGCTGTTACGGATCACCTGATGCTGGTGCTGCTTATCAAGTGACCTTAGAAACCACGAAGATTTGCAGAACAACATCGACAAGGCCTGCTATAAACAACCAGCTATATGCTTCTTCACACAGCATGTCGGCGGTTTTGTCCAAAATTTGCGGAACACTGGGTTTTGTACTTTGCGTGTCCAGGAAAACAGGCCATAGCACACTTATGTGCCTCTAACAGCCTCTCCAGTATATTAGGGCGTTCCTCAACGGGCGCACCTACAGTGTCTCAGTAGGAAATGCACAAGCTCCTGCGGCTCCACTCGAGCTAGGAGTCCCACAAGGCGCGGTGCTTTCCCCGCTACTCTACAACCTAGTGATGGCGCATTTGAGCCACCGCCTCGACAAGATCCCAGGCATCCGCCACACCATTTATGCAGATGACATCACAATCTGGACGACGGGTGGCCCAGTTGGCCCTCAAAATGATTCCGCCCAAGAAGCACTGGACATCGTCGCCGGATTTTTCATAGAACGCGGTCTAACTCCGTCACCTGATAAGACGCAGTACGCCGTGTTTGGAAACACCAACGCACGCCGAGAGGCGACCCCGTGCATCGAACTCAAGTTCGGGGGTACAGTCATCACCGCCACAAACGTGCTGTGTGTTCTTGGTGTCGACTTTTCTGCGCACGGCCCACCTGTGACGTGGCTGAGCAGAACCAAAGCCTCCGTAGTACATACGCTGCACCTTATCCGTCGCACCACAGCTAAGGACTGGGGCGCCGACACCCACACATCACGCATGCTTGTCAGGAGCCTCATCCAAACCAAGATGCTTTACGGGGCACAGCACGTAGGCATCACCAGGAAACAGCGTGAGGACCTAGAGGTCCTCAATCGGCGTGCCATGCGTATACCGTCACGGGCCTGCCGAACTTCACGCCGGTTGACACGCTGCAGGCCCATGCTGGACTCAACATCATTGGAGACCTGTTAAGGGGTGTCCAAACAGGACACTACAAAACGCACGACTCCGACAAATCGTGAAAATCGAAGCGGACGCTTTTATTTTTACGATTTGTCGGAGTCGTAAAAACTTTTGCAGGAGTCGTGAAAATTTTCACGATCACGACTGCTCTCCTCGCCTCCTCCACTTTTCTCTGACGTCACACGCCACCTGTATCTGGCTCACCTCGCCAACGACCTCGCGTACCGTTGTCGCCTCGGCTCGAAGGCCAAGGGGGTCTGGCTTCGGGTGGATCTGGGACATTCCTGCGTCGAAGGGTGCGTTTCGCCCGCCTCGGATCTGCTTTCTTTGTCGAGATTCACTTTCGTCGTGATGGCGTCCGACGCGGTTCCGTATTGTGAGCGGAGGCCTTGAGCGATTGACCGACAGCCAACAGAGCGTGTGAGTGGCTCTCCGGACCCACGTGATTAGCAGAGCAAGGCCGCCGTGGAGGAAGCGAGGGGGAGATTTGACGGAGGGAAGTTTCGCCCCGGGAAGAATTGACGGAGGGAAATTTCCCTCCGACGGCCGGAAGCGGATCGCGGCAGAGCGCGGCACGATTTGCCGGAGTCGTGAGTTTTGTAGTATCCTGTTTGGACAGGCCTTTACACGAGGCATGCCTCGGGCAGCACATCCGCCTTTCACGGTCCAGACCGGGACGATCCATTCTCGGGTTGCTGGGCTTGCGACCCGTTGAGGGAGTTCCACCACCAGCCGCAACCCCTCCACCTTGGAGTCTGCCATGCCTGACCTCCGGCAAGCCGACGCCATCCCATGCTGGGGGCGGCCATCCGGGCCGCCGACGATCCCAAGCTGCGGCGCACGAACGTGACGTCAACGACGACGGCCCCGAAGTACGCAGATACTACTGTGACGCGGTCGCGGATCCCGAATCCGGATCTACTGCCGCTGCTGCCTGTTGCCTGCCCTTGAAATCGACCACTGGTGTCCGGCTTCCACCGGGGCTTGACTCGCTGGAGGCTGAGCTGCGGGCGATCCTGCTGGGAACGGAACTGGCGCTCAGCGACACCGCCACCGGAGGGCTATCTCCCACCGAGATCCTTCTGCACACAGACTCTGCGGAAGCGGTCAAGGCACGCCTTTCTTCGGCCCCCCCCCCCCCCCCCCCCCCCCCCCTCACTCTCCAACGGTCTGTTCCATCCGGGCGGCTGTAGCGGGACTCGAGTTGGTCCTGGAATCGGCCGCACACATCAGGGTTGTTTGGGTTCCGGCCCACGCGGGCATAGAGGGCAATGAAGCGGCGCACCGGCTGGCAAGGGCGTTCTTGTCTCTCCCCTCGGCCGGTCAGCCGCTTCTGCGACCCTCGGATGCACCGTCTGGCTCCGACGCCAGCACAGGCCCTTCACCACCACAGCACCCGCGCACCGAAACCAAGCGGCGCCTGTCCACCCGGCTGCCTGAGTGCCCGACCTCCATCCCTAGGGAATACCCGCGGGCGGCCGAGGTCCGGCTACGCCGAATCACAACCGGCTGTGCATGGACACCGTATCGCCTGGCCCGCTTCGGGCTACGTTCGCCAGAGTATGCAATATGCGACCGGTGTAGTTCGACCCCTACATCGCCACCTCAAGCCAATCAAACCGCCGGGCTAATCCCCGATACTTCCATTAACACCCAGTCCTCAGCGCATCTTGCCACCCTGCGACACCTGCTGTGGGAGTGCCCTGCAAGGCGAAAGGAGAGGGACATAGCACTCGCGCAGCTCGGTCCACCACCACAAATGACGTTCGAGGCCTGAACGGCACCGACAGGCCCCACAGACGTCAAGAGGCGGGTCTTCAACTCACTTTTGGCTTACGTGAGGACGGCCGGTCTGGCCGGCCTTTTGTAAGCCCTCTCCCCCCCTCCCCCCTTGCACCCCCTCTCCCATTCCTGCATCCTTATTCCCTTCCCCTTCACGACAAGGCATCAAACCGGTCGCGTCGTACCCTTTCTAAATATGAATAAAACGTATCCAACAACAACAACCCTTGTCCTACGACCCCTTGAGTATCGAAGCTCTATATGAGGCTCCTACGAGGTTGATCTTGTAAGATATCAGTTGAAAGTGGTCAGCAAAGGGGGGAAGGTTACGCTATTGTTCGGCAGCCATGCTCGTTCCAGATCACTTACTGCTCTGCCATTGGCTAGGATTTTGGCCATTTAGTGGGTCGTCTTATTATGCCTCCTAGACAACATTGTGGAACTGCAAGGTCACGAAACAGCACTGAAGGGAGTTGTTTGCAAGAATTATGCCGGTGCCTTTCAACTGTTTCCTACCGTAGAGCAACATCATTCCTTCTTGGTGTGGTCTTCACTGTTTTGGCAACCCTTTTATGTGCACTCACGCAGAACACCCTAACAATCGTCACAAGCTCGAAAACACTGGTAGACAGGCAACTTGCCACCTGCACTCCCAGTCAGGTAGAGCAGCGCCTACATGTGCTTTACTGTGAATTATGGACTTTTACTGAATTTCTGTTCAGAGTTTCCCCCCACCCCTTTAATTTGTTTCTTTTGCAGGGTACTGTAGGTTTCTTGGTACAGTCTTTGGCCTCTTTACTATAAGAAATCGCTTTTAGCACGATTAAACGATAAAAACACTTTTAATGCTTTTATTCTCTACTGTATAGTACTCTTAGGCACACAACTGTATACTATTTTATTCAACCTAAAAAAAACTGGTTTTATGTCCGTTAACCAAGAAACGTACACAGAATCCGTCAGAATTACAACAAAGTGTTTGTAAAATTACGGAAATTTTTTACAGTGCAGGGTCTCGTTGAGAGGGGGCGGAGTTGCCCTGATTGTGTTGTCTCAGTTCACATGCCAACAACGAATTAACCTCGGACACATAGTTTCATGGATGCAAGCCTTCCCACTGCACCAGTTCACCTATGTACATACCCTACATACAAAGTGCAGTAAATATATATATATATATATTCCTGAAAAACTTGGATTCTTTAATTCATTGGATTAAGTACGGTTCATTCATCTGCACATATTCGTTCATATCCTCCTCGGAGACCACGTACGATGACGTGAAGTGCCCGTGTTGTATATATATATATATATATATTATATTTAAATGAGGGAAAAGAAAAATACTTTATTATTTTGGGTCACTGAGACGTTTATTTTTGCCGAATGAAACTAATATTACGTTTGCCAATTTTATTTCCTTCCAATTCCACAGGTTATTTAGTCTTAATAAACACCAGGTATGCCTGAATCATTTTTGATCATTTTGAAAAAAAAAAGCATGACAAACATTTTTTATGGGAAAAAAATCTGTTTTTATTTAAGGAGGCGCGCGCATGTTTCTATACTTTCGGATAATTAATCCATTTCCTTCGGGCATTTCTGTAGTAAATCATAGCGTGATGCGGGTCACTTTAAGAGGGCCAAGGAAATATAGTGAACACCTTGGAAGGATCAAGCTGGCAAGCCGGGAGACTGACCATTTATGAAGAAGGGACGAAAGGGCTGTCGTGATACACATCATCGCTTTACTCATCCACAAGCTCCATAGTCGACATAATCACCAGCTCTCCCCTCAGACCTTTCTGGTAAAGGGAAGTGAATCTATTAATGTGAAACAAAAAACAAGTGAAACAAGCACATACTATTTATGGTGTCTTTCTATGTATCGCATTTTACATTAAAGGAATACTTCAAGGAAATTTGAAATATTCCCGTCGTGTTCAAAAATAGGTTATGATATGATCCACAATATCCGTAAATGACAATCGCACGTTTCTGTTTTAAGCCTGGGTGGCTGTATTTTTCGTTATAAACGGCCCCCCTGGGCAAGCGCTCGGAGAAGGCCCAGCGGAGACCAACACAATCGTGACGTAGGTCGTCTCAGGACGAGCAAAGCTACGGCTAGACTGACGTCGAGAGGATGGCCTAGTCGTTCCAGCCAACGAAGCGGCTGCTTTTGTAAGAATTTTGAGTGATGGGATAATTTCTCTAACCTTGTAGAGGGACAATAGCGACTTCTGCGACACACAAAAGGCATTCTCGGGAAGAGGAGAGTTCCTCCTTCCCCTCCTCTCTCGTCGTGGCCGAAGGCGAGACAACCTCCGTCACTAGCTGTCAAGGTTCCTAGACGGGCATTGCAAGCGAGGCATTAGTGACATCCACCTGGTGCTCTTTACTAATCGTTTAATTCGTTTTAAAATTTCTTTTCGTGACTTTTTTAGCAAGATATTGGTATGTTCAATGTGATGCTGCTCCTTTCAACACATACAGACCAGAAAATGAGCGCCGAAATATCGTTGTAGTATCCCTTTAAGGTTTCCAAGATGTTTTGTTTTTTGTAGTTAGCAGCTGCTACAGAAAAAACTTAATCGAAACGCTTCCATCTTTATAGGGCAAAAGACATGAAATGCAAAAAAAAGTAGCATCGCATATATTTTCATTTTCCTTTCCACCTGTTTGTACCTTCACGCTACATTTCAATAAAATCTGAAACTAAAGTAGTGCACCACATTTCCTTACAACATTTGCAAACATAGTATACTTTTTTCAAAACGTTGTACCCATAAATAAATTGTTACTGTATGTGGTGTTTCATTGTAAACTTCAAAGTAGTGTTAAAAACAATATTGTGAAATAATTTCTTGAATGCTAGTATTTGGAACAATGATTTTAAGTTTGAAAAAACAGATATGTGATCAAACCAATACATTATTTCAGTGTTACTATTTATAACATTTATTTATTGTTTTGCATTGAATGTTATGTTTCCTTGTAAACTTCAAAATATCATTGGAAATATATGTTAAAATGTTATTTCGATTTTACTTCCTGCAACATTATTTCACGGTTCTGCATTCACTGTTACTATAATGCTTCGTTGTAAACTTCAAAATAATGTTAGGAGCAGAATGCTACTAAATGTTACTCTAATGTTAGTGCTCATAACATTGGTTTACAGTTATATATTGAATGTTGTTATAACGTTTTGTACACAACAATATAGTTATATGTTTAATTTGAACGTTACACTAACATTGAGCGCATACCTAAAACGTTGTGTGTTCTATTTGAACGTTGCCGTAACATTTACACCTGACGCAAACATTATTTCAACTTACACAACAAAAAATTAATGTTATTATAATGTTTTGTGCTACCTGGGCCGCAGGAAGGAGGCAAAAGAAAGCGAGGAGTCCGGTAGCAGAAAAATGGCTAGGAGCCGCGTGGTCGCTACTTGACGTCGATGTTGAATCGGGTCCCTGCCGACTGAGAACGCGCAGTGCTTGACAGGACGGTGTCCGGGGGCCAAGTTGGCGCCTCATAATAAGGTAGGAAGGGCGACGTTGCATCGACTCGAGGGAGAAAACAGGTTGCCTGGTTGCCGCATTAAACACCCAGCAACAAAACCTCCAAGATGAGCAACACCAGTGCTGTGAACAGCAATTAGAGCACATCGGGACTGGCTCTTCTTGTGAACCGAATGACGAAGCCAGGGAGTCACCTTTCTCCGGACTCGACGTTTTGGGCATAGCGGTGGAAATAGAAATGCTGGTCGATGATGACACCTATGAGGTGGATATGCGTTGTTTTTGGGATCTCCACTCGGTTCAGGAAAAAGTGTTGGGGGGGGGGGGGGGGGGAGGGGGGGGGGGTCGAAGATTGGCGCGAAGCAGTGATGTGTATGATAGCGCATTTGGTTTAAGTTTAGAGGAAGTATGTAGTATTTTGACGAGAGAAGAATGCGATCTAGATCACCTTGTAACTCTTCACCGAACGTACAATCGCAATAACGATGAGAAAAGATAAAATACAGCTAGCCGATTGTCCTCTAAGCGTCACCGGTCGTGGCTTGAACACACACAGATACACACGCGAAAGCGTCTGCTAGTGTGTTCAGCTACAGTGCCAGAAAACGCGGTGGCTGTTCAGCGAACTGGAGAAAGTACTAAATAAGCAAAAGCAAATGCCGCGCACTCGCGCTGCCTCGGGTGACCTGGTCTCCCCTTTAAAGCCGGTCGTGGCCTCCTCTATACAGACAAAGCCTGGCACATCGCCACGAGAAGAAGCCGCCTAAATTGAAAAGGTAGAGCGGCAGACAACGGATGAGAGGAGAGCCTAAAGCCCCTTGATAAAGGCTTTTATTACAAGTACCGGCAACTATTGTTGTGGAAACGTGCAAGACACGTGCCGAGAGAGGGTGCTCCGCCGCCATTCGCTTCCAAGGGCCGCTCATTGCAGCGCTGCGTCGCAATTTGCTTCCAGGGGCCGCTCGAGACACGTTCCTTGTGCACTCGCGCATTCGACGCTACTTGCAAGACAAACGCAAACATATCAAGGATCTTTATCAGAGCCACGTGACGGGTGCCCCGCTGCGGCGAGACGCCGAAACACTTCTCCCGAGCAATGGAATGTCCGCTCGTGCTCCTTGCATTCCTCGCGCTACCACTTCTTTTCTCGTCGGCTTTGAAAACCATGTTTCGGGTCCTCGCCGCTGCAAAAGCTGTGCGCTGACGTCCAGGTTCCTTGAGAAATGCTTTGTGCTACCAGATCCTCGCGCTCCAAATCTCCGACCGGGCACTCTATGGCTCCGTCGTCGAACTGCCGCGCTTTTTGAGTATAAAGGGAACTATGGCAGCAGTAACTGTTCTAAAGCAAACGCCTAAAACAAATGGCACGTTGCAAGCGCGTTTGTTAACACTTTATTTTGGTTATTTACCATCAATCTTTTATACGGGGAAGGCGTGCGCTTGCGGCACGCGTGCGGCACCGCGAGCATGGTTTTTTTTTTTTGTCACGCACACGAAAAATTCACGGAACCCTAGCCATAAACAACTTCGCTGTTCAAATGGCATTACCCTAAACAGAAGGGCAATCAGGCACCCTAGCCCAGCTAACTCATCCATTGGAGGATGCCAAGCTTCCTATACTTCGTTTCACCTTATGTTGTATCGCAGCGAAGGCTAGAAGCGCGAGCTCATAGCGTTGGCAACTGCTCTTAAGTCACGAGAGCTTGTGCCGCCGAGATGTGCCCCAGAGCAAGGAGCGCGCGCTTGTAGCCTTTCCTGCGGTATATTATAAGGTAAAACAGAGTATAGATGCTTTCGTGAAAGACATCACAAACTAAAAAAAAAAGATCTGGCGGCTCGATTTTTTAAGTTTTCGTGTCTAAAAAAAAGCTATTTGCTCTGCATAAACGTCTTGCAACCCCTCTCTTTCAAGACATAGGTTGACAAGGACGTCTGCTAGAAAGGTAGCGATGCTTGGTGATTGACTTTTCTGATCAATACGTTAACAACTGAAAAGCAACTGGATGTTAAAGAATACTCTTTGAACGCACAAAACGTAAAGGCTAAAACTAGCTGCTGATAGTTGTAATTATTTTAAGATAAAACCTCGAGAGCGGACAGAAAAGGAATAACTTTGTGTGGTGTGTCGTCGTTCGTCTTTTTCACCAGTTGCGGAGTTTTGTCTTAAAATACTTTTTCGCATAAAAGTTCGCAGAACCTAACTTCTCAACACCCAAATTTAACGGTTATATGTGTAGTGACCCCTTACGAAATGAAGAGAAGAAAGAAGCGCGAACAGGAGGGTACACTTTAACGAGGAACTCGGCAGCCGGCATACCATCACACCATTAGGCGCGTTCAACCCACCAGATGCCCGCTTCGCCCAAATTCGTGTTGATATTGTAGAACCGTGTTTTATAGTGATGGTGATGATGAATTAAAAGAAGTGACGATTAAAGAAAGAAGAGGAACGGCGCCCGCGGTGGCAGCCACTCGATGTCATAACCTCAACGAAGTCTGACGTGTCCCGCCTCAGCTTTACCAACCTCAGGACTGACCCCACAGAGAATACAATATGGCGACGAGGATGGGATGGGAACGCCGGCCGCTAAGGCTTCGAAACTAAGGAAAATTACGAAGAGAGATTCCAGGAGCCCTCAATTTTGTCTTCCCGATATGGCGGTCAGAACGCCAACAACGTTTGAACAAGCCATAACCGCGTTCAGCCTAGCGGTACAGTAACGCGTCGAGTCGTCGGCTAGAGTGTCGGCGCGGAGTGATGCCATAACCTTTTTCTTTTATCCCATCATTAAAACGCATACTGTTGTAGGCGGTTGCGGAGACGCTGCCTTTGAACCAAACAGCTTAGGACTGAAAGCGACTTTGTATCCACTACTATAATGCAACAGTGAAATGCACTCTGTTCAGCGGTGATTCCGGCTCCTTCAGTGTTTCTTCAAACCCCGGGCGCGCCCACTAAGGCTTGGCCGTCGTGGAAGAATTCGTTTTTGGCATTTCTCGGTGCCACTGGATTAGATGCCATTGAACCGCGGCGTAAAAAGCAGATTTTGATTTAAATGCTTAGAATCGAAGGTCAAAGGGTCGTGTCAGCTTTTCGTCTAGCCGATACGCCGGCCAGTGCAGCGCTGAACGAGTTTGGGACGTTTCTGAGTGCAATCAAAAACACTTCAAGGTTTCAGGATATGTGGCTTTAGAACGCAAGAAACTACGGACTCGCTTTCAACAACGGGGGGGAGACTGTTTCGGAGTTTTTAGCGGCCTTACGGCATCAAGGATCTTTCTGCGCCTACGGAGAGTCGCTCGAGGAGCATTTATGTAAAGTTTTTCTTGAAGGGGTTAGATGCTAAGCGCGTCCAAGAACGAATTTTGCGCGAGTGTGCCGGTACCGCGGTCCCTACACTTCTCGCATTAAGAACAGCTCGCTCGTACGACAGAGCAGTTTCATCAGCCTTCTTCTTCTTGAAGTCACACGACGGTTCTAATGCCGGTTGAATATATCGAGACGCTCGAGTACGAGCAGCAGCGCGCGTCAGGAACATCAAGGCAAGATGGCGGACAGTGGATGCCAGCCTCTCGAGTTTTCCGTTGGCGTCGGCCACATCCCTCGTCCTCCGGCGTGGATTTCATCGCGACGTCGTGATTCTCTACCCTCAAGACCAGGAGACAGAGAGTACGAAGCGAATTCTTGCTGGTTTTGCGGCTGTCGGAGCCATCCACGCGAAGAATGCCCAGCCCGACAGGTACAGTGTTACCAATGTGGCAAGTTTGGTCATTTTGCGTGGATGGCTCCGAAGGCCGCAAAACCAGAGGAAGATGCCGGCGCGTAGATGAATGCTTTTAGCTTTTTAACTGTGCGAAAGTAGACTCGAGTGCAAGGGCAACTTCCTCGCACGAACGTTAATTGTGATTTTTTTTTAGAACCATCTTATATACCCGTGCCACACGGGCAACTCGAATGCCATTTACAGCAAATGACATTTGAGCGGACGGCCAATCAGCGTGCGACACTCCGGGCGTGGCGCATCCACGAGCGACAGATTGCGATCTGATTCGCCGATCACACAAATGTCATTCATTGTAAATGGCGTTCGAGTTGCCCGTGTGGCACGGGTATTAGTTTCCTGCTGTGACTGTCATCACAAATCAATGTTTCAGTGGCAATGAAAGCAAATGTTGAGTGTGCAAACAAAGCTGACGTGGAGATCATCAAAGTGTGGGTGCGCCACGCTGGAGAGAAACTGAAAAAGCTGCAGTCAAAAGCCGGAGATGTTCGACAAGATGGTAAGTTTCTCACATTACCTGTTTTTATTATTAATGCTTATAGAATTGATTTTTTTTGTAGACCCCGCTAACTATTTACTCTAGTGCTGGCCAAGATGCGAAGCCAGGCTGCATGTCTGGTGCAGACATTGAAAAAAGTAATGTATAACATTTGCTGTCCAATAAAGTATTTCTTGAACAGTTACCTTTGTTTGCAATAATGAATGGCATGATATCATGCTCATAGTTACAGGCTAAGAACATAGGGCAAGGAAAGACGCAGAGGAGAAAGCAGACGGGATGCTGGAGGGGAGAGGTTTTCTTCTCTCCTCTAAAGCATTCCGTCAGCTTTCTTACCCCTTTCTTTTGCCCTGTGTTCTTCGCCTCTCACTGACTAGTAACCTAGAATTTGTGTGTGAATTTCACTTTAAAATAGTACGCAACAATTATTTCTTTCTGCAGGCAGCGCTTGCAGCCATGGTTCAAAATCCAGTGGAGAAAACCTAAAAACAATAAAAATGAAAGCATCCTAACAGCTCAGTGAACAGGTGCACCTGCAGTGCATTGTCCTAAAATTTACTAGAAAATTCCTTGGTTGCCCTCCTGAGGACGTCTTGAGGACGTCCTGAGGCCGGACAATAGGACGTTTCTGGGATGTTTCCAGGATCACTTGAGGACGTCCCCAGGACATCATAATGTCCTCAAGAGGTTGTCCTGAGGACATCCTGGGGATCTGTAGGTGTTGTCTCAGTTTCTCAAGTAAATTTGTAATTGACACGTAACTTTTTCGAGGCAGTAATTTCTAATGTAATTTCGTTACAAAGTATTGCTAACAGATTACTTTGCTTTTTACTTTAAGAAGATATGAACGTAATACAGAAAATGGAGCAATATGAAAAGTTTAACAAAAAAAAGAAGAAAGAAAATATAGTGAAGGGGACAATAGCCGACAAGAAAACGCGATTTGTTTCCTATGACCGGCCACTTGAACCATTAAAAAAAAAACCGCAAGGCATATAAAAATATGCGAAAAACGATTACCAAGAACAAAACGCGGAGTAGGCGTTTTCTTGGTGTCTGTGTCGTAGGAGAGGTAGACGCAGCTGGGCATGCGCACCGCTAGCTTTGTTGCAGAATTTTAGAAATAATTTTCGGCCGCCGTAAGCTAGCGGGATGGCGGGTGTGGGTGCAGCTTTGGCTGCCTTGTCGGATTACAGGTGAACAGAACGTACCTACATTTTTTCTCTCAAATACAATATTTCATTTTCACGAGAACTACTATAATGCAGGCTTATAGGAAATGGAAAGTATTGCAGAACATCTTTTAAAATATGAAAATTGTTTCCATTGTTTTTTTTATATGTACGGGAAAAGTAACGTAAAAGTAATTAGCAACGTAACGAGCAAGCTAATGCGTTAGGTTTTGGCGAAAGTAATTTGTAACGGTAATCCATAACATCTGAGGCTCGGTCATTCGTACAGCACTGCATATCCGCGGATATCCGCAGTAAACTGGCGGATGCGGATACAAAGAAATCAAATCTGGCGGATTATGGATCGGATGCGGATGCCAGGGGCGTCGGATGCCGATCGAAGGCGGGTATCCGCGGGTCCGTATCTACATTTTTGTCGAAGCGGCCCATAAACGTGTGCGACCGCACAGTGTAGAGTGAATAAGCGAGTGATTTCGTGAAGTGCGTCATAAATTGATTTTACGGGTGAAAAGCTATCTCTTGGATAAAAGGTACCAATAGACCTATTGTTAAATTACCCAAGCGACAAGGACAACGCAGGGATTGGTGTTCCACGCGCCACACGCGAACGCCTTCCCCTTATAAAAGATTCGAAGTAAATGACCGAAATAAAGCGTTGACGAACGCGCGTACAAGATGCAATCGGTTTTAGGCATTTGCTTTAGGACCGTTACTACTGCCGAGGCCAGCGCGTGTGGCGCGTGGAACACCAATCCCTGTATTCTCCTTGATGCTTGGGTAATTTAGCAATAGGTACATCGCGGCTTGCTCTTTACGTTAAGAAAGATTTGATTCTCACCAAAGATCACTTTAGAACGTTCTATCTCGCCAAGAATGCTGTCCCTAAAAAAAGAAAAAGACTGCAGGAGTGTCAGCTGTCCCGAGAAAGCATGGTCGTGTTTGGCAGAAAAAGAGCGGACAATTTTCTTTGGGCCAAGAAAATCCAAGACGTACAAGCCACAAAAAGGTAGAAGAAGCCTGCAAGCGGACTTCCTAACCTATAAGGAGTATTCACTGGGCGCCATATTTGTGGGTGATGTCTAGAGGGCATGCTCAGAACGAGCCCACATTAATAGGCTGCTAAGACCGGCAATCTTGAGGGTGCGGGATGCACGTTACAAAAGAACAGTGGAAGCTCGCCATCAACACGCGCTCAGCAGTAACGCACACAGCTATGGCCGCCAGTGAATACTTCCTATGCAAGTAGTATAGATCGCGGAGACTGAATTCGATCCTCTGGAGTGGTGGAACTTGCGCCAGCACAAGTTTCCGCATCTCATTCTCGTAGCGCAGTTCGTGCTTGCTATCCCAGCATGAAATGCTTCAACGGAGAGAGACCTCTCATTAGCGGGTATTAATTTTAGAGAGGCGAACCAGTCTGAATTCGTACATGTTGACGATATTCTGTTTCTTGTACACAGCAACCTCGACGAGTGAAACATTGCGCGCGTGTGCGTTTTCTTTTTCTCGAACGTTGGCACTGAGTTGTTTTTAAGTATATGGTTCCGAGGATGCAGTTGAGGGTTCATGTTTAATACTGAAACCGATAGTAGGTGTTGCCATTATTGAATACTGCATATGCACGAGTACGTTGCTGTGGTGAGTGCGCGCGTTTCCTGTGCCACTTTTTTCTGGTTTGGCCTAAATAAAATTACACGATGTCATTAGTCTGTCTTTTGTTAATTTTACGTGTTTACAAAATGTGCGTCTGCTTTAAGTTGGCTGTACAAAGCAAGGAGAAAAATAAATATTAAAATGTCCTTCCTTTTGAGCGCATCATCTGGACAGAGTGTCAGTGTCACGGACTCTCAAGACGATCTCATAACTGCGATCATCTCTCCAGCGATGCGGACTGTCACTGAAACAGTCAAAGAGAAAAAAAAGCCCGTGCATCTACTTTCCGACACAACACTCGGAAAGGAAATCACCGCAACTTACGGAGGCAACTCAGCGAAGGACGATGCCGAAACATACGTTTAGACTAGAAAATGCAGTCTGTGTTGTACTCATCAGTATGGTAGCATCGGTAAGCTGGCAGCAGCGCCATAACGACAAAGACCAGTTAATTCTTTCAACTCTAGGTTCTAAAGAAAACAAAGCGTGCGACACAAATATTAGAACATTAAAAAGGGTGGTGCTCCCATTTGCAGCTGGACAATACCCCCGCAAAGTGAGAGACAATGCTCAGTATGCCTATTTGTGTTAGCATTTTCATTTTTATAGATTT
Organism: Ixodes scapularis; assembly: GCF_016920785.2. NCBI lineage: Eukaryota > Metazoa > Arthropoda > Arachnida > Ixodida > Ixodidae > Ixodes > Ixodes scapularis. Next base: position 177,451,117 of record NW_024609835.1, read on the forward strand.
GGTGTGCAAGGTGGCGCTTCTGGCAGCATACCGGTTATTGCGCACTCTATGGGCATGAATAGAGCGACCGCTTTTTCCTGTGCGGTCGTTGTGCCTCCCCTTCTAGCCTACCACAGCAGAGCGGAGAGGAGCAAGTGTGGTCCGAGAGCAGGCACTCCTTTATCTAGTTATTTATTTTAGGTTATCCCGCAGCCAAAGTGGCATAGTATACACCAACTCAACTCTCATACGTCACGCCGCGGTGGTGGCGCGCCGGACGCACTTCCGGTCTGTGGCGGTGGGCAGAAGTCGCCGTGCCAGACATGCATTCCTGTGTTCCCTTGGAAGAAACGAGACAAAAAACCTGCTTTCTCGTCAAAATGCTGCGACGGGGGTTGTACCAAGAGAGTCTGGAAAGGTTTGAAGATCAGTTTTCATGTGTTTTTGCCCTCTCCGTTCGTCCGAGAACGTGGATAGTAGCCGTGAAAAGGGCAAACCAGACGGTGTCGAACTACGATTGCGTGCGCGGGCAACACTTTCTGGTCGCCAGATGTATTTGCTTTGTTCCAACATAAACGAGAGAAAACCGCCAAGTTGTCCGAACCACCCACGGGTTCAGTGCGTCTTCAAATTCACACGGCCGCCTGATCGTTCGAACTTTCGTCTGCTCTTTCAAACGTCTGCTTTTTGTCGTCTGCTCGTTCAAACAAAAGCGGCCCGTAGACCAAACTTTGACCCGGTGATTGCAATAAAAAGTAATTGCAGACCTCAAAAGACTTAAGTAGGCTCGGCGTAAACAGTAGATACAAGATGCTGATCATTGGTACCGGTGGTCATCACCTACTTGTTACGCTTGGTCTGTTCCCGCTTCCGATTTTCAGTATCGACGTCGATCATCGCTGCTACCTTCTACACTTTTGCAACACGAGCGACGTCGCTACCGAAAATAGCTGGAAGAATCTCATCATGGTTTTGGCGTCCATTCTGAGGCGTTCATGCGAATGAATCGCCGCACGTCAAATTATTTACGGAAAGTTTAGCGGCGTAACGAGCCTTGATAATTTCGCTTAAGCGATAAAAGTGGTAAGACATTGCGATGAGGACGTAAAATCGACAATTCCACCGCGAAAAAGAGTAGGCAGACTCACACAGACGCCGACAACGTGACATTCGAGTGGTTTGTTGACGCGGGACGCGGTGCTTCTTGCCCGTACCCCATTACGCATGCGTTCGAACTGTCGTCTGCTCTTTCAAACTTGGCTGCTTTTTGTCGTCAGCTCGTTCAAACGACAGCGGCCCGGAAACCAAACGTTGACCCGGTAATTGTGACAAGAACTAAGTGCAGGCCTCAAAACGCTTTTGAAGGTTGGTTGGGGTAAGTAGGCTAAGTGTAAACAGATACAAGAAGATGTCTATCATTATTGTTACCAGTGGCCATCACCGACTTGTAATGCCCGATTCTACTTGCGGTTTTCAATATCGACGTCCACCATCTCAGCTACGGTCCACGCTTTTGCAGTCCGAGCAACGTCGCGTCTGAAAACAGCGAGCAGAATCTCATCGTGGGAGTCAGGCTTTAGCGCCCATTCTGCGGCGTCCACGTGAAATGAATCGGCGCACGTCACATTATTCACGCAAAGTTTTGCCTCGTTAGTTTTTCTGAAGCCGCTCAAATAGTCAGACATTGTTAGGAGGACGTAGCATCAACGATTCCAACGCGAAAAAGACCACGGGGACTCCCACCGACGCCGACAACAACGCAATTCAATGGTTTGTTTATGGGCGACGGCGGGCTTCTTGCCCACCATCCACCGCGCATGCGCGGCGCCGGTGGCGTCCGCTAGGGGCGCTCCGGTTTGTTTGTAAACATGAGTTGGTGTATAGGGGGAAAAGGGGGGGTGCACATTTTTGCAAAAACAAAAATACACTGATCCTTGGCCTCGACTGAGTACGCGTGACTCATGTTTGACTCACGCATGCCCAGTCACTTGTGGACGCTGCATCAGGCTGCTTTCATCCCTGACGCAGTAGGAACTTCATCGGACACGTATCTATAACATGTACAAAATGTTAATAATCAAGCACAAAAGGGGGGTTTACTTCGGTATCATTTGATGTAAGCTGTAAGTGAATATTAAGAGGACTTTGAACTCCAATAAGCGATGGAACTCGGGACGAGTAAGAAGAAGCGGGAAAAAGTAAAACATTTCTTTAATAAAACACTTAAAACAAAACGGTCGAGCGTGTGAAGATGAATAAACCGTGCCAATGCGCTGGACTGGAACAAAACGCATCAACGGTAACAAAAACAACGCTGCGTAAGTAACAGTGAAGTAAAGAGGAATAAAGTAACGCTCTGTCCTAACCCCGAAAGTTGTTAAATGTGGGAGTCTGAGCGAAATGTACATATATTGTTTTTACTAATGCCGCTTACTCGTTAAACTTAAGCTTTAAGATTTCAAATTCAATTTAGGTTGAAGGCGGCCAGACATAAAGCGTAATGATTTGTTCCCGTTGTTGTTGTTGGTTTCACAATTCTAGGACTCGCACGAATCTGGCCACGAAAGAGCGGGTGCTCCTTTTTTTTTTCTCGACTTGGTTTCCACTCAGAGTCATCGAGTGCTTCAGAAACGTGGAGCGTGACGTGTATCGAGCATCTAATTATCGCTCAGCAGCCAATCAAATTGTCGCATTAGACGACAAGGAAGCTGAAGAACCTATCACGAAGCAAGAAGTCTGAACACAATGAGCCACGTCCAGCGTTCCTTAAGCTCTCTGGTGACTACAATGGTTGTAAATAGTACCTCATAGCTTCTATGGAGGTCCGCAGTCACGTGATTACAGAATGCACCGCGTGCGCCCAAGGGCGAAAAAGAAGCGAACGGTTCAATGTCCGCAATTTGATCGAAGTACGACTTCAAAGTTGAGGCTAGACACGCGTCGAGTCCTAACGGAGCGAAATCAGTGACATCAGGTCGTTTACGCAGTTCACGTGAGTGACTGCCAGTTGGAGAGTGTAGCCCTATATATATGTAAAAAAAAAAGAATGTTCCGCTGTACTGAATCGATCTTTGAAAATAAAGGACCCCCTCTCCTCTTTTTTTAGTCACTGACAGGATGGGAAGGGTGGGGAGTTCTTTCAGTTGTCCCGCTTCCAGAGTGAGCCTCCTTCCTCCGATAAGATTTCAAGCGTGCACGAGCATGCAGTGCACGGCGGAAGGCGACGGGCAGCCGCTGGGGGAGCGTCCGAAAATGACGACCTGCCATTCTTATCATGTCAGTGACTGCAACAACAACATGGAAACAGTATTTAATGCAAAGTTTTGTTGCATATATACTATATATATAGTAAAGTAAAATAATGGTTTTTATGACGCACAAAACCACGAACAAGCTCTTCGCTCCATCTTCAGCCGAAAAAAAAAAATGAAAGAAAAACAAAATTGAACGAAAGAAAATTGAGCAGCGATAGCTATTCTTCAGTTGCGTCGCGAACCCACTGTCCAGTCGTGATCCAGTGCCATTTGTGACGGCGATCATCATCAGGGCTATGTGCCGTGCTTTTACCGACTATATTAGTGTCGCAACGTGCCGGATGGCTTATTTGACTAATCCGTGAACCAACTTTATGGGCCAAAGCCCATATTTGTCAGTGATATGCGTGCTAGGCCACATAATACAAAATAAGAAGAAATCAATAATAATAAAAAAAGAATATCGAGGCAATTTATCATGTTTGAACCTCAGCCTTAAAGACATAAGAGCCTTGTTTTATAATGGTTAGTCAATTGACTACATTTATGCTTTTAATTCCGAAAGTATTTCTTTTTTGACGTTCTTAAATTTCGGTGATATCTTGGTTAATAAACTCGCAAAACAAGAGACGACGACTATTAGTGCACTTATTCCTGTCTATACAGGTGCGTATGACGCGACACTTTCCGAGTAACCTTCCTAGTTCTGCGTTTTACGAGAAGATGGGATGACTCACTGACACAGCCTCAATCGAAAGTCACAAGCACAGACACTCGGTTCTACATCCACAAAAAGTGCGCGAGGCATGTTCCACGTGCACGCGTACGACGTTACAGGTACGCCAGACGCAGAGATCTTACGATACTTTAGAAAACGTTACCGGGTAAAAATACTCACACGTCATACGCAAATTCGTTACAGAAGGAACAAGACCCATGATCCGATTCAAAAACACCGACAGACGGACGAGGTTCCAGTTGAAACTGCCCTGTGCTCGCCGCACGGAGGGTTGCGCTCAACTGCGCCAATCGCGACGTCGCGGTGGTGCGGGCTGAGATCGTGATGCTGATCTTGATTAGCGGCATAGGCGCGTCCCACCGTCTTCGCGCCTGAATCACGCGCTTCGCCTTTGCAGACGAACGTTAGTTTGTCTCTAAACATTACACTTGGATCGCACCGCGCGTCCCGAATCACAGATTGGGCGTCCACACACCCCGAAAGTCAGCGGGAAACTCTGATCTTCGATTAGTGAGATCGATTCCTTTTTTGTGTACATGACTGAGGAACAATTGAACAAACAGCGACGAAAGAGCATCGAAGGATGGCGCGAGGTGGCTTGCGGCACTCTCGTCTTCCCCACCATCAACCACCATGTAAATGCAATATGGGACACGGACGAAGTTTCTCTTATCGTGTTTTCTGCGGTAGTCCTTCCCGATTGCTTCCACAGTAGTCGCCGGCGACTCAAGAAACGCAGGACGTGGCTTATGGTGTTCGTGCTTCTTGCTCCGTGGGTCGTGCTTCTGTGTTCACTGGCTGCTGAGCGATAATATAATGCTCGGCGTTCGCCACGTCTTGCGTTTCTTAGACCGTCCCTAACTATACCAAGTAGTCGAGGGGTAACCCACTACAGCTGAGCTGTCGACATAAAACGACGTGGAAAAGGGTGATGCGCGATGTCGTAATTTTTAAGACCAAATGCCACATTTGGTCCCATCTGTCTGGTAGAGGTCCCCTGGGGAAAGGACGTAAAGTCTACTGACAGTGCACATACACTAGACAGAAATGTTTCTCTATCTCCAATCTATACGAGCTCGAACATCTTTAAATAAAGGTGACAGCGTTCAAATACGAGTGCTTCCGGTCTTTAGGCTGCGGTATTGCATTCTCCCCCTTTGACGATTTTATGAATCTTTTCTGGCCCATGGGTTCGTAGCTTTACTTTAACTATCAAATCTCTTACTCTTTTTTCATCTCTCTATTCAAGCAAAAATAAAAGCACAGAAACCAGAATTGAATCTTTGAATCTAGAATCAAATCGTTTCTGCAGAGTTCACATGTTCATAGGTCAACGGCATGTTGACCTATGATTCTTTTTTTCTTTTCCTGTTTCTTCATAGGCCAAGACGCGTTTTATTTGAGGCCTTGTGGGTCTATAAAAACAGCATAACTTTGATGATATGCAGGGTGATGAGCTGTTGCTTCAAAGAGTGCCATACATCCTTCATTTCAGTTCGGGTCATTTCTGGCTGCTATCCGCTGCAACTTCTACGTCGCTCTTCAGAACAGATATTTAAAATGTTTGTCCTACGAGAACACGCTCAGCTAAAAAGAGGCGTTTGTTAAAGAAAGACTACTCTAACGTAGTTAAAAATAAATTTGATTCCAATTTTATATCAGATTATCTCTTTAAGGTCGCTCGGCAGTAAAAGTCTAACAAAATATTCTGCTGTTTAGTCTCCCAATCGATTGAAAGAGCTCAGAACATTACGTCCCCCATTTTGGCTTTGCGATTGGTGGAATTCACGGGACGCCACATTTGAGCGTGTTGCCCTCATCGCGTATTTATAGCTAGCTCTTATTTATCGCCTGCCAAGAACAGCGTCTTTATTGGGTGGAATGCACGCTGAACGTGTATAAACGTGTATTCTGCCCAACCGGGATCGCTGTTGTTGACGACGTTAAATGGGAGTCAATATGGCGCCCAGTAAATACCGCATATTGACTTCTATTGTGCCGCATATCAGGTGGGGAGGTGAGACAGACCTGTAACAGAGATAATGAAATGATGGAAGTTGATCATACCCTGCGAGTTTTAAACTGTGAATGACTATGACAGGGCTCTCTGTTCAACACGGACACCCGAGTCGAAGCACAAGGATAACAAAGATTATTTTCGTCAAGTCCCAGTTCTCGTCGAGGCCACCCTGTCACGACATGTCCATAGGTCAATTTAGATGGTCTTGCGCTTGCTGAAGATCCTCGACGTCCTTGGTCCGACCACCAGCACTCTCGCAGTCCTGGGTGTAGCGCCGGTCCCCTCAGGTGAATTCGCTTTTGTAGAGGTAGTACGCCCAGTAGATCACGTTGAAGACAAAGAACATGAAGGGAAACATGATTCTGCAGACCTTGTCCACGTTCTGGGAACGCTTGAGGTTCTTCTGCAGCTCCGCGTTTGCGCGACCGGAGTACTTGTGATCGGCTTCGTCCGCGTCCTGCTTTTCGGTGCCCTTGCGGTTGCGCTGCAAAAACGAATGAAAAAAAAAGAAAAAGAAAAAAAAGGAGAAGGTTATTCTATGAAGACAAATTGAAAAACGTTCTGGAAAATAAAATGTCTGAATGAGAATGAAACTGTTTCGCAGGCACTTAAAAGTTCTTTAGCACGAAGCCCTTTAAAGACTCGGCGAACCAGCACACACCGATAGGCAGGCGCAGAGTCGAGGTCGCGAGCTGATTCGCCGTATCTTTAGAACAGTTTGTTTTTTACGTACCCGTAAAACAGGGGTGTAAGAAGTGTGACTGCTGAAAAACAATACGTGAATAGCGGAGTCCTAACCAAAGCCGGTCGAGTATCGGCAGGGTGCGATTGTTGCAATTCTGTCCAGTCACGTTCTTATGCAAAATTTATTTCTTTAAAACCAGCAAGACAAAAGGCAGCCTATCATAAACGATCTATACTGTCTATTCATTTCCAGAAATGTCTTTTTTTCTAACTTGTGTTATCAATAATCAAGTGAGGGTGAGTTATATTCCGCAGTTATTTTAGTTGCTTATGATATTCTTGCTATGTTGGGCGCAGCGTACGGAAAAATAAAGGTATGTTATTCGAGGAATTGTGAGTAGAACAAAGATGGGGTATTTCGGTATCCATTGGTGAAACCATAAATGTTGCATAACGCGTAATGATGACATAAGAAACTCAGCGAAAGAAAACAACAACGACAACAACAACACTATTTTTGTTCCGAGACACCGCCCTCTTCATAGACTGTGGTACGAGTATCGACCGATTCTGTGTGAATTCGGGAACATCTTCGAATCGCGCTATATTTAAGGGCATAGAACGGGAGATAAATTACACGTTCTGAGTATTCGTAATATACCTTATTCATTATTAGTGCCATCCCTCGGCGCCCGTGCGATTTATCGAGCTTCCACGCAGACTTTGAGGATTCTCCACCGTCTCAGCTCTGCCTGCTTAGTGTTTATCGCGCTAGTTCATTATGATGTTGTCCTTCTGGGATGTGGGGGAGGCGCGAGGCACTTCGAAATGAATTTTATTCAGCGAGCCTTTTTCAGAAATTTGGTTGGGTTCCGTTCAGAATTACCGAACTGACACCACGAATGTAGTCAACGGGAAAACCGTTTGCCGCACACAGTGTAACAAGCAATGCAAGAAGTAGCCTGCTGTTGCTTTAGTTGCTGTTGACGCAACCGGCACAAATGTCGGAAGCAGCCTTAAGCAGCCATCAATGCAGTAATGGCGAGATTCATATTGGCGACGTGCGTGACCGAAAGCGTCGCTGTGGTCGGCCTTCCACGATTGGCCGAACGCTGACTATGACGTCAGAAACTTTAATTTGGCAGTGTTGGCAGTGTTCCTTTGAAAGCGAAATAAATTCAAGCTTGCACCATGCTATTTACAAGCACCATCGAACTTGTTGTTTGCAAGGTAATGACGTCACGGGGGGGACCATAGGAGGGCGCCACTAAAACATCTCGCCGCTAATATCGAGAGAATCTGACAGAGCGCGCGGTAGATGCAGGCGGCACGTTCGCACGTTCAAGTTCGCTACTCGGATATATCCCAGTAAAACAATACGATTAATCAGATTCGCTGTAAAAACTTTAGATTGAAAAGAAAAATAAACGCAATCGTACATTTACTCCAGGTGACTTCTTATTTATACATCGATCCTGCAGCGAGACACAGACGTAGTGAGGCATCACTTTCCCATGGCAGCGCACCTCAAACATGGGTCGCCATGTTTTAGGGCTATGGAAGAAGGTTGGCGAAACGTCCGACAGATGGCGCGCCAATTTGAATAAGGTCTATTGATGGACACGCACAGCAGTGAATCACGTGCAAGGATGCCATGGGTTCCCCACGTCATATTTCACTGCATCTGAAAGAAAAAAAACGACACCTAAGACTGCTAACGTGTAAGAATGCGAAAGCATTTCTACACGCAGCGTATTCCTACAAGCAGCGCGCCACGTGTTCTTTTTTCACACGGCGCTCCGGCGGTGACATCACGGTCCCCCAGTGCGCAGGCGCGGCGAACTCCGCCGGCTTCACGACGGCCTCCGTGACGAAGCATCTGCGTTGCTGTGCTTTTCTTCGCGCTTTATTTCTGGGGTGCGTGCTTGATGACGTATTGGTGTGACAACCTTTCGGGCACAACGCCGCCGCATTTTCGTGTAATCGGACAAGTAAGATATATTTCGCAGTCTTACACCATACTACGCTCGCGAATGCTCTTACGCTTTCACCGCTTCTTCGAAATGGAGAAGTTCGCAAGGGCTTTATATGACTCTGACACCGACCAATTATCATAGTTAGAACTTAGAGATACATCACTGTCTCCTGCACCGATATGTTCGTCCAGTAAGGCACAAATGTTCGCGAGACAACGGTACCGGTGAGAAGATTCCCAAAAGGTGCCAGCTGATAGTGAAAAACGTAGGTCTGGGTTAAGCCGTGTGCAACGAGATATTCCTAAACAGATAAAAGATAGGAAAAAAATATTCTAAAGGATTTCGCCGAAACTCACCCCACTTGTGCAGAGTAGTTGTTAATTGGGCTGCAAAATTAATTGCGTAACCTACCGATTAATCAAGTTGTGAATTGATTGAAGACTAATTTATTAAACTGTTTAATGGGCAAAACATGGATGCGTTTATGAGATTGTCACGGGTATTATCCTTGTCGCTGTCAAATTCAATACAAAAACAATTAATAACTATAACCTCCGGGGCACTCTTTCATATTTTTAAATAGGAGCAGGGAACGTTTCGTTTTCAAATTAAGATATGCGTAAAATATTTAACATCTCTAGCATAATAGTGCCAAAATTTGAAACCAAAGCATAAGCAGTATTCAAAATGTTAATTTATGGATGCTGTCTGATGCTGCAATTAAATAAATATATTTAGTTGCATGACACAGACCTCGAAATTTTCAATGAATAAGATATTACTTTGTAGCTGGCAGCTTGACACATTTGTGCACACACTTTTCTCTCGTGCCCTTAAATTCTTCCCTCAGATGTCATTTGAATGCATGTCAAACAAACCAATAAATAAAATCAAGTAATTTTATTTAATGATACTTTTGCTATGTCGATAAGACTACCCCAAAATCCCGAGAGATGCCCCACTTCCGAAAGGTAACACACGCCTTGTTTTGGCTTAATTTGCTATTTTCTTTTAAACATATGGACAGATAGTCTACTCCTAGCAATCGTAGTGTTCGGATTAATGGTGACCTTGGCGTAAATGCGTCTGCTTAGCTATGAGGTGATATAAGGGAACATTGCTGACCTGGGAGGTACAGTCTTCTCTACTTCATTGCCCCTCGCCGCGATAACAGGTTTGACAAAGACACACATAGTAAAAAAAAAAATAATTTTTAAAACTTTTTCTTGATTGCCCATCGAACGTTAGCCAGTGTTGGACAATACACTCAAAAAGTATGTAAGATAAGTTACTAAATACTTGCTTTATAAATAATGTGACTACTACTCAAGATACTTTTCATCTGAAATATCTTGAGTTGACTACAAATACTATGAATGTAATTCAATTACTTTCCAAGGTATTTTCCCATTGCCTAATTTACATCGACTTCGGTGACGCTATAATGCTTTATTTGCAGTCAACATAAGCAAAACAACAAAATCGCAGTTTTGTTCTATGCATTGTAGCTACGGTAAAATGATTAGCATCACTGGCGTATGTTACAATACATTTTTGAGAGAAATAAGCAAAAAGAAGACACCCAACCTATAGTTACATCGCTGAAAATAACATTTTCTGAAGGATTTATAACGTGCACGTTGATTGCACTGTTTTACTAAGCGCCGCAGTCACTATATCTGGAGTTCACTTTAAACAAAAATAATATGCATAAAAGGTCGACTGAATGACAAAGAAGGCTCACGTGTAGTAGGTCAGGCACCAAATTTGAAAGTTGGGCTAGTTGGTGTAGGATAAATATAATGTAGGTAAAACAGCGCAGAACGACAAAGACTAGAGTGAAGGAAACTAAACGGGAGAGGCGCTGTTTGTTAAAGTGCCAGCTGAACGTTTTAAGGACACACACACAGGGAGCTCCCTTCTTTTAGACAGCTTGAAGCTGAGCCAGAGGTGTGTCTGCCTTTTTTGTTCGTCTCTGTGTGTACGTCCTTAAAACATTCAGCTGGCACTTTAACAAGCATAAACCAACTAGCTCAGCTGCAAGCCGTCACAGGCGCTGTTTGTTCCTTCCTTCTAGGCTTTGTCGTTCTGCGCTGTTTTATCTACACCATGTTTAGGCAGGGCCATTGAGGCGCCTTTAAGTAGGGTACCCCAAACGCTGCATTCGTACATGATGTAGGGGCCCCGTGCTAGACACTTTGTTGTTTTTTGTTTTCTCTTTTAGCTCGCGGCACCATCGCCATGCACAAGCGCTGAGGTGGTCGCGAGCGCGCGTGATTAAAGACATTTCATCCGAGACATCGGAGTCGCTTGACGTGTTTTCTACAAACTGGTGACCCGGAATCTTGAACAGCGTCACTTTTACACCTCGGACGCCGGATCCAAGCTAAACATGGATCAAGGCAACGCTTCTTCCGACGGTGACGTGACAGCAACTTCTGGTGACTCCGCTCTTGCTACGATCGAGGTTCGTCTACCACCGTTCTGGCCTAAAAACCCGCAAGTCTGGTTTACCCAGGTCGAGGCCCGTTTCCACCTGAGAAGAATCACAAAGCAAATGGCGCGCTACTACCACGTCGTCGCCTCTTTACCAGCGGAGGTGGCAGACCAGCTCGACGACGTGTTGGCCCTACCACCACGAAAAGATGCCTACGACCATTTGAAGACAATACTTCTCGCCAGGACAATGACATCAGAGAGCTCCCGCATCCAACAGCTCCTCACCACCGAAGAACTGGGCGATCGTCGCCCGACGCAACTTCTATACACCGCATGAAGCAGCTGTTGGTACCGCAAGCTTCAGAAGTACAAGGTTCCATACTGCGGGAGTTGTTCCCCCAGAAGCTTCCTCAAGGCATGCGCATGATCCCGGCCGTTGGGGATGACATGCCTCTAGACCGCCTGGCAGTGCTTGCCGACCGCACCGCAGAACATTCCTCGCAGACCGTGAGTGCTCTCGAAACACCGCAACCAACAGCCTGGGAAACACGGGCTTTGAACATAGAAACCAAACTGGAGCAGCTCACGAACGCCATTGCTGCCATGGGTCGATCGCAAACAACTGCAGCGCGACCGTCGCGATCCCCGCTACGCACTCCCTCACGTTACAGGTCTGCGTCACCACGAGATTCGCGTTCTGACCAGCACTGCCGGTACCATCGCCGCTTCGGTGAGCGAGCCACACGGTGCACGAGACCTTTCTCGTGGTCGGGAAACGTTGAGGCCCAGCACTAGCAGCGGCGGGTGACCAAGGCTACACAACAAGCCGCTTGTTTTTTGTCGTCGATCGAATCGCAGGGCACCGTTTTCTTGTTGACACTGGAGCTGAAGTCAGCATTTTACAAGCGTCACGCAACGACCGCCTCCAGCAGCAGGCGCCTTCACCTCCCCTGCGTGCCGTCAACAGCTCTGCGATCAAGACGTACGGGCAACGATCCCTCACCATCGAAATCGGACTGCGTCGAACATTTCTATGGGTTTCCATCGTCGCCGACTTGCGACAACCAATATTAGGAGCAGACTTCCTCTCACATTTTGGTCTGTATGTGAACTTTCAAGCCCGGCGACTCACGGATTCGACAACATCATTGTCAGTGCAAGGCATCCTTTCCAACTTCACGGTGACTTCGCTGCAACCACTTCCAGCCACATCGCGCTATGAAGCCATCCTCACTGAATACCCCACACTCTCAAGACCCAACAACCTTGAACTCCCTGCCAAGCACGGAGTTACGCAACACATCACAACTACCGGCCCACCCGTCTCCGCACGTCCTCGTCGGCTGGCCGGCGAGCGCCTCGCCATCGCACGTCGTGAGTTCGACCATATGTTGCAGCTAGGCATCGTACGACCCTCAGCGAGCAATTGGGCATCACCTCTGCACATGGTCCCTGAGAAAGACCCCAATGACTGGCGACCGTGCGGAGACTATAGAGCGCTGAACGCCTGCACAGTTCCCGATCGTTATCCCCTGCCGCATATCCAGAGCTTCGCTGAAAATCTATCAGGTACATCCATCTACAGCAAAATCGGCTTGGTAAAAGCCTATCACCAAATTCCCGTGGAACCGGCAGATATAGTGAAAACGGCCATCATTACACCGTTCGGACTGTTTGAGTACGTCCGTATGCCCTTCGGTTTGCGAAACGCTGCTCAGACGTTACAGCGATTCATTTACAAGGTCACGCGACGTCTGCCTTTTGTTTTCGCTTACTTGGACGACCTTCTTGTAGCTAGCGCCACATCAGACGAGCACGAGCAACACCTCAGTTTTATTCGACCGGCTACAGGAATTCGGCCTGGTCCTTAACCCTACTAAGTGCGTCTTCGGAGTGGATAGCTTAGAATTCCTTGGCCATCGCATCACCCAGCTAGAAATCCAGCCGCTAGAGGACAAGGTAAAGGTGATTCGCGAGTTTCCGCGACCAACATCTCTGCGCAAGCTCCGAGAATTCCCGGGTCTGGTGCATTTCCATCGCAGATTCATGCCACAGTGCGCGAAAATTCTTAAACCAATGACAGACCTTCTGAAGACAAAGAAAGGACCGTCATCGGAAGTGCCATGGAGCGAAGAGGTTGCGTCAGCCTTTTCCGCAGTGAAAGAGGCCTTAGCCAACGCAACACTTCTTGTCCACCCACTTCCCGATGCACCCAGCCCCGGATGCAAGATTCGACCACGTGCACATCGACTTCGTGGGCCCTCTCCCATCGTCTCGAGGATTCACCTACATTTTAACAGCTGTTGATCGGTACACTAGGTGCCCGAAACAGTTCCACTGGCCGACATTTCTGCTGAGACCGTCGCAAGAACATTTGTAGGGACGTGGGTTTCTCGCTACGGTTGCCCATCAACAGTAACGACAGACAGGGGACGCCAGTTCCAGAGCACCTTGTTTGCGGCCCTAACCGAGCTGCTCGGGGCCCGCCACATCCACACCGCCGCATACCACCCGTCGGCTAATGGTATGGTGGAACGCTTACACCGGCAGCTCAAAGTGGCTATCACGGCACGAGACGGACGCCTTTACTAGGTGGACCATTTGCCTCTTGTCCTGCTCGGTATCCGGTCTACATACAAACAAAACCTGAACTGCGCCTCCGCAGAGTTGGTGTATAGTGCACCACTTCGTTTACCCGGAGAATTTTTCGAAGCACCCAAGACATTTGCATCACTCCCATCTCAGACATACTTGGAAAACTTGAGGGAGATCTTCCAACGGCTACAACCAACACCGCCTCGCCTGCCAAGCTCCCGCAGAGTTTTTGTAAGCCAAGATCTAACAACATGCACGCACGTTTTCCTGCGGAAGGAGGGCCTCAAGAGGAGTTTGACACCGCCTTACGACGGGCCATTCAAAGTTATTGACCGTACGGCAAAAACGATGACCCTCGATTTGCACGGTCGCACAGAGATCGTTGCAATGGATCGCATAAAGCCAACCTTCCTGGACGATAATCCTGCACCTCCGGCTACGATCATACAACAAGGAAACTCCCACGCGCCTACTCGTACGCCACCCGTCACTAAGCGTGTCTCATGGAACATCTGACTCTGCCCCATGAGTGACACACTTTGCTCTATGTTGCTAGGGGGGGGAGCCCTGCAGGGGCCCCGTGCTAGACACTTTGTTGCTTTTTTGTCTTCTCTTTTAGCTCGCGGCACCATCGCCATGCACAAGCGCTGAGGTGGTCGCGAGCGCGCATGATTAAAGATATCCCATCCGAGACATCGGAGTCGCTTGACGTGTTTTGTACACATGACTAAGCTTCGAAATGAAAGGCATATAGGAACACGGGGGGCACTGCTGTCTTTCTCGCTCGCTGTAGTCAATTTCTTCAGTATTTTTCCCATACTAAGCTCTAGGATCCCGTTCAGGAAGTCGTAGAAAGACTCTTTGTTTGCATTTTGAGAGGTCATCCTGCTTGTAGCTTGTTTCCTGCCTTGTCGCAATCTCTATCCTCATGAAAAAAAGTCGGGTTATCACAGTTCACATGTCAAGTCTGCATTTTTGGTCCTGGCCTGTCTTTTCGTACATTATTGGGCCGTTTTCGCTTCACGTTTGTAATCAGTCTAACTTTGCGCTGGGGTATGCCGAGTACTTTTTCCGTAAAATACTCGCGCGCAAATTTGTTCTAAAAGATCAAAATATATTTGAGATAATAGGCACAAGATACGGAGAAATTCTATTATGATAGAGTTGCAAATACTCTCGATGACGTGTATTTTCAAGATACGAAATTACTACCAAAAGTAATTAAAATAGAGTATCTTGCGTGCAGTATTTGAGATAAGCACAACTCTAAAGATAATTCACCCCTTATTTTTACCCCATTTTATGTTGATTTTAGGTGGCATATTTCTCGGAATATTACTGTAAACGAATTCCAGAAATTGACTTCTTAAAATGTATATTCTATATATATATATATATATATATATATATATATATATATATATATATATATATATATATATGTAAAAAATTCCAAATAAAAAAAAATCGAATGCCCAGTTTTTTAATTAGTCTTAAGAACGCTCCGATTCAGTGTCTCGTATTCACTGGCTGCTACACTTTTTTTTTTTTTTTTTTGCGTTGGCGTTGAAAATTAACAGACAACGAGCTTTGACCATGCCCATTTTGGATCAGCAAAATTGTTACCCTTTCTAGATGATAAGCTGATGTCGCACGACTAGAGCTCTGGATAGCACACATGTGTACTTTATGTGTTAGCTTGTAGGAACGCGGTACTTAACTCTGTAATACTCTGTCTACAATATTTTACAATATTTACATTAGATGTGCGGAATCCATGCACGGTAGCAGTGATCGCAGAGAGCTTATTATGTCCCGTCGATCGTTCCGTCTGCTTTGCTGGTCCCGCCGCACGCGCCTGTCCTTCTTGCCTTCTACTCGCACTGTGGAAATGGGCCCCTACAAGCTCAATCCGTAGATATTCTAGCGTTTCGTCTCTTAGGAACAACAATTTCGGTGGTAAAACTGAAAGGTTGTCGGAAGGATGCTGTAAACACGCGAGGTTCAACTCCATATATTTCACAAACTCAAACTTGTACACCTCGCCCCTCTTCTCTCACTTAAAAGTATTTCGTGCCGTCACCGTACTTGGGTGGGACGCTATAGCGCTCGCGCTGCATGCGGGTTTTTACAGACTCGCAGCGGCCCGTGCCGCACATACCAAATAATATTTTACTGTTCTCATTTACCCATTATGCGCTCTATCACACAATATACTTTATGGCACCTCGGCGGAAAATTGCTTTCGGTGTCGGATATCTTTGGCATTTTTTCTTTGTTCGGGTAACGTTTGGTTTGCTTCTCGAAGAATAAGCACCTCCTTGGAATAATTGTTTTCAAAATTCTTAACATATTGAATACAAAAGACAACAAACTTTATGTAGAAAGTTCAGTGTTACTATAAAATATTAAGAAAAAAAAATACGGCATTCGATAGATATTACTTTTCTTATTTGCGTGCAATAATGGACCTTTTTCACATACCGACGGCACCAGGCGGTGGCTGCACGAACTAAAAATCGAGGAAGTGACCTACCTGCGCTACCAATCGATAATGGGAGCTACGCTACCAGTTTCTTCGCTCTCTGAGCAGCGGCGCCTGCCCAACGGTGGCGTCCACCCAAACGTCGTGTTTTCCTTTCCGTCGACGTTCTTTTTTTTGTGTAACACAATTATATATATGCTGCAGTTACGTGTTCTACTCGCTGATATACAGCCTCCTTCCGAATTTCCTCGATTTTTCGTTCCGACTTCCGCCGCTTGGCATCGGGCGCTCGCGCGTGCGCAGAACGCTTCTCGGAAAAGGTCCATTGCTAATGAATGAGCTACGGCCTTCGGGTGTAGTGCAAGTTATTTTACTTCCAATATCCAAATTACTTTATTCCTAAATAATTTCACCCTAATTTTTATATAGACATGTTATGAGGACGAAGAGGGTTATGAAAGTGAATAAACTCAAGCTCTATGCGTAAATAGTTTTCGATCAATGACGCCCCTTAAATATTTGGTGCGTTAGAAAGAAAACGTTAGGGCGCTTAATCTCGTCAGGTGGGGGATGTTGCTTTTGTGCACGAACGCTAGCGCACATTTATAGTCTATTACATAACGAGTGATTTTCACGTTTGTAATTATCCAGGTTGTGAACCCCTCTCTCCTCTTATTTACTGGTGCATATTGTTGCTGAGAAGACAAAGGGAGCGCTCGGTAAGCGTCCTCTACGTGCCAAGACGCAAGGCTCTGCCGAGCACTTCGGCGAATTATCCTGTTGGCATCGCTCACTCAAACAACATGTTGTAAAATTGAGTAACTGTTGTTATATACTAATAATACGTAAAAACTACGATATGTTAGCTTAAAACATCACTATTTATATACTTGTGGCTGCTATAGTAACTGAAAAGATTTAAACGGCAAGACGTCTCTTTCCGAGGCCCGACCTCCAGTACGCGCTTCTTGCCTTCTGTCGTGCTTTGACTGCGCGTGCATGCTCGATGCTCACGAGACGCTAAAGTGTTAGTGCAGATAGGAAGGCTCGCGCTGGAGGCTTAATAGTTGAGCGATTTCCGTTTTGTTCAGGTCCTGTCAGTGACGATACCGAAAGTCTCTACGGCACGCGAAATAATTTGTCATCAGCAGTATGTATCTAACGAAAGTGAGAATATATTTTCATATTCATATGCCCTTGAGCGAAATCTAGCAGCTTATTGTCCCCAAGTGTTCTATGGCTGTAAATATTAAAATGAAATTTCATATATTACCAAATAAACAAAGAAGCTCTTAAGATACATTGCGGACAAATTCTGAGTTTCGGGCGTACCCTCAAACATTACATGAATGGGTATCTTTTACAAAACTGCTGGCTAACTTGAACCAAGACGCATGCAGGTGAATTGCGACAGTTCGCAGACGAATTTCGTCATCCGATCTTGTCAAATCGCTAAAGGCTCTGGTTTGAGGCTTGTTGCTGTCGTTTGTTTCTGCTCGTCGCTCTAGTGGGACTCGGGTATTAAGATCAGCGACCGTGGCGAGCGCGCTACAAATATAACTTTTCTTCGTCTTACTCACCCGCAGTTCAGGCTCATACCTTTCCCGCTTGTTTCTTTTTTTTCATCTGGACAACAACAAGACAAACAAACAAGCAGTACCATTGGGTCTAACCAGCATAATGCCTGCTTTGTTTTTCCGTGACAAAAGAAAACGCTGCGTGTATTTCGGCGCCGCGCCGATTTTCTGGGAGAGGCAAGGCGAGCACCCAGCCTCCTCAGCCGTCTCCCGGCTAACGAAACAGCGACGAGCCCCAAAATAGAGTGCCAAGCCGCCGCAAAACGAGACAGATTGATCCCCACCGAGATCTCCTTTCTTCTTGCTCATCACTCAAAGTGATCAAGCCGAACGAGTAAGCATCGCCATTGTAAAAGGAGCCTCGACTCAACTTCCCGGATAATGTCTCGAGAAAATTTCGTGACCGGCCCAAAGCTTTAATTCGTCCTTTCTCAGCGTGATCCCGCAAATCCTCACTAAACATAGGCCCTCCCTGAATTCAGGCCCTCATGCCAAATTATTTGCTCATGCTCTCATCAAACTTACGCACCTTACCAAACTTATACCCTCACGGAACTCATATCATTACCAAACTCATACGAACTCACCGACCTCATGATATCACCAAAGCGATGAACTCAACATTCTCACGCCCCTCACTCAACTTTACATCATTAGTATTTGAGGCCTACGAACCGACTCGTCCTCAACCATCTGTGCCTACAAGTCGCTTTGTCTGCAGAGCCGCGCGAGCAGCTGTGCAGTCGAGGCATAATGAAATGCACGAATGTCACACTTGTTGCATTGGTCGCTGCCGTACATTAAGGAGGCGCAAAGTACAGTATAATTATGTAAACGTTTAAACAAAGAGGTAATTTTCGCTAAATTTGTTTCGTGCTCTGGGTCAGATCCTTAGCCTTTGTGTTTGCAAAATTTATACGCTCCATATTAAAAAGGAATTGAACTAATGTAAAACGAATCGCACGAACAAGTCTTGTAATTAAGGCTCGTCAAGAACACTTCCATTAAAAGTGCGGCCTTATGGTACCCATCCGTTTTATATAAAATACTGATTGTAACACATGCCCCATTTAATTACAAGGCATAATGTTTTCAATAGATATCAACTTAAGTCGAAACGTTTCCACGTTAAAGCGAACAACAGCGCTATAAGTCATTTTCTTATAAATAATAGCGAAGAAAGGAAGGTCGACTGTTATGGTTTTGCTTTTTTATTTTTTTTTATTAAAATGAAATGTATCCTTGGTCCACGGCGTCATTTTCTTTTAAAATCTGATGTGAAATTTACCAAATTTCCGTTTTGCTAGTGACTGTTGAGACTGATAAGATCTTGTTTTGAGTCTGCATAAATCAAATGCGCTATATATCTGCACATTGTGTAAAATTGCGGTAGGGTGTCTTGCAACACCAATATCTGAGATTAATGTACTATGTTCCAATGTTCGTTTTTTTTTTTTTTCGCTTCTGCTTTTAATGCAAGAGCTGAGACGGAGTAGTTTCAATTTATTTTAGCCGCCCGGTGCACGTCATCTCTTCGACCTCCCTCCATCTCAAGCTATATATTATATTAAGAAACCCAAAAAAGAAATTCAGACATAGTTCCACGTGAAAACATGTAACGAATACACAGAAAATTTATTTACTCGCTAGTGTCGGCATATAGCACCACTACGGCGTCGTTTCAGCACGCTCGCTCGGTGACAATATTTCTTAGACATTCGTTTTTTTTTTGAACGTATTAAACACATTCTTCCAGCCTAAAAAAAACAAAAAAAAAAACAAACAAAAAAAAACATGGGACGATAGATAGCTTTTTTCCTTCGCTCATGAAGCGTGAAGTTTGTTCAAACTACGAGATGAACAACAAGAAAAAAAAAAAAAATGTCGAGGCGCGAAGCTATTTTGTGAGAGAAGAACTCACGTGGAAGATGTTGATGGACTTTCGGAACTCCTCAGGCCGCATCTTGCTGCGCGAGAGGTAGTTGACGAGGGTGAACTCGAGCAGGGCGCCGAAGACCATGACGGAGCAGGCGCCGATCCAGACGTCGATGGCCTTGACGTAAGAGACCGGGGGAAGTTGGGTGCGCACGCCGGACGCCACGGTGGTCATGGTGAGCAGGGTGGTGACGCCGAGGGTGACGCGGGCCGGCGTGGCGTCCACGTTGAGCCAGAAGGACACCCACGAGATCATCACGATCAGGAACGTGGGCAAGTACGTTTGGATCAGGTGGTAGCCGTTCTGGCGCTCCAGCGTGAACGTTACGTTCAGGAAGCTGAACACCCCTGCGATGACAGCCGAGGGAAGGACGCATCAGGGGGTTGTGGGGTGAGGGGCGGGTGCGTACATATACCATACGTGCATAGAAGTCAAGTCATTCAAGACATCAGCGTCGTCCTGTGGGACACGGCTGAAGGCAATAGATGCTTGACGAAGTCACGCCACCCTTTCAAGTACAGTGGCACGATATACGCGAGGAAAATTAAAATACACTGCAAAAACAGATGGCAACGAAATCAAAACCGGAGAGAGAAAGCATGTCAGAGAGGTTGCTGAAATGTGACCTACACCGCGTACTTGCTATCTTTCGTTACGCTTTTTGTGTATTGAAGGTATCCTCAGTTACTCTCTCCCATCACGCCTCCGTTCTATGAAGAGGAAGCTAAAAATAATACAATATGTGTCGATAAAACTATAAAAAAACAGAAGTTGATAATTTGTTGTAGAACATGTTGGCAAGGTTTATAATAAGCGACAGCATAAAAAAAAAATAAAAACATATGACAAAAATGACAATTTAATATCGCCCTAAGAAAGGCTAGTCTCTACGAAGGTGCCATCTTATGCCTACCAAGATATAGCACAGCCTGATTTGTATTTCCCGGGGGGGGGGGGGGGGGGGGGGGCAATACAAATCAGGCTGTGCTATATCTTGGTAGGCATAAGATGGCACCTTCGTAGAGACTAGCCTTTCTTAGGGCGATATTAAATTGTCATTTTTGTCATATGTTTTTTTATGCTGTCGCTTATTATAAACCTTGCCAACAAATTATCTACTTCTGTTTTTTGAACTCAATTGCGTGCAAATAGCTACGATTTTTTTTGGAGGGGGCGGGCCCTCCAAGAAAAAAAAATCGTAGCTACTTGAACGCAATCGAGTCGATATCGCTTTCGAAGTAGAATTTGCGGGCAGAGGAAGTTTAACAATGGGAGTCGAATGCGATCAATACCATGCACTACATGCTGCCAGACCACGACCAACGATCATAGGACTAAATTTGAAATTGGTATGTAGGTGTATTGGGAGTGAATGACGAAAAAACGCTTGAGGCCTCGCGAAATGTAAATAAACAAAATGCAGCACTAGCAGTTTGACCGAGAAAATTTATAGAATGTGTTACAGCGGAAACCCCAGGGCTAGGCTACGGGGCCACGGCTGTGCACCTGCGACAATACCAGTTACGAGAAGTTATTAATATGGCACGAAAAAAAAAAAACGTATTTCTGGATAGCTTCCGGACAGAAAATTTTACCCAAGCAGTGAGGAAGGGATTGTACTATCGAGCCTAATAGATGAATGTTAAAATAACTGTAAAGGTACACAAAAATGTAGGCTACCTTCGAGTCACATTTGCAGCTCCTTCTAAGTGAGAAATGGAGGCTGCCTGCTCGCTACCCACCTGTGTCGATGGCTCTGTTGAATTGACCGTATGAGTGATGAACCAAATCGAATTCTGGCATTTCAATAGGATGCTCGATGACAATCGGGTCCTTATCTTGCCAGGAAATCGCAGTTTGGTCTATCGTTTGAGCATCTGGAAAGACAATCAGCAACCATCCATTGCTACAGGGCTCGCAGTGGAAAGCAATACGTTGACCGTGAAAGTTTGGAAACGAAGGTCCAGCTTTGATCCCGTCTTTGACTTTACTGGACTGTTCGGCTATAGGAAATCACGTCACGTTCATTTAAAAAAACGTTAATAGTACTTCTACAATTAGAAGAAAAATGAAAATTTTATGTCAGTAATTTTTTTAGCTTTTCGTTCACGAAGTTTGCAAAGGTTATTACAATAATAACCAAGAGAGAAAGCCACAAGCATTTTAGAGGGACCATGAAACGATATCGGGTTGGAATGTTCATGACTTTACAGAGGCGTACTGGTCAGAGTCTGGTCCAAGAATACTCGCAAGGACCGCCACTGATTCAGAAGCTTCTTTGTCGCGGTGAAACTGCGAGGACAAAAGGGGACTATTTCTTTCAGTCTTACCTTTGCAAAGCTTGATGGTGTAATTATGAGATCGAAACCACCTGCGTGACGACAAGCGAGCGCGGCTCATGGATTGGACACGAGAACGACGTGAGCACTCGACTTGGGCTCGTAAGAATCAATGCCTCGGCGGACACTCGGGTAACGGCTCAGGTTGTGGCTCGTGTCCAACCGCTGCGGTGATGAGAATAGCCGAACTCTAAAGGCCGGTTCAGACGCTTGCATTTGAGTGCGTTTGACTGCGTCGCGTCGAGAACCGAAAGCGAGTCACCGGCACATTTGTGCTTCGTATGATGTGTGGAATCCAATTCAAGGAATCATTTTGGCACGCGATATAAGCAGCAGGGATTTCCTAGTTTCTCGGAGTCAAACGCAGTCAAACTCAACTGTCTAAACCAGGCTTAACAATGCCTGGAGCCCAGCAAGCGTTTTTACTTTGCCAGCTCCAGCGCGTGGCTATGATAACGTTGGCGGCATAGGGTAGGCACCAGGCCACGTGGCCGCTTGTTCTGGCTCCGAGTTGAGGGGATGAACGGTGGTCATGTTTCTCGAATTTTTGGCCGACTGTCATTGCTTAGAAAGAAAATCTAAAGTAAGTTTATTTTGTTACCAACGTTAGGGAGTTATTCTCTGTAGTGTTCAGCGAAAGAAGAAAAGTCGCTTCATGGCTCCTTTATTATAAATATAACAAAAATAAAAACACACGTTTAAACAAAAAGTAAGGCCGAAATCACAAAATTCTTTCGTTAAATACGTCATGGAGATCCCAAGCCAGACCGGGAGTATTTCCGACGCTGCGGACAACGCAGCTGGAGCGAGAGGCGTGTGAACACTCGACGCGGAAATGTGGCTTTGACAAGAAGCCCCAACAACCGTGAGGCGAAATGAACTTGGCAGCTTGCAAACTCCGCAGCAGCTGCTGTATCTCAGATGTTGTTTCAAAAAATGTTTTCAAACGTTTTTTTTTTTTTTTTTTTTTTTTTCTGTTCACCTTGAAGGCTGAGACGTTAAGAAGATGGCCGCCGCTTTTTAGGAAGACGGCTTTGAAGTTAGTTCGGGGCAAAAGCCACCGACAGAATAAGAAGACCAAGGAAAGTTTTAGTTGGTTCCGCCTCCAGCCTTTACGGAGAGAAAATGAGGGAGTGGAAGAGACGAGAGCGTGCGGTGATGTCACCGGACCAAGCTCTGATTGGAAGGAGAGTTGTTGAGCCCGATTCACATGGTGCGATTTCACTTGCCATTTCGCAGTTACCACGTCACTCGTGCAGCGAAACGAGCGTGGTGGAAGCTCCAGTGCTCAACGCAGCAGCTGCGATATTGCAAGAAAATTAGTACCATCTGAATCAGGCTTTAGACGCAAGGGCTAACCCCATTTTTATCTACCCAATGTTTCCCTCCAATCAGGCCAAACGAGAGCGTCTTCAGCTCTTCGCGCATGGTTTGTCGTTCGAACACCGGACGCCGGCGTTCGGCGTTTGAGGTTCGAACGCCAGTTCCTGGGCGAGGAGCAGACGACGCACTTGTTCGCTCTGATTGGAGGGAGGCGGTGGGTAGAGACAAAGGGAACTAGCCTTCGCGTTTACCTGCACTATCCCTTCAATCAGAGCTCGGCGCTTTGACGTCACCACCCGCTCCAACCTCCTCCTCTCCCCCAGTATCTCTTTGTATAATAAAAAAAAAAGGAAGAAAGAAAAGGTCATCGTCTTGTAAGCCATTGGACGTGCACCACCAGTCAAAGTACGTCTGCAGGCAACGACCACGTGCTGAAAGCGGGTCATCGGAAAGAAACGCCCTGCCGCCCTTTTTATCCTGTCATTGACTACAACCCACTGGGATGCACGGAGCGCCGCGGACTCACACGGCCCGAGCAGGATGTGGCAGCGCTGCGTGTCCAACGGGAAGTGCCTGAAGGACATGAAGCAGGCGAGCCGGAGTGTGAGCCGCATGCTGAAGAGCACCTCTCCGTCGGGGCCGATCTTAACCAGCTTGTTGAGCACGGTCACGTGGTGGAACTTGGCGTCCTTCACGTTGCGAAAGAACAGGTCCGGCTTCCAGATCTTGGACATGATGTCCTCGCCGTTGATGGTCACCGTGCTGCTCACGCCGTGCTGGCTTAGGTTGAGGCGCCGGTCGCGCCACGACTGCCGCAGGTAGATGTCCATCCCGTACTCCTACCATGCGAAGATCCGGACAAGGAATTATTTAAAAGAAGCCGTGCAACTGTGTTCGCCCCCCCCCCCCCCCCCCCCCCCACACACACACACTTTCGGTAAATACCACTTAGAAACAACGCTCAAAACGGCGGGAACACTGCTAATACGTCATACAGAAGACAATTTGCTGCAAACACTGTTCGAGGTGTGTTCCCAAGAAGCACAGATTTAACCAATTATTGGCCAATGGCTGGCAATGGTTCTTTGGCTAGTGGACAGACAGTGGCCAGCCATTGGCCAATGACCGGCCTTTTTCTAGTCATTAGCCCATGACCACTGGCCATCAGCCTTCGGACAAACATTGGCCGATGAATGGCCACTCTTTGGCCATTGGCCAAAAGACCATCGCCAGCCATTCGCCAACGCTTGGCCAAAATCTGTGCTCCTCTGGGTTTCTTTCTTGCTTCACAATACCGTCACGTTGGTTATACAAAAAAGACTGTCTGAAGACACGTTCTGAAGACAGTATTTTTTTTTGCAGCGAACGCAGTATCTTTTGTATGATGTAGGAGCCTTGGCCACGCTGCTTACACACCATACAAAAGACAGTTTGCATACAGATTCGAACGGAAGTCACCACGAGATCCGTGCTTCGAAAGCCGCATGGCAATGAGTTCAAGGGGGAAACTTGGCACGTTGCATTCCAATCACGGAGGCTGCGGTGACTCTTGTTCTTAGACTGTCTTTTGTGTGATGCATGATCCGTGTAACCCCGGCTTTAAGGTTCACCACCTACGAAACGCGCATTCGTTTTTAACTTAGAAAACGTTATTGGCAAAAGTAACTTGGAAAATACCGGAAGACGCAAGAACGAGAAACAAAATGCAAACGGAAAAGCGTTACGACAGAGGGAACGATCTTACCACGCAGATAGAGTAGGGATTGGCGTCAGAAGTCCCGGTATGAGTCTCGGTAGCATTAAAATCGGTTCAAACATACATCGCAGCGCAAATTCAGCGCTATGGGAACACTGCTGACTCGGTGCTGACCTGAACTCAACTCAGCGCTGATGCAGAGCAGTATCATTCCTATATTGCTAATCTAGTGAAGATAATTTATATTGCTATATCCAATGTTGATTAAGAGAGCTGAGGTAGCACTGGTCGTGTATATGTGAACAAGCCCTTAATCATTCAGCGCCCAACCCTTGACCCACAGGGCGGAACGGATGTTATTTAACTCAAGAGACGCTTTTCTGGCGATAATATCCGGGAAGAAAGTATTACACGTTATTGGCCTGCGAAGCCCCAGGGAACCCCTGCGGTGACCGCGCTTGCGGAGCTTCTGGCCGCTGGCGTTTCCGGCGGCGGTGGCGACTGTGGTCATTCTTTCGCCTCGGCTGTTTCCGAGTTGGGGCGCGGGGTTTCCTGGCTGGGCCTTTCATTACGTGGCACGCTGTTGACTCTGGACCGAAGCCCCGGGCACGTAACGACCAGTGTGGGAAGCACCGCGTGTCTCGGTTTCTTATCTGTCCGACGGCAAACTTCATCCGAAAGCCTCCTGTACAAGGTCTCGCGCGCCGGAACAGCTGCCGGCTGCGTTTCTCTGCCGCGGTATGATTTAAAAGGCGAATAATTTTCCACAGTCAGGCTCCATGACACGACGTACGTTGGTGGGGGATGTGGTTAAGGGGAATCCGGCTTTATCTTCACGAGGTTGTCCGCTGAAGGCAACGTGTTTGAGCTCGTCGTATACGACTGTTCTCTCACAACAGGAATGATTGTGCAACGGAACTATCTTCAGGAGCTTCGAATTGGCTTATGAAGTTATGGTTAATAATTATTAACCTTAAGTTATAGTTTAAAAATATATCAAATTTTTGTCATTGTTAGATAAAAAACAAACAAAAAAACTTGTCTTAATCATTTTGATAAACTCTTGGAGCACAGAACGTGTTCTGCGAGGATTGGGCAGGCGTGATGTTTAGTTGTGCTTGGCTACTGGGAACATTGGGTGGTTTGAAATACACTTGCACACACGACACACTCATGTGTCATCCGGGTTTATCAGAATGATCAAAAAAAGTTAAAATTTTTCCCGCAGTAAAGTGTGTGAGGAGCATGCTTTAATGGTAAGTTTCCACGGGATCTGGAAATATTTTTCTATAGACTACATCTTACTCCGCGAAACTCCCATGCCCTTAGCTCCGACAGATTTCGCGTATTTGGAACGGCTGGGCGCGCACCAGCCTGGGAGCTTTCCCCTTTCACTTAGAAGGGGTGGCAGCCGTCATCTATTGTCGTGCAAACCCGTCAAGAAAGCCAGCTGTCTCTACTGCCTCGGCGAGTCTGGTGTCTCGGCGCGTCTGAGGCAGCCCTCCCACGTGGCGTAGCGCAAAGGCGTGCCAGCGTCTTTGCGCTACGCAAAGACTTCTAGGATGACCTCGAGAACGACCTTGAGGACGACGCCTAGAGGCACCATTTGTCAGCACCATTTGTTGCTGACTAACGCGCCCGATATTGCAGCTACAACGACATATTAGTTTTAAAGCGAGCGGCGCTCACTCACCGGGGCACCGCCATGTTTCCCCGCGTCCCATCCCTTCCGGGCCAGTCACGTTATTTCAAAATCTCTCTCGTACTGCGGCTAACTTTAGCCGCAGTTAGCGCTTCGAGCAAACGGGCCCAGATATTCGAAATGACATATTGTTCTGCCGGGTTGAAAACGTGTACTTTGTGATCTCCATTATTTGATTAGAAGCACCCAATTATAAACTGCATACTTCCTCGATCCACCAAGTTTGAAAAAAAAAGAAAAAAAAAGAAACCATTCTCCTGTAGGAGACTTAGGTTCCACGATCTTCTTGGAAGAAAACTCGTAGAGACAAATGGCACAATTAGGAAGGGAGGAAAAAATAGTAGCGGTTACAAGTAATTTTAGTACTTTCAGAAGTAATCAAATTAATATTTTAATTAATTCATAATAAATGTATTCAACCAATTACAAAATAAAAAAAAAGAAATCAATTTCTTGATGTGAGTACGGTACGTCTGATTTTGCGTAACCAGTCGAGACCTAAACAAGACACGCAGTATTAAAAAAAAGATCTGATGATAAGCAAAAGAAACTTCGCTTCTAGAGAAAGCTTTCTATATTCGTTGGCACTTCGGCGCACGCGCTGTCAAAGCACGACAGAAGGCAGCGAGCATGTTGCGGAAGCGGAGCTTCTGCAATTTTTATGTTGGAACAAGCTTTAAGTGTCTTACGTGTCACTGCCGGTGGACGCCGCCTTTATATTATTTAGGTCCACGACGACAAAACGCAATAAACGTTTGTTAACTCCTGTACGCGATTCACCTCAAAATTAACGATTTATAGTTCCGCGTTCTTTATTACAGCGGGTGTATAAAAAAAAAAGAAAAAAAACAAAAACGTAAAAAAAATATCAACAAGTACAGAAAAGAGTGTGAACCCCAATGCTCTTAGCGAGTTGAAACAATCTCTAAAAAATTATCCCGATGTTCAGAAATCGTTTCTGTTTTTGAGCGCGTGTCCAAAAAGCGAAACGGAAACAACCGATCACCGCCGCGTCCTTTCTCTTAATGCTGCTAGCGTGATAACGTATACTCAGTTGTCCCACTCTTGCGGTCGTGCTTTAAAAAAATACAAACAAACAAAAACATAATTTTTGTTTCCCCGTTTTTTTCCGCGAGCTTCCCCAATAGGCGGACTAAAGTGCGGTGGCTAACGTAATACCAAACCAAAAACCGAAAAGACCTATCTCAAAGTGCGTTACGTTGAATAATACTGTTTCACTTGTAAGATAGAAGTCGTTTGGATTGTAAAAGCCTCGACAGTTTGCCAAGTTCGTCGTTTTTGAAGTGTTGTTTTCTTCGTGGAATTGGATCGACATAATTTTTGTTCGTCTTTGTTCGTTTAAAACTTTTGAAGAAGTTTCGTGTGCGTAGATTCGTTCTCGTTTAAACAGAGGGGGGAAGATCAAAACATCACATTTTGTCCGGCCGTTTCCGTTCTGAAAAAGGGTCTTATCTCGGTCAGCAGCGTTTTGAACTGGGTACGCCCTGACGGCGACGGAAGTTCCCAAGTGGCAGTGCCATTCTCAACGCACGCATGCATGGAATGTCCCTAGCGTTCCGTGCCACAGGAAAGGCACCGATACTGCAGCTCGAAACGATGCATAAGAACATCTCTCGACCGTTGTTCTACTGGCGCACTTGCGGGGAACGCGATATCAGCTCGATAGGTTCAAACTGGGGCACTTGACCAGATTTGAGAGAAAGCGAAACACAACAGCTGTCCCACCAGAAAAGTGTTTGCGTCTATAGTCACTGATCGAATTAGACCGACAGAGAGATGTTTCAGTCGTTCCGCCTCCACCTTGAGCTTTGTGTGCAACTTCGAAAACACTGAAGGGTCTCGTCAGTTTCGGGCGTGCACACGCTGCCAATGCACGAAGGAAGTCAATGCATGGCAGAAGGCAATGCGCGACGGGGGCAACGAGCATTTGCTGGGCGCCGGAATTTTGAAAGAAACGCCCTGCGGTTTCATCCGATCGGTCACTTAGAAATCACCACATTGTGTTTAGAATTTCTAACGCTGCCCATATGTACACCCGCCGGCGATATGAAGGTGAACGCCGGACCGTTGACCGCTCCGTGCTATCAGCGCCATGACGGGACTACCGTGGCGAGTTGCTTTCTTAACTCGCGCTTCGCCGAGATTAAGCGCTTGTATCGAGCTCTGTTCTCAACTCTGCTGCTACTCCCCGCAGAAAGCGCGAGGATTGGGAAAGGGGTCTTTCAGATGCTATTAGTAGACAATCTGATTCAGTAGTTTTTTTGTTGTGATATGTGCTAAACCGGAAGGCTTGCGGAACAAATCAAAAAGTAACTTACACTCTCCGCTTCTTAAAAAGAACTGTCATTAGCGTTCGCAGTTATTAGCGTTCGCTCACGGATGAAGAAAGCGGTTGAGTCACTGATAAACCATGCCGAGCAAAGTCCGCTCTAGTTCACGTGCAATGTGCAGATCATTTGCCGGCAATGACGCGGGCACGGCGCCCACAAAAAAGCGATGCCGAAATCGAAACCCAGTTCCACACTTTCTGCAGAGAGTAGCAGCAGAGTTGAGAACAGCGCTCGGTCCAAGCGCTTAATCTCGGAGAAGCGCGCGATAAGAAATCGAGCCGCCACGGCAGCCGCGTCATGGTGCTGATAGCACGGACCGGTCGACGGTCCGGCGTTCACCTTCATATCACCGGCGGGTGTACATGACGGATTCGAGTTTTTATAACCTTGCTACTGTTTGTCCATATCGTCAAATGTCCCGCGTTAAGTGATGAATAAAACGTACGATTTCGTGTACGGCGTATTACGTTGCCCCGCAGATTCTATATTTTGCCGACAATTTTCGCTCTGATAACATCTCTTCTTTTCGTTTGTGAACTGTGCGTGTTGTGTTTTTCAGTATTAATTCTATGAGACCCGTGACTATGGTGTTGGGCTTATAAAACTTTGCCAGACGTTAATTTTAAAGATGCTATTAGAGTTTGCGCGCACCAGCTGATTTCTCAAGCTCATATTGGGAAGTTTTACCATCATGAGGTACAGTACCATGTACTTTACTGTAAACGACTTATTTTTTTTGCGGGCTCAGTATTTCGCGGTTTAGGTCAAAGCTGAAGTTTTAGAGAGAATTCGCGGGTTTTAGTTTCTTTTTTTTTTTTTTTTTTTTTTTGTGACGCGGTGGGATCTCAATATAGATTCTTATCTGTTAACATTTTACCGAAATGGTTCGCGGGACCTATTTTTCGCGAATTGTAGGCGATTCGCGAAATTCACGAAAGTGAGATCCTCGAGAAAATTAAGTCCTTTACAGTATATTGTATTCTTCTGTGTTTATTTACTCCTAGAGAAACCCAGAGTATCGTTATAAAGTTTTCTAAGTTAACGAACGAGGCTTCATTAAAATCTTACTTAATGTCAAATCTACGAGCGGTTTCAGATTTGGTTAATTTGGTTCAAATAAGCTACCCAATTGCATTAAATTAGTTCGCTAGATTTGTCTGGAACAGGCTATGTTCCCCATAATTTTAGAAAACGTAAATATGTATCTTTTAAAACTCTTAGTAAAATATATTCTACCCGTAGGTAAATTTGGGTTTCAAGACGCTTTAAGCAATTGTATTGCACACGAAAAGTTTCCAGGGAAGCAAGGCAACAAGGGATGCTGAAGGTCTTTTTTTGTGCTGAGTACGTTATGATAGAAGTGCAGAGTAAGCAAATGCCAAGCACGTGCGGCCATAACAAAACGGTTTTTACCAATTATTTTTTCCCTTGTTTACCGGAAAAATAGCTGAGGAACAATTTATTGTTTTGTGTTTATTCCAGGCAACCGCTTAACCTAATCTAAAATTACATGTGTTTCACGAAGTAGCCAATATCCAGTTAACTGAGAAGAGATAATTAGCGTTGACTGCATACATGCGACAAATGTTTTAACTTGATGCGACCGCGCAAACCGACATGTAAAGCTCAGTACAACATAGCATTAACACGATGTAAGGCTAATTTTATCGGGTTGATACTCGATGGTTGTCGGCCTAAAGCGTTATACGTGTTAAGCTCTTAACCTTAGGAATCGCATCTTACCATGTTGTTAGCGTTGATGGGCCCGATGCTGTTGACGTATATGTTCACCTTGACATAGGTTG
Organism: Ixodes scapularis; assembly: GCF_016920785.2. NCBI lineage: Eukaryota > Metazoa > Arthropoda > Arachnida > Ixodida > Ixodidae > Ixodes > Ixodes scapularis. The sequence continues at coordinate 177,482,017 of NW_024609835.1, forward strand.
GCATCCCTGAAAAGAAAGACAAAGTTATCGCTAAAAAAAAGTCAAAGCTGCGTAAAAAAAAAATAAAAAAATAAACGAGTTGTAGTTTTTGCGGCAAAGACGTGCGGAAATACTCCAAAGGGTAGGGCGTTTCTTTTCTTTTTAATTAGCCGTAGTTGTCTTCTTCTCACGCGCTGTTTGATGTTGTGCCTCAAGGTTTCCGGAGTTGTAGGCCTCCAAGTGCCTGACACATGCACATGTACGGTGCGTGGAACGTGTGTTTAGAGAGTTTGAGGGAACCGTCTTTGCACATCCGATACGATACGATGGGCCCTCCGGTACCCACTGCGCATGTGCGAGTCTTCTGTGATAGCGCATACGCAGTTCATACGGGAGGGCCCACCGTATATGGATCGGAAAGACGGTTCCCTAAAACTCTCTTTCGACTGGTGTGTTCACTGTCCTAACCCGCCCATGCGTCGAAAGGGGCCCCGAAGGAGTAAAAAATGACGTCACACAAGCCGCCGTGTCATACTGTCGGATGTCGCGATCCTGGCGGTTGGCGCTAGGATTCCCGGCGAAATAGTACGAGCGAACGCGTGTGTCGCTGTTGTCGCGGCGTCCCATCTCCTGACTGCCAAAGTTTCCGTGAACTATCAAGCTGGAGAGCGACCTGTCGTAGAACAGGCGTCTGTCACATAGTGCCGCGCGCGCAGCTAGCCAAGTAGGCAGCGCGCGCGTGGCCTAACGGTTATCGTACCTGCCTCCCACGGGAAAAGCCAGGGTTCGATTCCTGGGAGCGGCATGTCTTTTGGTTTATTCCTGGAGACTAGTATTCTGGTAAATTCGAGAACCGTCTTGGCCGATTCCAGGTTAGAATGTTCGACACGCCGAACCTCGTACGCCGATTGTTCCAGAAGCCCACGCGTGGACAAAAGCGGCTCCGCGTGGCAAGCCGCGGTCAGTTTCGCCCCAGCGTTTGACTCTGCTGTCACGCCGACTTCGACGCCCGCGACGCTCTACTTTCTTCTGTTCCCTTTTTATTTTTGGGCATAAGTTCGCCCCATTAAACGTTTAGTTTCTTCAGTTGTTATCGCCTCATCACTTGCCATTCGTGACATTTTGGTGGAGTTGAGGGGTATCGCATTCTATGCCCGTGGAGCGTACCTCTCCGAAGACATTCCGGCCAAGTGAGGCGCTAAACCCCGGAAGGCTACCCATCGCAGAAGACACCGACGCCCGAGCAAGCCGCCGTACCGAAATCCACCTCCCGGAATCCGGACCCCTGCTGCACAAGCCGAAGGAGAAGATCCCGACAACGACCACCCCGCCCGTCATCGTCCTGCCCGTCGCTCCGCGAACGCCTTCTCCCTTCCTCGGCGAGACCTACGAGGACGTCGAAGACAGGATTAACCAGTAAGAACGCGTGGCTCGCCACAACGGGTAGAGTGACGAACAGCGCCAACAGAACCTCTATTTCTCACTTGAAGGGACTGCAAGGCGCTGGTTCGAAAACCGCGAAGCTTTCTTGACTTCATGGGAGCCTCTCCAGTCGTGCTGGCTAGGAAGAAGGACGGAACGCTTAGGTTCTGCGTTGACTACCGGCAGCTGAACGCGGTGACGAAGAAAGATGTCTACCCACTTCCCCGCATCGACGACACTCTAGAACGGCTGCGCCACTCTCGATATTTCTCATCGATGGACTTAAAGAACGGCTACTGGCAGATTGAAGTCGACGAACGGGACCGAGAGAAGACAGCTTTCGTCACGCCAGATGGCCTGTACGAGTTCAAGGTGATGCCTTTCGGCCTATGCACGGCGCCGGCAACATTCCAGCGTGTCATGGACACAGTACTGGCAGGGCTGAAGTGGCAGAGCTGTCTCGGCTACCTTGACGACGTCGTAGTGTTTTCAAGTGATTTCGACGAGCACTTCAGACGACTCCGAGCTGTTCTTCATGCCATTTAGAGCGCCGGACTCACACTCAAGCCGTCAAAGTGCCGGTTCGCCTATGACGAACTGAAGTTCCTAGGCCACGTGGTTAGTAACGAAGGTGTCCGCCCAGACCCCGAGAAGACTCGCGCCGTCGCGGCATTTCCAGCGCCGACAGACAAGAAGGCCGTGCGAAGACTCCTTGGACGCTGTGCCTATTATCGACGCTTAGTTCGGGATTTCGCAAGGATTTCCGCACCACTTACAAACCTCACGAAGGACACCGAGAACTTCGAATGGGACGAGGAGCAGCAGAAGGCGTTCGACGAGCTGAAACGGCGACTCCAGACTCCTCCTGTGCTTGGACATTTCGATCAGGATGCGGAAACAGAAATTCACACGGATGCAAGTAACGCGGTGCTGGGCGCAGTACTGGTTCAAGTGCAAGAAGGCATCGAGCGGGTCATCGCCTACGCAAGTCAGACATTGTCCCAGGCGGAGAAAAATTAATCCACGACTAAGAAAGAATGCCTTGCGGTCGTCTGGGCAATTACGAAGTTTCGTCCGTACTTGTACCGGAGCCCGTTCCGTGTAGTCACGGACCACCACTCGCTCTGCTGGCTTGCGAAGCTGAAGGACCCGTCATTACGCCTCGCTCGATGGAGTATCCGACTACAAAAGCTCACCATGACAGTGGTCTACAAGTCAGGCCGCAAGCACAGCGACGCCGACTGCCTGTCCAGAGCCCCCGTGGACACCCCTTCCGGCTGCAGCGACGACAATGACGATGAGTGCTTCCTAGGAGCAGTGAACGCCGACGACATGGCACGACGTCAACGGGACGATCCTGAGCTGCACGCATTAATCGAGCACCTGGAAGGGGCCGGGAGTACCGTGCCACGTGTCTTCTCACGGGTACTGCCGACCTTCGCCATTCGACAAGGTGTACTCTACAAAGAGAACTTCGGCGACAACAACACACTGTGGTTGCTGGTAATGCCGATCGACCTTCGGGAGGAGATCTTTCAAGCATGTCCCGATGACCCGTCGTCGGGACACCTCGGTTACAGCCGAACACTGGCCCGTATTCGTAAAAAGTATTACTGGCCAAAGCTCCCCAAAGCCGTCCACCTCTACACCCGATTGTGCCACAAATGCCAGCGATGTAAGAAACTGCCGACGAAGCTGGCAGGTCTCCTGCAGCCGATTGCTCCCCCGACCGCACCGTTCCAGCAGATTGGAATGGACCTACTTGGTCCTTTTCCGCCGTCAACGTCGGGAGACCGCTGGATAATCGTCGCCACAGATTATCTCGCGCGGTACGCCGAAACGAAAGCTCTTCCTTCAGGGACTGCTGTGGAAGTCGCCAAGTTTTTCGTCGAGTCAATCGTCCTCCGGCACGACGCTCCCGAAGTTCTGATTACAGATCGCGGATCATCGTTCATGGCACAGATGACCCAAGAAATCCTCCGGCTCAGCCACACCAGGCATCGTCGTACCACAGCGTACCACCCGCAGACCAACGGGCTGACGGAGCGACTCAACAGGACAATCGCCGACATGATCTCTATGTACGTCGACGTAGAGCACAAGACGTGGGACGAGGTGTTGCCCTACGTCACGTTCGCCTACAATACGGTGGTTCAAGGGACCATTGGATTCTCACCTTTCCACCTGGTACATGGTCGGAAGGTAACGACCATGCTGGACGCAATGCTGCCCCATGAGCCATCTAACAATGAGAGCGAGGACGCCCAGGCGGTTGCTCAACGCGCCGAAGAAGTCCGCCAGCTCGTCCGACTAATGATTCAAGACCAGCAACGCGTCGACGCGGGCCGCTACAACCTTCTTCGCAGGGACGTTCACTTCCAGCCCGGAGACAGGTTGTGGATGTGGACGCCCATCCGTCGTCGCGGCCTCAGTGAGAAACTGCTGAAGCGGTACTTTGGACCATACAAGGTACTTCGTCGCCTCGGTGAGTTAAACTACGAAGTGATGCCCGACGGAACACGAACATCGTCACGCCACCCACCACGACCTGAGGTCGTCCACGTCGTGCGCCTGAAGCCGTACTACGCTCGATAGGGCTGTGGACCTTATGTGCTCCAAAAGACTCTTTACTTATAGTTCGTTTTTTTATTTTGTTTGTTTTGCGTTGCATTGGGGCGATGCAGCTTTTAAAGGGGGGAGAAATGCCGCGCGCGCAGCTGGCCAAGTAGGCAGCGCGCGCGTGGCCTAATGGCTTTTTGCGTGGGAGCCAGGTATACCTGGCTTCCACGCAAAAAGCCAGGGTTCGATTCCTGGGAGCGGCGCGTCCTTTTTGTTTATTCCTGGAGACTAGTATTCTGGTAAGTTCGAGAACCGCCTTGGCCGATTCGAGGTAAGAATGTTCGACACGCCGAACCCTCTACGCCGATTGTTCCAGAAGCCCGCGCGTGTAAAAAAGCGGCTCCGTGTAGCAAGCCGCGGTCAGTTTCGCCCCAGCGTTCGACCCTGCTGTCACGCCGACTTCGACGCCCGCGACACTCTGCTTTCTTCTGTTCCCTTTTTATTTTTGGGCAAAAGTTCGCCCCATTAAACGTTTAGTTTCTTTAGTTGTTATCGCCTCATCACTTGTCATTCGTGACAATACACAACAGCTGTTGGGACACCGCCAGGATCGGGACAGGCGACAATATGACACTCCTATGACGTCATCAGAGACCATTTGGACGCGGTAAACACACTAGTCGGAGACTCGTTTTAGGCCCGATCAACATAGGCTTGGGGATTAGATGTAATTTGGGACTAGCAGATTAATCTCTAAATGTCTTTATTACGTAGCAAAAATATACTTTGCAAAGCGACCGCTATATGTTGCTTATAAACACACTATATGAGCGTGGTAATACTAATAACAGTAAGAGTTCAATAGATTCGGGAAAGCCGTGGAATCGCATAAATGAGAATATCCCATCCCGTCAATGCCTTTCTTGTCGCGTTTATTGATCGCGGGATGAAAATGTTGCACTGATATCAAAATCAGATTGATACCGAGTCCTGACAAAAGAACCTACACGGACACGATTGTAGCTTACGGGAAAGAAAAAAAAATCAAGAATAGAAGATAGACATGTATTTTCCTCCCTTCATTGATCTGCATGCACTTTTCCTTCAGCCGTCCGAGTTCTGTATTTCTAGAAGGCAATCTGCGAGGGCACCAAGCGCTCTCTTCTTAGGATTCAGGGAGTGTGAGTACGCAAAGTGACTCGTCTCCGCGCTAGCCATTGGCTACTCGTGGTCCCGGGGTTCGAGGCGCAGACTGCAGCGTGGACGTGACGTGCTTCAGACATTCGCCGCTGCAAGGATTCACGACTGCCCAGTTTCATCACATTGCACACTGCATAGATTTTAGGTTTCAAAAGAATCAACTGCCAGCGTATATGGTTCTGGCGTTTACGTGAAACCGTCGAAAATCGCGTTTTTTTGTTTCTTTTTTTTTTTTTATGCTAACAACATTATGCTTGAACGGGTACGCTGCTACGTTCGGTGTGCACATTTTCTCGTTTTCCGAAGTGGGAGGTTTTACGACCTAGTTTGATTCTTGTGTTCTTGCTTGCGCAAGCATTGTAATACTGTCATGGTATACGTCTGTTTCCTCTTTTTTATCATTGTGAAACGCAGCTAAGCAGGATTGCTGTTTTATCTCGCTTGGAGCCGAATATTATGGTATGTCCAAACGACTGAATACAATACCTGAAAAATCCTTGTGCTATGATGATAATGCAATTAATGTAAAGGTACAAACGAGGTTGACAATAATAAAGATAATAATCCCTGGAGAAGGGGAATAAAGGTGACAAAGGAGATACACAGTGATGTGATTGGTCCGAGTCATTTTGGAGCAGCTCTTGGAGCAGCCAAAAGTAAATTTTGGAGCAGCACAAATAACATTTGTAGCATCATTCTTATTCATACCAATGCAGACATTATGTTAAGATAAATGTGTCGGCGCGTCCAACTAAAAGGCAATGTCTACATTGCTTTCTCACTCACGTGCAACCCTTAGTTAGCATCAATTGCACAGCCAGGAGGGAGTCCCTCAAACAAAACTAGCGTTTAGTTGCGTGGAGAAGCACCAGACAGGGTGAGCAAATGAGTGAAGGAGGACTCCGCAAACTGCTATGAATAATTATTTCAGGCACTGAATCTCACTGAAATAATACGACAATAGAGAGCCCCCAAATTAATGGTACTTCGAGTTCTAAAGGTTGTAACAAAACAGCAATTCACAATTTAAATAAAAAACAAAGCAATTGTCATGTGATTATGAACGTCATTCACATTTTATGTGTAGAACTTCTTAACAAAAACGACATGTGAACAAGACTTAGAAACAATCCCGCCGAACTCACTAAGGTTGTTCCCGAGCTTCCATCCACTGCTACTGCCGACTTAGTTCTAATTTACTCCCATCTATATAAAAGTGATAGCTAAACAAATGAGTCGGCATAAAGAAATAAACATACGAAAGAGCGCATATAAATGTTCTTGCAATACCGAAGTATCTTCGCTAAATCTCGATATGGAAAGAGGTACCGCCAGAATATCGTAGTCTATATCATACATACGAGCCAAAGTTGTATTCAGGAATTGAGTCGCGTCTCACTCTGGGGGAGTGCCCTCCCCTTAGCACGGTGGTGCGCTGCAGCGAAGCAAGACACGCAAAATCGCCATGATTGCACTGTGGTTTTCGCTTCTCTGCAGTATACCAGTGCGCGAGGAGAAGCGCACTCAACGAGACTAACTAATCCTCCAGCAGAACAGACGACGGACATGAGAATTATCGCAAAACTTCCGAGTACTGCCAGCCTTTCGTACGAAATGCGATCGAATAGTACGTTATTTTAGACGATAGTGAAAAGTTCTGGGAATTCGAATAATCATATCGTAACGGTCCGCTGGAGCAGCGAGGCCTGTAGCTGTTATATTTTTCAGTACAATTAAAGTGAAATAAAGTTTTAACGCAACGTTGCCGCAAACTTCTCGTATTTTGGTAAAAGGTAGCAGGATGTAGCAGGGTAAGCACTCTGGCGCAGTTTGGCGCAAATGGCGCAGCAATCACATCACTGGATACACAAATCTCGAAATACAGCTATAGGTTTGAATGCCCACAAAGTAACAAAGAACAAAATGCGGTTCAAGCACAGTCGAGCGACCTTATCACGCCATTTTCGCTAAAGAGTAGCCAAAACATTGTCGAAATGACAGCGACCCAAGGTTTTCTTGTATTAGAAGTTTCGAATTTTGTAGAAGCTTTCAACGCGCGCTAGGTTAGAAACCATGTTTTGCTTTGTCTCCAGTCATACCGGAACGTCGAATCATTGACTCCACCTACACAAAAGCTTGCTTTAGGGTGAAGAACGCCATGGAGTCTAGAAAGGGAAATACCTGTCCCTTTACCATCATACAATAAAAGGAAGCGAAAACGATAGAGGGGGATAAAACGTGAAGGTAGATTACAGCAGCGCACGTGCACATCTGCCTAAAATCGCCTAGGCATAATTTCACTCGAAAGTTCTTTGTTTTATGCGTAGAGCAAGTGAAGGAAAGGAGGAGACGGGAGCGTGGGATGACGTAAGAGCGCCGAGCTCTGATTGGAAGGATTAGTGGGGAGGCGCAAAGACTAGCTTCCTTTGCCTCTATCCATTATCCCCTCCAATCAGAGCGAATAAGAGCGTCGTCTGCTCCTCGTACAGTGTCTCGCATTGAACGTTCGAACGCGTTCGAAGAGTGAGTGGAGGCAAAAGCAGCCAGCCCTTGCGTCTACCCCCTAATCCTTCCAATCCATCAGTGCTCGGCGCTCCGACGTCACCGCGCGCGCCCTCACCTCATCCTCTCCCTCAGTTTCTCTCCGCATGGTGGGTCCTTACGCCGCGCGCTGTGCAAATAATATAGCGGATAAGCATATTGACTTAGCCGCTACATCTTAGGAGGCAATGGAATGAAACACAAATATAAAGCTAATCTACTGAGAGCACGACTTTCTACATCATATGATAAAGAAGCACCGTTGTACAGCCGTTGTAGGTTCTAGAAAATGTTTCTTTGGATCCGACGTCATGTGGCAAAGCCCCTGTAACGCAGGCAAGCTAGCTCAATTTGAGTGAAGCCTTGTTGTCGTTTGTTTTTTGAAAGGCAGATGTCACTCAATGTTTTGCCATCACAAGTTAGTTCAAGACACTGCAGACGATTAAGGAGACTTCAAATGAAACGAAAGGTTGATCTTTTTAAGTATTGACGCGCAAGTTTGCCATACTTGGAGAGATAAACTGCATTTCTGCATTAACAACAAAACTACAAAAATGGCTAAGTCTATCTTATTTTATATATTCGTCAACGCATTTAAGGATGCTCGTTTTGATATATTTTGCGCATTATTTTTTATGACGCAGTTCATTTGTAACTTATTTGTGAATATGTTTCTAAAACGTGTTTATTGTTGTTGTTGAAACGATGTTTATTAGGAAATAGACGTTGTTGTTAGTTACGTTCTGGGCGCACTTGTCACTGTTGATGGGAAAGAAAATTAAGGGAAAAAAAGAGATAGAGGAAGAGAGAGGGGAAGAGGGAAGAGGATTTTTTCAGACTGTTGACTTTCCTACGACTTTCGGTACAGAATCGCGACTCCTGGAACTCCCGAAAACTTCTGGACGTAAGATCTCTTGGAGCCCCAAGAGCCGCAAGCAACCCAGATATCTTGGAAGTCTTAGAGGATTTCGAGAAGTTCCGCGCTCCTCAGGAAGCTGACTACACTCTTGAGTGCCTTGTCCGTACTAGCTCGTGAGGCTCTTGGACGCAGGAGTTCCTCCAAGTTGGTACTAGGTAGCCCTAAGCGGGAAAAGGCATCACGGAGGTTGGTGCGCTCCTCTTCGTGATCACTGCAGTGCGGGAGATGTTCGGCGTCGGCCGTTTCCTCGCAGGTCTGGCATATGGGGTCAACATTGAGTCTGAAGCGACTTATCCACGCCGGGGTGAAGGCGCTTCCGGTCCGTAATCTGTGCATTACTGTGCATTATTACAGCTCTTTTGTCACCCTTGGGTGCCCGGCGGGCACCCGTAGGTAACCAAAACAGCTGTGGTTTCGGTCGTCGTTGGAGGCGCGTCCCTCCACACTTCTGGCTTCACCTCTGCTGACGTCATGTCGCCTTCAGAAGCTCCCTAAATCCATGGAATCTATAGACCAATGCATTATTTACTGACAAGTCGGCCGTTTGCCCACACTATAGGTATGGAACCTTGCGCATGCGCAGAAACCAGATTCATTCGAAAGGAAACGTCGGCGCATGTGCAGTGCCGGCAGTGGCGCCCCCGTAGTGGTGTGACGTCGGAGAGTTCTGGTTATGTGTAATCCGTTTTTACACGAAATCTGCAGAAGCACTGTCCTGGAATTTCCCAACAAAAATGCTCTAATCAATAGTTGGCTCGCATTGACGTCACGTCAGCTGCCATCGGGATGGAGAATAAAAATCGAGACGATTTGAATCACGACTAAATCACAATTTCAAAAGCGATTTAAATCAGGCATGTTTTAGTAAAGTGATTAAATAATCCCTTTTCCCGCAGAAATAATCTTGAAACTAGCTTTTATTTAGCGTTTGTCTATCATTTGATGCTATGCATGTGCATTTGTTTCATAATAAAATGAAGAACAAATTACAGGAAGGTCTGTTGGCGGATTCTTCGGGAATGAGTTAACATGACCGTTGGAAGCGCCACAGACGTTCACCCCTCCCCCTCCCCCGGGGGAAACGCTAACGCTCACTCCTTTACTTTTCTCTCTCGGCTTTCTCTATTACTTGCTGCCTCTTTTTGGCGTCGTTAAGGAGTCACGTCCCCATTTGGGAAACGCGTGTGTCGTTTCCCAAAGAGGGACGTTGGTGGCGTTTCCCATAGGTCATGCTAACGGATTCCCCAAGAATCCACCATTGGATCTTCCTGTAATTCGTTTAACCTTTTTTCTTGTTCCCTGCCTTTAAGAGCACGTCGACGGTCTTGAATACGGTCATCCATAGCACTCGTAGAAAGAACCACATTCATACAACTTGTGGAAGGAGCCACACTCCTAACACCCGCGGAGTGAACCGCATTCATCTTTCTAACTGCACACACACATCACAGCCCACGCACCGCTAGTACAGAAACCCAGAGCGAAGAACAACCGGCGCCAGCAGAGTGGCAACTGAGCACGCCCGCCTTCCACCGCGCCGCGGCACAACACCTCCTAGATAAAAAAAAGCCGTAATGCTTAATGAGATGACGTCATCAGAGAAGGCCAACGCTGGGCACAGATTGGACACGACGATGGCGTCAATGTTCGCGTCAAACGTGTCTCGAAGCCGAGCGCTGACGCAGCACTCGTTTCCAATCTGCGTTGGTCTTCCCTGGTGATGCTATCTCATTCAGCACTATCACTCTGAAAAAAAAAACTGTGCGTTTACTTTCCCGCACAGCACTCGGAGAGCCAATCACCGCAACTTACGGAGGCAGCTCAGCGAATGAAAATACCGAAACATATGTTTAGACCAAAAACGCAGTCTGAGTTATGACATTAAGCAATACAAGCGTGACGTTTTGCATTGCTTACTCAGACTGCGTTTTTTGGTCTAAACATATGTTTCGGCATCGTCATTCGCAGAGCTGCCTCTGTAAGTTGCGGTGATTGGCTCTCCAAGTGTTGTGCGGGAAAGTAGACGATCGGGATTTTTTTAGAGTGTACGGTTTTCTAATCAAAGAGGTGTTGAGCGGCGCACCCCCCTCTCTGGCTCCGCGCCAGCAGCGCACGTTACTTTGACGAAAACGAAAGGGCTCGTTTTGACGAAAAAAAAACCGGCGGTGTCTGTCATTTTGTCAGCGCAGGGGAGAGAGGGAGGGAGAGGTTGACGTGTGATCACGTGAGCGCTTCGAACCAACAGGAACGTCGCACGACGAGCGTTTTAATGCTCACGCACTGGACGTTATCAAGCTAGAAAGATTTATATTAGGCTGAACGCGACCAAAAGCAGCGCTATTCTGAACAAATCGGAGACTTGAGTTTTGTTTCTACATTCCACTTCGTTCATTCGTTATGTAACATCCTACTTCAAGCAAATGAGAACACGAAAGAAAAAGCACACAAAGCTTTCGGGCTAACTAAAAAAAAAGCAAGCTGTTTTTTTATAGTGGTGGGGGTTACAGCAACAAAAAGTTTCTAATTAAATTTTATTTTAAATTGAAGTAGTTTTTTATTGTTAATTCAATTCTTATTTTTGCTGTAATTCTTTTTCCCGCATTGTAATCGATGATCAGACGGATTGATCAATCAACCTGCCATGTTTAAAAATACACGTAGTGATAGAGAGTCCCAATATATTCTAGCCACACTACGTGATTTAAATCAAATAGGTGATTTAAACCCAATTAATATAATTTAAATAAAATAAATATAATTGAGCTATTTTTTAAGATCACCATGGCTTTTGTGGAATTGGCGGCGAGGTGTTTTGGTGGCGCCCTCCTCTAGTTTCATTTCCCGACGTCCTTGCCTTGCAAACAATAAGTTCGATGGTGTTTGTAGTGGTGGTACTTGATATCATTGCGCTCTGAAACCAGCATTGCCAACACCGTCAAAATTGAAGTCCTTACATTACTCCGATTTCCTTCAATGAAAAATCCTTTGCTGACGTCATGGTCAGCATTCGGCCAATCGTGGCGAGCCGACCACAGCGATGCTTTCGATCGCGCACGTTGCCAATAGAGAATATTCCCTAGCGGCCATAGCTGTGTCACGGCCACTCGATTAGGACTCCCAGGGGGGATCGAGTGGCCGTGGCTGTGTGCGCGACTGCTGAGCGCGTGGTGTCGGCGAGCTTCCACAGTTCTTTTGCAACGTGCATTCCGTACCATAATGATTGCCGGTTTTATACCCGTGCCACACGGACAACTGGAATTCCATTTACAACGAATGACATTCGTGTGATCGACGGATCGGCTCGCGACCTGTCGCGCGTGGAACGCACCACGCTCGCAGTGTCGCGCGCTGATTGGCCGATCGTTCAAACCTCATTCGTTGTAAATGGCATTCGAGTTGCCCGTGTGGCACTGGTATTATACCCCGGTCAGACGGGTATTTTAAATACGTTTAGAGCAAGCTCCTTTATAAAATCGGCGAACCAGCGCACGCAGTAGGGCACGTGCGCACCCAACATTGCGAGCTCAGGCCGATATTATAAAGAAGTTTAGAGAAAAGGACCTTTAGAACGCCGTCTGAGAGGGGTATAAGTAACCTATTAATGTAAGCTCGTTCTGAGCATGCGCTCTAAACATCGCCCCCCGATATGGCACCTAGTGAATACCCCTCATTTCCTGACACGGCCGTGCTCCTGGCTTCATCGAATGGGACACCGCGAAATATGCGATTCTGTTAAGCATATACAGTGGCTTTGAAAGTAATGAAATATTTTAGGGTGCAACCCCACCGTGCACGACGTTTTGGTGCTTTTTTGACGGCTTAAAACTTTCTTCTATGTATCTTTCAATTATAAAAGTAATGTCAAAATAAAGAGGTGTTTCTCAACAATACTTTAATGTCTCGATATTACGATTATTTTTTAGTTGTTCGTTAACCATTCAGCTTTTAATAGACCCCAGTTTCTAATATTGAAAAAAAATATTTGTCGAGTTATAACGTCCCATCATCCGCGATATTTTACGGGAGCGGTCGTTTAGCAGTAATAAATGAAAAATCTAAGCAACAAACTGTACAGGTAGTGTATATTTAAAAAAAAAAAATCAGCTTTAAAATGGTATTTTTATGGCGTTATAAAAACAGAATTACATCAACTAATCAAAATTACGAGACATCAAAGTGTGAAGCATCCTTCGATATTACATTTTCCAGAACTTCCATATTGAAATATTACACGTGGAGAATGTTATAAGACCTCAAACTTTTCCCATTCAGTTACGGCAAATTGTAGTTTCTTAACATAAAGTACAGATGGCGACACGTGTTCAAAAACAGCTTGATATGCAGTTCCCATCGTGTGCCGCTTGGACCGCCACGTGAAAGATAGAAAAAGCACCAGATGTCAAAATGTCAGATACCTGGATGGCCGCAGTGAGCGAGCCAGAGATGTCAGAACAACAAGCGCGAGGCTGCGGGTGCACCACAGCTACTTTTGCGCGCGTTCTACTGTGCGTCAACACTGTAGTCAACACTGTAAATGCGAAAACATTTTAATGTTGTTTTCTTTCCCTCGCAAAAATCTTTTTCGCAATCAAACTATGCTTATCGGAATGGTTTGACTATACTTTGTTTCAAAAACCACTTTGGTGCCTCTTAAGTGGCAATGATATTAAAAGAAAACAAAACAAAACATTAAATAGTCTCAGTGTTTCTGAGCCAACGTGCTGTCCCATGAATCTATATTTGTCGGGTTTTAATATCGGCCGACGTGCCCGCAATCCGACGGAGGCCAATCTGATATATGGGTTGCACGTCGAAAGATCTCCAGTTATTCAAAATAAACCCGCAATGTGTTTTTTTTTTATTGGGGAGTGTTAAGTGATCTTTGTTGGTTTTGCTTGTGAAACCCTATGATCTAAATATTTGCTTTGCTTTACCTTAGTTCGGAGCGCAGAAAAACGTTATGGGCTGATGAAGCCACTGAAGCAGCGCCAAGAGCGCGAGGTCAAGCTGTTCGTTCTCTTTCTGTGCCTATCCGGTCGGACTAAACTAGAGCCACTATATATACGCTCTGCTAGCTCCGCTTCATACACATCTCGGTGCTTAAAATGATGGTTGCCAGTTATCTGAAGCTTTATCTGAAATCACAGAAAACGCTTTTCTGTCCTCCATGAATGTTTAAACAGTTCGCGACAAAGCAAAACAATATTACGTGAGCTTTCTAACACCGAAACTACCGCTGAGAAAGCCGCACTTTCTAATCTTGACGATAGGCAGTTGCGTTTGATTTGTTACTAACCACCAAGATAGCGGCGCCCACAACAATATCGGGGCAAAAAGTGCGGATACTCTAACCGTAGCTCATTTGGTTTAGCTTTCAGGCTAAACCACGTGCGGTGGGGAATCGTTGGCAGAGCGTGTTGTGGCACCGCAGATCAGAGCACGCTCGAGCGCGAGCTCCGTTCAAAGCACGGAGCTCACGCTGCAGAACCCGTAGGGACTAAATCCCCTCGATGTGTTTGCGTTGGTGTCTCAAATAACCTCGAATGTGCCAGTGCACGAGGCCCTTGTCTCGAGCGGCCCTTGGAGGCAAATGGTGGCGCAGCACTAAAATGACTGGCCCTTGAAAGCGAATGGCGGCGGAGCACCCGCTCGTGGCACGTGCCTTGCGCGTTTCCAAAACAATGGTTGGCGGTACTTGTAAAAAACGCCTTTATCAAGGGGCTTTACAAGGACCCTGGGTTCAGTCAAACATCTGCATCCTACCGTCGTGCGATCGTGCACCACAAATACTACGTAATGCACGTTAAAAACCCCGAGCTAACAGTTGTACTTCACTTTTTATAACCTTCAACGGGTAACAATGTCGCCCTACGGAACTGCTGCTCTCTAATATTTGCGAATTCCACAGGGCGTTTTGGAGCGCGCCGGGATCAGTTGACCAGATCCGCACTGGAGCACACGATCCGAACGGGGTCGCGCCGTCTACGGATCCCCAGTGGAACATGACCACTGCTCCGGGATCGGCTATGCCGTCCCGTCATTCAACTGCCCGGGAATCCCCTTTTCGCGGCCGCCGCGGTTGTTTCGAAGACGTTTTCGCAATCGCGGCGCTAACGCTTGTTCGGCGCACGAGCGGCAGGAATGGCTCAGGCGCTTCTAGCAAAGACTGCCGGAATGCCCGTAGTGCGGCAAATGCCTTCTCTTCTCCTTCCTGGAAAACGAACCGGCCGTCGAGCCAAGGGGTAAGCAAGCGGCCATTACGAATTCTTCTGATGTCGAGACAATTTAGGAGCCCAGCCCGCGACGTGCTTCTTCTTCTTCTGAGGCGAGACGGGCGAGATCAGGCGAGATGCCCCACGAGAAAGGAAGCCACGTGTGTGCGCCGAGGGCTGGCCCGGCTGGCTTCCGGTTGAATCCGCCGAAATCGTGGGAGCGACTTTTCTCGGATCCAGATCGAGATCTGGAGCGGGAGCAAATCCAAAACGACCAGTGAAACACGTCGGTCTTACCGCTCATTCACACTGGAAGCGGATCCGCGTTCGCAAAGCGGTTGCGAACGCGGTTGTATAAAGATTCAGTACAATTGCACGCGCACTTGATGTCATCGAGCGCGCGCGCAATTGTACTGGATCTTTATACGACCGCGTTCGGAACCGCTTTGCGAACGCGGATCCGCTTCCAGTGTGAATGAGCGGTTAATCCCGATCGCCCAGTGAAATAGGCTCGCTCCAGAAAAGTCGATCCCGGCGCGCTCCAAAACGACATGGAGTTCGCAATAAAAAAAACTAACGACTAATTTTGAACACGCCGTTACGTTGCAATTTTAATGTGTGTTCGAGTTCTTTTTTTTTTTTGTCTACATTTTTTATTATGCGGTTCTTACTAATGATGAAACAGACTATAGTGGTCGGACTTCTAGAAAAAATATTATAAAACTGAGATAACACGTAAACGCGAAAGACAAAAAAAAACAAACAAAAAAAAACACAAAAAACAATTACACACACACACACACACACACACATAGGCGCACTTAATAAAAAGAACTGAAATAATAGAATTTATTATCATTGTGTTTTAAAAGGTTCAAGCGCACCAAAAGCTATGAAAGCGAGCTCGATGCTTTGGATGGTGCGCTTGTTCCGCTTCGCTCGCAGGATAAAACCCAATACTTTACTGGTAGTGTATTTATCAAAACATAGCTTACCTTCTCTATATGTGCAATGCCCTGAGTTTTCGCGTGATTACACGCTTCTTTATCATCAATATTTTTGTTTCCCACTGCGATTCAGTTTGTGCTATTTTGTGTGCTACATGCATTAGAGACCAAGGTAGCCCAGGAGCATTCTAATTCGCGGATAGTACAAAAAATGCTATTTGTTACGTGTGCTACAATCAATACAAAATATTCTAAGCTTCACATGTGACCGCTTGCCTGAGTAAACATTGTTGTTTGTCAATAACAATTGAGATTTTATGAAATCACGAGGGAAATACTCGTTCTAAGCACGCGACCATTGGCATGCAGTGAATACTCATAATCGGCGCCGAGATGATTGGGAGCTGTAGGCAAGTGGATTTTTTCTATAAACCGAAAGTTAGAATGTTTCCATCAGGAGACAACTTACACCAAATCTGAGAGTAATAAAGTACTATGAGCATTCAAACATAACTGATTGAGCAGTATATGTGTACAAGCTTTAGCTTTTGATGCACCCTTAACTTTCAATGCGTTCAACGCTAGTGTAAAATGTAGGGCTGTTTCATTCTTAATCAGCATACCATGTGCGGGCTTACGCTATATTTTATACAAATTCAAGCTCTAACTGTTTGCATCTTTATTGCATTTTTGCACACAACTACTTGCGCGCATAAACCACCAAACTAAAACTAATACAAAATTAAAAAAAAAAAACTAGTTTTTTTTTTTACCGTAATATATACTAGGCATCCCCTAATGCTCATTTTCCGCTTAAATGTAACGCTAGGTCACTACCAGATGACAAAGTTTCATCCCAAACGGACACCTTATTCAAAAGTTAAAAGTGATTTTCTGAAAATTGCAATGAGAAATGGAGCCCATTTTTGCCCGTTTTCGGTTTCTGGTGCCATAGAGCCCCATGTTTTCGAAAACTTCGTCGGCCGCCATTTTCCCATTGAACGTTTCAGAAAATCACTTATAACTTTTGAATAAGGTATCGGATCGGGCCGAAACTTTGACATCTGGTTGTGACCTCTAGCGCTACCTCTGGGCGGAGAATGTGCGTTCGGTGAATTTATTTTATGCAATAAAAAAAAAAAAAAAATTGTTTTGTTTTGTGATACTTTGTAAATTGCTTAAACTATGTGCAAAAGCTATCCACAGGCCCAGAATCTTTGCCTGCCACTCATTGCATTTATCACTGAATTTGTATTCAAATTAATATTTATCATTTATTGCTGTGAGTTAATTTTTAACCTCGGCATTTTTTTTATTACGACTCCCGCACCAGTCCCACTTTGGGTTTACTAAAATCAACATCTAAACCTGAGTGTCATTTTTTGTGTTTTCCAGTCTCGTGGTTTTGGTCAAAATAAGCACCCAGCTACCTAAATGAGGCACCTGACCGCCCAAAAAGATAGTTTATATATATATATTTTTTTAAATTTTTTTAGGTAGTTAATTTCTCAAGCTAGAATTTTGGAAACCCAAGTCTATCACGTCATCATGTTTTCCTGGAAATTTACAAAGAGCCAAACACATGCACGACAAAAAGGCCGGCTCGTCGTATTGCCGCCCGCAGAGCCGAGAAAGCAACGCTCGTCACGGACTTCTAGAATACCCGCGTTCATTCTTGCACCAGACGTAGCTTTCGCCCCGCTTTCTGGTTCTCGAAAGTGGAAGTTCATCCTCGCCCCGAGCGGGCGACGCTCGAACCGTCTTTGCAGAACTTTCGAGATAGTGACGCACTGTAGATAAGCAGCTGGCTCCGACCTTGTCGAGTAAGACTTGTACGTAGTTCAACTACTCTACTCAAGTTACTGTAGTTTAACTACTTTTCTGAGTAGTTTAGTAACTTTCAATTATATTTTTATTTCGGTAATTAGTAGTTTACTTTAATTACTTTTTCTGAATAACTTCTACTCAAGTTACAAATTACTTCCGAATTTTAACGGTTGTTTCGCCTATCAACAAACATTCCTGTACAAAAGAAATAAGATGTTGGAAGATCAGTTGATATTTGCAAAGATGGGGAAGCATGTGCCGTAGGAGAGGGGGGGGGGGGGGGGGGAGAAGAAAATGCTCTAGAGGGTTCGAAACCCCGCCTCAAAATTTTCACATAACCCCCCCCCCTCCCCCCCCCCCCCCCCCCTTCTCTCACTACAACACCACCGCTACGAGGCGCGGGGAGCGAACAGACACGACGCAAGAGAGGCCGAGTAACTGCGAAATTAGCGCCGGAGACTGGCGTTTTTCTGTCCCGAAGCTCAAGGAGACTTATAGGGCAACGCAAAGATTACTCTTTTGCGTTGCCTTTCTTCCCAAAACTCAGAATATGCAGATCTTCAAAGATTCAAATATCGTTCGGGAGACCTACAGTAATTCCCCCAACGTTTTTATGTAAGAAATAATAAACAAGCAGTGTTGGAAAGTACTTTGCGTACATGGTACTTGAAGTACTACTGTTTTTAAAACTTGTACGTTAGTTGAAGTAAAGGTTCTGAACAAGTACTTGTATTTTCCGAGGAAAGTGAAACTCCTGATTTCAATGTACATTCTCCGAATTCGAAAACGAAAAATGGCCTATCGTCGTGTGAAAACGCGTTCTTTCGAAACGTCGTCTAGTCATTTCTCTGAATCAAGTAATGGCGGCTATACGACCGCAACAAATAAGTGCTATATAAGTTTATTGTGTCAAACAGCTCGTCAGCAAGAGTTAAACAGCTACTCTGTGGCGCCTTGACCTTATACAATATTTGGAGCAATGCATACTGGTTAAAAAAACACTGTATAGACAATGAAAGGGCATCATGATAGATTGTGTTAAAAGTCTTGTACTTAACCTTGAAATATATTGTATATTTATTATTTATACGTTACGTTACTTCAAATGCATTGCACCCGGTGTACTTACTACTTTACTTGAAGTACCTAACCTCTAATTGACTTTGTACATTACTTCAAGTACATTTTATATGTACTTCACGCAACACTGTAAAGAAGGAATCACTGCCTAAAAAGTCAAGCTCAGACAGCGCTCAACCTTGAAGTAGAAATGACACATTCGCAGTACATCGTTGACCAAACAAACCAGAAAGTACAAAACAATTAGGCACAAGAAGCAGAACCAGCTATTAAAGCATTTCTGTGAAAAAAACAAGTCGATTCATATTTGGCTAGCACAATTTAGCTAAAGGATCAAAACCTCTGTAGTTTCTTTTTATTATAAAAGACATATAAAAGTAACTTTAAAAGTAACTTCAAAAGTAGTTCGCTACTTTTTTACGGTAATTAGTAATTTTCTCAATTACTTTCTATTTGAGTAATTTCTACTCTACTCAAATTACATTTGACGTCAATACTCAGTAACTTAACTTAAATACTTTGTTTGAGTAACTTGTACATGTCTGAGTAAAAGTCTCGCTCTCTGTTATGCCTCGTTCACACTTGGGAACCGGCGGCCGGATCCGCGAGAACTCTGAAGCGTGTTTCACATGCAGCGATTTTGGCCCTAGAGCGGCGCGATTTCTGCCGTCACGGCGCTCGTGCCGCTCAATTGCTGGTGCTGGCCAGAGCGCCGCGACGGCAGAAATCGCGCCGCTCTAGGGCCAAAACCGCTGCATGTGAACCAGGCTTAACGCCCGGCGACGAAAGCAGGCAGAATTTACGGCGGAGAGCAAGATCGCTCTGGGGAAAACCAATTTTGAACGCCGGAAAAAAAAAAAAAAAAAAAAAGGTTTCTCTCGCCGCAAGCCAATCAGAACGCACGGGGGAAGTTGCGCTTGCTGACGTCAGATCCCCGCTGACGAGCTGGTGACGATGGCGATGAGACGCGCGCGGGCGAGGAGGAGGTTTGGTAGCTCTCGTCAACTCTTGTCTGTTCGGGAAACTGCGAGACGCTAACGCCGCGCACTCCGCAGACGGCAACGAATAGGGGTGTCGCGAACCGGCCGAGGTTCGAGTTCGACCAGGTTCGACGTTTTCGACCTTTTCGTAGAAATTTCGACGAACCTCGTATTGAGGTTCGACTCGTGTGCGCATGCGCGACAGGCTGGCCAGTTGGCTTCGGATTGGATGGTAATGGCTAAGGGATGAATTAAAGGCACCGCTGATTGGTTATTTCAGTTAATACAGTACAACAAAAATTAAGTTATTTATTTATTTATTTATTTCATAATACTATCAGTCCCCCAGTGGGGACTATGATAGGAGTGAGTACAAAAAACAGTAGACAATGTAATACCCATGCAGAACACAATGACAAAAAAATATTTTTGAAAATCATTGAAGACGTATTAACGTCTTCAATGATTAGAAGTGGTTTCTTTTAATTCCAACTGTTCATAAAATAAAATAACCCTTTGCATAAAAATAAATTCTCCAAACCTAGACATGCGTCTATCAAAGTCCGGCCACACTGTCCGCAAAGTCGAACCGGTCGAATCTGGTGAAAAGTTTTGAAGGTCGAACCACGAAAGTTCGACCTAAAAATCCGGTTCGACAAAAGTTCGCGACACCCCTAGCAACGAATATGAACGGCCCGATCTTCTTTCGGCGAGCGAATCCAGTCGGCGGCGGGGAGTGCGTATTTCGCAAGTGTGAACGAGCCATTACGCTGCCGAATCGCCGCCTGCTTTTCTGCTGCCGCGACGCTCTTTACGTTTTTTTTTTTTGTTTGGCACAAGTTCGCCGATTAATCTTTTTATTTTTCAGTTCACTGTTCGTTCTCTCGTCACCTTCATTCGTGTCAATATATGTCTGATCCCATTGAATTATGCATAATTGGCTTCTGAAATCTCCGATTACGGCGCACAGGCAATTTTATATTTTTCAACGCATCGGTGGTTTTGTTGTGCATGCGTCTCGCCATTTGACTCAGGGCGATTTTCGCGTATTGTTCTGCCCACATTTGCTAGAGACGTGAGCTCGCAGCGTATAGGCCACTGGCCCCCTTGCACGAGAACTGGCGCAGCCGTGCGCGTTCTAAAGAAAGCTCGTGCAGAGAAAAACAAGCAAGGGACCGGGGATGTCAAATTCAGGATATGGAAGAATACCCCACTGTATGGAAGCGCCACCACACACGATTTTTCGCATTGATGAACAAACCTGGAATGCAATCCCACCGCCATCTGTTGGTTCAGAATCACACTAACCAAGGTTGGGGTTGCACCTTAATAGTCAATGGTGCTTCGCGTCTGCCAGTGTGCAGTACTCTACCAGAAGCACAGGCACAGTTGTTCTGCTTTTTGTGGCCGAGTTTCGCCTGTAAATCCAAAGGCGGGTTCACACCTTTACGACAGTTGCGATCGCCGCGGCCAAAACGACAGCAACGACCGGAACAGTGGGACAGCCGTCAATCGTGATTCCTTCGCAAAGCCACATCTTGAATTGTTTGACACGTTCCAGTTGTCCCGGTTTGTCTCTTGTAACTAGGTGCGTTTGATTTGCCTGCACCTCCTGCATCGGTGCAGTAAAGTGTAGGGCGGTGTACTTCCGGTCCTATCTCAATACCCATACAGGGGGGCTATGTTGCGCTTTTTGGACTCCCAGGAGACTTGGAAGAGGGAAGTGACGTCAACGACGAGAGCAAACGCAGATTGGATGTTGACAGAAGAAAACGAAATCAACACCCAATCTGCGTTTGCTGTGTCGTTGACGTCACTTCCCTCTCCCTAGTCTCCTGGGAGTCCAAAAAGCGCAACATAGCCCCCCTGCAAGTACACTGCCCTACACTTTTCTGCACCGGCGCATGAGGTCGAACAAGCATTACTGTCGTTACGGTTCTTCTGAACGCAACCAAGGTAACTGTCTGAACCAGGCCTAATGTTGCAACACACTTGGATGAACAGGGCCCGTTTGCTCGAAGCTGGTTAACTAACCGCGGTTAACCGGATTTCCCTACGAGGGGGAATTTTCGGTCACGTGACCGACAGACTAAGGACGGCGGGGAAACATGGCGGTGCCCCGGTGAGTGAGCGCCGCTCGCTTTGGAACTAATACGTCGTAGTAGCTGCAGCAGCGGGCGCGTTAGTCAGCAATGAATGGTGCAAGAGGTTTTCGCGTTGCCTTTCCTCCCTTAAAACGCAAAACATGAGCAATGACCTCGCCGCATTTTTTAGATAGCCTTTCGACTCTGGCCATTAATTAAGCCTAAATGAACGCGATAGTTGTCGGCATGGCAACCTCTTTGGAAAGTGGATTGCCTTAACTCAATCGGCCGGGTATTGACAACACAAAAAAGCAGACAGCGTTCCCATAGACCTTTTGCTAAATTTCAAAAGCACCGAGGTGCATGCTACGAGTGCAGTCACACGCGCTGCACGTGCTGGCGTCTGCAGTAATAACCGTTCTGAAGCAAAAAGCCTAAACCAAATTTGGCCGTGCACGCGCGTTCGTCAAAAATTTATTATGATTATTTACTTCAAATCTTTTATAAGTGGAAGGCCAGCACGCGCGGATCGTAGAATTACACTTCCAGCGTTCTTATCGATGTTCGGGTAATTTACTAATAGGGAGTATTCACTGGCGGCCAGAGCTGTGTGCGCGAATGCTGAGCGCGTGCTGACTGCGAGCTTCCACAGTTCTTTTGCAACGTGCATTCCGCACCGTCAAGAGTGCCGGTCTTAGCAGCCTATTGATGTGAGCTCGTTCTGAGCATGCGCTCTAAATAGCACCCACAAATATGGCGTCCAGTGAATACTCCATATAGGTGAATTTTAAGTGGAGCCGAGTTACAGGTTTTTCAATTTATGACGGTGTTACATACAGTTCTTACATGCGGGCCAACCATGCTGCCGGTGTACCGCCCGCCTTTCACTGCTCACTTCTTTCTCATCGTTTCTAGGACTCAACTTCGTCGTCCTCTTTCGAACTCGCAAGGAAATTTCAACGAGGCTTTTCTTCACTTTATACAGCCAAATATTTAGAAAATTTTAAAACAAGGGTTAATTTAGTTTCACCTTGCCGATTATTTGTATCATGAGCAATAAAAATTGTTTCTTATGTTTAAATGTATGCCGGGCTGCGTCGCGAAAACCACGCAGCGCGCATTTTTTGCGTCCCCCCATTTCGGGAACCATTCCACGGAAGCCACGTATATTCGCTACAGCACGTAGGTGACACCAGCTACCACCCCATAGTAAAACACGGAGCTATCGCTCATCCAGCCCTCGTCAAACTTGGCTAGGTATTTGTAGGTACCTAGCAGGGAAGGGCGGTTAGCTTTTAACCGCGGTTAAAGTTATACCCCGCGGTTAAAGTTATACACGGGCACACTTAACCGCGGTTAACTCAGCTTTAACTGCGGTTACGTGGCAGCACAGATGCCGCACTATACGCTCGGAGAGCTATTTCAAAAGAAGTGAAGAGAGCGCGTGCACTGCTTTGATGGGTGCTCAAGATGCTCAAGCGCACGTTCGCCCATAGCTCTGACTGCATCGCCGCAGAATGTTGTCGGCAAGTATTGTGCGCTAATTGTGGTTTAGCGTAACCGCAGTTAAGTGTGCCCGTGTAATACCCCTGTTACACGGGCACACTTAACCGCGGTTAACTCAGCTTTAACTGCGGTTACGTGGCAGCACAGATGCCGCACTATACCCTCGGACAGCTATTTCAAAAGAAGTGAAGAGAGCGCGTGCACTGCTTTGATGGGTGCTCAAGATGCTCAAGCGCACGTTCGCCCATAGCTCTGAATGCATCGCCGCAGAATGTTGTCGGCAAGTATTGTGCGCTAATTGTGGTTTAGCGTAACTGCAGTTAAGTGTGCCCGTGTAACAGGGGTATAACAAGGGAGCACAAACGGGCCCAGATGTTCAACCATCTTGGAAGTGTGCTGCAAAGGTGAAGAATCTACCGACATACCGAGGCCATAGGTGGGCCAAGCCCTCTTGTCGTACTGTTCAAGGATCTTGTCCAAGAAGGCCAGTCTGGGCATGCTCGCCACAGATGGCGGCTCCGTGGTCTGCGTCTCCGGCGACGTCCACTCCGTGCTCGGGGACCCGTCGTCCTCTCTCTCCATGCTCGACATGTAGTTGTGGCTGCGCAACAGAAGTCCGGAAAGGTTAGGAAACCTTCAGTTTGGCACAAAATAAAAAAAAAAAAAAAAAAAACTAATTTTTTAAATTAGATAATTCAGATTAATTTGATTAAAACCCGATTATTTTTTTTAATCACTGAAGCTAGAAGATATATTCATTCCTTATCACTATAAATACATCTCTAAACACAGCACCCTGAGTGACCAATTGGTCCTATTCCACTGATCTCTATGACAATTTGCTGGACCGCGCTTTCCCACTCCGCGAATGCGGCCACCGGACGGCCATCTTGGGCGTATGTAATACTCCCGGTCGAAGCGTTGCAGAAAATAGGCGGGTGCGTGCTGATATACACATTTTCTGCTCGTTCGCCGTCATTCGCCGAAGAAGTTTTTTAAACCTTGTGTAAACTGTCGTAGCTGCCTATGAGAACCAGTGGACATTTTTTACGAAAGCACAGCGCCGCATGAGAAAGGCACAACTCGTCAAACGCAAACCTCACGGTCAGGCGGCGTGATCAAAGGACATGCTTTGGCACGAGTGCTGCGTCTCTGTGCCTTCGCACGCTCAAATACCGATCAAGAATCGACGCCTCGACGCTGTGTGGATGTGTTAAACCTTCGGGAAAGTTTTGAAGCTGCGTTGGGCGTGCATGTCTTCGCTGCACACATAATGTTCACGTCTTTGTTGCACACATGCACTCGACTTGAGGAAAGCACGTGACGCACGTCGATGGAGTCTCCTGCTTTAAACTGCGTTCTACATGTTGTGAGGGTACTGATGACAGAGGCAGGGTTAAACGTTACTTAAAGGGTTTAATAACGATGGCAAATTCATACGGCGGTTATGGCGGGAGCGTCGTCTGGAGACCCCTGGTTGGGCCAGGCTTGGCTTTGTGAACAACAAGATGTCGGCAGGTGGCGCTAGTAATGAGCCTTCTCACATTGTAAATATAGACACCATAGAGTCACTGACAAGGTTAGAACGACGTTGTCCCGCTTCCGACGTGAGCACCTTCGACAACGCTTCGGTGGCTCGTGCACCACGACCTCGCGCGCAGCAGCCAGAGCACACGGAAGGCCTGGCGCGCGTACTGGAGGCTGGACGTTGGAAAGATACGCCATAGTAGACCTATCGCTATATTACCCAAGCATCAAGGAGAATGCAGGGATTGGTGTTACACGCGCCACAGGTGCACACCTTCCCCGTATAAAAAGATTAGAAGTAAATAACCAAAATAAAGGGTTGACGAACGCGCGTGCAAGATGCAATTTGGTTTAGGCATTTGCTTTAGAAACGTTACTACTGCTGAGGCCAGCACATGCGGCGCGTGGAACACAAATCTCTGCATTCTCCTTGATGCTTGGGTAATTTTTCAATAGGTCTATTCTGCACAAATCATAGTGATCGATGATCTGTTTGTCGGTCCCTAGCCAAGAACCAAACATATACTTAAACGTAGGGTGTCAAAGATATCTTCCAAACGCTTACGTGTGTTTTTATTTTCATATGAGTCGGTTCGGTAATGACCCTCTAAACCAAGGCAAGTGGGAGTGAGGTAAACATAAGTTATTTAAGGCCACGGCGTGCAAGAGTGCCGTCGGAAACTCGATTAGCGGTAAGAGTAATGTTCCCTTAGCACGAGATACGTTTGCGAAATAAGACGCTCCTGAAGTGTTTGCTAGTTTTCGAGCATTCATCAAACTTTAAAAAACTTTAACGATCATAAGAAAGCTAATTACAATAAATGCTGGAAGAAGCTTCAAAACGAGTTATCACTGCACAAGTTAGACACGCACCTTGAAGCAGTAAAGCTAGTTCGGGTTAGTTGTCTGAGCGAGGTAGAGTTGTCTGACCGAGAAAACAACTCGCCAAAATCAGCGTGCTATTGGTAGCGTAAGGAAAGAGCGCAAAAAAGACACAGGAAAAGAAAACTAAACACAAAGACAGCCCTGTGTTTGTCTTTTGTGTTTTCGTCCTGTGTCTTTTTTCTGCGCTGTTTTCCCTTGCTATTAATATGCACCCAGTAGCCAAACTTAAAACTATTGAAACACGCTATTAGGGTTAGTTGTCTCGCTTGAGTATTAGAAAACGTCCTACGGTGGGACGTACGGTGCGCGTCGTCAACATCTATCTAAACATTATTTAGTCATATTTCTTTAATCCGGAAGTTATTATATATATTTTTACATTAATTAGAAAAGCGTAAGGGTTATCATTAAAACCAATGTGTTCATTATACCGAGTCCCATCGAGAAAATGAAACCGGTTTTTTGGCCCGCATAAGTAAACTACGTATCTGAGAAACTTGCAAATTGATTAGAATGTGACGCTAG
The DNA here is from genome assembly GCF_016920785.2 of Ixodes scapularis. NCBI lineage: Eukaryota > Metazoa > Arthropoda > Arachnida > Ixodida > Ixodidae > Ixodes > Ixodes scapularis. Next base: position 177,508,210 of record NW_024609835.1, read on the forward strand.
CAGGGGTCAGAAAATGCGAAAAGGTTTGAAAACATGCCCACACACGGACAAAAAGATACGACAGAAAAACAAACCATTTCTACGAGCCGACGTCCACCTATAGGCTCAATACCGCGTTTGCTCGAGTAATAGCCGCAGTTCTTCTGAACAAGGCCCTTGCGTCTACTTTCCTGCAGAACACACATATTACAGCAAATCATAGCGTTCTGCATAAACAACAGCGAATGGCAATGTTGAGAATACGATTCTCCGTGAAAATGCGATCCGAGCAAATCGCATTCTCTTGACAAGTTTTTTGCACGGAAAGGACACAGGCTCCCCCCATTTCTTCATACACTCTTAGAAATAAGGGGTGCATAGAGTTACACCCCTTGTCCCATATGTAACATCCCACAACTACATTTCGACGTTCTGTCCGCTGACAAGCTGGCGATATCAACTTTAATGAGCGGCTTGATAGCTGTTGGATATAACGTACTAAATAGCTAATGTGCGTATCAAGGGCTAGAAAACAAAAACTCTAAAGTTTTGTCGCAGCGAAAAAAAAGCTTTATTGTTTTACTGTGGTGTTTAATGAGTAGATTAGCTATTGTAATAAGTTTTATCGCTCGACTATCAAGCCGCTCGTAAAAGTTGGTATCGCCAGTTCGACGTCGGTGGACACTACGTCGAAATGTAGTTTTGGGGTGATACATATTAAAAAAGGGGTGTATCTTTCTACACCCCCCATCTCCGAGAGTGTATGGTTTGATTAATATTAGGCTTATATGGACGTCGGCTCATGTAAAACTTTTGCTTTTCACTCGCATCTTTCAATCCAGGCGAAGTCATGTTCTCAAACTTTCGAATTCTATAATTACCGCTAGCGTCAAGTTCTTACAGAGTTTCAGCTTTCTGGGATGCGTACTTTATTTATGTAGGCCCCCCCCCCACACACACAAAAAAAAAAAAGCCTGGTTAAATTTTATCGAATTCTCTACCGATTCTGTCGTGTTTTTATACGGTACGTTAGAATACGATAGTTGCCTTTGCTCAGAGTATTGCTAAACGCGTAAGATAATTGCCCCCCCCCCCCCCCCCCCCCCCAGCAGCAGAGTGATCATACCTTACACACTCGTCTATGCAGAATAATTTAATTTTTTAGGCGGGGGGGAAGGGGGGGGGGGGAGATCAATCTCGGCGCAGACGTTTGTGTCCCGAGACTAAAATGCGATTTTAGACAACAACGCCATTGGTCGTCGTTAAGGTTACATGATCTCTTACACCAGCTGATGGGGGGCCAGGCGCCACCGCAAGGGAAACTCGCTTCGTGGGTAATTCTACTCAACGGTGTCAACAGTCGCCGACAACTTAGAAACGCAGGACATGGGTCATTATGTTCCTGCGGCTTGTTGCCTCGTGATTGGTTCTTCGGCGTTCTTGTCGGCTAATGCCGGAATCTGATTGGCTGCGGACCAATAATGAGATGCCCGGGACTCGCCACTCCCTGCGTTTCTTAAGTTGTCCAGAACAATAGGTCGTAATTTTCGTGCATCTTGCTTCTGTCACTCTCTCTCTCGCGTCTCGCTTATCTTCGCCAAAGAGTTATCGCTGCCAAAAACTAATTCTATATTAAAAAAAATGAGAGACGTTTACAATTCTCTCTAATGCCGAATTAGAGCGCCGCTCTTGAGGAGGAGGGGGGTACGGAGGAGAGGGTATTTTCTCTCCCCCTCCGTACGTTCCCTCCTCCTCTCCGGCTCCCCTCCACCTTCGTTGGAAATTTACTAACATTGTCCCGCTGAATTTACCGGGAAATTTAGCGAAACTTTTTTCGCTAAATTTAGCGGGAAACTGGATTGGTGTTGAGGTCACGTGACGTCAATTTCCCCGCAAAATTTAGCGGAAGAAATTTTTCGCTATATTTTACGTGACGTCACATTAATTCACGTGACGTCACACGTGACGTCACGTGTGATCTGACGAGGGTAAAATTTTCTCGCTAAATTTAACGGAAAAATGGCACCGCTAAATTTAGCAAAACGCTAAATTTAGCGGTGCTAAATTTATGTATCTTGGGCGCCAGTTTTATGTATACAATTGTTTGGTGGTGCTGACATTAAAGGGGTGAACTATCACGGTTAAAAGTAAAATTAATTGAATCTATTAAAATTGTTTTGATAATCGAGTTGGATATATTTGAGTCAAATGTTATACATCTAGATAAAATGATTTGCAATGACACGAATTCGTCATTACTAGGCGATATATAAGTATACGTTCAACAGCACCATCGGAATCGAGTGGAAGGGAAGTAGCACATGGGCTGAACGTGTTGTGAACATGAAACTATGTTCATGAAAATCAAGAGCAGTTGCGTCTGCCCTGTTTATTTCTTATTGCTGATTGTTTATCTATATTGTAAAACAGTTAAAGTCAGCTTAAGAAATGTAGGGAGTGACGAGTGACGACCATAATAATGCCGCTCTGCAGCCGATGAGATAAGAACGCAAAGGAATGAATCACGACGCTAGAAGTGGGAACATATAATATACCACGCCTTGGGTTTCTTATACTGTCGGTGAAAATAAGGCATATATGTTAGCTCTAGTATTAATGCAAATGCCCAATAAAATGACAATTTATATTTGAGATAATGTACCGATTTGGGCCAGTTGTTTCTTGATCGTAGACAAGCTCCGAAAGAATAGACAGGGAGAAAAAGTTGACGTAAACACTAGCGCCAGTGTTTACATCAACTTCTTGTCCCTGTGTATTTTTTTGGGGTGTATTAAATATACGTGTCAGAAGAAAAAATAAGAAATGTGGCAACTTGCTAGGAGCTTGTGTTGGATGCGTAAAACGTTCTACCATCTCGTAGGTTTAGCGATACTCTGACTTACCAGACGCCAGACACCTACGCACACGGCGGTCATCATCTGATAGTTTAACGTGTACCACGTGCACACTTGATGGTTGTTCACAGAATGAAGAGATGCTACCTCTAATCGGGCTGATAAACACGGCGATCTTCCGGCGCCATCCATACTTTCGAGCTCCTCTTCTTCAGTGCGCACAGGTGGTCGAGCTCCTCACCACCTGCCCCTTTTGTCACATGACCTCCCCGTTTTACCAACCAGCATCGAGCACCTCACCCCTCCTTTCCCACCTGTCAACCAATCAGTGCGGAGCCTCGCAGCCACGCTTTTATCCAGGCTTCAATTTTTGGGCTTCACGAGATGCCCAATACCTAGTCAAAGAACGCTATTCAGTTGTAATGTTAATCACTCTACACGAGCTTTCTAGCACGAGCTTAATGTTTTTCTGCGGCTTGTTCACCAATGTACTGAAATTTAAGAAAAAAAATTATTTTCAGACATTTCTAATATTAACGTATTTAGATATTTTTGAATTCCTGCTCATTTTAAATTTTTAAATTTCTGTCTAGTTCTTTAGATTGTAGCTGGGATCTAGTGAAGGCACTATGGGCCTTTTTACGACCTCTCCCTTTTAAGGACCAGTGTTGTAGACGTTACCGAAAAAAGTAACGAAATGCGTTATTCGTTACATGAAAATAAAAAGACCGCGTTACCGACTTACTTTACCTCAAAATAAAAGAAACGCATTACGGTTACCGTTACCAATAAAAAAGTAACGCACGCTACTTTTGCGTATTATTTTTAATTATGAAGTAACGTTTTACGATTTTGAAGTTAAAGCATGCAAAAACACCACGTTAAAAAAATGTCCATGCACAAGTGAACACAATTACCTTATCATTTTTACGATTTCCCCTAAACACTCACGAAGGAAAATGCAAAAAAAAGCGCGAAAAACTAAAAAAATTCACATAGCTTGGCGCCTAAAAACAAAAAAAACAAAACAACTTGAAGTGTACTTTTTTTTGTCTTGGGCAGAATGTGTAACGAGTAACCTAACTACATTACTCGGTACTTAAAATAGGTAACGTGAGTACGTTACCCGTTACTGTCTTGAAAATGTAACGAATGCGTTAATACGTTAAAAAGAAGTAACGCGTTAGTGGTAACGCCGTTACTTTCAACGCGTTACCGCCGACACTGTTTACGAGTCAATTTCCCAGCTCGACTTCGATATCCTTCCCTCAGACTTTTTCACATAAGCTATTCTCTCACCCTAGTAAAATATATAATTATTGAAGGTACAAGATTAGCTAGTGCCAAACCACCAAAAAAGAAACAAAAGCAAAGCAAGATTAAAATTTGGAGCTTGAGTATTCTCATTACCACAGTATAACCTTTCATGGGAATGGCGCCGTTAATATTGTAGCTTTTACTGTTCTAGTTCTTTGCTCACCCTATAGAAAAACAAATTAACATTACCTAGAGGGAAAAAAATATGTACAAAAATACTCTACTAAAAATAATAATAGCGATCGGCTATTTTTATGGTTTTCCAGCGACCATCAGAAGAGGTCTGTCTTCGATTTCCTAATAGCTTTCGGGTGCTTCACCTTAATTAGGAATTCCCCCTTTAATGATCCGGAAGGAAGGAGTCCACAGCTTGCTCTAGGCGTTACAGCGGCAGCTCCAAGGTTCGGTGAGGAAGTCTCGTATAGGGGAGGCTTACAACTTGCGATCCCACACAGTTACCAAACCACCTTTTTTTCCTAATACATTATAACCGGTGTTTAAAAATAAACGAAAGAAAAACATGTTTTTCTCACGAAAAAATAAAAGAAATTGCGCAATATTGAACGTTACGTCTTCGCCGAACTGTAGCACTAGCGGTGCGAGCCAGATAACGCTGTTTGAGTAATTAGAGTTATCAAATTCAAAGGTTATCAACGATACCCGGAAGTTTTCGATGAGAAAATGGGACGCGTTCCCGGTGTATAGCGTCCGCTACTTATCTCCGCGTATTCGCGGGCTCCCTTTGTCTCTATTTTCTCGTTGAAAACCGCTAGCACTACATTTAGACGGAGACGGAGCACACGGCCACGCGTAATGTATTTTTGCGGCGAGACAAAAACATGGCTCGTGTTTCTTTCAAACACCCGGTAGTTCCGTAAGCCGAGTGCTCGGAACGGATCCCCGAGAGCGAACACAAGCGTCGCTGCGGTCGCCGCGCCCTGATTGGGTGAGGTTTACCGGGACGTCAGGACAAGGACTCAGCTCCGCGATCTCGTATCCGGCTCGTTTCCCTGCCCCGGTTTTCTGGTTTGGCCGTTGCGCACCGCGAGCACTTCGAGGAGCGGGACCTCGTTTTCCCGGTGTACAAGATGCTGGGGACGTGCTTCCGTACCTTTTAAAGCGTGCTTTTCCCTTTTACCTCTCTAATTGGGTTACGAATCCCGAAAGCTATCGGTGGAGGCAATTTCGCCGATGAACTTCCCTGTCGGTCCACATGGCACAATGCAATCGTGCGAGGGGTCGGTGAAGCGGCGGTGCATTTTTTCCAGACGTTGGAATTCTCTTCCTTGCATGTGTATGAGTTAGGAGAATATTACACCACGCTTTGCAGACATTTAAAATGGCATTTTTATCAAAGGCCTTTGGGCGGTAGGCCAATTAGTTCGTGACCCCGACTCTGCGCGTGCCACTCTGCATGCGCTGGCTCGCAGATGTTTTAAAGATCACAAGTCTGAAGACCTTTGAAGTGCTCGTGGAACGGGGTTGTTTTACATAAATGTAGCGTCTTCGTGAATTAATTATATAGTTCGTACACGTACGCAGGTATGTTTTATTTTTTAGAAGGTGCATAATCACTGGAAATTAGTTAGTATGGTAGCAGGAAAAACGGCCGAACTGCCCCAGTCGCCTGCATGAGATGTATTGAACTGCTAAAAATATGCACCACTAGAACCGTAATTTTAAATGCTTATACTTTTCCTAATATTCTTTATTCCAGCCTTGTGTATTCGAAAAATACACCGGTTAGTTTGAATTATCATTTCCATTTAGAAGAGACAGTGCTGCAGGTTCCCAAAATCTTCCCCCGCCTCCAAACTTCGGACAGCTGGACTCTCTGACTACAGAGGAAAACAGGAGGGACAGCAAGCATTCGAACGGCTGTCCAGCGGTATATGCTGCGCTAGTAGCAGATAATGTGGAATCTGCAAAGGGTGACAGTTTTCGTGAGTAAAGCTTCTGGTATTTTAGCTTCAGGACAATTTGATTTAGCTAAAATCTCAATTTTAGAACCTAAGTGAATAATAACGGGCTAGACACCTTTGCTTGCATTTGTTGTACATTACTTCAGGAATGATATAGACGAGTCCACAGATATTTCCAGTGGAGCCCATTAAAAAGTATCCGGATCCAGCAAATGTCAAATGCGAGCAAGGTATATATATATAAATGTTCCTTGTTTTATTATTTTTCTCCTGTACCTGGGCTGTTTCACTTGCTATGCTCTCTCCATGGCCCATGGACTATAATTAACATGTTGCTCGAGCCGCGTGAAGTTTTTCTGCAGCTTCGGTGTTTTTGTTTAAAAACAGACGTACAAAAAACAAACCAAGCGAAATCGTATACATAGCCTTCCAATTCATTCAGACCATCAGTAGCATTGATTGTGTGAGATGTAAATCTATAGTGATGCTCCTTCAATTGTGGTTATTTCAGCATTTTCATATACCAGCTGCGATTCATGCGTTGCCTACCCTGTCAATCATGCCTGAATTGTTAGTTGAAGTTTCGCCTGCACATATAGGCCATACCTCAATAAAGCCACATATAAAAATTTACACTTCCAACGAAAAACGCGCACAAAAATACTTGAATAGAAACGAGCGCGCCGACAGCTAACGGCAACACAGCCTCCACAGGGCGAGCGGGGCGAGTCGGGGGAACATTCTGTCCTCGCCGTGACGTCACCCCGGTTCGCCGTAAGGGGGCGCCGCGCAAACTTCTCGGGGCTAATATCGCCTTCGCGCACAAAATGTTCGTAAGTCCAACACCTATGGCTAGTCTTTATTGCGAATCTGGAAAAAAATTGAAAGAACTAAAAAAATGACAACCATTCTTCTCATGAGACTGAGTATAAATTACCCATTTTTTTAAGGTTTTAAAGCTTCGACCTGTTAGGTGATCCTGGCTCATACGATAATGCTCTTTCACATTCGAGTAATAAAATTAAATCTGCCTTGATGTCTTTTTTTTTTTTTTTTGCGCGCATGATTTTTTTAGAAATTTCGTTTCATTCAGGTGCTGGAACCTTTACGACAGTTTGTTTGCAACGAACTCGACGCCATGTCAACAACGTGCGTCTCTAGGCGTACCCAGGATACAGTTACGTACAGAAATAATTTAGATTCGCATTTATACTCTAGAAATAAATCGTACAGTGATCAAGAAGTAGCGCGTTTCTGTCACAAATGTATGTGCACGCTATGAAGCGTTTTTCGATACAAACATCATTTTTAAACTCGAGATGTAATTGATTGCGTCCCTGTATTCGCGACGTTAATTCTTCTTTACCGTGGGATCCACAGTAAAGAAGATTGACCCGGAAGGGCCATCTGGAGAGTGCTGCAGGGTGACTGTTATTCTGTATTTCTTAAACACATTGTGCTGTCGAAATAGGCGTGTCTCGAAAGAATTTCCATAAAGTTGAAATTTCTCCAGGCTAAGAATTAACCACATCTCTCATAGATCAGCAGCACAAGCTGTGCTCACACACACTCGCGGGGAATTTGAGTAAAAAACTGAAGTCAACAAGAAGTCACCCGTGCGCAAGGACAATGCGGAGGACGGAACAGGACATGATAAAACCAGCCTTCATTGATCGAGGAGGCACTCCAGAAGTTAGCGCGAAAAAGTTGGACCGGCGCCATTTACAGCCACTCAGCCCGGATGCGCGTCGCCCTCCAGTAGAGTCGGAAGAGCTCCCAAGTCTCACGGGGATGCTCACGCTAATGAAGGGCAACCCGCTTCCCCACACAAGTGTGCTCGTCTAAGAAGGCGCTCGCTCGCCGAATAGCTTGTTTCCGTTGGGGTGTGGTAACCAGGCCACTATTATCCAACAACGTGGAAAAATTGTGGTGGTTATTCTTGGTCAAGTATTTCAGCGAATCATTTGGGCTCGGACCTATTATGTAATATTTTCGAAGCCAACCTTGAAAAAGTAATCAAACAGTTGTGTATGCCTTTACGAGAATCACAAGCGTGAAACTCTTGTTCCAGCAAAATATTTTGTTTTGCACGAACGCAGCGAGAAGCTCGTTAAACGAACGTTGACCCGGTCGAAATTCAAGTCGTTAAATGGATTGCACGTTTCCGCCCACTTGTTCCGTCTTCGATTGGTACCGGTTTTGCATAGGCTGATTTGGTGTTGTCACGACTGAACGACGCCCGTTATAGGGCCGTAGTGTTTTTGTTAAATTTATTTTCTAGAACGCTAGTATACCTACCAAGCATCGGAGTTTCGTCCGACAAGTAGCTCCATTTTACGCAAAGTATCCTCAAATCAAAGACAATCCTCGGCCCCAATAATTGCACCCGATCTAGAGATTGAACGTTCGAGTAGCCTGTGAAACTATGGCGCCACACTCGTACCAAATCCAATTAAAAAACAAAATAAATTATGGCTCCAAAGGTATTGTCATGAGAACACATGTTTACTTTACGTCGATCCACGACCGACCATGACAGACTTTTAAGCGAGAGGCTCGTTCCAGAGCTGGTGGTGTGCACTCGTGTTCTTTGTCCAAATCAACCCACACCAAAGGTTGCTTAAAAAAAACAAAAAAAAACAAAGGTGGATTGTTCTGTGGCGTGGCCTGCCCAACGTGCCCTTTTTGATCACCAAGAGTGCTTTCTAGCTGCTGATCGAGACGCCCCTGTCCATTGCCTTGGTGCTACAGTACGGTGCGCTAGAAAGGGAAGTGTGGCTAGCTCTCACTTGTCCCAGTGGCCGAGAGCGGCCGCAAATTTCCTGCCTCATGTGTCACAATCCTCATGGTACTATCTTTACGCCTAAGCCAGCGCCAAATAAAAAAAGATTAGAATATGTCTTTGCAAATTGGGGGTTCTAAATAAGACGGAGCAGGCATGAAATACACAAAAATGCGAGGGGTCTTTGCTTTCTTTAACGGTTAAAGATTAGCGTTATCAAGTGTAATGAAATGCCCAATGCTCTCAGTATTATTAGCATCTTCTTCTCTAACTTTGGGTCGCAAAGTGGCGCTGCTTGCAAAATACAAATTTTGTTGCGCTTTTAGGTATCAATCGCGGCATGACGCTTGCCCGCGCGATTGTCACACCTGGAATTTTGAAAAAAACATCAACAACAACAAATTTGATTTTTATCTTCATACAGCCTAAGGTCGATATGTGTTGGAGGTGCGGCGATGCTAGATTAATGCTGTAGATGAGAAATTTAGTTAGTGAGGTACCACTGCTAACCAGGGGTCTTTAACACGCTTCATGCAGTAGTGACACACGACCGCACACCGCTGCGATGCTCATCCAGATTGAGACCGGTAAGGGTGGAAATGAAACCCAAGATGTCTGGGTTTTGTAGCGCTAGCTTTTGATCCGCGTGATCCGAGCTCTGATGCACGCTAACACACGCGGCCACAAATCCCCCCTTATTGTAGCCCAACATAGCTATGGGGTACAGTCTGGAAGCAGCTGATGCCATCACGGACATCAGCGGCACGAAGGGTAATAGTCGTTTAATTATGCAGATTGAGCTTCTGTGCGCATCTCAGACTCAAGCCAGGTACCTCATTCTGACCTCCGAGGCAGCCCTTTTACGTGTCACCAAAATAAAGGCTGGAGAAATGACGTTCTCCAGTTCAAACCGAAGATCTGACACGTTGACATCGCCCCTTTTGTGAAAAATAGTCATATTGTCACGAATAACCGCAAATGAAGCGACGAAAACTGAAACAAACTAAACGTTTAATGGGGCGAACTTGTGCCCAAAACAAAAGGAAAACAGAGAATAACGCTAAAGCGTCGGGGGGCGTCGATGGCGGTGTAGCAGCAGCATCGAGCGCTGGGGCGAGACTGACTCCGGCTTGCCACGAGGAGCCCCTTGTACACACGCGGGCTTCTGGATCAATCAGCGTAAAAGTTTCGGCGTGCAGAACATTCTAACCTCGAATTAGCAACATGCATGGTTCTCGAATTTACCGCAGCATCACATTAGAGTCAACAAAAATGCGTACCCGCGGCCAGGAATCGAACCCTGGCTTTCTGCGTGGAAGGATAGCGCGATAACCGTTAGGGGACGGCCGCGCTGCCTACCTGGCCAGCTGCGCGTGCGGCAATATTACTTTTTACATAGTTCGAAAGATTGTTTTTTTTCTCTCTATCTCTTTCTTTAATGGTGTTGTATGTACCGTTCAAAATATTTATAGTAATTAAACGGAGTGCACGTGAGACTAAGCTGCACATAGTCGTTTTGTAAAAAAATTTAAACAAACCTTAGTAAGAAAATGGAGGGAGGTGAAAGATTCAGTAGACAATGAAGCAAATAGTTCTGGAGCAAAGTCTATCAAAGAATAGATTCAAATCAAGAATAAGTGTAAGAAGGGTTAAAAAAGCTCCACCGGAGTATTCCGTATACTATTGACGCAGGCCATACTCCCTTCATCCTTAAGCGTGTTTCACATGCAGCGGTTTTGGCCCTAAAGCGGCGCGATTTCTGCCGTCGCGGCGCTCTGGCCAGCACCAGCGGTTGAGCGGCACGAGCGCCGCGACGGCAGAAATCGCGGCGCTCTAGGGCCAACATCGCTGCATGTGAAACACCCTTTAAGTTGTGACTAGAAAATCCGCCTTCAGCGCGAGCTTCCTGCCCCTGCCAACACAGGTGCGAACGCGCAGGCACGCACAACCAAAGCACAGCGGAGGCCAGCAAGCTCGCGCTAAAAGCGGATGTTCTAGTCTTAGCTCCACAGTTCAGTGTGTCCTACACGCGCTGTTGCAGCTTGAGTTTGCCACTTCGGCACGCTAGAGTACGTCATTTTTCTTCTTCGTACGATGGCGCCACAAGGCAATCAGGGAAACGATACGAGGAAATAGTAGCAACAAAAAGGGCAGCAAAGCACTGGATAACGACCGTTGATCTTCTTCCACGTTTTCAGAACAAAGAAAGACCAGACGCACATGCGTCAAAATCGCAAGACGCCACAACCCTCTCACAGACGCGTGCCAATTAAGCCACACTGCGGGGAGTAAAGGCTCTCTTATACTCCGACGTTGAGCGTGTATGTATGTTTAAGCGTTGTAAAGGTAAAAGGGGGAAGCGAACGCAGCGTAGCGTGGGACGCGCACCTCTCATTGGACGGTGAGCAGGACCTACATTTCTGCGCCCAATAAGTATCCGTGTGCGCTGCGCAAAGCCACATTTGCTACGCTCGATGTCGGAGCGTAACAGAGCCTTAAGTAAGTACACCAGGTCAACGCGCCAAGACTAAAAGGGTGGACGCGAAACACACCTCTCTTGAGAGAAGTCTACATTGATAGCCTTCGATCTGCGGGAGTCCGCAGCACGAAGAAATCTACATCTTCATTAGCTTCGTTTCTGCGGTCGTGAACTTCGCGCACCGAGATTTTTGGCGGGTTTTCCGGACTGCCGCAAGCAATTAGCCTTCGCGTACGCACTATGAGAGCCGGCAGTCTATGGATCGAGACGGCACGACGGCTCCAGGAACTAGTGCATAAAATCGATCACCTGCTGCGGTCGCGCGTCACTCACGAAGCTGCTGATTGTCGGTGACGTTCACAAAGAGTGATGGGGGGCGGGGTATGAGGGCAGGCCAACATAGATGTGTATCGTTGCGTCCAGAGGTTGAAATATGCTCTACGTCGGAGAGGTAGCATCGACATGTGGTTCAGTTATCGTTACAAAGCTTGACAAAGAACGTAAACTACGTCAGAAAGAGCGAATGTCCCGGTGTGTCCGGGGAAGAGAAGTGCTCTCTGGAACATGATTCCCATTCCTGAACCAGGTTCTAAGTTGTTCACCCCATCCCATATAACAAGGTGTAAAGTTGGGCGAGTTGGTTGATGGTCATATTGAAGGGGTTAAGACAGCGCAAGAAGACGAAGGACCAGTAAAAGGAAACCTACAGACACAGCGCTGACTTACAACTCGTCATTGTAGAGCGGACTAAAGGCTACCGAAATATTTGCCCAACAATTGTTTTCAAGGATGAGTGCTGTAGAAACGAAGTTGGCTGATAGGAACTCTGCATCTCTAACCCCCCATGATGAAAATATTCCTGTTGACCTACCGAATATTCAGAAGCAGTGCAATGACAACGAAAATAGGCTTCGGAGGTCAAATCTGTTGTTCTTTGGCTGCCCAGATAACAGCATCGAAACATGGGGGCAGTCGGAACAAAAAATTATCGAGTTTTGTTCGAGCAAGCTGGGAATCCAGCTTGATCCCGCAAATTTAGAAAGATCACACCGCCTAGGGAAATTCGAGCCCCAGAAAGCTAGGCCAATAATAGTCAAGTTTGCCCGATTTAAAGACAAAGAGAGCATCCTGGCCTGTGGGTTCAAACTGAAAGGCTGTACGCGAAGATTTTTCTGTGTCTGTGCGAGTTGCCCGTGCCAAACTTTTTGAGTATAGTAGGAGAATAAAGGCCTGTTCACACATGCAGCGAAGCGCTACAAGCATAGCGCTGACCTCGCGCTAAGCACATGCCGACGGGAGCGTTCACGAGCTTTTTATCGCACCGTCAAAACTGTTGCTCATGGCAGACGAGAAGTAGCTGACGGCACGTGAGCAGCGCTACATCAGCGCTTCGCTGCATGTGAGAACCGGCCTTAAACGTACCTTTTAAGGCCTGTTCACACATGGAGCAGAGCGCTACAAGCATAGCGCTTACCTCGCGCTAAGCGCGTGCTGACGGGAGCGTTCACCAGCTTTGTATCGCACCGTCAAAGCTGTTGCTCATGGCAGACGATAAGTAGCTGACGGCACGTGAGAAGCGCTACATCAGCGCTCCGCTGCATGTGAGAACCGGCCTTGAAGGTGCGTTTTAACAAACTGCATGCGGACAACAAGCGTTTTATTTTAACTCGGCATCTCAAACAGTTGTTGAATTTTCATAGCTACGTGCTTCTGGCAAAACTAAAGCGTTACCGTCATCCCCTTATGCCGGCTTGCGCGATAAAAAAAAAAAAAAAGCCTTTCTGTTCTTTTCACTAATATTCGCAGCTTCATGCCAAAACGCGACGAGTTTCACAGTGTACTGGAGGACAGCTCATCAGATTTAGTCATTTTGACAGAAACTTGGTTAAACCCTGAAATCGAAGATAAGGAGCTTTTTCCGCGAAACTTAGATTACAAAGTCTTCCGCCGCGACCGTCATGGCCAGAGGGGTGGCGGTGTGCTTATCGCAATAAAGAGTTTTATATCTTCTTTTGATATCTGTTTAGCGAACCATGACTTGGAATTTACTTGCATATGTGTTTGTACGCCATCAAATAACGTCATTGTGGGCGTATGTTATAGGCCACCAAATTGTGCTTCATCATTTCATACTGATCTATGCTCTGTCTTACTTGATATACGAGATCGGTTTCCAAAGGCTGATATGTCGTTATTTGGTGATTTTCATTTTCCCCAAATCGATTGGTCAAACCTTTCATCCGTAGGCTCGGCCACATCGGCACATTTTCTAGACATGTGTCTTACTCTGAACCTTACACAGCTTGTTGATAAACCAACTCGTTTGGGAAATATTCTCGATTTAATACTAACTACGTCACCAGATCTTGTTAAGTGTATCCAGTACTGTGACGGGCTCAGTGATCACAGGCTGCTGCATGTTGATTTGTCACTCCCCACTCTCACCAAGCATCCCATTTCCAAAACTATTCACGATTATAACAGAGCTGATTATATCTCGATAAACCGCGAGTTGACAATTCTTTGACAATTACGTCGTTCATTTTCATCTTAGATCTGTAGAAAAAAACGGGACATTATTTAAAACTAAAATGAATCATCTAGTAAAAATGCTTGTTCCTACAGTTCGTGTACGCACCGATTTAGGTAATCCATGGTTTACAAAAAGCTTGCTCTCTTTGCGAAACGAGAAAAAAAGTCTTTTTGTAAAGGCCAAACGGTTAGATACCAGCCAGTCTTGGGATGTCTACAATTCTGCATTAAAAAACTACACCAGGAGCATAAGACAAGCCAAGAATAAATTATTTTTTAATGACTTACTGTCCATTTTGAGGAGTAACCCGAGAAAGTTTTGGAATATAATTTCACCTAAGAACAACAACTCTGCCATCCAGCTACGTACCGACAACGGCGATCCCATTCCAGAGAGAGACATTCCTACAGTGTTTAACGAATATTTTTCTTCCATTTTTAGTAACGAGTGTTTGAACACTGTTCCCAGCCTTCCCGAGCAACCTTACGAAATTACGCCTCCAATCAGTGTAAGCGCAGCCGGTATTCAAAACCATATTGCCAAATTAAATCTCTCATCGTCCGCCGGTACCGACAACATCAATTCAAAAATTCTAAAAAATACTACCAGTATCTCGAGTGAGTTCTTAAAATTAATTTTTGACCAGTCACTATCGGAAAGCTCTTCCCTTCTGACTGGAAGGTTGGCAGGATCGTCCCAGTTTTCAAGCTGGGAAGTCGCTGTTTGGTTTCAAACTATCGTCCAATATCTTTAACTTCAATCGCATCTAAACTTCTTGAGCGTATACTATATTCGCAAATTATGAGTCACCTAACAACTAATACATTTTTTAAAAAAAAAGCAGCATGGGTTTTGAAAGGGACTCTCCTGTGAGACGCAGCTTTGCGACTTCATCCATGACCTACATACTAATCTCGAGTGTCGCGCTCAGACTGACGCCATCTTTCTGGATTTTTCGAAAGCTTTTGATCATGTTCCCCATCAACGACTACTATCCAAACAGGCATCCCTACGTCTTGACCCGCTAATCTTCTCATGGATAGGTGACTTTCTTTCTTACCGCGTGCAATACACCGTTACTAATTACCATGAGTCTGCCCTAACAAACGTTTCATCTGGTGTTCCCCAAGGGTCCGTACTGGGTCCCCTACTTTTTTTTAATATTAATAAATGACCTTCCGGCCACCATTTTATCTAATATTCGTCTGTTTGCAGATGACTGTGTCGTATATAACAAAGTAACAAGTGTGCATGATAACATTCAACTTCAAGATGATTTAGTAAAAATTAATAGATGGTGCGAACAGTGGCTGATGCCATTAAACAAATCTAAATGTAAACTAATCTGTTTCACTAGAAAAAAAACAAACTGTTTTTCCCTACCAAGATTACTTGGGCTCCGATTTAATTGAGACCGTTCCTTCGTACAAATATCTCGGTGTAAAATTAACATCAGACCTTTCATGGAATAATCACATTGAAGCCATCTCCGCAGACACCTCCAGGACCCTAGGAGTACTCCGACGTAACCTTCGACCTGCTCCACCAACTATCCGCAAACTGGCCGACGACACACTTATCCGACCTAAATAAGAATATGCTGCCTCGATCTAGAACCCCCATCAAGGCTACCTTATCAATCATCTGGAAGCAATTCAAAACAGGGCCACTCGTTTCATCCTCTCCACGTACGATAACTCCATCAGTGTCTCTTCCCTAAAAAGTCAACTCACCCTTGCTTCTTTGCAGCTTCGTAGGAACATCTCTCAGCTCTGCCTCCTTCACAAAATTTATTATGACTGTCTTGACCTTAAAACAGCATTATTATCACCTCCCGATCGAACATCATCTCGCCTAAACAATGCCTGTACCATCAAAAAGATCTCTGGCTCAACAAACGCTTTCAACCGATCTTTCCTTGCATAAGCTATCAATGTCTGGAACAGCCTCCCATCCTCCATCGTCACCATCGTAGAACCAAACGCGTTTAAATCAAGTCTTCAATCGCACTTTTTATGTTGTTAACTGTTTACCAACCTTTTCCTGAATGTATTTTTTTTGTGTCTGTTTTTTCCAATGTATAATATGAATGATCCCCCCCTTATGTAATGCCCTCACGGGCCCTTAAGGTTCAATAAATGAAATGAAATGAACTGATTGCAATGGATTGCTTGTATGTTTATCCGGTTTCAAGTTTACTTGCTGAATGGCGCAGAAGTAAAAATTCAGTTGGAAGTCGGCGCTGTGTCTGTGTGTTTCCTTTTACTGGTCCTTCTTCTTTTTGCTCCCATATAAGAGCGTACACACACACACACAAAGAAAAAAAGAAGATTCTAGAAACACTTGTTAACTTAAAACACAAAGCGATTTTCGGGGTTAAATAACTTTCAACTTTCCAAACATCCGTAAAACTAGTTTTACTGACGTTCACCTCGAAGTTTGAAACTCTTGATTAGCTTTGATCGCGAGCCGCAACCGCACGCTGAGGGTTTAGCGGTCTTGACGGAGCACTGCACCGCAAGGTCAAGATTCAGCAGTCAAAACCCAGCGCTTTCTACGGTAGCTAGAGTCTAGAGCGATTCTCCAAAGTGCCCGAAAATTCGCAATAATCTGGTGTTTTGTGCGAAATCCGTGAGTAATAACTTGGTTGCCGGAAACAAGGTACTCAGTTAAGCAGGTCTCGAGCCACATTCACACAGTTCACACATTATAAAAGAGACGCGGTGTCTGCTACAGACAAGATAACAGAATTATCCGCGGTCACGCTTCATGCATATTCTAAGCATGTTCGCTTGATGCGCATGCACGTTTAGAACATGTCCGAAGACAGTTCTTTTGATGACCAATCCCAGACAGTGTCTGCGGATTGTCTTTTGTGTGCTCTCCCAGCAGTGCTACCGCGTCCTTGGCTGCGCTTACGCTGAAGTGTTATCAAAAGCAAAAATATCGTGCTAGTGGTGAAGCAACAAATGCATTCCTAACTTCTCAATAACTATAACTGTGTGTCCTGCTTCCCATTTATGTTTTCTTTTAGTATATTTTACAGTATATTCAACAAAATCACGCACACACCCAGAGTGCTTTTTTTAACGAGTCTTTTTTTACTAATGTTCACAGGAGGCCTGCGCATTTAAAAGCTGGTCAAGTAATTCGAATTTATCATAAAAAAGTGCAAAAGTCTTGACAACAAAAACACATACACAAAAAGAACAGAAAATCTAATCTCTGTAGCTTTTGTTTATCTTGCACTCGTCCGAAGATTTTAACGTGGTAAATCCGTCGCCACCGACGTTTCTAAACCCAGTATAGCACAATTCCGTGCTTCCCCGTGTTCTAATATAAAAAGTAGTAATAAACGCAGGCACTGTGTAATCTTTACAGCTATATGACTGTAATCGCCGACAGGTTAAGAGTTCAGGAGAAACTCCTCCCGCCTTTTTCAACTTCAGCAGAGCGAACGCTGGGGAGGAGGCGACCTCCCTCCCAGCGTTCAGTCTGCTAAAGCGGAAAGAGGTGGGAGGAGCTTCCCCTGGATTCTGAACCTGTCGCCACTATAGATGCATATAAGAGACGCTATATATCACCCATTTGAATGCTTACTCTCAATAAAGCGCGCATTTCATTGGATGGTAGTATGACAACGATTGATTGGGAAATTGAGACGAACGGCTTATCCCCAATGTAGAAACGATAAATGCAAATTCTACACTTTAGTTATATCGAAGTCTTTCTTATGAATTTGAATTACATTCAGCGGCGCTCGCTTGCTTTCATTATGGGTCATTTTGCATCTGACTCTTCTTATATTTCATCGATTGTTGTCGACCCCCAGTTATGTCTACAGCTGGGTATAGCTCGGCAACACCTAAATAATTAAAAAAAAATTCTTTTTTTTTTAAATTTATGTTTTTGTGAACTCTATTAAGCCTTCGTTTTAAGTTTCCTTTTTAAAATTACAGTAGAGATTACCAGGAAATCAATCTGCGGGTAGGGATAGCTGTGGCCCTTGCGTGACTATCGGTTATATACTCAAACGTCTAATTACGCCCTGAGTAGCGGCTTTCGTTTTCTAAACTTTGATACTGTTTTTTAGCTTCGGAATACTCCCAATACGTACAGCTAGATCGCGTTAGAAGTTATGCAACGTCTTAGTGTTTACAAAGAGATTAAGATCTCGTTATATCTGAATGTCTTGTTACAAAACACGAACAACAACATATTGTGAGCGCGTATCGTATTCGAGCGCAGCTTATCAGTAAAACTACGAAGAAAGACATACACGCACACGCTCGCACAACACACAACACACGCACACAACACACATATACACACACACGAACACGCACACGCACACTCGCACGCACGCACACACAGACACACGCACACACAAACACAAACGCGCGCGCGTGCGCGCGAAAGACGTTTGTTATTAAATTATGCATTGGGCAGTCGCCACTTTTTTTATGGCACGAGGCCTGTGATTGGATCCGAATTCTCGCGGAACGTCTACGTCACACTCGTTTTTTCGATACGAGCCGAGCCAGATCCACACCGAAAGCTGACGCAGCCCTGCGTTCACATAATCCAAAATTGTGCTAAAAAAAAAAAAAAGCAAAAAAAAAAAAAAAAAAAAAAATGGCGGACTTTAATGATCAACGCAGCTGCTACTAGAAGACGCCCTTTCGAAAATGGACTATTTTGCGACGGCGACGCATGCCCACGTCAGTCCTGGGTGCATCCGTTTACTGCCTCAATTATACGGACAACAGCAAAAAAACAACCTTGCTCGTAAACCAAGAAAGAACGTGTCTCGTGACGGTTTTCTTTCACTCGCGCGCATGTGGCTTACGACTCCGGGAGCAGACAGACGCGAACGATCCGGCCACCTGGATGCCCATTGTGGCCTGTTATGAGCGCGTGCGTCGTAAACGCGACTCTGAAGACGGCTGTGTGTGAGGTTGCCTGGACAGGACCAGAAAAGAGGGCCGAAATTTCACTTGGACTTCGCGTATCTCCCGGTAGGTTTTGGGCACCTGGGCAGTCACGGTCGCTCGCCGCGCCTGTCCGGGGGCTCAGCGACTGACAAAACTATAATTATGTTAAAAAAATGAAAAATAAAAGATGTTTACAAATATCTGTAATGCGGAATTGGAGCGCAGCTCTTGAGGAGGAGGAGTGTAAAGTACGGAATGGAGGGTATGCGTTCCTTCTTCTCTGTACACTCCCCTCCTCCCTTTCTCCTCTTTCCTCCTCCTTTCCTTCTCCTCTCCTCCTCTCGTCAAATTTCCCTCCCCGCTAAATTTTTTTCTCCATTTAGCGGGGAAATCGACGTCACATGGGGACCTCAACACCAAATCTGTTTCCCCGCTAAATTTAGACGGGAAACTTACATCACAGAACTTCGTGTCACGTCCCCCATGAACAAATTCAGTTTTTCCGCTAGATTTAGAGAACAAATTGCCGTCGCGTAACCTCAACACTGGTTCAATTTCCCTTTAATTTTAGCTGGGCGGTCACGCCGACGGCAACGGCGACGCCGCGAAACGCGGAAATGGGCGCCTAAGAGCTGTGCACTAAGAGTGAGACGTTTACAAATCTCTGTAACGCGAAATTGGAGCGCAGCTCTTGAGGAGGAGGAGGGGAGGGGCCCTCGTTCTCCTCCGCACCCTCTCCTCTTCCCCTATTCCTTTCCTGCTCCTCTGCACTCTCCCTTCCTTCTTTTCCTGCGTAGCCTCCCATCCTCCTCCTCCATACCCTCTCCTCCTCCCAGTTACCCCGCTAAATGTAGCTGGAAAATTGACGCCACGTGACCTCAACAGCATTTCAATTTCCCCGCTAAATTAAGCGGGGAAAATGACCCCACATGATTTGCTGTCACGTCACCGTCTCCGCTAAATTTAGCAGAAAAACTAAATATGTCCGCTAAATCTAGCCGAGAAACTGAGTTTGTCAGCTAAATGTAGCGGAGAAACTGAATTAGTCCGCTAAATGAAGCGGAGAAACTGAATTTTCCAGATAAATTTAGCGGGGAATCGAACTGGTATTGAAGTCACGTGACGTCAATTTTCCCACTAAATTTAGCGCGGTTCCGCCGGCGCTGACGCCGACGCCGCGAAACACGGAAACAGGCGCCTAAAAACTGCACTCTAAAAAAAAAAAACAAAAGCAGTTTCCGCTTTGGCATTTAGCATGTTTCAGAATGCTCGGTGCCACATCGCGGAACGTTTTCCTTTCTCGTAGATTACAGCGACGGGCTCTCCCAAGTGTTTTGCTTGAAAGTACAGGGTGAAACAAGGAGACGGCAGGCTCTTTAAATCGACCGCAAAATTTGGTTTCTTAACCTATCACGCTACGACTTTGTGCAGCGTTGCCCACAGATGGTGCATTTTATTGTAAAATATGCAAAGAGAGAACTCACCTGAGGAAAAAGTAAAGAAAGAAAAAGGCTTAGCTCCTATGGAAACGCAGCGAAACCACCGGTCTGCAAACAACACGGCGCCGTTTCGCACGGGAGACATGAGATGGCGCAAGCGGTCGCGACGCCAACAGACGAGCAGACGACTCCGAGAGCCGGCGTATTTAGCGGACAAGGAACTGCAGTTCCTTGTTGTTACCGCGCCTGTTTTTGTTTCTGCGACTGTCGCCGCCTGCGGAACGCGCGCCGCTTTTGAGTCAAAAAGATTGTCTGCTAAAGACGCTGGCTCTCGGCGCCGTATGCTCGTTCGTTGGCGCATGGTGCCTGGAACGCGTCTCGGACTGGTGTGTTTACCGCGGCCAAAAAAGTGGTTCCTCGATTTCCGCCTGATGACGTCATAAAAGTGTCATGCTGTCGCCGGTCGCGACCCTGGCGGCGTTCCAACAGTTGTGGTAAGTGCGGCAGACGCCTGTTCTGCTGCAGGTCGCTTTCCACTGTGACAATTTACGGAAGCTAGAGCAGCGAGAAGTTGGGACGCCTAAAGCAACGCCGTGACGACAGCGACACTCGCGTTCGCTCGTGCTTTTCGCCAGCATTTCTACGGCCAACCGCCAGGATCGCGACAGGCAACAGCATGACACTCGCGTCATTTGTTGCCACCTTGACCCACTTTTGATGTATGGGCGTGATAGGGCGCTAAACACACCAGTCAAAGACCCGATCCAGGCACCATAGTTGGCGTAAGGCCCCTCTATACTGCGTTGGCGGCATTCGTCGCGCCATCTCTTGTGTCCCGTGCGAAACGGCGCCGTGTTGTTTGAAGACCGGTGGCGTCGCTGCGTTTCCATGGGAGCTAAGCCTTTTTCTTTCTTTGCTTTTTCCTCAGGTAAGTTCTCTCTTTGCAAATTTTACAAACAAAAAATGGACCATCTGTGGGCAACGCTGCACAAAGTCGTAGCGTGATAGGTTAAGAAACCGAATTTTGCGGTCGATTTAAAGAGCCTGCCGTCTCCTTGTTTCATCCTGTAGAGTGTAGACTATCTAGATTTCAGAAAGTGTACATTAATAACCTCCACGAAGCGAGAGAATAATATTTTAAACAAGAATTAAAGTAAAAAAGTTAACGGTGGTAACACACACACACACACACACACAAAAAGAAAGGTTTTCTGCATTGCCGCTTTTTTTTTTCTTGAACCCATCCCATCTCCATTCCATTATCTGGTTCACGTCGCGGTCCCTTGTTCCCTTAAAAGTATGGTGCCTGGAACACGTGTCCGACTGGTGTGTTTACCGCGTACAAAAACGGGGTCCCTCCATTTCCGCCTGCTGACGTCTTCAAAGTGTCATGCTGTCGACGGTCGCGATCCTGGCGTTGTTTCAGCATTTCAGCAGTGGTGGTGGATGTAGCAGACGCCCGTTATAATGCACGTAGTTCTCCAGTGTGGCAGTCCACGGAAGCTTCGGCAGCCAGAAGTTGGGACGCCATGACGACGGCGACACTCACGTTCACTCGTGCCTTTCGCCAGCAGTTCTACGACCAACCGCCAGCATCGCGTCATCTGACAGCATGATACTTCGGCTTTTGTGACGTCATTGGTTGCCACCTCGGGACCACTTTTAATGTATGGGCAGGACAGGACGCTAAACCAGTGATTTCCCTACACACACCCCGGTGGGAGGGGGGGAGGGGAGAGGGGGGGAGTATACACCCCGCTGGTTTTCTGAAGGTGCCCACATAATTCGCAATGACACTTCCATTCTCAATGCCCACCCCCCCCCCCCTCCCCCCCTGATTTCAATGCCTAGGGAAACCCATGCTCTAAGCCAAACAAACCAGTCGGAGACCCTCTCCAGGAACCATACTTAACATGTTGTTTGCAACTGGAAGAGTAGTCGTCTGTCCTAGTGCGGCGTGCTTTTATTCTCTCAAGTTGGAGAATGCGAAAGGTATCGCGTCATTGAAAAGTGACCCTTTCTGGGGTTGGGGTTTTATACCCTTGGGAGTCTGCCCAAAGGCTCTTAAATTTCGCGTAAATTCACACTTAAACCTACTAGAGTCACTGAAAGCTGAGGAACCGCAGGACGTGACTTATTATGTATTCGATTTTCGCCTCGTGGTCCGTTCTTTGGCGTTCTTTCTTATCGGTTAATGTCGCAGATTAATTAAGACACCCGGGACTCGACACGCCCCGGGTTTCTTAGCCTGTCGGTGACCTTAGAGGATCACACGTACTCGTTAAATTTACATAGATAAGTGATTACGACCGAGATTTGCACACACAAACACACGCACACGCGTACACGCGCGCACAAACACACACACATACATACGCACGCACACAAAGTGGAACACGTTTGCATCAGGAAGGAACAGCGCGAACTCTGGAAAACGTCTACCGCGATCGGCCACCATAAAGGAAAAGAGGTAATAAACGCAGACACGTAATCTCGGTGATCCGCGTTCAGTGAATCTCCCGCCGTATCCTGTCCGGACGCGACATCCCGGAGGCCTGAGTCCACAGTGGAGCCGCGTGACCAAGGGGAAGGGGCTCACCGTTTCCGGCTCCTGCTTCCGGCTTTGCGGTGTTACGGACGGTTGGATTCATTTGGCACAGGTTATTGCGTTCCTAGGAAAATACCTTGAACCTGACCATGATCTTTTGGTTGGCGTTTATTTTCCAAAGGAAGGGAAAAGAACGAGGCTGCTGAGGATTAGCTTACCGTCATATGGCCTGTTTTAACTGTAGTGACGTCTGCTGCTGTTTCACAATGGTCGATATTCGATAAGGTGACTTAAGTCGTACGTGAGCTTCGGAAACTATTTAAATATTATGATTAGAAGCGACATTTCTAGCCTCCAATGCTAATATCAGTGTGTCGAACCGAAAAAAATACGGGTTCGGTTACGGTTCAGGTTCAGGTAAATTTATTTTGTTCCGGTTCAGTTCCGGTTCGACTAATTCGATCCGCGAACCGGTTCGCGAACCGGTTCGGGGCGCTGAACCGGTTCGCGAACCGGTTCGGAAATTATGAATGACAAATTGCAACATTAAAATAAATTACAAATAAAACATCTGAAATCAGCACATACGAAACGGGGTACATCGTAGTGTAAGGCTCAGGGATTTCTACCAGGAATGGCTTCTTTATGTGCACTCAAAGGTTACCTCACCGACGTTTACGCATTCAGACTTCATCTAATTGGGTCCGACGCAGTAGCTGTAAAGTCCGCGACCTCCTTACAAACCCACTTACAAGTAGAACTCGCTAACTATCCCGCCACCTCGTCGTGTAAGCAATTGAAGGAACAGTGGGGAGAAAATACAGCTTTCTTTGTTTGAACCTGCCTTCGGTGACTCAAATTAGACCCTTAAAGAAGTTTTCATTAAACAAGATACGGAATATGAAAAACACTTCACCGAACACAACGCCAGAAGGACGTAATAGGATAAATATTAAAATAGAAGAGTTCGCTGCCTCACAAATATGTTAGCTTCTAAGTGCCTATACGAAACCGTATGCATTATTATCAAACTCCACAGCCTTTTTCTTTCTCATTCCGATGGAAGCAAGCTTCAAGAACTCGCGCGTTCTAGAAACGTGTGATGAAATGAGCACACAGCAGCATTTAGGATTTACGAGATTTTAGGAAAATAAAATCCCGTGACGCGATTTTTTTTTTTTTTTGTGCACAGTTTTTTAATTTTTTTTCTTCCGTGCAAGCCGCAACCAGCGCAATACTGGTTCCTATGTCAAGATTCATGGATGCAGCGTTTGTCAAGATTCATGGATGCAGCGTTTATATTCCTAAGACTGAGTGGAGAAGAAAAATATGTAAGCGAGGGTGTGTGTCAGTTGACGGCACTTAAAAAACAAATGGCATTGATAGCACATTCATTGTCAACAGCGCGTGGCCGAACCGTTTTGACATGAGCCGGTAACCGTTATTTTTTTCCGGTTCAGTTCCGGTTCGGGTTCATCGCGATAACAATATAACGGTTCGGGTTCGGGTTCAGTTCCGGAAAAAATACCGGTTCGGTTCCGGTTTTCGGTTCGGTTCGGTTCCGGTTCGACACCCTGGCTAATATCAAAGCAAAACAATCTTTTTTTTTTTTTTATGAAAGCCGGTTTTTTGTTATGGTTTAGTGCATTCTAGTTGCTCTGTGTGACCTTAGCGGATCGTACGTAATTACTAAATCACACACACACTCTAAAAGAAGCCCGTCCATCCGTTTTCCCGCACAACACTCGGTGTTGTGCGGGAAAACAGATGGACGGAAAACGGAATGATAAAATGCTGTATGAAGGGGAGGGGGCAGAGGAGGTCCCAGCAAAATGGAAGAGTTCGGGTGGGGGGCACACCCCATGCCCCCCCCCCCCCCCCCCCCCCCCCGGTTACGTGCCTGCCACTGTACATTCATCTTGCGCAAAATATTATAGTAGATCATTAAGATAAATATGGCTATGCATGGAACTAATTAAACAGGAAGAGTAAAACATCATAATTATAACAACTATTCCACAGATTGATGAGGAAAAAATTAGCATAACAATCACTCTCTAAATTATTAATCGCAACGTAACAAAGTATCTAGCTGATTTAGGAATGAAGTGATGGTGGTGTTCTTAGTGAGAGTATGATCGAGTTGGTTCCATTCTTTGATAGTTAACGAAAAGAACAATACGGGAAACACTATTTTTTTTAAGGAATATTCCAGCAATCGTTTTCTATGTTTATGATCAGAAAATGACACATACACTCTGAGAAATGCCTGCACGTCCACTTACCCGTAAAACACTCGAAGAGCCAATCTCTGCGTTCTACGAAATCAGCTCAGCGAATGATGAGGCGGAACATCCGTTTAGAGCTAAAACTTAAGTCTGCGCTGTGGCATTACGCAAAATCCAAAGCGTCACGCTTATATTGCGTAATGCCATAGCGCAGACTTAATCTTAAGGTCTAAACAGATGTTCCGCCTCATCATTCGCTGAGCTGATTTCCTAGATCGCAGAGATTGGCTCTTCGAGTGTTTTACGGGTAAGCAGACGTGTAGGCATTTCTTAGAGTGTACCTGGACCTATCCATTTTAAAATAATTGTTTTTTTTCTCCCGCTGCAACGCGGAGAAAACTTCCGACCGCGTCGAAAAAAATTAATCATATGAAGGTGCTCTTTTAAACCAGTGACGTCATCTCTGCTGCACGCAAAAACACTGAGAAGATCACGTGTAAGAAATGCCATTGCAAATTTAAAATAATGTGTTTTGTACTCAAAGAAGCAGTAATATAGAAATATTAGTGTGAACCACATTCTGCCAGACCCTTTGAACCCAGGTGGGCCAGGTCAAGCTTCGGGAAATCAATAACATATAAGCCTCAATGTTTCATGCCGACTGCGATGATTACGGAGTTCAAAGGTATCGTACAAGAACAAGACTTTTCGTGTGTGATAAATATATGATGGTTCCTACCGAGATCCTCCACTCACGGTCCTTTAAATTTCTAAAGGGTGTTATCCACCGTAAATTTTAAAGTGTTGGTGGATGTTTTTTTTTTCTCACGCAATTTTCAGCGCATAGCCCCAAGTTCTTTCGAAACTAATCTTTTATTTAGACAATTTAAAAGTTTGACTATTTTTTTTAACAAGAGGGTGAGAGGACAAGCAAAATAATAGGAGAAAAAAATAATAATTAAAAAACGCAAGAGCGCTTTCTGGTTTTATATAAAAGTGGAGTACTGCCAAGGATAACACTCTTTTTTTTAGTTTAGCGGGGAAGTCGTACTCAACATATTCAACGTAGTAAATAATACTGAGCTGCACAGGTTCTTCTGGCGATGCTAAAGTTGTTAAATAAAATTGGAGGCTCGAAATACTAATAATAAGATTAATGGTATGTGGACATGCAATTTTTTTAGCTATAGAATTTTTTTATTTATAGTACACAGACCCATTCCTGCTTTTAGAATTTTAGTGAAATATAATCCCGAAAGACTGAATGAAAACCACCGTTTCCCAGGGATTCATCATGCCATCACTTGGTGCTGACGCCATGTCTTATTTTACGCACCGTGAGCCAGATTTGTGTCAAGACCGGAGTGAAACAGCTACAGGACTAAGTAAAGTTTTTACAAATACTCTATTATACATCTTAGAAATGAAAGTACGGAAATGTTTGTGGAAAAGTTTAGAAAATAGCTTGTTGAAATCATCAATTGTGTTATACACTGTGGGAACCATTGGGTTCCCTCTATCCCTATCTAGGCCTAGCTTCAAGCAGGCCGTGGGAGTCGTCGTCACCAATGGCGTCGGCCTGCCGGATACAAGGAACCACGAGGCCGAATTCCCCGAAGGGGCCGGTCTCCCTTGCCCTTTTGGGTGAACGCGCCATCGGCACACCCTTGGGAGTGATTATGGACGCGTCCCGTTTTCGAGTGACCTTCTACCGGCCTCCCCGGGCGCGTCTATTTCCCGCAGGCTACATAAGCCGGCCACCCACCTGTGGCCGGGGCTCTTGGTTAGGGGGGGCTACGCTCGACGGAGCATTCATTGTTATTTTACTGTTCCCCCTTTTCCGTGATCCTGCCAGTTAAGGCAGCGCGGACCTTTCTCCTGGTGATCCTGTCAATTAAGGCAGCGCCAACCTCATTTCTCTTTTGTTCCGCCTACGGGCGTAAAGCGTGTGGCGTAAGCCTAATAAACACGTTTCTACGATATCCCTGTGTTTCGTGTGGTCTCCCGTCCATCGGAGCCTAACGGCAGGCAACGGACGGACCCGGCCGTAGCCGCCATAGCAGCGACCTACGGAGTGGGTGTTGCCTCACAGCGATCAGCAAGGTAAGTCGAAACCCGCTTTATTGCAACCGACGAGTTAAGTAGTGGGTATTTGCCTCACTGAGGACTTTGGAGTAAACTAGAATCCCACAACACATAAATAAATATTTTGAGCGTCATTTAAAAGGCGAGTGAGATTATAAGAATGCTAAATCCGTTCTGAGCAAATCATGTTCGGCTACTAATAATGCAATTATCTTTTTTAAAACATTTTTGTTATCTATGGCAAAGCAATATATCCCTTGGTTCATACTTACTGAGATTGTTGCGCGTATATACACATGTATAGTCTAAAACATGAATCATGATAATCGATTGTCTTTGCAAGTGTCAACGTGACTCCATGACAAGATACGCATATGCTAATCCTGGTCATAAAATGGAGATAAAAACGAAGCTTTTCATGTTGGTAGGTGCTTTTCAACGTTTCACTTCATGATTTTACCAGTCATTAATATATTTGATTATATTTCTTTTTAATATTCTGGAAGTATTACATCAAATTTATAATTATGATCATCATCGCAGAGTAAAAAAGTATATAATAATAATAATTACCATCCTCATAATCATCTGATTAGTCTGCATGCTCATGAACACCTAATTTCCGTGTTTATGAAGATACTATATGGTAACACAGTAAGTCATGATAAGATATTTGTACAACTTGACACGGGTTACTCGGGATTAGCTATAATACCCTGAAGAATTATGTACTTCTTAACTGTATAGAACGCTAAAACATTTTCTTGTATTAATTTTACATGCAAGTTTTCGCACCTTTTGAATTTTGGTTACCTTCACATCTTGTGATGTTTTACCATACTTTATATTAAAATCCGGCATAACATATACAAAAAGAAAAAGCTCTTTCAAAAAGGTGTAACTTCTTTGCACTTTAAAAGAAATTCAGACTAATAAAAAGACTTATGCACACGTTTTTTCATTCTTTTTAAGCGGATACAAACATAGCATGAAGAAACCCTTTGTTGCATCATCAGCTTTATGTTTGACCTGTTCTGGTGTTTTATTTTCTTTTTGTAAAGCATTAAAAACAGGCCATTAGCTCGTTTTTGTGTAGCGTAAATACCTACCTCCATATATTGCTTGCTTCGCTTTGCCGACTATAAAAACCAAAGTTCTAATGAATTCTCAGCTTTCACTTACTCAGCTGTCCTCAGCCTCTTCGAGTTTACCTCGGCAACGGGTATTCCCCAGCGAACCAATACTAGTTTGCCTGCCTTATTTATTTACCAGTAACAAATAATCAATCAACCAAATGTGGTGGAGTTATCTGTCACCCAACTTGTGTAGGTGCCGGAATTCGTTCATCATAAAAAAAAACAAAAAAAAAAAAAAAACAACAACAAAAAAAAAAAAAGGAAACTTTCTCGTAGTTTATCGAGAGCCAAGTTTTCCCGCGGTTTCCAAATTCGTCAAGAAACGACTTGGGAAACCACTTGCGGAGTAAGGAAATGATTCCGCTCCAGACACCTGTGACGGATGAACCTCCCCGGTTTTCTTAGAAATACCGTAACAAGGTACGTACCAGTCGTCGTCTGTTTGTTCGTGTTTTTTTTACATCGGAGTCAGTAGGAAACACCCCGTTTTGGGAGAAAGGGACTTCACGTCGATTTTTGCACTACTTGTCTGTGAAAGCATTCCGTGGCGTACCAACGAAAAAACAAAAATTTACGAGGAGTCTGCGGTAGCGTTGACTGATGAACTCCAGTGAGGCAGACGCTCGCTCAAAGTTGTTCTTGCGAGAGCTTTTTATTGTTTCTGGCAGTGGCTGCACCGCTGGCATGCAGGTGATTTAGGAAAGCCGTGGTTGCGGATCGGCACAGCGTAGGATGCTGCTGACGCACGAAGCCCTGGTACGCCCCATGACATCATACATCCATTACGAAACTACTTTGTACGGTTGGGTGAACGTTGTACGGACGGAATGCGATGATATATCGAAATGTGCTAAACAAACTAGGTTAACAGTTTTCTTTTCGTCGACTGGGCTCTGAGAGTGAACGGATGAAACGATGGGAGAAACAACGAAACACATCACAGATCAAAACAATTGGCAGCGACCTTTATCTATTATAATGTAATTATAATGGGATTATCTTACAAGTCTAATAATTCGTGGAATGCAGCATTTAAGGATTGATCACGCAAAGTTGCTTAGCAAACATTAAGCGTGACGTGACAATATGCTGTCAAGCTGTGGTGTCGAGAGACGCCGTCGCGTCACGGCGTATCATGTGCCATGTGGCATGCGCGTACGCAGGGACGGACAATATTCTGGGAGTACGAGCTTCCGTTGCAAAACATATAGCATCCTTTAAAACCAAAACGGTGTCATGTGACCCCTACGTCCTGAAATGAACGTGACCTGACGTCGTGTGACGTGGCACCAAGTTACGTCTCATCACGTGACGGGGCGGTCAAATGACTCCGCAACATAACGTGACGCCACGGTAGCGCGCGAAGAGCTATAATGCCATAACGATACTACAGCACACGCATTTAGCGTGCCCGCACGGACACGGAAAGGTTCCTACAACCTTCCGCGGATGAATGGAAAGGTTCCTACAACCTTCCCAATGACTATTAATTCGGCAGCACCTACGTTCGGTACGCTATGCTGCACGTTTGCATGCTCGAAAGCGCTTTTCGTGGGACGCTAAATTGACACCACATAAGATAATGAAAGCCCGTGGACTAGAATTTTGACGTCATCACAGTGAGATCGAGCGAAGCCAGAGACTGGATAATGCAGATTCTTGGGTGAGTTGGTATTGATACTTTGAGAACATAACAGCGCTTCACGCCAGGGACGAGAGTAGGAACGAGACAACACAATGCGTTAACTTCAACTGGTTTAAGCGTCAGAAAATCAAGGGTATAAATAGTCTGCATCATCGCGCCATTCAACCAATCCAATGCCACGCCAATGCTCGCAAGAACTGTGTCTCTTTGTCGCCCAGCGCATCCACAATTGGCGGGGGGATCAGTGGCCGAGTGGGCTTAAGCCCACACCCAGCTCGACGCGCGTGGAGCGAAAGCTCGCGCTGCAGGACCCAGGGATCCTGGGCTTGAGCCCCACCCCTGCCCATTTCGATCTGGATGAGCATCGTGACGGCGTGCGGTCGTGTATCACTACTGCGTGGTGCACGTTAAAGACCCCAGGCTAGCGGTTGTACTGCACTGGCTAAATTGCTCATCTACAGCCTGTGACTCCTCGCAACTTTAATGGCTGACCAACTACACGCTGTATAAATATCCCCATAACCCCTAAAAATCCACAATTGGCCCTCTCCTCCCCCCCCCCCCCCCACACACACACATTTTATTCTCTTCACACATAACAACGCTTAGTAGTAGTTTGTCGCCCAAATCGATCGACGCCATGCTGACACATCGATCCCCGTAGTTTTTTTTATCAGGCCTACCTCTATAATGTCACTTGCCGTCTTATCTCTACGTTTTCTAATAACAATGCACAAATTAAATTCAGGTTTGCACCCACAATCATGGCAGTGCATTGACAAATGACCGTCACGCTTGCCGCTCAATTTTTGGTTGTGTTCGCGCAATCTATCATTTAGACATCTTCCCGTCTGGCCCACGTACTTTTTACCGCACGTCAACGGGATCTCATAGACGACGCCTTCTGCGCAGTCTATAAACGGGATGCGATGCTCTTTCACGCAGCCAACCGGTGCTTTGCGGTAAGGGTCCGTCAGTTTGCACAACTTGGCAAATTTTTCCGGTGCAGAAAAGCGACCCGAGCATTTACGCGGTTTGCTATCTTGTTGAGATTGTGTGCGGTTTTGTGCATGTAAAGCACAACCGCCACTCTTTGTTTCTTTTGGGCAATATCTTGATCTGGACTCGCTACTTCTCGTAGCTCCTTTAAAACCTTTTCTACAACCGACACCAGGAGCGTCCCCGGAGAACCGGCAGCCACCAAGCGTTCCGACTGCTCCTTCAGACCCACGTGTTCAGACCTGAACACATCGCATGATGACACGACCTTCTGATGGCGTTCACGAAGCACACATTTACGACTCCTCTCTTAACGAGTTTCGAATGGGATGAATTGAACGGTAACAGGGGGCTTATTTGCTCTCGGTTGGTATTTCCAACACACATGTTGCTCCAAAAAAGTGAGCCTGATATCTGAAAACTGTATGACGTTGTCCACAGGTGCCTCGTGCGCAAGCTTGAGAGGATCTAGGACGTTACTAAAAACTGTTAAAAGGCTGTTCACCACCGAGGGAAAGTGAGAAACATCATGGTGAAGAAACACTAAATAATCGTCGACAAATCTAAAAACCTTGCTACCATCAAAGTCATTCAGGCGTTCCGAGAGAACTCTGTCACGATGGGCTAAAAATATATCGCTCAAAATTGGAGCTAAACACGAGCCCAATACACACCCCTCGCTTCTGAATATACACTCCGTTGTTCCACTCAACGAAGGTCGAGTTTAGATAAAATGTAAGCAACTCGAGAAAGTTGCTTACATTTTTCCGAACGCTCTGTCGAGGTTAATTGGACAATGTTAAAAAATAAAGTCAATTCCCTCATCAATTCTTTCGTCCCACGTCGCTTTCTTACTAATAGCTCCACGTCCCCATGGTTTAATAATGCCTTGAAAAGACTTTCAAATAAAAAGAAACGCCTGTTCCGCACTGCTAAGCGTGCAGACACTGTTGAGAGCTGGACGGTTTACCACAACGCAGAAAATTTATACAAAAATGCAATTAAGGACGCCAAACAAACTTTCTTCAGCCAAACCTTGCCCCGTCTGTTATCAACTAGTGTCAAAATGTTTTGGAGTGTTATTAATGGCAAGAAAGACAAGGCTATTTTGCTGTATGACTCTGATGGCATTGTTATGTCTGACGATGACTCTGCGAAAATCCTTAATGAGGTGTTTGTTCAATCGTTTTCTAGAGATGTAAACTGTTCTATTGTTACTTACCCTAATCATGATTTCTTTCCAATGGACCCGCTTGTGTTTGATTTTGATGGCATTGTTAAGCTGATTGACAACCTCAAAGTGTCTTCATCATGTGGTATTGATAATATTAACACTAAGTTTCTAAAGCGTACTAAAATTTACAGTGCAATTTTTCTTACTAAGATTTTTGAGCAATCTATTCTTACTGGTGTCCTTCCTGAAGATTGGAAAACTGGCAAGGTGGTTCCACTTCATAAATCAGGCGACAAACACTGCCCCGACAATTATAGACCCATTTCCATAACCAGTACTCCTTGTAAAATGTTAGAGCATATTATTTATTCACATCTTGTTAAATATCTCGAATCCAACTCTTTTTTCTCGTCCTCACAGCATGGCTTTCGTAAATTTCTTTCTTGCGAAACACAACTTCTCGTCTTTACTAACGATTTATTTTCATTACTTGATCATGGATCCCAGGTTGACTGTATTTTTCTTGATTTCAGCAAAGCATTTGATAAAGTTACTCACCAACTACTACTCTTCAAGCTTAGCAAACTCAACCTCGACCCTCAGATACTAACTTGGATTGAGTGTTTTCTTACAAATCGTTTGCAGTTTGTTCATGTAAATAACTCTAATTCTTCAGTGTCTTCTGTTACTTCTGGCGTCCCTCAAGGCTCCGTTCTCGGTCCTTTGTTATTCCTCATATACATCAATGACTTGCCGTTGTGTGTCTCATCATCACTTAGTTTATTCGCGGATGACTGCGTTATTTATCGTAAGATTACTAATGATTCTGACTCTCTCCTTCTTCAAAACGACTTAAATGCTGTTCTTGATTGGTGCAAGCTGTGGTCCATGACACTTAATACTAAAAAAATGTAAAACAATGAAAGTGTCTCGCCGTAACACTACGCCTTTTATCTATCATCTTGATAACGTTTCTTTAGAATGTGTGACCTCATATAAATACCTCGGTGTGCATATTACTTCTAACCTCTCCTGGCATATTCATATTAACCACATCATTGCTAATGCCAATTCTATGTTAGGCTACCTAAAACGTAACTTTTCTCTAGCACCAGTTTCTCTCAAACTAATATTATTCAAATCTTTGGTTCGCTCAAAATTAGAGTATGCAGCTTCAATCTGGGATCCTGGTCAGACGACGCTCACTTCTCATCTCGAGTCAGTTCAGAACCGCGGCGCTCGTTTCATACTTAACAATTATCACCGTACAGCTAGTGTATCATCCATGAAATCTCTTCTCTCCTTGCCACTGCTTTCTTTGCGCCGTAAGTGTTCTCGTCTATGTCTTTTCAATAAAATATATAATTCTAACCCCATTCTTAAAGAAAAGCTCTTCCTCGTCCCACCTTACGTTTCTCCACGCATTGATCATCAGTACAAAGTCGGCATTCCTCATTCTCGAACCTCAGCCTATCACGAATCTTTCATTCCTAGGACATCACCAGAGTGGAACCACCTTCCGGCGTCATTAATATTATTACCCTCGTTAGATGTGTTTAAAAGTGCTGTTACTAATTATTTTTGCGAAAGTGACCCGTGACCTATTCCATGTCTTCTATTACTGTTTGTTGTTGTTTTTTCACTCACTCCCCTCTGTAACGCCCCCAGGGCCTTGAGGGTATGTAAATAAATAAATAAATAAATAAATAAATAAAAGTCATCTACAGTCATTCCTGTTGCATTCTGAAACGACAACACCCCGTGTTTATCGATGCTTTCTTCTACGCAGGTCTGCAGTTTGTCGTGCGGTAGGGAATAGTATACATCTTTTATCTCTAGTGAGCAGGCTAGGAAGAAGATTGGATACGAGTGCTGCGTCAGGGCTCCGCTGGTCCTCGCGTCCAATGAACGCGTCGAAGGGCGCTCGGCATCGGGCTCGGGTCCAATGGCCGAGTTGGCGGCACCATGACAGAACAGCACACGACATAACAGCACGCGACAAAACAGCCCGGTCAAAACAGCACGCGTCAAAACAGCACAGCGTCAAAACAGCACGGCGACAAAACAGCACGCGTCAAAATAGCACGCGACAAAACAGCACGGTGTCAAAACGGCACAGCGACAGAAGAGCACGTGCCAAAACAGCACGGTGTCAAAACAGCACGACGTCAAAACAGCACAGCGACAAAATAGCACAGCGTCAAAACATGACACTCCAAACAAAAGTTTTCGGTTTATTGCGGTGAATAATTGTAGACTCATAAACTTCTCAGTTATATTAGGTTTATTGACGAAAACCAGTAAACTAACGAAAATTCAATAATTAAAGCGTCTGTGTAAAATGTATATTGAGTACCAGGTACTTGACTACTTATTTGTTGCCGTCTTTGGCAGCCGACGCGACCTGTTCTGTAAGACGCACTGGGGGCTTATCGTGATCTGACATTATCGTCGTGGGCTCGTATTTGTACACAGGACGAGCATGAGCATCAGTACCACTTCGGTCGGAGAGGCAAATATCAAAATGGAGAAATTAGCAAGCATTGTACTCGGTGCGTTTATTCCATTTTCACGACTGCGAGAGATGATAAATTCGCGCCGACGGCAGATATGACAATAAAACACTCGTATTAATGCCCTCCTCTAGTAGACGGAAGCTAGGGGTGTTAAGAAATGCACGGCATTTACGGACGCTCTTGATTTCCGTTGTTTGATTTGATAATTAAACTCTCTTCTTTTAACAAAAAATCCGGTACGAATCCTTATCAGGTGAACAATCCAGATTTCGTCTTGAAGACCCCTGCGCCCCCGGAGTTTTTGTTGAAAGTTGAACCGATCACGCAGAAAAGCTGAAAACTTCGAAAGGAAGGGGTCATAAGGTCAGTAATGAGTAGGGTTCCGTGTTTTCGGAGCTTAATTTTCGTCAAGTTCGGAGGGTGTTTTTCTGAGTTTATTTTCTGCCGAAAATTCGGAGTCTATCGGAGTTTATTTTCGCTTGATTCCGAATTCTCCGAAATTTGGAGCTCGATTTCGCAGTGTTTCTAATTAAAAATAAACAAATAATATCCAAATGTAAACTTATGCTGGACAAAAAAGAAAAAAAAAAAAACGCGATTGTATCAATTAACATTTTCTTCAGTTGGATTTGGCGTTGGTGCCATTACTACTGGCAATACTAATTTGTCCTAGAACAAAAGTGGTACACAAGTGTGATTTCGATAAATGTCGATACCTTAAAATCAATAACCTACTGGAGGTAGTTGCTGGGAAGCCTGTATTCATTCCATGCTATTCCATCGACGTACCGCGCGGCGGCAAGAGGCAGAGTGGAAAAGGATGAAATAGAGAAGTTTCAACTGTCCTTTTCCCCACTTTATGTAATCTCTATGGTTCCATAGCTTTCACGGTTACAAAAACACAACCTCTCCTTCTTCTCAGGCACAAATAGTATGACCCAAACTAGCAACGAAAACAGTGACTTTTGTCTTGACCCGATAGTACAATGACCTGTTGCCCTGACCTAAATTTGAAAGATGTGTGGTGACATTTTCCCAGGACCATTTACTGTACGCGCTGACTAAACCATTAATTGTAAAATGTATTTCTGTGTGTATGGGGGGGGGGGGGGGGGGATTGGCACATCGAAATTCAGAGTTTATCAGATCAATCCGAATAGACGAAACTTTTACCGCCGGGTAACACAAAACCCTAGTTATGAGTCAAATTCTCCCCCCTCCCCCCCCCCCCCCCCCCCCACACACACACACACCCCACTCCAAACACCCTCGAAAATACTGAACTTTTTCAGTTAAGACCGAATTTGGAAAAATTAATTCGGCGTACTTTCACCGGTTATATTCGGTTTAACCCGAAAACGCTGAACCCTAAATATAGCGTTTGAAGTTAAAGAATGCACGTCTCAAATAAGAAACTGTAAAGAAATTGAGGTTCTAGGCCAATTCGTCAAAGGCCAACTCGTCGACGGCCAATTTTTTAAATCTGTTCTTCTGGAAGAAAGTTCGCGCATGAGGGTTCCCTGGGTAGTACCGAAGGCCCCGCTGGTGCTTATTCTGGCTAGTTTGTAGCGTGAGCTACATTGGGGCCGAGGTTGAGCAGTTTCGCGAGGCTCGCATAATGAGCCGTGCTCCGTGCTGCGCAAGCGCGAGGAGCGGTGACGTCACACGGTGCACAGCTGGCGCGCCGGAGCCGCCGCCACCGCGCCCGCCTCGCCGGTCTGCGCATTCCAGAGGAGTGACGTCATAGCCGCGGCAGACGCACTGGCGCTACCGCGTGCCCAGCTGTGCTCTTCCGTTGCGCAGTAGCCAAGCCTGACGCTGCACCGGAGCCGCTTGATAGCGCCTCTCATTTTGTGCGCATAAGCTCACGCTACGTATATCGTGGCATAGCCGAGCTAAGCCACCGCAATTTTTTCGAGCAGTTTTGCTCATTTTGACGCGCAAGTTTGCCTGGTGATATCGTCTACAATAAATAATTCAATCGCACGGCAATGTGCTGTCGTTAGTTGTTAAAAAAAAAAGAAAGAACAGAAAGCGTGTGCGGCAACGGCGTATTCAGCCCATGCTGCAGTGTAATACCACAGCATTGAGGCTGCGGCGTTTACTGCTTCACCGGTTTCCACTCGATTAAGGCCTTCGTCGCCAATAATCTGTGAATTTAACTCAAAACGTACAACTTCTCCTGCAAGCTCACAGCCGTGTGTTTCGAGGAGATTTTATTCACGCTCCACATTCAAGTCACCTTATCTTACCGTTTCTATCAATGCATCTGCAATCGGCGCATCTCCCGCTTTTTTTTTTTTTTTTTTTTTTTGGAGGGGGGAGGGGGAGGCGGACGTTCTACGCTTAGGTGGTATTTACGAAACGATGAGTACTGCGGAACCTGACCGGACCGCCACAAACCAGGCAGTTCATAACTTGAACTTATGGATACTTTTTTCCCAATAACTTTTCCTCTTTCCCTGATACTTCAAAAAACACCAGACAACGCAGCCAACATCGACGCGAAGGTATCCCCTCTAACTTCCCAATCTCTTCAGAGATTAGCGTAGTTAAGTAGTAGTAACTACTGCTAACTTTATTTGTCTTTAGCAATCACACAGCAGCAGCACTCGGGATTTGAGTGCGATCCCGTCGCCGCCATGCGTACTTTTTTTTTTTTTTTATTGTTTCTCCACTAGCTCTTAAATA
Source organism: Ixodes scapularis (assembly GCF_016920785.2). Classification (NCBI taxonomy): domain Eukaryota; kingdom Metazoa; phylum Arthropoda; class Arachnida; order Ixodida; family Ixodidae; genus Ixodes; species Ixodes scapularis. Next base: position 177,545,472 of record NW_024609835.1, read on the forward strand.
ATGCCATGCAATGTCCAACCCTTTTTCTTTACGTTCTGTTTTGTTTTCATAAAACGCTACCTATTACAGCCTTTTTACATGCGTGCTGTTTTGTCGCATGTGCTGTTTTGACGCCGTGCTGTTTTGGCACGTGCTCTTCTGTCGCTGTGCCATTTTGACGCCGTGCTGTTTTGTCGCGTGCTATTTTGACGCCTGCTGTTTTGTCGCCGTGCTGTTTTGACGCTGTGCTGTTTTGACGCGTGCTGTTTTGACCGTGCTGTTTTGTCGCGTGCTGTTTTGTCGTGTGCTGTTCTGTCGCGTTCCCCCGAGTTGGCGCCATCCAACTGTGATGACATTATATAGAGGGTGAGGAGGACATTCGCAGGCCTCAAGTATTGTAGCTGGTGTTGCTTGATTGCGAGTCGTGACGTTAAATATCTTCGGATAGCTTCGTGCGCGTCCTCCAAGAGGAAGGCAGCTCGAGGAACTCCATTCTGAATGGTCTATCTCTGGCACAAGCATGCACCGATAGAGTCGGATTTCTCGGGTCGCGCTGCCGTCTTCAAAATGACATTTCGAAGGGACGGTATTCCTGGCGACGATTGCGTGGCATTCCGCAGCGTGACCGCGGGAGACGTTGATCGCTGCACAATATGCTCCCGTAATTGAAGTGGAGATGACGCGTTCGTGCCGCTCCGCTCCCTCCTGCGCATCGGAATGACCTGTTCACTGAAGCACGGGCACGCGTGTTGATTAGTACGGCCGCTGAACCTTTCGGTCATGCAGCCACTGTTTGAGTGTGTATCCACATGCACGGCTTTCAATAAAGATGAGAAGAGAGCTGGATGAGTCAGTCAATGTTTTGGGTCGATATTATTTGTGTGCATCAAGTTGCTTATCATTACACTGGTGAAAACAAAATCAGGGCAGAACCAATTATGTTGCTGCCTAATTATGTGATTCGCTGCAGCCATAATGTTAAGAGCCGCGGAAAGACACGTGTCAATTTTCTTGCTAAAACTGGCGGAGAAACTTATTTCCTAAATGGGTCCCGTGACATCAGGTGACGTCATTTCTTCCGCTACATATATCGGGGTATCTGAATTCGCGTATAGTTCACGTGACATGCAGTCATGTGACGTCATTTTCCACGCTAAATTCAGCGGAGAAACTGGATTGATGCTGAGGTCACCTGGCGTGAATTTTTCCTCTAAATTTAGCGGGACGACTGAATTTGTATGTAGGTCACGTGACATGGTTATGCGATATCATTTTTCGTGATAAATTTAGCGGGAAACTAAATTGGTGTTGATGCCATGTGGCGTCAGGTTTTCCGCTAAATCTAGCGAGAAAACCGAATTTGTGAATAAGTCACGTGTATATCATGTGACGTCATTTTCCCCGCTAAATTAAGCGTATAAAATGAACGGTGAGAAACATACCTCAAAGTAGCTTGACGGTAAAAATAATGCTAATCGCTTTAATAATCGCTTTGAAAGTCCGTTTACAAAAAGAAGTTGTACTTACTTCTCTTAGTAAATCTTACGAAGATCGTCCCAAAAAACAAAGCAAAACAAAAAAAAAAAAAGAAGCATGAAAAAGTTTTCTTTTTGCTGGCAAGTTGTACTGCAATATAAAGCTGTCTGAACAAAAATAGGTGTTTTCTGTGCTAGTTGTACCAGGCTGTAACTGTTCCTGAAGGTTTCTAAAATTATACCCATGTGTCATAGTTCTGCAACTCCATGCCATGATGAGAAGAAAGAAGTGGACCGCAAAAGACAGCTAGAGGACAGAAGAAAAAGAAAAAAGGATGACGAGCGAAACCCTGAGGTTTGGCGAGAAGAGGAGCTCCGGAAGAAGGTCTATGGCTATGGCCCAGGATTTGTCCGACTCCTGCCTCACCCAAGCTGCAGCGGCAGCTCTTTTTTACTTCAGAAGCCCAACATTCAAGGTGACTACGCGGTGAGCTGCACCTCTTCGCGGTTCGTCCACGCGATGAACTCTCAGGGGCTTTTGATGTGGGGGACCGAGGGACGCTTTTTTTGCCCGTCCTTGAACTACATAGTTGAACGTATATTTTTGGTATTTTTTGTTGTTGGTGTAATTATGCTCCTGACTTGCAATTTGTTCGTATTTCTACTTTGTAAATAGAATGTCTAAATTTCTCTGCCGCTTGGACTTCTCTCGATTCCTTTCAAAAACCGTCTCGGGTGAGCCGTGACACCTTGGGTTCTATGTTGCGCTTTTTGGACTCCCAGGGGGGCTATGTTGCGCTTTTTGCACTCCCAGGAGACTAGGGAGAGGGAAGTGATGTCAACAACGAAGCAAATGCGGATTGGATGTTGATTTTGTTTTCTTCTGTCAACATCCAATCTGCATTTGGTCTAGTCGTTGACGTCACTTCCCTCTTCCAAGTCTCCTGGGAGTGCAAAAAGCCCTACATAGCACCCCAGGAGACTAGGGAGAAGGAAGTGACGTCAACGACAGATCAAACGCAGATTGGGTGTTGATTTCGTTTTCTTCTGTCAACATCCAATCTGCATTTGCTGTGTCGTTGACGTCCCTTCCTTCTCCCTAGTCTCCTGGGAGTTAAAAAGCGCGACATAGCACCTCTTGCTACACAGGCCGTTTGAACGATCATTCAGCGAACGGCTATTGACTCAATCGCGATCAAGCGGTGTTTCTCGGCAGCGCCAACTGCCACCGAGTCGCTAATGAAGGTTAGCCCTAATAGAGCCAAAGATGGCGGCGTCTGCCGCATTGCCGTGGAAGGTCAGCGCTAGTGAAGCACTTACTATTACGAAATATTGGGGGAGGTATCTAGAAAGTACCGCAGCTGCAAATATCGTCAGAAGAGGTGTGCTTCGGCGCCAGAGCTGCCGCTGAAACAATCACGGCACGTCGCGGAAGCCACGCTCGGCGAACGCGGCCAGTGTGATGTCGGTGCCGATAAGATTTTCGTTATGACTCTCTCGCTTAAATCCGAGTGAAACGTTCTGATTGTCGTTTCTGCACTCTAAAAAAAAAAAAAAGGTTAATTATATTGCCACTTACGTTGGCGAGCAAACGCGTGCGTGGCCGAGTGGTTACCGCTCTTGACTGTCGCGCGAAAGATGTAGGTTCGAATCCAGTCAGCGGGCAGCCCTTTTATTTACTCTTTAAACTTCGCCTTCTCGTAAGTTCGAGAACATTCTCGTCTGATCGAGTTCCGAATGTTCTACACACCTAAAGTTCTACGCCGAATGATGCAGAAACCCACGGGGTACATAAGAGGGACTCCGCAAGGCGAGTGGAGTCAGTCTGGCCCCAGCGTGCGGTCCTGCTGTTTCGCCGCCATCGAAGCCTGCGACGCTATCCTTTCTTTTTATATTTTTTTATTTTGTTTTTGGTCACAAGCTAGTCACATTAAACGTTTATTTCTTCCTGCTTATTTATTGTTCTTTTGGTCACCGCCCGTGGCAATATTTTGTGTTAAATGTTCATATTGAATGAAACGTGTGCATTCGCATTATTTAACAAAACGGGTAATGTGACATCAGTTTGGGTTCCCTCGACGCATTGCGGCAGCGGTGGCGTATCCAAAATGGCCGGTGAGATTTATTTGTTTTATGGGCTACGCTGAAAATGTCGTGTTATGTCATTGAAAGTGGTGTGACAGATGTTGCAATTGTTACCGGTGCGTCGCGGTGAGTCTTCGCCACGACGCTGACCAACTAATGCCGCCCGCCTTGTTCAACGTTTGAGCGAACATCAAGTGCAACATCTTCGGCAGTATTGCTGCTGCACGTGGAGACCGAGTTCAAAGTTTGAAAGTGTGTGCGTGGTTGCCAAGAGATAAATGAACACGCTGTTTACACGGTGGCTGTCTAGAAACAAGTTTCGCGTTTGCCAACACCAGGTGGGGGCCCTGCACGTGGGCAGAAACTACAGGTTTTCCCGCTCATTTTAATCCAAGCGACGACCAATTTAATCCCGGGGTTCTCAATTTAATCCAAGCGTCATACAATTTAATCCAAGTGCCACACAATTTAATCCCGGGGTCAGTCAATTTAATCCAGAATATATATATATATGCACTTATTGTGTTCCGTGGTCGTGTTTTGCTTACACATTTGTTAACTTGGAATAATTGTTTATACAATTTGAATTTTTGGGGGAGCAATTGATAATTTGTTCACTAATGTGATTACTTTGAGTTACTAGTGCCACTACTGACGATGCTTAATTGATATGTTGGTTACTCTTTTTACAGCGCAGCTCTTAGGCACCCGTTTCCGGCTTAAGCGGCGTTGGCGTCGCCGACGCCGTCGGCGTAACCACACGGTGCATGATGGGCAAATTCCCCCGCTAAATTTAGCAGAAAATTTCCCCGCTAAATCTAGCAGAAAATTTTCCCTGCTAAATCTAGCGGAACATTTTCCCCGCTAAATTTAGCGGAAAATTTTCCCCACTAAATCTAGCGGAAAATTTTCCCCGCTATATTTAACGGAAAATTTCCCCCGCTAAATTTAGCGGAAAATCTTCCAAGCTGGATTTAGCGGAAAATTTATGCCGCTAAGTCTAGTGGAAAATTTTCTCCCTAAATTTAGCGGAAAATGTTCACCGCTATTTTCAGCGGAAAATTTTCCCCGCTAAATCTATTGGAAAATTTTCCCAGCTAGATTTATCGGAAAATGTGCCCCGCAAAGTCTAGCGGAAAATTTTCCCCGCTATATTTAACGGAAAATTTCCCCCGCTAAATTTAGCGGAAAATCTTCCAAGCTGGATTTAGCGGAAAATTTGTTCCGCTAAGACTAGTGGAAAATTTTCCCCCTAAATCTAGCGGAAAATGTTCACCGCTATTTTCAGCGGAAAATTTTCCCCGCTAAATCTATCGGAAAATTTTTTCAGCTAGATTTATCGGAAAATTTGCGCCGCAAAGTCTAGCGGAAAAGCTTCCCCGCTAAATCTAGCAGAAACTTTTTCCGCTAAATTTAGCGGAATGTTTTTCCTGCTAAATCTAGCAGAACATTTGTCCCGCTAAATTTAGCAGAAAATTTTCTCCGCTAAATCTAGCGGAAAATCCTCCCAGCTAGATTTAGCGGAAAATTTGCCCCGCTTAGCTTAGCGGAAATTTTTCCCCGCTATATCTAGCGCAAAATTTTCACCGCCAAATTTAGCGGAAAAATTTCACGCTACATTTAGCGGAGAAAATTTGTAGTGCCAAAGCGCGACAGTTATTGTGTTGGCTCACGCAACGTCTGGAGCTAATAGGGTATTTTCGTAGATCGTTTCCGCTGTTTCGCAACGCTCTCCGCAACCAGCTACGCATGCCGGAACTCTACAGTCAAGGCCATCGGCGCGCCGGTGCAGTAGCGGCTTCTCCGTTGTGGAGGGCTTAGCGGAGGGGGAAACACGGCCTACGAAAACTCCCTATTGACGTTTTAAAGGCCGACGACCAGTTCGCGCTTTCCACTTTTTTCTCGCTTCCTTCTCTCCCCCTTCCACCCTGTCCACCGTTGCCTCTTTCCTCCTCCCCCATGGTGAGGAGGATATTCTGCCTTGCAGAATCTCGAGTGTGGTCATCGGCCTTTAAGCGTGCGGCACGAGCAGCACCGATGGGACCGAGCTCCAGGCTCGAACAGAACAGCACGAGACTGGCAGCGTTCGACGGTGCAGCAGGGCGGTCTCAGCGGAGCCCCTTTTTGATGATTTTTTTCATTTTTATTGCGGTTATAAAGATCAGTTTGTTAATTTGCGTCGACGGACGTCTTTCCTGAACACCACAATTTTTCCGCTAAATTTAGCGGGGGAAATATTCATCTAGATTTAGTGGGGAAATTTTAAGCTATATTTAGTGGGGAAAATATTCCGCTAAATTTAGCGGGGAAAATTTTGCGCTAGATTTAGCGGGGAAAACTTTCCGCTAGATTAAGCAGGGAAAAAGTTTCCGATAAATTTAGCGGGGTAAATTTCCTGCTAGATTTAGCGGGGAAAATGTTCCACTAGACTTACCGGGAAAAAATTCCCGCTAGATTTAGCAGGGAAAAAATTCCCCTAAATTTAGCGGGGAAAATTTTACGCTAGATTTAGCGGGGAAAATTTTCCGCTAAATCTAGTTGAAAATATTTTCCGCTAGATTTAGAGGGAAAATTTTTCGATAAAGATAGGGGGAAAAGTTTCCGCTAGATTTAGCGGGGAAATTTTCCGCTAAATTTAGCGGGGAAAATTTTCCACTAGATTAAGCGGGAAAACATTTCCGCTAGACATTGCGGGGCAAATTTTCCGCTAAATCTAGCTGGGAAATTTTCCCATTAGATTTAGCGAGGAAAATTTTCCGCTAGATTTAGCGGGAAAATTTTCGACTAGATTTAGCGGTGAAACTTTTCCGCTAGACTTTGCGGGGCATTTTCGCTAAATATAGCTGGTAAAATTTTCCACTAGATTTAGCGAGGAAAATTTTCCGCTAGATTTAGCGGGGGAAACTTTCCGCTAGATATAGCGGGAAAAAGTTTTCCGCTAAATGTAGTGGAAAAATTTTACACTAGATTTAGCGGGGAAAATTTTCCGCTAGACTTAGCGGCGAAAATTGCCCATTAAATCTTGCTGGGAAAATTTTCCCCTAGATTTAGCGGGGAAAATTTTCCGCTTGGCTTAGCGGGAAAAATTTTCCACTAGATTTAGCGGGAAACTTTTCCGCTAGACTTTGCGGGGCAAATTTTTCGCTAAGTCTAGCTGGGAAAATTTTCCGCTAGATTTAGCGGGGAAAACTTTACGCTAGATTTAGCGGGAAAAAATTCCCGCTACATTTAGTGGGAAAAATTTTACACTAGATTAGAAAGGAAATTTTTTCGCAAGACTTAGCGGGGAAAATTTTCCGCTAAATCTAGCTGGTAAATTGTTCCGCTAGATTCAGCGGGGAAAGTTTTCCGCTAGGTTTAGCGGGAAAAAATTTCCGCGAAATATAGCGGGAAACATTTTACACTAGATATAGCGGGGAAAATTTCCCGCTAGACAGCGGGGAAAATTTTCCACTAGACTGCTCGGCAAATTTTTCGCTAAATCTAGCTGGGAAAATTTTTCGCTAGATTTAGCAGGGAAAGTTTTCCGCTAGATTTAGGTGGGAAATTTTTGCGATAAATTTAGCGGGGGAATTCACCCATCACTCACCGCGTGGTAACGCCGACGGCGACGGCGATGCCGACGTCGCTTAAGCCGGAAACGGGTGCCTAAGAGCTGCGCTCTAAAAAGAGTAACCAACCTATCAATTAAGCCTCGTCAATAGTGGGACTAGTAACTCAAAGTAATCACATTAGTGATCGAATTCTCAATTGCCCCCCAAAATTTCAAATTGTATAAACAATTGTTCTAAGTTACCAAATGTGTAAGCGAAACACGACCACTGAACACAAAAAGTGCATATATATATTGTGGATTAAATTGACTAACCCCGGGATTAAATTGCGTGGCGCTTGGATTAAATTGTATGACACTTGGATTAAATTGAGTGACCCCGGGATTAAATTGATGGTCGCTTGGATTAAAATGAGCGGGAAAACCTGTAGACTCGCGTGAAGTTAATCGTCCGCGCATTCGCCAACAGCTGTGCGAACGTCGCGGTGTGAGGTCGGAGCTGGGCATTGGGGAATAGTACAGCGAGCTAGAAACATTGGGCAGGGGAAAAAGTGGCTGCCTCCGCTTGATGCACGTTGGGTTGAACCTACGAGGTGGCGCTAGCGCTTTTTTCACAAGCACTGATTGGCCGAGGTCGTATACGACAAGCACGAGACGCGAGGTTGTGCCAAGCGTTTCTGTTATTTATCTCTACATTTGAGCGGGCACATTAGGACAGCAGGGCATAGCACGAGCTGATCGTGATTTCGACACCAGCACCACGCGCGACTTTAAACCCTTAGCTTCGCACGGACGATATGGCACCGCCGCTGCTTTTTATACTTTCCACTACTTCTAGTTCTCGTTCACTGTGGCGCATTCACTTGCTTTGAAAGTCTGCAAGTGTGTGCTTATGGGCAGCACTAGTGTTGGTGAAGTGACCAAGTTTTACAACTAAGATACCATTGAGCGAGATTATTTTTCCTGAGAAGAACCGGCTGAACATACAATTATAGGAACATTAATACAAAAGAGAGGATATAGGGAAAAATGGTGCAAAACAACAGCTGGACTACCAACTGTTCTAATGGTAAACTTTTTTTCTTCTGCTTCATTTGTTTCTGCATCATTACCCATATGCCTCCTCGTATTTCTAATTATTCAAAGGGCTGTAGCTTTGCAGGAATATTTTACCTCTGTTGTATAGCCAAGCTGATGTATAACTGAAGCAATGTGCTTTGTCACCTTAAATAACCAGGGACTCCAACACCTCACGTGTGAGCTTGTTTCTGTCGCGTCCTTAGATGGTGACTTGATGGAGCTTGGCCTTGCACGTGCATTCACGACAATGGGCTGCTAAATGTCCTGTTCTTGACAGGCTTTTAAGATTATTTGCATTTTCCCGTGTTCTTTCGTTGATCCAATGCCCCGTTCGCCCAATGTAGGAACACCCGCATGTTCGGAGAATGTTAAGTAGATCAGTTCCTTTTCGCACGGGACGTACTTTGTTGCATGATTTGTGTCGCATATATTTTTTCATGTTGACTATTGCCTGGTTCACTTTGCGGCACATCGAATATGCGTATTCAGCACCAAGCACACACCACTTGCTCGTCATGTCGGATCGCAATATTTTTTTTTTTTTTTAATTTGTGGGTGATCTTATGAATATATGGGATCAACGCACACCGAAAAAGGGTTTTGTGTATTTTTTTCTCGGTGTTGGGGGTTCTAGAGCCACTAAATGAGCAACGCTTAGAGTATCGGCACCGCGTTATCCGATCTGCTAGTGGGTGCCGCCATCTTGGTGCTTAGTGCAGAGCAGACGCAACTGCCGATCGCCACCATTCAAAGATGTTATTCCTCAGCTTTAGATGCGGTGTTAGGAAGATCAGGTGATATTGTTTTGCCCTGTCGCGAACTGTTTTAACATTTCTGAAGGACGGAAAAGCGATTCCTGCGATTTCAGATACAGCTTCAGAGACCTGCTAACCATGATTTTAAGCACCAAGATGGCTAAAGCGTCTTTACTCTGAGGCGTATTAGTTAATCAAGTGGGGTCTTTGTGGATATCTGTCTTTTTGATGCTATGGCATGTTCTTTCACATGTGGAGGCCAGTACGAATTTTGGGTAGCCAGGTTTTTGAAGTCGAATGACTCGTGTCTCGAAGCTTTGTGTGATTTGATGTTCACGTCACTTTTTTAGGCTGGATGAAAGGGCCATGATGGCTACTTCGTGATTATCATTTTTAGAATGTTCAGACTTCAAAGGATGGAACCCTTTACGTGATTGGCCTCGGTATCTCCAACAAACACGCCCTTTCCTGAATTCTAATACAAAACAAAGAAATTTGATAGTTTTTTTTATGTGAAGCTTACACGTGAAGCAGTCTATGCAACTTTGGTGGAAACTTCGCAGGATGGCATTATGGCACCCTCCAACTTGTGTGTCAACCTCCGTGGTACAAAGAAATGGAAAATCGTACAAACACCTGAATATTGCCGCAATTCTTGAATTATTTATGCTTTGGTGAATGACTAGTCTATACGCACTGAGAAGCACCTTCCTGAGAAATGGATCCACCTAGGAACCAATGCAAACGGCGGTTTTTTGCACGCAGTAGTGACCTTGGTGGGACACCATCGTTGCCAACAAGTAGAAGCGCAGAAGTTCCAAGAAGGTATAAAGGGCATTACCGCCGCGTTTTGAGATGTCATGGGGCCTTGGTCTTCAATGGTGGATTGGAGAACTTTTAAAAGGCGTGTGTGCGGGCTTGAGTAATACATATCTTGGACATTCATCGAAAAACCAAAAACGATGAGGTTTCCTTTTTTTTAATAAAGGCTACCGCATTATTTGAATTAGGTATACGTAAGGCCTTGTATCTAAACTTGGGAAATTAGATTGGCTAGATGTTGCGATACAAATGCGTGCCAGGTGGCTCTTTCCGGTACAATTGCCTGAAATGAAAAAAACAAAACAAAACCTCTTTCTGTGTTTTGGTTGAAAAAAAAATATCAAATAACTGGTCTTTTTTTGACTGATTTGATCTTCGTGCATTTACTGCTTTCGTGGTCGTCCTCTAACAACGTTAAAATCGCTCTTTCTTTCTACTTTTGTTCTTTTTTCCTTCAACTGGGATGAAATTGTTGATCATGGCTTGATGAGCCTTTCTTCATACGCACCTGATTCGAGAATCATAACCCTCCTTCCTTGGCTGAAACGGTAAGCAGAAGGTTCATATTTTTCGATTCTTGTATGGTGGAACCAAAAGTCATATTTGGATGGGACTTATGTCTTACGTTTGCAAATACCAGAACACTTATGTCGATATTTGCAGGGCCTTTTCCTTTTTCGGCTAGCCATGATGCGCTGCAAACTAATTAGGCACGAGTCAACATAAAAAAAGTGTATGCGGCACAAATTAAAGGAAAAATTGCGCCCCGTTGAAAAAGGAAGTAATTTTCAACATTCCCTTTCTTCTGCACGTAGCAGTACATCGCACAAACAAGTGCTACATCTGACAAACAAGGCGGTGCATCAAAAAAACAACACGGAAACATGTAAATAATCTTAAAATCATGACAACAACAGTACACCAAAGCAAAGCTCAATCAAGTCACCGTTACAGGAAGCCACAGAAACAAGGTCGCAAGTGAAATGTCATAAAAAGAAAGAAAATTGCGCTAGTTCCATATAAGCTACGCTATACAGCAGAGAATATTCCTGCAAGGCTACAACCCTTTTAATAATTAGAATACGAAAAGGTATTAAGTTAATGATGCAGAAACAAATGAAGTAGAAGACAAAGAAAAACAAAACGAAAAAAGAAGTTTACCATTAAAACCGTCAATATTTTAGCGGTTTGGAAAGGCTTCTATCTCGTGTCATTTGTATGAATGTTTCTAGAATTGTATGTTCAACTCGTTCTTCTCCAAGCATAAACAACTAGCTCATGTTATCCCCGTCGTGATTATTTCCCACACTTGTGCCAGGATGAACACGGCAGGACGTTTCTGTTATACTTGGTCTCACCTTAGCTAGGACTAACTGCGAAGGCTGTGCAAGCGCGAGCGGCTAGCCTTGACATCCTTGACTGGAGCCATAGCCTCCTCTACACTCACAAAGCCTGGTAGTTCGACGACGGAGCTATAAAGTGCAAGGTCGCAGATTCGGAGCGCGAGGATCCGGTAGCATAGAGCATTTCTTGGGGAAGCTGGACGTCAGCACACAGCTTTTGCAGCGGCGAGGATCCGAAACATGGTTTTCAAACCCGACGAGAAAGGGAGCAACGCGAGGAACACGAGCGGACATTCCATCGCTCGGGAGAAGTGTGTTTCGGCGTCCCGCCGCAGCGGGGCGCCCGTTACATGCATCTCCTCTCATTCGTTGTCTTCCGCTCTAACTTTTCATGTTCGGCTGCCGCTTCTCGCGGCGATCTTCCAGTAGTAATTAATATTAAACAACGCACAAAAAGTCGGCGGAAGAGAAAAGGACAGTAGAACTAAACAGCGCTCTTTCGTTCTACTGTCCTTTTCTTTTACGCCGACTTTTTGTGCGCTGTTTAATATTAGCGATGTACCAACTAGCTCAAATTACCACTTTACGATCTTGCAGGCTTTGTCCTCTCCGTGCCCGAAATGCCAGGAGAAAAAACAAGTGGAAAGGAAGTGACTACCGACTAAATCGCGTCTCGCGCCGTCAAGATTGCTCTATTTTTGTTTTGACGCGTAAAATTAATTTTGTTTTGACACGCGTGTCTCAATTAGACTGTTAAAAATATTTTTTTCTAGGGGTCCTTTAAGCAGCCAGGATCGCTACTCTTGACGTGATGACGAGGCAAACCCTGGTCATGACGTCATGGATAGGCACCATAAAACAGCGTTAGCGAAACACCACGGCGCTGATACTAAACCGATTGCTTGGCTTCATTTTTTATTCTCAAAATTTCGTATGCGCTAGCTACAAAAGTCAAGAGGACTGGTATGTATAGCCGGTTTAGATTTTTTTGTTTTTGCTTAATATAATACGATGATTCCAATATGTTCTATAAAAATATACTTCTCGTAAAACTCTGCATAGGGGGGCGGATCGACCTGACGGCCATTTTCTTCCAGTAATGCGTTTTAAACTCAGACGCTTCAAAGTGCAAAAATAAATAAAATAATTGATACTACGTTTAACTCAACTCAGGGTTTGAAGTGAACGTTTTCGATTATCTCTCAGCAAGTAATTGATTGTGTGCTCGATTATATAGAAAAAAACAAAAACAAAAACAAAAACAAATAACGTTTTTACTTTAAATTGTTCGCAAAAGGGGCAATACTTCCACAAACTCTTTAATTGAAAAGTGTGCTTCAATACTCTTCCCTTGTTCGCCCTTAATTGTATTTTTGTTATCATCCATGTCGTCTGTTGAGTCCTCGTCACGAAGAATTCCAATATTACAGGTACCATTTTCAATACCTCAGTTCGCTAGCGACATCTATTTACGCGCAGAGGGAACAATATATGAAACCGCCATCGGTCCATCTATACTCCGTTTCACCTTATGTTGTACCGCAGACAAGGCTAGAAGCGCGAGCTCATAGCGTTGGGAGGTACTCTTAACGCACGAGAGCTTGTGCCGCCGAGATGTGCCCCATAGCAAGGGGCTCGCGCTTGTAGCCTTTCCTGCGGTACATCATAAGGTGAAACAGAGTATAGTGTTCCTCGCAAATGGCATTTGCTTCTCAATACACGAAAACGCTAAGAATATTATGGGCTACCATTGTTGGTTTAATAAACAAACTATATACAATTTTTTAGTCGCATAAGCTTAGCAGATTGCTAAGTAAAAAGACATAAGTATTGGTTAAGTGTTTATTCCTGACAAAGTCGCCATTAGCTAAAACTTCGTGTTGCGCTCCCTTTTTGTTCCTCTGATTTTGTCGTGTAATAAACGAACAAACACAATATTAAGCGAGCAAATAAATAAATAAATATCAGACGTCATATAAAAATTGGCCGTCTACTTAAACGTTGTACGCAAACTATTGATCCGGCTGAACTGTAGTGAACTGTGTGTTTGCTTTTGAATGATTGACTTTTGTGCGCTATAAAGAAAGCAAGAACTATACACGTGTTTACTTAAATGAAGATGGCTTGAACGCCAGTCCTTTTCAATGTTTATATATTTTTGTCGTAAGTTTTATTTTTTTTTTTTTGCATAGAAATGTTAACAAGTTGATGTCTTTCTTTTCGTTGGCGCCCATTATGAGTTTGACGCTGAAGTGGGCGTGCATGTCGAGTAGGATCATGACCGGTTGCTACGGTGGGTCGATTAATTCAGCAACTTACCGATTGCGGTACGTGATGAATCGTATGAACAAAACAAGACTTTAAAAGTGTGGTCAGGGAGGCGCCCGAATACGTGCATCGGGCACCCGCATACGTGCATCGGATACCCGCGCATCGCCTCTCTATTCACCATTACGCAGGAAAGAGAGAGCATTAGAGCATGCTGCGACTGCGCTGCAGGCAAGTGTTATTTTAGCAGAAAGTGAGTGAACCGTGTGTATGCAAGAGCAAGTCGTCTGCTTGCCGCGCAAGAGTTGCGGTGACGTCAGAAAGACGCCGAGCTCTGATTGGCTCTGATTGAAGGCTAGTGGGTAGACCTCAAAGCAAGCTGCATTGAGGTCTAACCACTATCTTTGATTGGGAACCAATCAGAGCTCAGCATTCTGACGTCACAAACACCCCTGCAAAAGAAGCAGACGAACTTGCGGTCCGCATATATGCGGACCGCAAGTTCGTCTGCACTGAGGTACAACCATGGAAGACATATCCTGGTTGTACCACGGTGCCTGAAACGCTTCTTGGACTGTTGAGTTTACCGTCCTAACCTGCCCATGCATCGACAGTGGTTCCAAAGTGGCACCAAATAACGTCACATGAGCCGGCGTGTCATTTTGTCGGATGTCGCGATCCCTGCGGTTGGCGCTAGAACCACCGTCAAAAAGTACGAGCGACCGCGAGTGTCACTGTTGCTGAGGTGTTCCAACGCCTGGCTGCTGGAGCTTCATTGTATCGTAAAGCGACCTGGGGCAGAACTAGGCGTGTGCCATATCTACCACGGCTGCTGTGACACCGCCAGGATCGCGGCTGGCGACAACGTGGCACCTCTATGACGTCATCGAGTGGGAATCGGGGGACCATTCTTTAGGGCGCGGTGAACGCGCCGGTCGGAAACAGTGATGTTCCATACCATGTCCAAGAATTCCCTTTCTTAGGTGCAAAAATTCCCTTTTTGAGGTACTTTTTCCCTGCAAAGTTTTGAAATATCTCCGCATATCTCCGCATATTTCCCTGCATTTGATGCCTTTAGTTTCACATCAGCTGATTTCTGTGGTCATGCAGGCTACTATGCGCGTATTTTACCACAAAAGGTGCGTGAAATCGCATGTTTAAAGAGAAGACAATGTAACTGCCCTACCGAGAAACCCAGTATAACGTTTCACTATGAGGGTTACGGAACTGGGATTTCAGGTTTCCAGAAACAATTCCAGTTAATTTCCAGTTTTATGAGTGAAAATTTATACTCGCTTTTTGGTAAGGTGGTCAGTTTATACTTTTATCAGCTAAATAATATAACATTTAGCAGTGTTTGGTAAGGTACATCTAAAAATTACCTGGTGTAAAGTACAAAGCAAATGAGAGCTTAGGTACTTCAAGTAAAGTAGTAAGTACATCGGGTGCGCTTTACTTCAGGTAAAGTACTATAAATATCATGCACTTCCAAAGTAAATTAAAAGTACTTTTTAACATAATCTTTCATGGGCGTAATCCAGGGTGCATCAGTAATTTCTGAAAATAAAGTGGCCGCGGAGTAGTCATCTCACTCTCGCTGACAAACTATTTAACACCGTCAACTTTTAAGGCACTTGTTTGCAGCGGTCTTATAGCCGCCATTACTTCACTCAAAGAAATTACCGAATGACATCTTGAAAAACAGTAGCGTGTTTTTACGTAACAATACACTTTTCTTTTTCACAAATTTGGAGAATGTATTCAAGTCGAAGGTTCTACTTTTGCTCGGAAAGTACCAGAAAAAATGACTTCAAATAATGTACAAGTACATATGCGAAGAATGTACTTCAAGTTAAGTAGAAGTTTCCTAAACCTACTTCAAAATGAGTCGTTGAGACACATTTTCCTGCACCACAACTTTCTTTTTTTTTAACTTTTGGACCACTCCACTTTTTAGCGTCGTTAGCTCCCTCTGAAGCTTTTCCCGGATTCCATCGTTAATCCTTAAAATTCCCTGCAAACGGGTTAAAATTCTCATTCCCCTTTTCACCAAAATTGAGACCGGAAATTCCCTGGAAAAGGGAAAATTCCCTGCATTGAAGATCACAGAAGACGCGTTCCAGAAGCAGTTTGTACGGAGCGTCCGACCAGGCTGTCCGCGTGTCAATCACTTCTGCCCCCCCCCCCCCTTCCCCCCCGCCCCCTCTTTGACGAGGCCAAGTGCACCCAACAAGGCCCGAGTGACGTAGGAAAATAATGCAACAACTTCGATGGTACTGAGTACACAGTTCCCTGTTCCACGATTAATAAATGTGATGAAACAAAATATCGAAATATGAAAAGTATAAAACGCAGAATGCACAGAACATACCAAGAAACAAGGCATAAACCTATTCACTATAAGTTTGGAAAGATGTCGATAAATCAGTGTCACTTCAACCAATGAATAACCTTATTTGAACACTTTCCTTGTGGCAGTAATCCTAATGACAATTAACTTATTTTCTAGCTATCGGATTTGTATCCCGGTTCAAAAGTGATGGACCCATGTAAAATGGCCAGAACCTAGTGTATTTTCTACGAGAACGTTCGAAGTTCCGCCACCTCGGTGGTGCATAAAAAACATTTACTGTAAAAAAAATCTATTTTCACAACTCCAATATTTCGCGATTTTTGAGATCTCTGGCTTTCGGTAATATTTTGCGTGTTCGAAATTCCGCGAATCGAGGCGGTATGCTATACATATTTGTTACCCTAGAAAAAAAATATCTGCGGGATTTATTTTTTGCGTCATCCTTCAGGTAGCACAATACGCGAAAATTAGGTACTCACAAAAATTAAGTCGTTAACAGCAGTTTACTGCAAAGCCCTTGTATGAAAACAATGATGTTTAGAAGCTTAATTTTTTTTATCGAATGTCGAGTATTATTTGTAAAGATGGGCGCTGAATCATACATTATGTTATTTTATTACAAATCATATAGTTTGTCTTCAATTGGTGCCTTCCAAAGCTGTGAAATTTAAAAAAAAAAAAACAATTCTGGCAGTCCCTTATACAGGGGATCTAGGGCAACATAAGCACACTTTATCTTTATTTCAACAAGACACACACACACAGAGACAGACAGACAGACACACACACACACACGCGCGCACGCACGCAAGCATATGCCCGCGCTCGAAAACAATATATTTTAGCGGAAAAATATATTTCGTATTGTTTAGGCATACTTTTTTGAAGAGCTTCTTTGTCGTTTTTTATATTTTTATACGCAGTGCAGTACTATATGCTGCGGATACCAGGAAATGTAGAAGTTTTGAAAGTTATGCCTTTTAATCACAAGTTTTGATAACGAAGGAAGTCTACCGGTTTTTTTGTTTCTTGGGAAACAATGTAATTTTCTTTTTTACTTCAGAATACATAAAAAAAAACAGCAACATAGAACTTGATGATTATTTTTTTTGCCTTAAATGTGTATGTTGAATATTGTGTATTACGTTATGTTATGATTTGTAGGTGTATATTAATCTGTGTAATCCAAATGTGTTCACCCTATAATGTGCATAACATGCTCCACCTTACTGATTGTTTTTACACTGCACAACCAACGTATAATTTCCATAACTTTGTAATCACCCTACTAAAGTTCCATATGAAACTGGTAGTATTACTATATAAATAAATAAACAAGTAGGCACAAGGACGTTCGTCTGTTTCCGCCATAGCAAGGGTATCTTGCCTTCGTGGTCATCAATGTTCACCATGGTGAAAAAAAATGGCCGCTAATAAACAAATGTTACGCAATATTTGTTTTCAGAAAATCCTTTACATACCGAATTGAGGCTATCCCCTTGCTATAAGCCTTCTGAGTCTTTGGCGTGCTGGGGTGAATAAAAAAATCGAAGAAAAAGAAGATAAAAACAAACACAAGTCTTCAGGGAGGAGGCACTAGAACTCATGACATCGCACTTATGTGAGCGGTGTGTTTATACTCATAAAGTCTGAACTTTGCAAGTTTACTATATATACGTTCATATTTGAGATTTTAAAAATGATGAAAAGGCGGTCGCTTTTAATACCCTATAATTCTACAAATACGCTGTTTGGATTGTTTGAGCCCTTTTAATACAGAGCAAAGTGAGTGTTTCATTTAATTTGATTATTTTGAAATACAAAATATGTAACCAATATCAAAGCGATGTGCATACCCCAATTTTGTTCCATTTTTACATCTTACTTCTTATAATGTTTTCTTGGGTAACTTCAGAACGGAAACCAAAATTAATAGAAAAAGTTCACAAACGACAGCTGTAAAAATGATAAAACAAGTCTTCAGCATTTTTAGACATAAATCAGCAACAAATTTCTCTATTGTTATCCTTGTCACAAAAGAATACGAATGAATAATTATTCGAATTCAGACTGTTCGCTGCTGTGAATCCATTCTTTTTTATTTCTTTTTCTGAGGTGGTATTTATTTCTGTCGGACACGACGGCGTAACATTAAAATGCGGTTGAGCACTAACCCGGGGATTCTAAATTTTGCATAATGAATGGCTAGACGAACTTCTATATTTATATTTATGATGACCTAGATATTATTTGTCCCCGACTTTAAAAGAAAAAATCTAACCACCGAAACAAATGAGCTGCTCGTTTTATTTTTCTTTGGGACGTCACTTAATTTAGTCTGGCGCCATACAAAGAAGATTTTGTTTCATTATCGGAGTGCATTTTCAGCGCTCGTGTAGCAAAATTTATCCTCATAACATAAAAACACACAAGAAAAAAACAAAAACAGTCAGCCTCTTTAGATTGCGGGGATATTTGTTATGATAACGGAAAGATGAACCAACGACCCTTTCGCATTTGTATAGCTCTGTGCGTTCCAGTCACAGATGTATGTTTACACGTGTTTCGTTTCCGTATAAACATGCGTTCGGGTGTTCGAGGCGTGCACGCGAGAGTCTGTGCTTGCGTTTCGGTCTTGGTTTACAGAACTCGGTGGTATTTACAGCTCTCACCACTCTCTTTGGGAGAGAAATAAGCCTGCATAGTTCGTATTTCAGGCACTATATTAAGCGTGTAGTCGTCAGCACTATCCAGTTAAGAAATGCACTCGATGTGCCACAAGGGGAGAACTTTTACATTGTTTAGTGTAGCTGGTCCTCGTGAGACAAAAAGAAAACGTAAATTAGTGAATGATTTCTAGGCATACGTTCAGTATGTTACAACTTCGAAATGTAAAGTTCAGCTGCGATAAGTAGCTCTGGACCAACCAAGTCCCATAGTTGTGATACTTTTAGAACATGGTTTCGTTTTTCAAATAATTATTTACTTTCCGCGACGACAACGAGCTAGAAATATTCTTAAATCGCGGCGGATAAATGGCATCAAGTTACACTCTAAAAAATGCCAGTGAGTCCACTTTCCCGCACAACACTCGGAGAGCCAATCACCGCAACTTACGGAGGCAACTCAGCAAATGACATTGCCATAAATATGTTTAAAGAAACAAAAACAAAAAAAAAAGCTCAGTCTGACTAGTGATATTAAGCAATGCAAGCTTGACATTTTGTATTGCTTAATATCACAACTCAGATTCCGTTTTTTGGTCAAAATAGATGTTTCGGCATTGTCATTCGCTGAGCTGCCTCCGTAAGTTTCGGTGTTTGGTTCTCCGACTGTTGTGCGGGAAAGTAGACGCACTGGCTTTTTTTAGAATGTAGAATGAAATTTGAGCAGCGGATTATTTGTGACTTGACTTGCTGACATATAGACTATTAGTTCTCCCACAAAATACACTAAATGATAGGTCAGATCAAACTGTGTTTTTAATTTCAAGCACGCTATTAGTTCATTAGACTTTTATTTAGGCAGAAATACCAAAGCTTAAAAAAAGCAAAAACACCTTGGTAATAAATGGTTAGTTATCGGTCAAAAGATTTCCCAGCATTTAACATCAATTAAAGAAGCTACATTGTTTGTAAACGAGAACAAAGTTACAGAGAGTAAAGGAGAAATTGTGGCACGTACATAATAAAAACAAAAATATATAAAGCTAAGCTATTTCTATGACAAGATTTTTTTAAGCTGAACTTAAAGCATCATCATAATTATTTGATACCAATATTCAGAACAAAATACATAAAATAACACGAGCTTTAAACGATTCAGACACGGTATTGAATAATAATCTTTGTGTTCCCTGCTTATCGCGATTAAACATTAAAAGCAGCAAAATAATAGATTGATCGGTACTCATATAAGGTCGTAGACGTTCCGGATTTAACCGAAAAAAAGAAAAAAAGACGGCGGTGTCAAAAATACAAAATCAGCTAAATAGAAAACAACCACGGCATAAATGTCAGAAAATGATTGCTCCAGCTAGGATTGTTTTTGTCGAAACCCTCTCCCACTTAGACTTGAACTGATTGTTTTTGATGAAACGTTTTTATCGATAATCACCAAAATAGACCGAATTAAACATAAATAAACACCGAAATGCACCCGCCGAGTTGTCTTATAAATAAACACCGGATAATCTGCTGCTTACATATAATGCATTCCACTACTGTACCCGAGACAACACGGCAAATCCGCCTAATTTACATTGCCTTTATGAATATCAGGAGACTTCCATAATAAAAATCAGTGTGTTGAACATGACTAATTTCTCCTTGCCATGAGTATCATATGCACCTAATGCAACTAGTGCAAATGGGTCTTCCCATATAGTTTAAATTTAAGTGTGACCCTGATATTTCAGTTTAAGAGGCAAAACAAACGGGACACTTCCGCAAAATTTCATTTCTACATGAACGCGTACCGATTTCCTACATCCATAATATTGGATACAGGCACGTAGCCAAAGGGTAGGGAGGGGGGGGGGGGGAGTGGCCCCCCCCCCCGTATCTTCCGTTTTGCTGGGACCTCCTCTCACTCATACAGCATTTTGTAATGGGCGCCCCCCCCCCCCCCCCCCGGCCCCCGAAAAAAAATCCTGGCTATGTGCCTGATTGGACATGTTATAAAAAAATAAAATTTTATCGTGCCAACTTTGCAGTATTTGTAAGCTAGAATATTTCTCTCAGTTCTGTTAAGCACTCTAAATACGCAAAACTAAAGAACTCCGCAATCGCAGCACAAGTGGGAATAGAAGCATTGATCAATATCTTTTATAACATGTGCAATGACTGATTTACGGCTAAACAAATAAGTATAATACGGTGCATCTTACACATCTAAGAAACTACCTAATCTTTTTTGTTAATTAAGGAGTTACGTAAGTTGATTGCATGTTAAACAGGGGCGTTTCGAATTCAACCTCCTTCCTTTTGGTGTTGATCCTTGGTATAAATATTATAAATACACCAACCTTTTTTTTTCCTTCGCTCAAATTGCATAGTTGGGCAAAGCAGCTTGTAACGTAAATAGAAAGTTAAACGCGATAGAAGCCTTCGAAGTTAAAAGAAACAAAGAAGGGACAAAGAAAATTAGTTAAAGAGGTATTGCGTGGCAGTTTCCACTAACACTGACCTTTTCGCTCCCCTTAAACGTGCGCCGCTGCCTGACGCTTTGTGGAAGGGTTAGTACGCTCAGCGACAGGAAGCCAGTTAGCCACACCATCAATTAATAGTAAAAACAATACCCAGCTTGCCACAAAGGTTCCCGTTTCACGGCGGGCCATGGAGTTGCTTAACGGGCGTGGCCACGCCGAACACACGTCACGTACGTTTGCGCCAACAAACGTGGCGAAATTTCGCATGTCCAATCGCATAGTCCTTACCCACTTTCCTCTAAAACACCCTCGATTCTCGTGAAATTAACTGCGCCTATACTCTTCCGCACTCGGCGGCCTTCCTCCATAATATTAATAATAAAAAAAGACAAAACAGCAACAGCAAAATGAAATAAAACAGTATACTAACTATAATTGATCTAAACATTTTAGTCATAATTCTGTTCGAAACGTGTCATAAAAAAAGTGAGACAAAATATTAAATTTATAGTAAGAATATCATGGCCCCTATAAAATATTAGGGTGCACTTGTCCAATGAAGCACAGCTAGCGGGTTACTATATCCGGTCCGCTTTGGACTCAAGGGCTAGAAGAGCATCAATAGTGAGAGAGAGGCTAGCTGCTACATCGTTCCTTTTGACAAAAGCGCCACAAGACGAAGACATAAAGTAAGAGGCACAGCACAAGCGTTTAGCACATGGGCGCTTGTGCTGTGTCTCTTACTTTATGTCCTTGCTTTGTGGCGCTTTGGCCAAAAAGGGGCTAGAAGAGAAGATGTTTAACACAAATGGTCACATTGAGCATTTTATTGCAATATGTAGAGGTAATCTTCAGCCACAATCGGGAACACGACCCCTTATATATTCTTAATCTTTCTCACCTGCTCCGTTTCGTTAAGAGCCCAAACTTAAAGCAATTAACAGTTCGTACGTGTTGTGGCGCTGTACTACGGCGGCATGATGACACTGATGTATGAAGCGCGAGGCTTCTCTCGGCCGATGGGAGAAGCGAGCGATTGCCACACCTTCCATTCTAGCCCACCATTACCCATGTATCAGTATGGTTGATCGCATAATCACGCGGAATGCTCGCATTGCTGAAATTAGTGGAAAAAATCGTAGCATCACGGCGGCATAGCATGACGGCGAAGAAAAGCACACGAGAAAGGCTATTCGAGTCAGGGTGTTTTTACATGTGTAGGATGACGAAGCGTAGGTCTTATTTTGAAGGTGGTATCTTAAACGTTAGGCGGAATGTCGAAAATATTCATGTGTGGTGACCAGAATAAGACGGCGAAAAAGTTGAAAATATTATCATCGTTTCTTTTTTCTTTCGAATTAACACTATTCGTCACGGCTATTTTGCAAAGGAGTAGGTGCGAGGAGATTATAGAAAGAAAACACAATTCCTGACTAATCAGCTCTCAAATTTTCTTCGGCTCTGGGGTCTGCGTGGGAAGGTTCTCTTGGGAACGTACTATACGCTGCACATGGCAGCTAGGTTTCAAAATATTTCATATTTCGTGTTCTGTGTTTATATTTACTTTTAAAAACATGTATATCAAACAAACTGATGGAAAAATGTGAAAATATAAAAATAAAATATTCTAGACTTACGGCTTAAGATATTAACAGTTGTAGTCAATTCTGTTTGCTTTGGACATTTCGTTTTGATAAAAAGGCTAACTACAGCAGCCAGTTTTTCTTGGTTGTCCTGCACACGGGCTTCAACAGAAGGTAACCGTGAATATGCAGTTTAGAGACATATTGAGACAAACCACCATAACAAAACAGAGGATACGATTAGCTCTACCTAGCGTAGTTGGTTAATTTGGTTTTTTTACTAGGACCATTCAAGATTGGTTCTAGTGAACAGGT
This sequence comes from Ixodes scapularis, assembly GCF_016920785.2. Taxonomy (NCBI): domain Eukaryota; kingdom Metazoa; phylum Arthropoda; class Arachnida; order Ixodida; family Ixodidae; genus Ixodes; species Ixodes scapularis. The sequence continues at coordinate 177,568,232 of NW_024609835.1, forward strand.
TTTTGGCTGTTTATAAACACACACGCACACACACACACACACGGACACACACCCGGACACACTGCTTCATGTTGAAATTGAAAGCTTTGAAAGTAGGGACGGCTGCATAACCCGTGGCTGCCAGAACACAACCGGCACGAAGCGATCGGAACATGAAGCTTCAAAGTGGATCAGAAAATACACTTTTTAGGGTCGTCATTAATGACAATCTCAGAAACAAACAGTTTCTTGAGTCAATGGGCAGTATCCACTAACTTTATGTGTTGTATTGTTTATAATGCAAGAAGCGCAATGCGACAACAAAAAGTGTAAACGACCAAATGACCGGCAGGCCCTTGATCAAATCTTTGGGTTGTTCCCACAAGAATGGTTCAGTGAACTTATACTAGGAATAACTATCTTTGGATTCTGTAATCTCGCATGTAAAATGTGATTTGAAGAGGCAGAATTTCACCTTTCCGCGGAATTTAATCCTCAGAAAAGGTTCCTCACTCTTCAACCAACCTTGATTTCCAGGTTTTACTTTTTGTTAGGTTACAGTCAGACATGTACATACGTAACGCGTTACAAGTAACGAGTTACTTCTACCTAGTCATTCTTTCGGTAACGATAACGATTACCGTATTAAGCCACTTTGTTATAAAACGAAGGAGTAACGTACTTAATTACTTGCAAGGCCAAGTCACGAGCAACGGTGTCTCGCTACTTTTGAGGAGTAATGTGTACCACACTGCTTAAACAGTCTTCTTTTAATGCTAACATGAGTATGCGTCTATTGCGACAAAGGCAGATGGGCAACCTGAGAAACAGCTAAACAGTGTGATAGCAAAGCAACGTTCATTGTTGAGCACGTCAGTTGAACTCTACAGCTGGGAATGTCAATCAGCCAGCAAACACAATAAGGTTCGTTAATTGAACCTTCTAGAATCGCGCAGGATGTAGGCCTGGAGGTTGCCAGCTCAGGAAAGCACAGAACCCCTTGTACACTTGTAAGTTTAGAAACAGAGATAACAGAAGAGAGAGATAGGAAGAGAAATCCCATATTCACCAGCTCTAGCTGAAGCAAAACACTGCCGTTCCTTCGAGTGCGTCAGTAGAACGACTGTTCAGCGTCGCCCGAGATATATTCTTGAGGAAGCCGGGAAACATAACTGATCAAAACTTTGAGAGGCAGCTACTGCTTAAGTGCAACGGCTACTGAAAATAAAACAATAAACCATGAAACAAAAGCAGTTCTGTATTTGGTCGTAAACGTAATGACAAAAATAATTCGTTACATTTGAGGTAAAGCAACGCGTTCTTTTTGAGAGTCAGTAACGAGTAACGTATTTAGTTACTTTTTGAGCGTGTAGCGAGTAATGGTTTTTAGTTATTTTTGGGGGGTAACATGAGCATGTCTGGTAACTGTATAAAGTTTTTTGTTAAAAGAGTGACGCACCGCAGCTCGCAGCTCGTAGAGCGAAAGCTCGTACAGCAGAACCCATGGGGTCCTGGGTTCAATACCCACCCATTCCCATTTTGAACTGGATGAGCACTGTACTGGCATACGGTCGTGTATTACTACTGCGTGACTCACGTTAAAGGCCCCAGGCTAGCTGTGGTACTGCTCTGGTCAAATTTCTCATTTAAAGCAGAGACAACAGACGGCCACTTGGGCTGACTAAACTTACGCTGGCCAAAGCAAACACACCACGCAATTATTTGGTGTAAATAAGCCGTTGACAGAGCACAAATTCTGCCAATATCTCCGCATAAGCATCATGCAGAAATAAAAAAAAAGAAAAAAAGTGCAACGCAAACGGCATGCTCGAGAGCGGCGACGCCATCCCTTCTTTTCATTTACAATGATGTAACACAATAACGTTCTAAAAATCGCGGCACTAATTCTGCTCAAGAAACGTCGAAATGAGTTTCTGTCCTCTTGTTTTGGTGAAAAGTCTTGGCCGGTGCCCCTCGAAAAGAGTCAAATACGTCGTCGTCTTTTATTAACCAGGCATAATTTATTCATCGCATGGGCTCAAAGTCTGACGACACTATCGCTAAGGCGGCATATTAACGTCTCGCTTGAGCCCGCAGAGTTTAACATTGTTAAAAAGCCGCCATACATGCACACTCGAATACACGCTTTTCCATATTTTCCGTCATCATTTTGCCTGGCGACAGAATGAGCGTTAGTTTTACGCAAGATATGAATAAATAAAAGAACCGAGAAAAGACAACGAGAACGGCCGCAGGGACAATACTAGGTTTGGTTTGCGGTCGTAAGGTGCTTCCCTTTTGACCATTCATTTTAATTTCGCTTTTTTGACGGCCGAAGAGTAGCCTATTTTTATTTACTCATTGTTGCGAGAAATGAGGGAGACATTGGCACTTTGCCGCAATGAATGGAAGACGCAGTGAATTAAGAAAAGAAGGAGGAAGTTACTTTGAAACTGAAAATTGCAAAACAGAACAGTAATGTGTGTTTGCGTGGCAAAAAAATGAAACGAAGGATTTTTAAGAATACGGCAGCATCCCAGCAGCAATAATCAGCTCTCCAGACCATTTCAACAAACGTTGTTTGCACAAGTTTATACACCTTGTTATCAACGTTTTATGAGCACCAACGAATGTCTGAAAAGCGAAACAGCCTAAGATTAGTCTTGTCTTCAAAATGCTGCTTTCATAAAGTCCGTGAGCGTAGATAGATTTGTTTTTGCCGAAAAGAATTACGCCGTAATAATAATGACAATGACAACAACGAAGCGACGTAAACAGCTACAAAGGCATGACCGCAATTCCTTTGTAATTTCCATACCATCTAGATTGGGAGAAATGTGCACTCGATCTTTTACTCTATCTAACTCATTCGAGCGATGAATGCAGAACGGCGACGAGTTTTACGTCAGCGGTCGGATGGGACTTGTGTTTAATTAATCGACGCTGCGTATTTACCAAAATAGACTTGTACGTAGTTTAACTATTCTACCCAAGTTACTGTAGTTTAACGTATACTTTTCTGAGTAGTTTAGTAGCTTTCAATGACATTTTTATTTCGGTTATTAGTAGTTTACTTGAATTACTTTTTCCGAGTAACGTTTACTCAGATTACAAATAACTTGCGAATATTTGTGGCAGGTTTGTTTATAAACAAACATTCCTGTACAAAAGGAGGTAAGATGTTGGATAATCAGATGATATTTGCAAAGAGGGGGAAGCATGTGGTATAGGCAAAGGGGGGGGGGGGGGGGGGAGGGGGGTTCAGGAGTGTGTTTTGGAGCGTCCGAAACCCCCTAAAATTTTCACGAGCCTTCCACTACAAAAACACTGCTACGAGACGCGGGGAGCGGACAGATACGTCGCAAAGTGTGACAGAGTAACTGAGGGATTAGCGCCGAAGACTGAAGTTTATTTGTGTCCCGAAGCTCAATGAGATTTGACTCATTAAAAGAAATGGCTTGCCCCCGCTCCTCCCCAACGTAGTGACTCTCGCCCTCTCCACGCTGCATGCACACTCAAAGGGGACAACAAAGTGCAGCATTCGCTCAGAACCTCATCTGGCGCTCCCGTAGTTTATGGTCCACTTAAAGCACCGCGTGCTCAAGGGCAACACAAAGGTGACCTCTTTGCGTTGCCTTTCATTTAAAAGCTCGAAATATGCAGGTCTTCCAAGATCCGAAGATCGTTCGAGAAACCTTGGTAATTTCCCCAACGTTTTTACATGAAAAAATAATAAACAAGCAGTCTTGGGAAGTACTTTAAGTACATGGTACACAAAGTACTACTTCAATTAGGTTTAGAAAACTTTTACCTCACCTGAAGTACATTCTCTGAGCATGTATTTGCTTTTTACTCAAGTATTTTTTCTGGTACTTTCCGAGGAATGTGCAACTGTTGACTTTAATGTACCTTCCCCAAATTTGACAACAAAAAAGGGCGAATCGTCATGTGAAAACGCGCTGTCGTCTTTCGAGACGTCATTTCGTCATTTCCCTGATTGAAGTTATGGCGGCTATAAGACCGATACAAATAAGTGCCGTATAAGTTGACCGTGTTTAATAGTTCGCCAGCGAGAGTGAAACAACAACTCTGTGGTGACTTGACTTTAACCAATATTTGCCGCCATTTCCGAAAAAAAAACGGGTGCACCTCTGATTACACCTAAAGCAACGCATATCAATTAAAAAAAAAACTGTATAGGGGATCAAAGGGCATAATAAAATATTGTGTTAAAAATACTTGTACTTTACTTTAAAAATACCTTGCATTTATAATACTTTAATGACATAACCTCTAATTTACTTTGAACTTTACTTCAAGCACTTTTTAGATGTACTTTACGCAACACTGTAAACAAGCAAACACTGTCTGCAAAATCAAGCTAAGGCGGTGCTAAGCCTCAAAGTAGAAATTATACATCCGCTGTACATCATGGGCCAAAAAACAAAAAAAGTACAAAAGAATTACTCACGCAGAAGCATCTATTAAAGCATATCCGTGAAAACAGAAGCCACTTTAGATTTGGCTAGCAGAATTTCGCTAATGGTAGTTAGCCATTTACTCAATTACTCTCTATTTGAGTAATTAGTACTCTACTCAATTTACTTTTGAGGTCAATACTCAGTAACTTAACTTAATTACTTTTTTTAGTAACTTGCAGATGTCTGCCAAAGTACAATACCGCAATATCGAAGTATGCCATAAAGTCAGTTGTGACGCTATGTACCTCTATAGTCACCGTCAACATTTTCTCACGGTTGGGTATTTTTGTCGAAATGTGTGGAGATGTAGTTGTTTGGAGGGAGAGCACAATTGTTTTTATGTTTACTAAATTTAAGCTGCAGACATTGGCATGGCTTGATGCTGTAAGTCTTTAGGTAAACGTGCACCAGGTCTTTTTGCTGTTAGCTTGATGGTTACTGATGTCGGTGCTGCGATGTATTCTGTAGAAAATGTTCGGACGTTTCTGGAATTTAGAAAACTGAAATCGAAAGGTCTTTAGCTTCAGCCTGAAGTAGAACGACAGATATGGCACACGAAAAACCATTCTCAGGTTTCATAGCAGTATGAATCGCGGTAGGGTTCTCAAGGTCTGCGTAAGGCCGGCAGGGAGTAGGCAAATTACTCGTGTACGAGTATGTCACTCAAGCGTTGCATCGCAGATGTCGACCTTTTCCACTTCGTGATCAATATGCAGTAAATGACGTGGGTGATTTTCTTCTCCGAGTTCTCGAGCACGTTTACGTGTTTCGTTCTTGTAAGTGAACAGTCACGTATTATATACAAAGAAAGTGCAGTGAGGTTTTCACGACTAATCTCGAGACTCCTTGACTTACATCTTCCAAATATGGTTGAATTAATGGTACAACAGCAGAATATATTATTGACAAATTTTTATCATCCTCGTTCCGAAAAGAATACATAATATTAAAGCTAAGACTATCTGAGGTGGATCCCAAAATAAATATACAAATGTCCTCCCTGTAGATAAAAATATATTTTTATTTCACAGCAGTATCAGTCCTAGTAAAACAAAGAAAAGCTATTATAAAAGTGAGCAAAAAAAAAACGCCCATAAAAATTTTTGTTTTTGTTTTTGTGGGCGTCGATTTAACATTTTCACTCGATTAGTTGGCACATTTTAATCGATTAATTAATTGCTTAATCGGTTTAGTTCATTCCCATGCACTTTACGTGTGCCCAGTTGCTTATCGAATCCTTTCTTGGCTACGTCGGGGTCCCAAAGGGAAGCAATCTTGGGCCTCTTCTCTTTTTAATTTTCGTAAATGACCTCACTTCTTGTGTGAAATACTCAAAAATGTTGTTATTTGCCGACGACATAAAATTGTATCGACGGACAAACACTGTGGAGGACTGTGCTTTGCTTCAGCGTGACGTATGCTCTATTTCTTTGTGGTGCTTGACAAATGGCCTTGTATTGAACGAATCGAAAACAAAAATTATTTCTCTCGGCAGGAAACGTGACATTTTGCAATATTGCTATGCTTTAGACACAACTGTTATCAGTCGTGTGTCTCTGATTAGGGATTTGGGTGCATATTTAGACACTGAAATTTCGTTTAATCATCAGGTCATGAATAGTGTAAACTCGTCTCTAAATGTTTTTGGTATCATAACGCGTATATCGAGAAATTTTAGAAATCCACAGTGTTTTCTAATGTTATTTCGCTCTCTTGTGCTAAGCCGCCTCGAGTTTTCTTTAGTTTTATGGAACAGCATTGGAGAATCTAACTCATCTAGTATTGAGCGAGTGCAAAAAAAAAATGTATACGTGTCTTTTATGATCGTTACTTCCAGTCCAACGTATTTTATGACTATGGAGAATATGTAAACAAATTGGGCTTACGTTCCTTGTGTAATAGGCGAATGACGCATGATTTCATGTTCTTGCATAAAGTTTTTAATGGTGTTGTTGACTGCACAGCGTTACTGAACAGTGTATATTCGCGTGCTCCTCAGCGGTCTATTCGCATAGGCTCATTGTTCTATCCTTCTATTTTTTCCACAACGCTGACCCTATTACCCGACTGCAGCTGGTTTTTAACAAATTCGAATCTAACTTAGATGAACTTGGTTGTGATATTTTTGGATGCGAACGAACATTTAGAAAGTGCATCGATGTCTTCCTTTCGTTCTGACATGTCAACATTTGTTCTTGAGATCCGAATTCCTTTTATTTCGACGTAGTGCACCACTAAGAACGCGTATAGCTGTTTGTGTGGCACTGAAAATACAGTAAATGAATGAAGCAAATGAATGAATGAATGAACAGTAGTTAAAATGTCAATATTATAATTTTTTGGTTTTTGGTGAATACGTGACACACGGCGCAATGTACATTTTCGCTAGATTTTAAATGAACATTGATGTGTGAGTTAAGAAGAGTCAAGAAACCTATTACTTCAGCCGCAAAGGCGAAGGTGTTCGTTGATATTCTCCGGCAATAGCGAACTCATTTCAGTGTTCACAATAGTTTCTGTTGCGCTAAACGGACACTCGCACGTCGTTGAAGTCGCTGGGACACGTATAACCTTCTCCACCCTTATTTGGAGTTACATATCTCGCTCCTACAGTTTACTTTAGGTTAAAAGTTCACCTAAAGTTTCACCATACAGGTGTACTAGCTCGTCCACGTGTGCGTGGTGAAAGCGCTTAATTTTTACTTTTTTTGTTTGTCAATAGTTAACCGATTAACCGGTTGGAAAAATTAATCACCATTAAAGCGTTAATCGATTAATTGAGAGGTTAGTCGATCGAGTGCCTAGCCCTACTAAAAAGGGATGTAATACCAGGTCGCACTGCCAAATCCAGGGATTCTGGGTTCAATCTCCACCCCACCCCTCCCTGCCCGTTTCGAACTGGATGGGCATCGTACCTGCGTGCGGTCGTGTGTCACTATACTGCGTGGTGCACGTTAAAGACCCCAGACTAGCAGTTGTACTGCACTGGCTAAAGTGCTCATCTACAACTGGGGCACCAGACGCCCATTGCGATTGACTAACTTCCGGTTGTATAAACACGCATATGACTCAATTATTACACCGGATAAATGGGAGATAACTACTAAATTGATGATTAGCTCAACATGTTGTCTCGCGACATAGTGCGTTTTCAGAGTCTTGTTCGATGTAAATATACAGATTTTTCCCACAAGCTAATATACTGGGGAAACGTCGAATTGTTCGTCCTGAGCGCGACTAGCGTTGAACGCCCGTCAATTGTTTAAAAACAGCAATACTAAGGCTCCAGAATGTTATGTCGTATTCCACACATGTGACGAAGTCCATGGTGCTGTCGACTGGTGGTATGGAAACCGCGTCACGATGGACTCGGCGTAAAACACGCGCATGACATTTTCTCTGGCGACTCGTAATGGACGCGCGATTACGAATCATTGGGGAATGGGTTCGTAGCATCAAACGTTTATGTGAAATATTTATGTTGATAACCCTATAACCGTGTGACACATTTAGCAAGAACACGACTTAAGCCGGGGGTCACACCGCTTGTGTATTATACAAGAGACAGTCTCGATACATATTCCAACGCTAATAACCGCGAGATCCGTGCTTCGAATGCCCCATAACAATGCGTTCATGGAGAAAACTTGGCACGCGGTATTTTAAATACGGATGTTGTGGTGACTCGGGTTTTCAGACTGACTTTTGTATGAGAATGTAACCCCGGCTTTTAGGCGCGCCAAACGTTTTTCAGACTAAACAGTCGACGAACTTCGGTCTTCAACTCGTTCGATTTTCGCGCGCCGTCAGCAGTAGGGTTGAGTATAATAATTATGATGATTTCAATCGTGGTTTCAATCAAACCGGTTTTATTGTGATTTCGGTCAAACCTTATCAAAATAAATAGTCCCAACACTATTTTTTACTTACCAATTGTTGCTTCCAATTGTTGCTTTCTATATGAATTTGTTTTATGTGAATCAAAGAATCACCTAGCAAAAAAGATTTATATTAGGCTGAACTGGAGCACAGAGCAGTAATCTGCTGAAAAAATTGCCGTTCCACCCTTTACTTCGTTCGTGAGTTACCTAACCTCTAATGGCATACAAATAAGAGTAGGAAAGTAAGCAACGAAAACTGTAAAAGTAATGTCTCGTTGCATAAAAATCTTAACGCGAAAGAAAAATCAAACAAAGTATGTTCAGTAACTAAAACGAAGCAGACTATAAAAGCACGAAATGCTTTTTAACGAAACCCACAAACCCTCAAATGTTGTAAGTCCGTCCGTCCATTTCCCGCTAAATTTAAAGTGAAACTAACTAGTGGTTAGGTCACGTGATGTCAATTAATGTCACATGACCTGACGTATTGTGATCTATACACCAATTAAGTTTCCCCGCCAAAAGTCGGCGGTTGAATTGATGTCACGCGACCTGACGTTACGTGGAGTCATGGATGTCACCTTGCGTTCACTTTCCCGCGGTGAATTGATGTCACGTGATCTAGCGCCACGTGACCTATACACTTATTCAGTTTCCGCGCCAAATTTAGCGGCAGAATCAACGTAACGTGGCGACGTCGCGAGACCAAACACCAATTCATTTTCAAAACTAAATTTGGCAGGGAGATCGATGTCATGGTACCTGAACATCTTCAGTTTCCCCGCTAAATTTATCGGAGAAAGTGAAACCGCGTGATCTGACGACGCGTGACATATCAAAACAATTTTCCTACTAAATTTAGCTTAAACATTGGCGTCACGCGACCCATACACGAATCTAGTTTCCCCTCCAAATTTAGCGAGAAAATTGATGCCACGTGACCGAGGCGCAGAGTCTTCTGCTCAATGTACGGGGAAATTGGTAACAATAAAGGTTGTTCACTCCCAGATACTTTAACAAATCCGAGGGCTCAATGTCCCCTAAATAATTTAAAACAATCGACCCTTAATTATTGCCGTTCAAGCATTATAAAGCCTCACCGATAATTGCCGCTGCAATCTTTTTTTCTTTCCTCTGGCAGGGATTCTTTAATCAAACGTGTTTAATTAAATTGTAGTTTAATTCACAGTAATTATCCCCTCCCCATTGTTTTGAACATTCGAACAAATTGATCAACCAGTCGGCCATACTTGAAAAATAAATCTAGTGATTATAAATCACATTCATAGCTACAGTTATTGAATTCAAATTGATCTGATTTAAATCAAAGAAATATAACAAATTTCTTTTTATTTTTTGTTTTACCCTGGTCAGCATTTGTTTTGACGCCACGCGCAGAGCGAACGCAGCCGGGCAAAACTCGTAACTTGTTCGGCAGCTCATGAGCTTTTAGCTGGTAGCTCACATCAGCATGTTTTACCACGTTACTTGTTTTTAAACACAAAAACGCAGCCATTGAAGAAAATATGAAAAAAGAAGAGACTGGCGACCGCTTGTTTATGTTAAATCTATCGCAGTCTGTGCGTGCGAGATATGAAGTGTGAACACAAGCAACAAACCTAACCTGACTGACACCCCGAACCCTTTCCGCTTACAGCGGCTGCCCAGATTTAAACGGGACGCACAACAAACGGTATCACCGCGACACGTCACGCTGACGATCTCTTCCGGCGGGGCTTCTTTGCCTATCTTCTCTCTACCTCAAACACACGCACCACTACCGTAGAGAGCGATGAAACATGAAATGGAACGCGAAGGCACACAGGATCTCGCACCAGTTAGCACACGTGGCACGAGGGATCGTCGATGTTCGCGGGCGTCTCCGACGCTGGGCTGTCGCCATGAGTGTTTTTGTCGGTGCCGAGAGGGATGCCGGCGTCCCGCGCGCATCCCTGCCCGACACTTTGCGTGAAAATAGCTCGCTGGTAGACGCTCCCGGCGGCGAAGCGCAGCGGCAACACCCAAGCGCGCGGGACAGCTCTGGACTTACGGGGCTCTGAGCTGCCGCCAGAGGAGCGACAGCTGCCTGAGGAATGCCCCGTCGCGGGCTGACTGAACGACAGAGCGGCCGCTTGCTGTTCTTGGCACACGCGGGGCCGAGCGCCTTCGTGGTGCGTCGCTCGCTCACGCTAATTCCGCCACTTCCCCCTCGCGCGTGCACGTGGATGCCACGGCGCGTGCCCCGCGACGCCAGTCTGGTGCCTCTGCCAAAATGGTATCCGAACGGGAGTCGTGGCAAGTTCGTCTGCTTTTTGCACAGGGGTTGCGACGATATCAAAACACCAAGATCTCATGGCCGACTGAAACAAAAAAAAAAAAATAGTGGGTAGACCTGAAGGCATCTAGCATTGAGGTCTACCCACTATCCTTTCAAAGCCAATCAGAGCTAGGCGTCGTTCTGACGTCACCGCAACGGCTGCGCAAGAAGCAGACGACTTCTGGCCGGCTCCATTTTCAGTGCTCGTGCGTATGGCGCGTGATTTGCTCGCTTTCCGAAGTGACGAACATGCGCCTGCTGGGCTGAGGAGATCGCACGATGGGCTGAGGGCTTGTAGCAGTGACAGTCTAAGGATGCAGTGTAAGTTTTGCCTTCAGCTCGTGGTCGTTGCCTTTCGTCGGGCTTCGGTTGCGCGTGCGACGAAGTGTTTTCAAAGGCAGGAAGCTCAAGCTCGTAGCGGAGCGTCTACACTCTAAAAAATGCCTGCGCTTCTAAAAAAAGCCTTGCGGGTAAGTAGACCGCAGGCATTGTTTAGACTGTACTTTGTTCATAACATGCTGCAGGCAATAGACGATTACGAGCCGAGCGTCTGCTCGCCGCCACGTTTTTTCTCGGTAGTGCAAGCACCTGACATTGGAAGCATGCAAAAGCTTGCGAAAATGGAGCGTGCTGGTGAAGTCACGGTGTTACGTTGTCGTTCGGTCCTCGTCGTTTATGTAATACTCCGCTGACACCGAGTAAAAGCTACTTTTATGTGCATGCTGTATGTGTTTACAGGTATGGTGCACCAGCCGGGATGCTATGCTTGCTTTAATATACAGCACACAGACAAGGGAGGCCCAAGGAGTGTGGCAGCTGGTCTCTTAAGATACGAATTTTTAGTGCACACGGGGGACTCAGGCGAGCTGTGTGCCCGTGCGAGCAAGCAACAGAGAAAGAGAGAGAGAGATAGAAAGAGAACATTGACCTTCTTAAATAAAACAATAATTTCGAGAATGCATGAAAAATTTTTAAGACTTAATTGGTGTATCCCGTTTTATTCACAAAGCGATAGCAAAATTATAGTATCCTCTTCATACGTACAAAAAGGAGAAGCTGATTATATTGCGCGCCGTCCTGCAGTTTGTGTACAATGTACATTACTATGCAATGCCATGCGAAATCAAGTGCCTGCTTCTGGGTGCACAAATCTCAGGGTTTTGTTGTGCCGGGGCCTCTACCGTTATTATCCAGCATCGTGTTATAGTGAAAGCCACTGATAATAACAGCACTTCTACCATTGCCGAAGGGACCAGAAATGTACAAGTGGTACCTTCCATACTTCTGGTAGACGGACGCTAAAACTTCTGTCCATCAAAATATTTCGAAGATCTCGAATCACTTTTTATATTTTTTTCACTCTATGAAACTATATTGAAAACAGCTCCCATTTAGACAAGTGGTTATTCACTACAACCTCATCTAACTTGCTCATTTACTAAATCTCGCCAGGTGTGCGTAACAGAACATTATCCAAAGCGATTATATCAACCCTTCAGTTCTGGTAGTGCATGGTCTGTTTTTAACCAGTAGTCCATAACGGCAGTAGAATTAGAAACTTCAAACTTGTTCATGTCCAGCAATAACTTTATGGTACTTTTGTATTCGCGTTGTAGGAGGACCACTTCGCATTTGAGAAAACGTTTTAGGCCTATTTTATATATCTATATATATATATATATATATATAAAACTGAGAAGAAAAAAACCCTTAGTGAAAAACAGCAACAACGGACGATTTAATCTTCGACGTTTCGGCCGGAGTCCGGCCTTCGTCAGGAAGGCCGGACTCCGGCCTTCCTGACGAATGCATGCAGATGAATGAACCGTACTTAATGTAAGGAATCAAAGATTTCAAAGTTTTACCGTCCGCAAGCCAAAATAAAATTCCCTTCACGAATTGCCCGCCCTACGTCTTGTCACTATTATTAACAAAATGCAGTCTTGTTTACTACGGAGTTAATTACCCGACAGTGATCGATTGCCTCGACGTCAGTGTTGTGCTTCTTTCAGTTGAGAGCGTACGAAGCAGCCAGCGTCAAGCTTTTCAATAACGATTTGTTCCATGTTTTTGCAATATACAACGTCGTATGGCCTACGCCCCTCAGAAAGTGGCCTGCTCGATTGCTTCGGCTGCAGCGTGCTTACGCGCATATTTAATCATATTGCTGCGTGCACAACAGCTGGGAGTTGAGAGAGGTTTGCCACAATTTCTCACCGGCCGCGCTCGTCCTCAACAAATCGTTTTATTCTCCGAGCACTCAGCGGCTCATTAGCGGGTAAACGAAACACTTACTGTTATTTACCTGGCCCAGCACCGTTTCGACGGGCCCCGCCCCCTGGAAGCGTTGTTGCCTCAATTAGCAAGTTTTTGTTTCAGGGCTGCACAGCCTGTGTTCAGACCGAGGCGGTTGGAGGACGCAACCACTTCGGTGCTGCGACTCAACGTTAGCAGGAACAACCTAGCGGTGCGTGGGACGTGCCGTTTAACACCCTCGTTTTATGCGCGTCTTAGAAGTCTAATGTAATTTCCGTTAGAAGTGTTACATCCCGAGACAAGAGAGCTAGAAATGGCATTCCAGCAATTTACTAACGGAGTTTCCGAATCTCCTTCAGGAGCTTAGATACCACTCGGGTCTGCTTTACGTGCATCGGACACAGCATCAAAGAAAAAGAAAAGTGCAGATCACTCTATATAAACAAAAAAATTCTCCGCCCAGAGATCATTTTAAAAGGAAGCTGAATATGTTCTTGAAAAAGAGGAGTTAGAGTTGAATTCGTGCTTGATTGTGTACCAATTTTGTACCATTTTGTACCCGAGCGTATCACTAGACGCGAGAAAAACTAAGCTATAGTGACTGGGCGTGACATATACCCAGAGGTTTCAACTGCACGCCTCGCGCGTGCCGTTTGTGCGGGAACGCGTGCAGAGCTTTTGACTGCCCGGGTAAGGCTTGCGGAAGGCGCGGGAATGTTGACATGTCTGCCTACATAGCCCCTTCTATACTCACAAAGCCTGGCAGTTCGACGACCGAGCCATAGAATGCCCGGTCGCAGATCTGGAACGCGAGGATCTGGTAGCAGAGAGCATTTCTGGTATTTAGCGCACAGCTTCTGCAGCGGCGAGCATCCGAAACAGGGTTTTCCAACCCGACGAGAAAAGAAGCGGTATAGCGCAAGGAACACGAGGAGCACGAGCGGACATCCCATATCGCTAGGGAGAAGTGTGTTTCGGCGTCTCGCCGCAGCGGGTCGCCCGTTACACGCCTCTCCTCTCATCCGTTGTCTGCCCCACTACCTTTTCTCTTTTGGTGGCCGCATCTCATGGCGATCTGCCGGGCTTTGTCGGTATACAGGAGGCTATGCTGCATAATACGGCACAATTATCTTCTCCCAGCGAACGCGCCAGGAAAAAGGGGCATCAGCGCTATTTTGAAAGCCTTGTAGTGGCTGTTTACTGCATGAGCCAATTTTTATATCTGTGATCCTGCAGGCAAAATGAAAATTATTAATGTGTTATTTCTCAAACACAGAACCACTTCAGTTTTCATTTTAGGCCTTTCTGAGGCATTTCTCTGCGACCAGGTGCAAAAAAAGGACGACGACGAAGTCAGATCAACAAAAGACGATATCGTGACTCCAGCGAACAATAGGGGTCGCCACTCTGCCACTCTCGGGCAAATATGGCTGTCGATAACAGGTGTTGCCGCGCCATGCGCCCGCTCAACGCACAACAGTCGGGCTTCAAAGGTACGCATTCGCTTCAAAATGGTTTGCACTGATTTAGTGTTTCTGCTACGTTTAAAACATGCGGCGTTGTGTTAACGTAAACTTGCTTCCAGAGGCTTGGCCTTCATCGGAGAAGCGATAAAAGGACTACCCACCCTCCTTCTACCGCGTCGATGAACGTTAATAACTCACGATGCAGAGTTTTCGAAAACCGCTTTCCTTCCTCCGTTAATCCACAGCGAAGATAGCAGTAGTGCGCCTGCGCGCCGCTAGCCCGGACTGAAGAAACCGGGATCTCGTGGCGGATTGTGGAGAGCGTTGCTTGGCGGCAGAAAGGATCAACGAAAGATCTCTAATAGACAGTTTCAGTATAGCGTTGCAGGCTCTTACATACGCAATACGCAATAATATAGCGTACGCTAAAAACGACCTGCTCGGACCGATTTGAGCTGAGTGTTACGTTACAGAGTGAGCCCCTCGCATGATCTTGGTTAAATCTGCCAGAGCCGTAGAATTCCGGGTGCTTAGAGCGCCACCATGCTCGTCAAAAAAAATATTGAAAATAAATTGTTTCGAGTCGTTTTATTTTAAATTAAACCAAGCCGCAGCTGCCTGGTCAAGCGCGCTTTTCTCCGGGGTACGGGAGGCTACGAGTACGAGTGCGTAGCCAAGTTCGATCGCGATCGGGTGGTTCTCATTTGAACCCGTTCGCATTTCTACCTTTCGTTTTCACCCTCTCATTTCAACCCAGCGCAAAACAACTTTCGCTTTTCTCCCTTTCTCACCTAAATCGTTCTCAAAACTACTTTTCTCATTTTCCTTTCTCTTTTCAAACTTTCTCAAAACATACTTGACCATTCTCAAATATTCTTTTTCTCCTTTTAACCTTTCTCCTTTCAAACTTAATAAAAACATACTTTCTGGTTTTGACCGTTCTCAAAGCGAGTTTTCTTCTTTTAACCGTGTACATGATCAGGCTAGGAAAAGACAATAATTTAGCATACACTCACGGCAAGCCGAAATAAAGGAACCAATGACATTATGATGTCCAGGCGCCTGAAGCTTTATTGCCCCTTGAAATGCATCTTGGAGAACGACATTTAGAGGTCATGCCAATCCACGGCATGACGGACGACACATAGGCAAATATACAATGATCGTAGATCTGGAGGACCACTCCTACACCGGTTGTAAATGATTCGATATCCTCACAGGGCATGCCAGATGAGCATAATTTGCACCCAATGATTCACGACTGAAATGAAGAAAAAAAAAGCTGTGCCTGGTAAGAAAGCCCTGAAGCCACGCAACATCCGCACCTGCACATCTCGAAAAAAACAAACAAAAACGCCGCAGCTCCCAACGCCTGTCTGCATCCCAACGCGTTATGACGTGCCCACCCCCCAGCATTGGAGCTATGAACACCCTCAGTGTAGGCGTGCTAATCTCAAAGAGTATCCATATAATACTCGCATTCTCGACGTGACCACAAAACCCGAATTAATCCAAAATCATGATCTCCCGGAATCTTTCTGCGGTACTTACAAGCAATAACACACGACGAGCACAATGATTCATCCGCTCCACAAGACGACAAATTAACAACATCAACAGCGCCAGAAGAGAAATTAAGTACCGAAAGAGCGCTAGCACTTTTGAAACCACGTCACCACATCACCATGTGCCCAGGTAGCTATTTCAACAGAGTCGGGGCGGCATGCAGGCATAAGGAAAATTGTTCCATTGGCTATGCACGTGATGGTGCCACTTCGCTTCATCGTCAACCTTCATCTTCAACTGTTCCTCCTTGTTTCTTTACCTCACTGCCCTTTATTTAGAGCGGGTTGTTCAAATACGGTGTTCAAATGAGAACGGGTTCGAATAAAAAAGGGTCGAAAACGAAACGTTAAAGCGCAAAAATCGTTTTGAGAATGGGTTAAAGCGGGAAAGGTTCGGGTCAGAATCGGTTAAAATGAGACGGGTATAAATGAGAAGGGGTTAAAACGCGAAAGGTTAAAACGCAAAGGGCGTTTCGCGAATGGGTTCAAACAAGAAGGATTCAAATCGGAATGGGTTGTTTCGAGATACGCCCGTAGGATCACGGAGCTTCTGTCAATCGTCCCGCAGAAACGACACGCTTTATTAGTGCTATCGCGTGAAGCAAACAATGTATTTTTTACTGATTTTCAATGCATAGCGTCAACTTAGGCGATTTTATTAAGTGTAGTTCGTCCGTAGGCGATGAATTGCGCGAAGAGGCTTATTATCGAAAAGATCGCAGAGTTCACGCATATTACGAGTGGTGAACATTACCGCTATGAACTCTTCCAGTTTCAGGACGATCTGACCCGACCGCCGTAGGTCCCGGAAAGAATTGCCGAACTAAACACCACGCAATTACACGTAACACTGAGCTTCGCGAACACCACGTTGCCCTTGCTGCGTCAGTCGAGGTAACCGCCATCTTCAAACTGGAGCTCTCGCTGGGCTCTCGAGATCTATTTAGAGCTTCCCGCAAAGCCCGCTAGCCCGCAACGCAAAATACTAGCGTTGCTTGCGTACACAATACGCCAGTCTTTTTATTTCGTTCTGAGCATGCGCCCTCCCGAGGGTCCACTACAACTGTTTAATGTCTAGTTCACCCGGTGGCGTAGGTTGCATTCCGTGCGACTTAGAACACGCTGATACGATACAACGACCAAGTCGCCGGGACAACTGTATGCCCAACACCACATCTGAAGCAATGCAAGGTGCACCCTACTCCTTGGGTTATTACGAGTCAATTTTTTCATGGCGTTTTCATTGTTCCGCACACAACCACCACAGCCTTGGCAACTCTCGCGCCACCCGCCGACAACGTGCAATCACGGTAGCCACAGGATACGAGCAGAGATAGCGAAATCACCTGTTCCAGACGGTTCAGTGTTTTCTCGGTTTCACATGGTGCGACGGTGCAAAAAAATCAGCGCACTTTTCAATCTTGCGTGGCAAAAATCCCGTAGACACCGCACGCAATTCAGCTGCCGTCCACGATATTTTCTTTGACGCACGAGCAACGTTGGAAGTGCGACTGCTTCTGTGGAAATAGAACCCTTTTCAAGATAGAGTGCCACCTTGTGGCTCGAAAAGCAATTTCACATTTGACGAACGAATGGTGGACATGAAATTGAATTTCATCAGGCATCGTCACTTAACCGCACGTCAATGGCAAGTGAGAATTGGCTTTTCGATCATCTCATAATTCTTTCTTGATTTCTTTCAGTATCATTGGTGTGAACAGAAGCACCGACCAGTAGAAAGAACGTCGACCCATAAGCCCCTACAATATATTTTTGCCATTAAAAGTCTTTAGAGTCAAACTTACTCCAAGAGATTGATGGGGCCACACTTCGAAATAAGCACTTACGTGACCATTGAATCTTATTCGCGCGTCATGTTGTACTGACGTCTTGAACGTACAGGTTTCATATATACGGTGCTTGGTCGTATCTTCGATTTTTTTCTTCATCAGCCTCAACAAGGCCGCCATTAGTTTAGTCCAGATGCCGTACACGGGTATGATTATAGCGATCAAAGTTGCGAGATTCAATTTCGAAAAGAGTGTATTACGCTGCGCTTGGACAGAAATCGCATCTTGAAAAACGGGCTTCGAGAAAAAAAGGCAATTTAAATGTGTGGAATTATGGAGCAGAGACCTGGGCGCTTCCTGTTCGTTCTGCGGAGACAAGGAAGCGGCTATTTGACATTAGGCGCGTTTCCTTCGGTGCTGTCAATAAAGTGTTCAAAAGGAACGCCGCGTCCCTCCTGAACCGTAATAGGAAATATGATTACTATTATTCAATAAAGTTTTTTCCACAATAAAGTTTTTTCCAACCAAAAATTACTATTATTAACTAAGGAATAGCTACAGTAGTTCTACGAATAAAACGTCATATTTGTTTATTTTATTCCCATATTTTGTAATTGATAGCACGTAAATAGCCGTTGAAAATGCTGTTTGGCAACAGAAACTTGAAGTACCATTAAAAATCTCTAGAGCCTTGGGCTGAAGGCCAGAGGAAGGAACATGAAATAAAAGCCATCCGGTACAAAAATGGCTTGTATGGCCATATTAAGGATTGGGCAAATGAGACCGCATATGGTCATAAATACAATATGACTATATATGACCGTACTTCCATTGATATGGTCATGTATGACGTTTCTCAACGGGAGTGTGCGTTATGTTTTTTCCTCTGAAGTTTGGCCCTGTTCTGGTTCGTGTGTTGTTAATTTCTCATGTTCAGCAAAAAATAGTTTATAGACTATTCCTTTGCACGAATATTTTTTTTTTCTATTTTACGTGATGTGCATCACAAAATTGATACAGTAATACCATAAAAAGTATAGCGAGGCTTGCGCACTCGAAATCTGAAGCCACGCTACATTACGACCGAGCACAGGCAGTCTGATCACAGTTATGAAGAAATAGGAGGCAATAATCAGGCTTAGATAAATTCGCACGGTGTTGGTTGCAGGTCTTTGTTACGCGCAACAAGGTCTATTAAAGTCTAGTGTCGACTAACTAAAGGAGTCAAAGAGATCGTATATATACAAAATTTTGCGGCGACACTTTTGGAACAGAACTTGCGCGTGTACTTCCAGACTCCTGTTAGTATCCCGAATGGACACCTCCAAGTTCATCTTATGGCACGTTGAGCAATCTACTGAAAATTGTTTGGAACGAAATGCCAGGTTTGACTAAAAGTGGTTGCATCACTGTTACCCGGAGACCCAACAAAAATGATTTTATGGCAGCACTCGAGTTTTCTAAGGCGAAAAAGATTTAAGCGTGAAATATACGCCGAAAAGACCAGCGTTTATTGGGACAAGAGAGATGTCCTGACATTACCTCTTTGATGACTGTTGTTAGCGTTGTTTTCAGCTTTCACGATTTATATCGTATGATGTTTTGTGCCTGCTTTTTACCTGTCTGTACAAGCTCTTTTTTCATCGAGACTTCTAGCTGGTTCTGGCAAATATATATCCACGTGTATAGGCACAGGGATACCTTTGGGATATTTGTTAGAAAAGAATTCTCGCAATCTTCTTCCAACATGCAGTTTGAAACCATACTTAGGTAGTAATTCATTTACATTAAATGAATTACTGTAATTTAATTACTTTTCATGGTAATTTGTAATTGTAAGTAATTACTTTCGGCTAAAAGGAATTCTAAATGTAAATTAATTACTTTCTAGCGTCAGCCATTGCGAAATTTCAGGCACAATTACAATTACTTTTGCAAAACTTTGCGGCGCCGACAGAACCTCACTGAAAGCCTCAGCGCTCGCACAAGCGGCCTACCTCTCGGTGAAACACTCGCACAAAGACACGCATTCACACAAACGCACAAGATAAATAGCGTCGCATTTCTTGTTGTCTTGTTGCTTACACTGCGGGCTGAGAGGCAATCCTCTTTGGAGCCTACTCCAACGGCGCCGTGTTGCGCCGTCTGCTGTGCGAGCAGAAAACACTAGGGTAACCATGCCAAAATATATTTAAAAAAAATAGAGCTTCAGCTTTCAGCCGAGCTTAGGAATTTTAATTGTCTATAAAGGATTCTTTTATTGTTTTTTTGCCAGTTTTTTATGTCTCTCTTCCAGTACTGGCGCATATCTGTGTTTTTGTATAATTTTCAATTTCATTTCCTGTTGGTTTTACTTCGGATATTATTTGCATAAGCATTTTGGAGACTGACCTCGCACCTTTGAATATTGTCACCAATGGTTCGGGAGCCCCGATTCGGTTCTTATATATTTCTGAGCCATTATAATTTCACATTAACGTAAACATTTACGATACCATGATGTTTGTATGTGAATGCGGTCGTATTAGCGCGTGTGGATTTTAGTTTTATATTAACATATGTAAATTATTTATATATGACTAATTGTCGCACTTTTATTTGTCAGGCTAACAAAAGTCTGTCAACACAATTTTTTTCTTTGGCGATCTGGCGTCTTCCAGCATATGGATTAATTTATTCCTATTTATTGAAATATAAGAACGTCGTACTTCATTGCCCCAAACTGTCAAGCTCCATCATGAATTTAACGAAATACATAAAAGGAAAGTACAATACGTGGCATTTATGCTGCGATGCTTAAGCCTCCGCAATCATTGGGCAAGGAATGAACAAATTTGTTGCATTTTATACAACTTGTTTAAAGTTATATGGTCCAAGTCGGGTCGCTCTCAGAAATAAGTAATTGTAAAGTAATTGCATTACTTTTTAAAGGTAATTTGTAATTGTAATAATTACTTTTAACGTAGTAGTAATTTTAATCGTAGTTAAACTACTTTTGAAGCAAAGTAATTGTAATTGTAATTAAATTGCATTTTGAAAGTATTTTACCCATGCATGCTCGAAACCTCCGTTGGAGAACATTGGAGGGAATCCAGACACGTGTTCATTTTGTGAGATAGTACGCCTTATATCCTCCTAAACGTAAAGAAAATGAAGAAACGACATGGTTCCGCTTGTGTCAGGGAGCGCTGGAAAGACCATTACTCAGGAATGACGGCGAATGAGAAAGAAAAACGAAGCAAATCGTACTTGGAAGCCAACCCCCCTTGTCAAGATGTGTTATAGGATAAGACTAAACCCCTGTCACGCTCTTTAAAGTAAAAGCTTGCACAATTAACAACTGCCAGGTGCCGCGCATGCGTGTTTCGACTACCGACGCAAGGGGTCGAGCCTAGGACCAAGTCTCCGGTGTAACGTTATTTTAGGAACAGTATGCCCCTCTCAGTCTGGGATTGCGACAGACGGTGGGAGGGTGAAGGAAAGGGTCAATTTTTGTTCTTTTTCATTTTTTTGCTCTCTCAGTGAGCCTAGCTCCCCGTTACACAACGAGCTCAGGTTAGAGGCAGGAAACAGTCTATTCAGAGTTCGGAGTATACCGACTGTCGAAATTGACGGAATTCTCACAAGCTATCCTTAAGATTTCGCCGCAAAGTAATAAATAACAACTCCGAGTTGTAAAACTTCAAGAAGCGAGCTTGGCGACACACCATGCCAATGATGTTGCAAACAGTAAGTAACAATAGTATTGGTGGTGGCAGGACCTGACAGCGGTTCTCAAAGCGGAAGGAGGGGTTGGAATGATGGTATGAGGAAGACAAACGAGCAGCGACTGCTGAACTTAAAACAAAACCCCTATCTCCCAGAAAAAAAAAAAAAAAAAAAAAAGTCGACAAGAGTAGCAACAAATTTGTCGACTATCAAAAACACCAAAGACAAAACCGCAACAGAGTGTATTTTACCCGTTTTGGGTGTTCGTCAATCGTACATATCTTTTTTGAAGATATAGCGTTTTCATGTAGTATGCCTACATTGATTAAAATATACGCGTACAGAAGAAGCACTTCTTACGAAACTCTGTGCTCGCCATGATTTCCAGTTGCCCCCTCTCCCCTAGCCTGCTTTTTAGCGTTGGCCCTGGCAAAGTGGAAAGAGGGAAAGGCTTTGTGGGAAGAGCCTGTCCTGCTTTTCGTTAACCTGTAACAGAATAAAGTACAGCATTTTCGGGACCCGGTGTGTAATCCAGTGATGTAATTTTTTAATACATTTTGTTTCTGAAGGAGTACGTCTGGTGTGTAGTTCATACGTTATACATTCTCGCACATAGCACAAGTTAAGCAATGCTCTCTTTATTAGCTCACAAAGAACCTTGTATTAAACACAAATCACGATGAAAGGGACACTTAAGTGGATTTTCAGATTGTCAATTAATGGTGAGAACTCGATCCACTGCCTCTAAGCATCCTAAAAAAGAGAAAAAAAAATGTTTCGCACTTGTGAATGGTCGATTTCCTCATTAAAAATCTAATCAAAGATTGTGAAACGCCCCTGTCTCTGCGCCTTTTATAGATACCAAGGGGCGCCGTCGGACGGCGTTTTGTAATAATAATTGTTGTTTTACGTCTCCTACACCCAAATGTTTGACGTTCTTGTCAAAATGTAATGCACAACGCGCCGAAAAAGAATAATAATAAAATCGTTCCGAATGTCGACCCAATTAACTATTGTCATCTTTACCGCTCATTCACACTGGAAGCGGATCTGCGTTCGTAAAGCGGTTGCGAGCGCGGTTGTATAAAGATCCAGTGCAATTGCATGCGCACTCGATGACATCGAGAGCGCGTGCAATTGTCCCGGATCTTTATACAACCGCGTTCGCAACCGCTTTACGAACGCGGATTTGCTTGCAGTGTGAATGAGCGGTTAGAGAGGTAATGGAAACCCGAAAGTGCCATCTGGTCCCCACCTCCCCCTTTTGTGAAGTTACTAGGACGTCTGGCCATCTCGAACAGGTCCTTGTTAACCCAACAAACAATAGGTAATTAAAAAAAAAAAAAAACAAGCTTATAAAGAAGCACTTGAGTGCTTCTTTAACATACTGTGTCACAAAATTGGAGACTGCTCGTCATAATGAGCAATTGTACAAAAAAAAAAAATCACTGCGTGGTTTGCATTTGTAGATACTCAAGAATTTAAACCACTCAAGAATTTAAACCTTGAAGAATGTATAATCGGCGGACTATTCTGCGGAAACTACGGGCTAAACTAACCTGTGATCTTTCATACGCATCACGCCACGCCGATTCGATGAAGGCACGCTGAAACAACGATCGCCCTGACTTGCTCAGACGCAAGTACTCAAGCCTGCAGGAATTAAAATTGCTCTCATGTCGCAGCGGTCCACAGTTCGCGTTTTTCTTAACGCATTCCCGAACTAAATTTTAACTGTTCGCAAGGCGTTCAAAGATGCACCTGCGTGGCCTGTGGCTATATCCGCCCAAACTGTCGAGCAAATGACGTGTTTTCCATTGCTTCCCTTCTGAGCCAGTAGCTTTAGTAGTGCAGTACGAAACGTGTGTGACCAAGAAAACGTAGCAGTGACTCGCATCGATTTGTCCTGAATCTTGAATGAATGGTTTCTTCTTGAAAGGTTTTTTTCTGTAATTTTCGTTTCTCCATTACAGTAAAAAAAGACAAAACCGAAGAGTAAACAACCTCTATCTCAATATTTCTTGCCAAAGTGAGGTTGCGCATCTCGCAACTGCAGGTGCCAATTTTTAATAAAAAACGTTCTCCCGCTGAAAACATAAAGAAAACAAATTGGCAACGACTTTTATTCTTAGTCCTACAATGCATAAACTGCAGTATTTAGGGATCGATCCTTTTAAATATTTTACGAGACATGAAACCGTCGTTTCAGGGATTAAAAAAGAACCTTCTTTTTTATCAATATCCCCGGTGCATAGAGCGGGCAACCTGGGTGCATAGGCCCCACATGGCGTCAATTTCCCCGCTAAATTTAACGGGAAACCATATAGGTTTGTAGATCACGTGACGTCCATTTTCCTGATAGATTTAGTGGGAAAATGGTATTGATGTATGTGTCACGTCTGGTCAGGTCACGTCGCGTGAATTTCCCCGTGCTAAATGTTGCGGGAAATCTAAGGTGTTTAGGCCACGTGGCATGAGGTCACGTGATGTTTTTACGCTAAATTTAGCAGGGAACTAAATTGGAGTATAGGTACCGAGATGTCAGGTTACTTGTCATCACATTTCCCTGTATTTAGTGGGGGAAGTGAATTGGAGTAGAGGGCACGTCACATCCAGCCACCTAACGTTAAATTTCCCGTTAAATTTACCGAATAAACGGACTTGGTGTAAAGGTCACTTGACGTCAGGTCACGTGATGTCAATGGACTCTACGTGACCTAAACACCAATTCATTTTCCCCGCTAAATTTAGCGAGAAATGCACGGACGAACGGACGGACCGAATTTGGCGAAAGGGGTGTTCCGATAAGAAGTATTTTATGCTCAAAAATAAGAATGGACAGACAGTTTGAGCGATGTGGTTGGCACGAGGCCGGGGATGTCCAGATCAAAATCAGAGACGTCCAACGACCTGACATGGGAAATTCACTTTTAAACGATTTCTATCTGTAGAAGCAGTTGTCCGTAATTGAAGCAACTGACCTCGTTTAAGGTGACGCGCACATTACTGACGGATTGTTTATTGGTTTTGCTCTATCTCGAAGAAACACGCTTTCGTTGTGCACTGGGTTAATTTGCCGGTTAAACGATCCTCGAGGAAGTACCGCGCCCCCTGCTTATCATAACGTTGATGGCTTTTGTTTAGAGCTCAAACTAGGAAATCAATAGCTGCCAGATAAGCACCCACCCATAGTTCAATCCTATTGTGCGCCGGGTTCCGAACAAATAAAGATGATTAAATAATTGTGACAGTAGCCAGAAGCTTCGGCAGAGCAATCCGGAAGCGCGTATGCCGTAATGCAGCTTCATTATTCTTCGGTGATTGATTGTCTTTACTGAACTGCTTTGAAAATGCTTTATCCATAAAAATGCCGAGAGTATGAGCAAAAGCTAATCTTTTTTCTCGCTAAAAGGAACTTCTTATTTTTTTTAGCGTATGGTTTAATCGCTTCGTCTGCCATGTGTAGACTTTTCGTATTCGACGTATCGATTTTAGAGCAAAACAAACATTGAAAGGTACTATTTGAAAGGAAAATAAATATAAACCACCACCCACGCACCACAGAGATCTACAAGCACATCCACTGTATTAACTATTGACATCGGCGAGACGCTTTTATCTGGCTAAGAGTGCACAACACTTAGTCTCTACCAAAAGGCCAGTTTGTTTTCGGATAAAATTGACAAGATTGGACACTTTATTTACGTCAAAATACGATGGATGTAAAATTTCCTGGCGTAATTTGACAGTTAAAGTAGAGGCATGCAATAGTTAATTGCACCAGCATTTAACTGTCTCGCTCTAATTCTCAGACTATTTGATACGCTGAGTTAAGGGCACGCTGTTTAGCACCAGGCCGATTTAATAATTCATTGATATACCACTCGTGAAAAATAGCTTATCAGGTTTCAAAGGTTAGAGGGCTCCTGAAACCAGTAGCTATTCAGTTCGACGTGGAGCTATCGGCTCTTCGCATGAGTGTACAGTAGCAAACGATTATGAAAAACGTCCAGGCGAGCGCGTGGCTTTGCAGACCTCAAGTGCCATCTAACGGAAAACAGCCGAGTTATCATCGACGCTATTGTGTGTACGAGAAGCACGTCGCAAATGTCACCCGTTCACGCAATTGTCTCGATAATGACTCGGCTGTCTTCCTTTAGATGGCACTGTAGGTGTCCGCCGCTGTACGTTTATGTACCTGTATCTACATTCGTATGTGTGTTTTAGTTCGGGCTGGCCACTTAATCTATTAACCTGCTGATTAATGAATTAATACTTTGATGGCGATTAAGTTTTTAATCGGTTAAATTTTGACTAATAAAACTTTTTTTTCTTTTTTTTTTAAATCAAGGCTTTCACTACACAGATGTGGACGGGTACACCCGTAAGAAGGTACATTCAGGTCAAATTTTCTTCTGAACTAAACTGTAGGGGCGAGATTTCCAACTCCGAACAAGTGGAGAAGATTATGCAGCGTCCCAGCAACCTCAACGCCGTGCGAGTGTCCGTTTAGCGCAGCTGAGAGTGTTGTACATAATCGAGGAAGTTCGTTATTGCCGGTGAATATCAACGAAGCTCTTTGTTACTGCGGCTGAAGTCATAATTTATGAGTGTGAGTGTCTGACTGTTCTCAACTACACTTCAGGGTTGATCTAAACACAGAAATTGTACATTCCGCTGTTTATCACACATTCGTGGGCAAAACATGTAATTTTGGCTTTTTAAAACTTTTATACGTTGGAATGAACAAAACTGATTAATTTATCGATTAAAGGGCGGCGATCAACCAGGCTAATTTTTTTAGTCGACGCCCAGTCCTAGCTTTATTGCATGTGGGCGTGTGCGCACATATGTGCTTCCGCGTGCGAGCGAGACTGTGTCCGTGTTTTGTGGGCACGTGTGAGTGTGCTCACGCGTGCGTACACGTCTGCATATTCGTTTCGGTGTGTTTTGTTGTACATGTGTATATGTACTGCAGATATTCGCGAATCTTCGAGAAGGAAAATACCTCTGATATATATAGGGTGAGGTTATTTTATACTGATCAAAGCATAAGAGAAAGTAACTCGGATATGATGTTTTTTATATTATTTTTGCCATCAGGCTAAATTAGGGACCACGGGGAAACTAGAAAAGACGAGAAATAGGTGACTTATCTACTTTTTTAACTAAAAAAAAATATTAACTTTTTTTCTAGGGGGGGGGGGGGGGCGCTATGTGGTAAAAAATTGTACGCTCGGCCTCTGTACCAACGACGACAAGAGAGTAGGGCAGAGACGTTATGCAAAGAAGCTCTCGCCTGGGGAGCTCGTGCCTAGGAAAAGATGAGAACGACACATCAGATCCAACTGTTTTGTTGCTTGTGCATAGTGTAAATAAATGTTTGCTCTAACATAACTGACGACATTTGGTGCCGAAACCCAGGAGTAACGACTGTACAAAATGAATCTGGTATACTCTATTTCACCTTATGATGTACCGCAGGAAAGGCTACAAGCGCGAGCTCCTTGCTATGGGGCAGATCTCGGCGGCACAAGCTCTCGTGCGTTGCGGACAGTTGCCAACGCTATGAGCTCACGCTTCTAGCCTTCGCTGCGGTACAACATAAGGTGAAACGGAGTATAGACCGCCGAAATATCCATTGAACGACACAGGCAAGCAACGTTCCACCGAGACAAGACTGAAGGATCACGGACCTTAAGAAAAGAAGGAACACTCTGAGAACGCAAGCAACGAGACTCTTCATCTCAGCGAGGCAGAGGATTTACTTCAGCCCACTACGCCGGTCATCGAGGATGTGAAGATTTTGATCGATGACCTAAACCTTGCTCGAGACCAACTCAGCCCCGCAGATGCCGCAATCGAGCCTTTGATTTTCGTAAGGGACGTAGAAACGAAGTTCACGCATGTCCTAAACTATAGCAACAAGGTCGTCACATGTCTCACGAAGCTCAGAAAGAAGGCGAAGGGCGCGGAGAGCAGCCAACAGGCAAGCAATTCCTCGAAAGACGATCGGAAAGCACCACCGGTAAAAGCGAAGATCAAGCTCCCAAAATTGGAAGTTATTAAGTTCAACGGCCACCGGAGGAACAGGCAAGGCAAGCACACTCTAAAACAAAAGGGTGTAGCCATTACACTCCTTGTCATATATATGACACCGAAAACTTCAGTTCGACGTACATCACACCCACGTCGAACTGGCTGCCTCAACTTTTGCAAGAGGGTTGATGACGGTGCGATGTAAAATATTAAACAGCTAAAGTACGTATCAAAGTCTACACAAAAAAAGAAAAAAAGAAACAGGTTTTGCAGTAGAGACAACAAAACCCCGATAACTTTATTTTGCAGTTAGTCTCACTTACATTAGCTATTTTAATACGTTGTACAACTCGGCCCTCAAGGCGCTCGTGAAATTTGGTGGCGTCGGTTCATCGTCAGTGAGCTGTACGTCCAACTGAAGTTTTGTGGTGTCATACATGTGAAAAGGAGTGTAAGAATATACCGTTTTTTAGTGTGCATTCTTGTAGCAGTTTAAACAATCATCCACGACAATCCGGAACTGACACCATCGGAAAACGTTAATTACCCGAGATCGCTGCTGACCACAG
Organism: Ixodes scapularis; assembly: GCF_016920785.2. Lineage (NCBI taxonomy): Eukaryota > Metazoa > Arthropoda > Arachnida > Ixodida > Ixodidae > Ixodes > Ixodes scapularis. Next base: position 177,596,283 of record NW_024609835.1, read on the forward strand.
ATGGATCAGCTGCCATCGAGGGACTCCAGCCAACCGCTCAGTGCTACGCGGATACGATAGACCTTCTACAGCAGTGGCTCGGCAAGCAAGAGGCTCTGGTACACGACCACATAATAAGTCTGATGGACATCCAGAAGGTACCACCACAGGGATATGACCGAATCCTGCGTCGGTTGTACGACAGTGTTCAGGCACACATCCGGGGACTTAGAGCACTGGGTGTGGGCGAAAAATCCTACTGTGCTGTGCTTTACTCGATCATTCTGAGAGCACTCCCGTGGAACAATCTCTATGGAGTACAACCGAGAAGTGTCGTCGGAGTACACCGGTAACGCCACCGCAGCGACGGACGCCGGTTCCAAGCCTCCAGCAGAGCATGTACACCTGAAAGCTCTGCGTACTCCCCTAAAATTTATTCGAATCGAGGTGGAGAGCCGCGAAAATACGTCAAATGAACAAGACGACGACATCTGCGGTAATCCCATAATTGTTCTCCTTCGAAGCATGAACGGTCGGAGAGGCCCCAAAACTATACACCAAGCCTCATCAGTCAATGGCGGCCGCACTGCATCGCGCGGCCAAGGACTCTGAATGCTTTCTGTGCAAATCCAAGACGCATGGCACTTTAGACTGCAGCGCCAAGATAGAGCTGCCTGAAAAGAAGTGCAGGTTACAGGCCGACCAAACCTGGGTGCATCAAGACTAACCACGCCGCTAGAATGTGCCAAGGCACGCCGTGCTGCACAAGGTGTCGGGGACAGCATGCGCCTACAATGCGCCTACAACCCCGATTACATACCGGGACGACCTTTCGAGGCCAACGAAACACGAAAAAGAAAGCATCGATCAGTATTCAGGTAATTGGAAATAACAGCGAGCCGGCAGTGTAATTGCAAACGGTGACCGCATGGGTCGAGAACAAAAACATAATAAGACTACCTCGAACTCTTTTTGACAGCGACAGTAAATGCTCATTCATTAAGGAGGAGGTGTCCCAAAGACTCGTTTGCGAACTGCTTGGAAGAGATCCTCAAGTTCGGCGTGTGCGGGGGCAAAAGAACCGAGCGTACGTTTCGCAGGGTGCGTGTGACTATGCGGGATCAACGGTACAGCAATTGATGTAAGATCGACGCACTCGAAACACCTACCATCTGCGAACAGGATCTCCCGATCCCCAGATGAAGCCATCATCACGACTTTAAAGGAAATCGACTGCCCCGTAGGTGACGATATGATACGATTGGAACATCGCGACGTCGACATCCTGCTGGGGTCGGATCACTACGGGGGTGCACGCTGGAAATATTAGCCGATTGAGAGGAAGCTTGACTGCAGTGGAGACGGCGTTTGGATAGGCAGCTCATGGATGGACAGGGTCAAGTTCCGCGGTTGTTAGTAGCTTCCAGGTGGTCGTGCTGAGAACGGCAGTGCAAGGGCCCGAACCCATGCCAAGCCTCAAGCAATTCTGGGAACTTGAGGACATGGATATCCTCAACGCATCGTTGGACGATCCTTCGGACAACGGCATAATGCGAGACGTCGAGGGTAGGATTGCCAAGACCCATGGGAGGTACGAAGTCGGCCTTCCGTGGAAGGCAGACGTCAGGTTGGCAGACACCGTGTAGGTCGCTTGAAGGCCACAGGAGAACTGTCAAGGCGCGACGTGGCACCACTGGCTGGGAAAGGAGAACCCCGCCGACCTCATAAGACGAGGTGTGACCGCATCTCGATTGGTCTGCACTCCGCTCGGGTGCTCGGGGCCCAGTTGGTTCCCACTGCCAGCAAAAGAATGCACAAGGAGTAGCGCGAGGAGCCACCTCGAGATAAGCTCAAGAAGAGAGGACAGAGAGGTGACGTGGTAGACATTATTTCAACATCATCTGCATCGTTGCTCGGCGTCACTCCATTCAGCTGTGCTTCAAGGCACAACCGAATAACAGCGTGGATGTCTCGCTTCCTTCGCAATGTCAGGCCAATGAAAAAGCAATTTGGGCAGCTGACTGCAGAGGAAATCCAAGGAGCGAGAGCATTTTAGCTAAAAGAGGCACAGCGATCGGCGTTTGCTGCCGAGCTTCCATGCGCCACCAACAGTACCGAGACCCTGTCTACTTCTCCTTTACGAGACTTCAGTGCTTTTATCGACTAGGAGGGAGTGCTTCGCATAAGAGGTGGATTTCGATCGAACAACATGAAATGTGATTAACAAAACCTCATCGTACTACCAAAACAGCATCGATATTCCACGCTACTCGCGATCGATGCTTACCGTTGGGTGCTATGCGAGAATGAGATACGCTATTTTCCGGATCCGCGAGAGGTATTCGATATATCGTGGCCAAGAGCTGGGGAAGGAGGTGCAGCACGCGTGCGTGACGTGCCAGCGATTTAGCGCTATTCCGGCGGGTGCGCCAACAGGACCTTTGCCGTGTACAAGAACGACGCAGGCTGAACCTTTCGAGGAAGTCGATGTAGATTTTGCAGGGCCGCTGTCATACCTGCAAAGGGGGTCACCCTTAAGTCGTACATCACTTTGTTCACTTGTGCGGTGACGCGGCCGGTTTAACTAGAGCTCGTACCCTACATTTGGACGAGAAGATTTCTTCTGGCTTTCAGGAGCTTTGTGTCACGAAGGGGACTGTGCCGCATCATCTACTCAGACAACGCACTAATTTTCAAGTGAGCCTCGAGAGATCTGGCCGAACAGTGATAGCTCTTTCGGCACTCAGAAATGGTGAATCACTTCGCTGGTGCGACCAGTGTGTGGCATTTTATTTTCGAGCGTGCGTTTTGCTAGAAAGTGTTCTACGAGTGACTGCTTCGACCGGTGAAGATGAGACTAAGAAAAGACGCAAAAAAATTGTTCACGCTTCTGTGTGAAGTTGAGGAGATGCTAAATTCACGCCTCACAACTTTCGTTTCCAATGAGCTCTGGGAAGGCCAGCTGCTCACACCGGCGAGCTCTTTCACGGAACGACGGCGAACAGCATGTCCAGTGGCTGAAAGAAAAAACTTCGAGGCGTCTCCGGAGGTGTGGAAGTGTGAAGGTGTGGTTTTCAGGTTTGGAAACGAAGGAGAGCGTCCCTCTGTAGATTCTGCAAAACGTGGAGGTGAGAATAGCTGGGAGAGCTTCCATGTGCCCATGAAACAAAAGGGCTACAATCGCCACGTATGGAGGTAGGCCAGTTCGTCCCGCTGAAAGAACAGCTTCCACGCTTACTCTGGAAGATGGGAAGAGTTGAAAGAAAATTTCCGTGAGTGGAGACGAGGAGATCCGTCCATGTATAGTACGCTGAACAAGGGCAGTCTTCTGAAAATACCAATTCAACTTCTCTAGCGGCTTGCGATAACGGAAATTCAGAATGGGGTAACACCTATTCCGTGGGGAGGCTGTTCCAACGATCAGTTATCGAAAGCGAGGAGGTGGAGAGAGGATGTTTTCAAAAGGAACTCGTGCCTGGGGAGCTCGTGCCTCGGGAAAAATGAGATCAACACGTTAGACCAAGGAGCCTTGTTGCTTGTGTATACTGGAAATAAATGTTTGATTCAACGTACCTAACGACGACTACCAGAGGTTGCTACAACTTCATTATGGCCCAATTTTAATAGACATGCACCACAAATGACAATTTCAAAACCTACTGAAAGTATTTTTGTTTATTAGCCGTCTAACTAAACAATACCGTGTGATCGCTTCAGCTTAATTCCAGACGCAGCCGATGCTACAGGCGCGAGCATGTGGCCCTGAACAGTGCTCGCACTGCACGAGCGCACGTGCTTGGCAGGGACGCTGAAAGCCCGGAGCTCGCGCTTGTAGCATCGGTTGCGTCTTGACTTAAGCTGAAACGAAGTATAGTGGCCCCGTGGCCAGCGGCCCTCAAGTTGTCTAAGGAATAAAATAACACTGATGAAGGTTTATTATTTTAAAATGTTGTTACAGTGAACTAGAATATAGGGACAGTGAAAAAGCGTCGGCAGCGCCCCATCGGCTGTGTGCAGCCAGAAGTGTAGACTGCCGTGAGTGGCGCTGTTGTCGAAATCCGGAGGAGGTGGCTACTGTAACTTGAAATATGACGTCGCGTACGTTCTCAGGTGGTTTCTGCGGTGTCTATAGTCGGTTTTCGCAATTTGTTTTCGTGAATGCCAAGTCCTTGGCATTGTGATTACATAGGTTCGAGTCTTATCACCAAGCAATGAAAACGAAGAAAAAGAAGGATGCGCACCGCTACGCGCCAGCGTGTAAGACTGGTTACCCCGGTTTTCACTACATTGCCTAAGTAAGCTTTAAAAATAAATTTATAGACACTGAAACGCCCATAAAGCATACATAGGCCACACTAATGAACTCTAAGATTAAAAACAGCTACGCTTGGCGCGAACTTCGCTGGCAGGAGTGCTCCGGAATCGAGCACCAGCGCTACACGAAGCGCCTCACCTGAAGAACGGCTACTTTCCCCTACTTCTATCCTACACTCTAAAAAAATTATGTGCGTATGCTTTCACGCACAACGCTCAGAGAGCCAATCAGCACAACTAGCGGAGGCAGCTCAGCAAATGATGATTTCGAAACATATGTTTAGACCAAAAAACGCAGTCTGAATTGTGAAATTAGGCAATGCAAAACGTCACGCTTGCATTGCTTAATGTCACAACTCAGTCTGCGTTCTTTGGTCTAAACAGATGCTTCGGCATCGTCATTCCCTGAGCTGCCCCCGAAAGTTGCGCTGATTGGTTCTCCGAGTGTTGCGCGTGAAAGTATACGAACATACTTTTTTAGAGTGTAGTTCACTGTAATATTGTGGTCCTCCTTAAGAGTAGAGAAACACATAGCCCGCATGCATATTATACTGAAGGCAAATATATGGGCATAATCGTATCAATAATTAGCCTGAATCAAAATGCCGTAACAGTTCAAAGTGAGACGCACTTGATAAACATCTGCACTCTAAAAAAAAACAAAAAAAAACAACCTCGCGTCTACTTTTACGCAAAACACTTGGACAGCCAATCAACGCCGATACATATGTTTAGACCAAAAAACGCACTCTGAGTTGCAACATTAAGCAATGCAAAACGTCACGCCTTGCATTGCTTAATATCACAACTCATGCAGACTGCGTTTTTTGGTTTAAACATGTGTTTTGGCATCGTCATTCGCTGAGCTGACTCTGCTAGTTGCGGCGATTGGCTCTCCCAGTGTTGTGTGGGAAAGTAGACGCACGGGCGTTTTTTAGCGTGTGTAAAACAAACGAACGTATTCCGTGCCATCGTGGGCTGCCCTTGTTTACTCACGCTCGCCACTACTCCCGATTACGAAATGCATTGCAGCTTGACGTCTGCGCTTCGCCGCTATCGAACGGATCGATTAAACACAAACACACACACACACACACACACACACACACACACACACACACACACACACACACACACACACACACACACACACACCTGACGCATTGCCAGGTGGCTCGTGTTGCAACGAAGCAAAACGCCACAGCGAAAACGGGCCAAGGGTTGAAGTATGGGTTTCCGCCAGACGCTTTAACGACGTGCAGAAGATCCCCCTAGTCATGGGAGATGCATCACGGCGCACACATGGCTTGCGCACCATACTCTAAAACAAGGTCTGGAATTCACTTTTTCTGTAGAACCAGGGAATCCCGGCAAAAAATAAAAGGATCCCAGTGAATGAAGAAGCTTGAAATAAGATTATACCTCGTTTTGACTTCAAATCTGGCCACAGCCTATTCGGTGCGCAAGTTCGTCTGCTTCTTTTTCAGGGGTCGTGGTGATGTCAGAACGCCGTGCTCGAATTGGTTCAGATTGCAGGATTGTGGGTAGACCCCAAAGTAAGCTGCCTTCAGGTCTACTCACTATCCTTCAATCGGAGTCAATCGGAGCTCGGTGTTCTGACGTCACCACGACCCCTGAAAAAGGATTTTATATGTGGTAGGTCAAAACTTGTGATAAGGAGATCAAGCAAAGTTGAAGAAATCAGAGGTGATTCTTGGGGGGGGGGGGGGGGGCGTAATTACATCGTGACAACCACGGTTATTAATCAGCCCGTCCATTTCTCTTTTGCTTGGGGTATCGAAAAGCATATTTGTGTTAAAATTTCTCCCAGGATAATGTTATGCTTGTTCTCATTAGCGTAACTAAAATATGTGACATGTGTCTAGAAAAAAAAAAAGAACGATGCTTTACATGAACCCGGCGGTCTATAAAATGAAGAGGTCATGTTGTGATCCACAAGCAAAGATAACCCTTCAAAATCTTTAATCATGGAGGAGAAATCTTCAACCATTTCGCAGCTAGTATTTTTCCTAAACATTTGATCTGTTTAAAAAAAAATTGATCTTATACATCGGCAAGTCAAAAACGTTACTTTCGTTAGTATACCACGTCTCTGGTGACATAATAACGTCGAACAAAAACAAAACTCGTCAATGAGAAGAGCAAGCTCCACAGTTCTGTTTCAAGCTAACAAGTTATTTAAATGAATACATTTGTAAGGACCGGAATATTCTTGTCGATAGTCCGTTGCAATTCAAGAAGGTAGGGCAAAAGTAAGACGGGCCAGGGACGAGGACGCAGGCGGAACGCTGGAGAAGAGAGGGGGAAACCTCCTTCTCACTTTAGCGTTCCGTCTGCTTTCTCCTCTGCGGTCCGTCTTACCCTCGCCCTTCGTTCTTGAGTTGAAGTTCAGGAGGAATAAAGTAATTTGATACTCGCATAAAAAAAAAAAAAAGGGAACGGACGCAAAAAGCAAGAATTACAAAAAAAAAGAAAAAACAACTTTCGCCAAGTGTTCCAAATCCGCCTCGCACTTGATAACAACAGCTTCGCCGCCTTACTTTGAGGGCTGAAGTGCTAGTTTTGCCGTTTCGGCGTGCGCCGAGTTGCCCGTTGTGGCGTGTTTGCCTTTTCCCGTGTTTTTCATTTGTTTTGGAAGTTGGTGTGTGTTGAGTTGCGTCGGTCCGCCGAACAACGAGTCGACAGCTTCCGACAGTGCCACGGCCGCATCGTCCGTCGGATCCCCGGTCTTCGGTGAGCTCGGCAATTTTCTCTAGGCTTGTCTCGGACAGTCAAGATTTTGGTTTCCTTCTTTAGTTTTAGCTCCACCGAAATCTTGTTTCCGGTTGCATTGTGTCGGATCTCAGTTAGAAGTTTACGGTTGTTTCTCTTTGGTGTTGTTTGGTGGATTTTTACTAAAAGCGTGTGTGTGGGTTGCGGGTTACATACACTTTGAGCCGAGAGTTATTCTTCGAGGCAACGAAGCCCGAAAGCTTGTTAAAGATTTTTTTTTTCCAGCTTTCTAGCGTATTGCCTGTCGAGTTTATTAATTTATTTATTTCTTTTTGCCGTGCACGGCTTTTTACCGCTTAATAAATTTTCTCTTATGTTTTTACCTTTTTGTGTTGTCGCTCCTCCTCCAGACTTTACACCGGACATGAACCTATCGTCGCTGACCTGTCCGAAACTCGCATTTCTATTTTTTTTGTAATGTATCGTTTTATAGGACAGTTAGAGTTTTATTTGTATGTATTTACCTCAGCCTGTGACACGAAGAAGGCAAGAGCTGAACAAGCTCCCCACGAATCTTTTTCAGAGCGTGCAGCGCCGTTCGCTAAAGATTGCCGGAAACATACGCGTAGGCTCGTGCCCCCCCGGGCCCGGGCCCAGATCGTTACCGAGACGCTGTTTACATGCCATGTAACGAGCTTCTATTAGCGGCATGTAAACAAAATAACGCCCACGTTGCCTTTATTGACAAAATACATGGGAAATGGAATCCCAGCGTGCTTTCGTTAGCTTCAATCTTCAGTTCTGGCGACAAGGTAACGCGCAGCACCCTCCCCCCCCCCCCCCCCCCCCCCTGGGGAGAGCCAACACCTCCTACACCTCCTAGAGAAGGAGGCCAGAGCGCTCTGAGAGGTTACGTCACAATGGCGGAGGAAGGAAGTCCATGGCGCAACTACGTGAGAATACGCTATCGACGTGAAAACAATGTCCCTTGACAAGCGGCGCGGTGGTGTTCGTTCATGCGCGTTTATCCGACATTAATATACGTTTTAAAGGCGCAGTCCTGTACAATTTATTATATATATATAATATAAACGTATTATATAACGCGCTACCAAGGTTGAGAGTACCAAAAATATATTTATGAGTATTCCCGTAACCGCGGGACTACGTGCAGTTCCGCAGCACCCCACACTTTTCGAAAGGACCGGCTGCGATGCTGCTGATGCCACATGGCTCCGATTCTGGTAAATTTACGTTGTGTGTGAGCTGCTGACTGTCTGAAAAGGAACGCTGAGACATCTCAGAAGGGAAGCAAACCGAAAAGAAATCCAGTCGTTGTCGCAGGGAGCGCACACCAGCAAGAGATAGGTCGACAACGTTAAGCCTTTCGTCGCCGCTGCTCTCGTGTGTGGTACTTTTGAGACTTGTTTCCCGTCGTATTTCTGTCATCACCGTAGTCTCGGGTAGTTTTTTTTTTGTGTTCGCTTGATACTACGGCATTTACGTGCATTCGTGAAACAAGTCCTGCTACGGTTTGAGTGACGTGTGACAACTAGCCAACGAAGGCTCTGGTCGACTAATCGATAGACCTCTCTCTCGACAAAGAGAGGCTTCTTGGAGTTCGTGTTCAAATGTGTTCGTCACGAATATTGTGGGACGTATGGATACGATCGACAGGTGAGAAACAACTTATTTACGGGCTTTCTAAGTTCATGTAGGACGCTAGTAAGATGCTGCAATCGTTTTTTTTTTAATCGCATGATAAATTGCAATTTTGTTCCTTGTCATTATTCGTATGCAGTTGCGTCGACATTTGTAAATATGCGCGCTAATCTAGTTTTCACTGGAAGACGAAAATCAAGTTTGTGTGATTATTGAAAGTGAGTTGTTTGTGGTTCTGTGTTTATTTATACGAAAGTTATTTTATTGCCTTTTCCGCGTTTATACTAGAATCTTAACTGTATTAAGGTGATAGTATTATTATATACAAAATAAGTTATGTTTTGTTCTAAGGCAGCTCGAGCCCATAGGGAGAAGTAAATTAGTAGACTAAGTAGTAAGTTTAGTACCCCTGCCACAGGGAAACGTTAATATATTTTCATTCAGTGATATAGGATTTAATCAGCTCGCGGTCTTGAGTGATTATACGAGCGCCGCAAGCGGATTTGTCGACCCTATAATGTCATTCGATCGAAATCACATTAATTGTGCCATGTGGTCGGGGTATGATGCAAGAATTCAGTGACTGCACGCGATAACGTCGCTTACATGATCGTGAGAAACGCTTGTCTTGCCTTGTCCGCGTTGACTATGTCTACCTGATTTTTAACTGTTCTGTTTTGCTGTTTCAAAATCACTGCGTGTCTCGCCATTTCGTCAAAGTATTTCTGTATAAAATATGCATTCCTACAACAATAATTGCATGACTCAATGTTTTCGACTTAAAACAATCACATTTTTCGATAGACGTCTTGTACGCATACCTCGTGCCATTTCGTACCGATTATTTAGCGGTGTAATATTTTGCTCGTGTAATAAAATGTTTTCTAGACCCGTTGCTATCGCAGCTTTCATTTTAGCTAATATGACACGCGTATGTGACTAAAAACGCGTTACGACGGTTGATCTACGCGCGTTGCATTCGCTTCGACGCGCGCCTCCGATGGCCTTCCTTTGCGACGTCACGAGAAGAGCACTACGGCCTTGTCTTCTAGGAGGTGTTGGAAAAGCTCAGCCTGCCCCCTGCCCCCCCCCCCCCCCCCCCCCTCCCGGGAAAATGGGAAGTCTACGCCGCTGGCCGGGAACGCCATGTACAACCGGTTGCAGCCGACGACAGAAGCAATTTCGGCGGCGACGGTGAGCAGGAAAAATCAGGCGAGCTATTACACTAACCTCATCGCTTTCTTCCGTGTCACGCGTAGATGCTGCTGGAGCGGATCTACCACGTGACAGGACTTCGAGCGCGGCTTTTGGGGAATTTGGGGAAAGGTCTATTCTCATGCATTCACCGAAGCATTTTCGAACAAATTTTCTAGAGCGCACTTGGATCTTCAAAAGTAGAAAGCAGACGAAACCGCACCTCCGCTGCTTTAATCAATCCGGAGTGTTGAACTGAGAAGGAAGCTGAGGGAAGCATAAACACTTTTCGCCGCATCCTCGGAGGGCTCAAGCGGTCCTTATTCGCATCTGGGGAGTGGTCCCTGCGGGGTTTTATAGCTGGGCTGGACCCGCACAAGTAATAGGAAAACCTGTCCCCTTTTTTACGATTTGGTGGCCCGCGCTCGGAACGTATAGAGCGCGGCCGCTGCCGCGGTTTACGTCGCTTTCAAAGTACGCCGCGTAGGGTGTAATTGTATGCGGAGCCTGTGCGGGAAACTGAGGCCCCGGCTTCTCGTGAAATCATTACCGTAAAAGGAATGCGTTTGCAGATGTCGCTTTCGTAAAACAAACTGTTCTTTGCGCGCCCGGAAACTTTCCTGGTCGTCTTGATAGTTTTTTTTTTAGTTCTCTGCTCGAAGCATCCGCTCGAAGCATCCGCTCGAAGCAGCAGGAACACGAGAGCAAGAGAAAGAGTTTATAAGGTATGGCTGTCACCTTTTTAAGACGTATACGTCAATGTGAAAAAGAAAAAGAAAAAATACATTGAACTTGGTTTTGTTCGGTTGGACTGCGCATGTTGTACATCGACGTGTGGTTTAGTTCTACGAAATAATCAACTATGAAACTATGAGTGGAAGTGTTGATTGGGCACTTCGGAGGTTTTAACAGAAACATTTTATTTAAAATGATTACCTGTAGCATAATTTATATTAAATTATATAACTCTTCTTTTTAAGTTATGTGACCTTGAGGAAGGGGTTTTTAAGAGGACGAAACTTCTTATCGTTTAAATAAGAATAGATGGACCCTGCTTGAGTTTTGTACATTTAATATAACGTGCATAATCAAAGCCAAAGTATGGAATATATAACGAAAGTTTATGAACAGAAACAGATTTCAGCTTCAAGTCACCAAAGTTATAGCAAGAATTTCACCTACCAAAGACCTGAACATATTGCGGCTATTATACGTGAACATTTGTTTTCCTGCTTTTGCCTTCACTTGTTTTTTTTTTTGCGACAAATATAACCATAATCAATCCCAATTATGGACTTTTATTTAAAACTATAATCTACCGAATTTGGCTCGACACAATATTTTACGGTAGAGGCTAAACGCTGCAATAGAAACGATTGTCTGTTACTATACTATTGTTCGAGCCGGAACTTCCCGTATAACATTTGCACTTATTTCAATATTTAGTGAATCTCACCAGGAACACATTATGAGTACTAGATTGTAGGGAAACCAAGGACATGCTTCCTGCGACCTCCGCTTGCTGCACACTCTGATTACTCCCTGAAGTCTGGAAAACACGGGATTTTCTGTTTTCCAGACTTCAGGGGTTTTGTCGCGACTAGTTCCACTTTTGTCTTTGTCGCCTGCGAATAGTTTGATGCTGCCCTTTCAGGACTGTCACGTTTACGTCTTTTCTACAGGTTTGCCAGCAAATTAATCACGAGGTTTTGAACAGTCTTGAATAAGCTACGTTTAAAAAGCAATTAGTTACAGTTAAAAACAGTTTGTCAAAAAGTATTTAAGCTACACTTACATTTACCTAACAATAAATGTAACGCCTTACAGTAAGAGTTGTTTCGTCATAGTTACTCAGTTACATCCAAGATACTCTCGTTTTCATTCTTTTAAATTTATCTATGAAGGCATTGATTACAACACACCATGACTACGATTTATATTTATTAGGACCTTTCAAAAGTCTTTCATTTCAATTCTTGAAATATATATTATTACCGTCGCACGACTTCGTTGAATCAAAGTGTTTGCTGCTTCGATACAAGATTGACTAAATAATAAATTATTTGGTTCATGTAACGCAGCAGCAAATACTTCACAGAAAGTTATCATCACTTAACTTTCCCCTTTTGATACACATCCTTTTCCTTGCCAAAGAGGCGCTCAACGGATGCGCTGGACGGCACTGCTCTATTCCGGCGTAAAAAGCTTTCCTAATGGTGGGAAAGTCCTTGAGGCTGGAGAGCGCTGTCGAGGTTTCAGCCTTCCATCGTTCCGTCACCATGCGGTAACTCAGTCGATAAAGTTTTCTCTCTTTCTCTCTCTCTCCAGAAATTGAAGTCGAAACTCACCCGAGCTGCTTGCGAAAATTTGGGGAAGAGACCTCCCGGCTGCGTATGCTCTTTTGCAGTGTTTGCATCAAGCAGTGAAGCTATCGCCACCTATATTCGACAAGGTCAAAATAGAGCTTATAGCCGGGCCACGGTAACACCTGCCGTTTGTCACTCATGACGGTTTCTCGTCTGAGCGATTACGGTTCATTACAATCCAAATGTTTTTCTTTTTTCTCGCGACATTTTTTATCTATTCCTCTTTCTCTTAGGAGCTCTCTTATTCCCCTTTCTCAACTAACAGGAGAGGGAGTACCGGTGAACAGATTGGTCCATTACAATAATCGGGAGGGGGGCAGAAGGCTAAACCATTTGGAATTGAATAAAGTGGGAAATACCGTTAGTATTAGAAAGGTAAAGAAAGGAGTAAACAAAAACAACATAAAGTTGTCTCTGAATGCGTTCAATTTTTCTTTTTAATTTCTTCTGGCGACACAGAACAAAAGATTGGACCATGGATCACGGAGCACGGCCCCTGAGAAAGGGCGAGTCGGCCAGTCGAAACATCATCTGTGGCTTCAGTCAGAGAGTGTCTAATGGCGGTAACTCGCTTTCGCAAAGAAAGCTATCGCCGCGACTGCTGCGGAATCGACGACAGAGGCTCTCGCACGGCGTTAAACAGTTAACCGTTGGGGGCCTACGCGTCCCGTGTTTCCGCGAGGTGGCTCTGACGCTTGGCTGGAGAGGCGAGCGTCAGAGCCACGAGGGCATACTGGGCGAATTACAGAACGGGTTTCGAAAACAAAGAAGGTTGGAGGACAATTTATTTTCTCTAACACAGTGTATAGAAATAGCGCAAAAAGAAAACAGACAGCTCTGGCTGGCATTTCTGGATATCAAGGGTGCCTATGACAATGTGAACCAAAGAAACCTGTGGGACATAATGGAGAACTTAAACCTAGATGAAGGACTAACAGCACTATTAAGGAACATTTACAAAGATAACAAGGTGATTATAACATGGGAAGGAAAGGCGACAGGGAAAATAGAGATAAGACGAGGCCTTAGGCAGGGGTGCCCGTTATCGCCTTTGCTGTTTATGTTGTATCTGAGAGGATTGGAGGATAGACTAGAGAAGAGTGGGCTTGGGTTCAACCTTTCTTACAGTAAGCTAGGCCAAAAAATTCAGCAATCCTTACCGGGATTGATGTATGCGGATGATATTGTACTAATGGCTAACAACAGGACAGAGTTGCAGGAATTAATGAGCATCTGTGGTAGGGAAGGAGAGGAATTAGGTTTAGAATTCAGTAGCGAAAAATCGGCAGTCATGATTTTTAACGAGGATGAAGTTGAGAGGCTGAAGATACAGAATATTACAGTTGAGAGAGCTAGTAAATACAAGTATCTAGGAGTATGGATATGTGATGGTGCAGAATATCTCAGAGATCATGAAAAGTATATAATAGGTAAGGGCAACAGAAATGCAGCTGTAATGAAAAATAGAGCACTTTGGAATTACAACAGGTATGAGGTGGTGAGAGAGATTTGGAAAGGGGTCATGGTGCCTGGCTTGACTTTTGGAAACGCAGTGCTATGCATGAAATCCGAAGTGCATGCGAGACTAGAAATAAAACAGCGCGGAGCTGGTAGACTGGCTTTGGGGGCACATTGCAAAACGCCAAACCAGGGAGTACAAGGAGACATGGGATGGGCATCATTTGAGAGCAGGGAAGCGGTGAGCAAGGTAGAATTTGAGGATAGGTTGAGGCAAATGGACGGGGAGCAATGAGCACGAAAGGTTTTCAGCTATTTATACATGAGGAGTGTAGACACAAAGTGGAGACAGCGCACTAGGAAATTAAGAGGAAAGTTTTTGGGCTATAGCGAAGATACGGAAGAGCAAGTCTCAGTTAAGAAGAAAGTTAAGGTCACAGAAAGAGACTGGTGGCTAGAGGGAATGCAGACAAAGACGGCTCTGGAAAGCTATAGATTAAACAAAAGAGTTATTGCCAAAGAAAGCATTTATGACAATTCTAGGGGAACCTCATTGCTGTTTGAGGCAAGAACGGGTGTTCTGCGAACCAGAACATACAGAGTGAAGTACCAGGAAATTGATACAGTGTGCACTGCTTGTGGAGAGGAGGACGAGACGGCTGAGCACTTGATACTCTACTGTAAAGGGCTTCACCCTATGCCTACCGAAGACAACATAGATTTAATAAAGTCATTGGGTTTTAGAGACAGCGAAGGGAGAGTGGATTTCAAGACTGTAGAGATTACCAAGCAAAGATTAAGTGAATGGTGGCAGAAATCGAGAGAAAACTAGGTATTTTCTTATCCACTGATGGCAAGGGGGTTTCATAGCCTCACTTTCTTTGCACTGCGGAGTGAATATAGATTTCACATTTGAATATTCTAAGCTTAAATGGTAAAACAAAATGGCTAGGTGGCGTAAGCTACCGCCCGATCCAAAGGGCTCAGCCGTATTCATCCATCCATCCATCCAGAGGCGGGGGTGTTCCATGAGGCCGGAAAATGTGAAGATGGGGCGAGAGAGTAAGGCAGAAAAATGTTAAAATAAGGCAAATGTTAATTACGCTTTTCGGCGCGATGAAAAAGGAGAAACAAAAGGAGAAAAAGTCTCCCTCCACCCCGCCGACACTTTGCTCTGATGAAAAAAACTTTTGAGTTCTTGTTTTATTTGGTCGTGTCCAATGTGGGGCCCAACCTGCGCATATGGTCTAACCCGCTGTAGTGTTCACAATATAGGGTCATTGTGTTTTTTTCGCAAAAAGTATCTTTGTATTTGAAGACACTTTTTAGTTATTTAAAAAAAAAGTATTGAAGTTATCATTACAGTTACTTAAAAAAATGTGTAGAGTTACAGTTAAATGTTACATAAAACGCAACGAGTTACAGTATCGCGACACAAGTATAACGATACCACCCAAGGCTGGTTTTGAGGGACAAAAAAAAATGCTCCATAAATAGTAATACTACCTTCAATTGTCCGAGCCAACCCGGCGGCGCGGAGGCGTTCGTCGAATAGACCTTTTTGAAAAGTCCATGCCAACGCCTGTCCGCCATTGCTCGATCAGGTAGTATGAGCTTGCATTGGACACGAGGTCTGCGTCAGCTTTCGGCGTGAACTCGGATCCAATCACGCGCTTCGTAATTGGCTCTTCGGCTCTCTCTCTCTCTCATTGACGAATCCCGCAATCTCATTGGCTACAGAGCGATAATGAGATGCCCGGGAATCGCCACAACCTGCGTTTCTTAAGCTGTCAGTGACCGCAGACAATTTAAGGCGTTCCTTAACGAAATCGACAAATGTAGAGCTGAGCGGCATGCCGGTCACGGCTACGTGTCGCCACGTTGGAGCCTTGTACACTAAAACAAAAGGCACCGCTCTCTTCGATTGCACACTTGAAGTTTCAAGAGCATCTATGATGTCTTTTCAATTTACCTCGCAAAACGGGGGTAACCATTCTGCCCGATCTTGTAGTTTGTGTGCAGGCCGCATAAGAGGAGTTTGATTTGGCTGCCGTATTATTGCCGTAAATATCAAAGTGTACAGTGTTTTTTTTTTTTTTCTCATTAGGATCGAATGTGTATTGCAACAGCAGTGCGTGAAGCTCTAAGTTTGTAAATTGGTCATTTCAAGGAGTCCCGTATTGTAAATTCAAGTCCCGGAGAGAACAGGTGATCTGCAAGCAGCGAACCACCTTTGCAAGCATCCGCGCTTCGAGAGCCAGTCTGGCCACCGTGGACGGAAAACGCTTTGTTTGGGTATGGTGCCTGGAACGCGCCTCCGACTGGTGTGTTCACCGCGTCCAAAAAAGTGGTCTTTCTAGTTAATAACAATGATAATAACAATGTTTATTTTCCACCATAAGATTGTGGCGATCAGGGAAAAAAGCTGTCAGGTACAGCTTGACGGGTCCCTGACCGCCTAATGACGCCATAGAATTGTAATGCTGTCGCCGGTCACGATCCTGGTGGTGGTTGATGTGGCAGACGCCTGTTCTGCGGCAAGTCGCTCTCCAATGTGACTATCCACGGAAACTTCGGTGGCCACAAGTTGAGCGCCGTGACGACAGCGACACTCCCGTTCGCTCGTGCTTTTCGCTAGCATTTTTAGAACCAACCGCCAGGATCGCGACATGCAACAGCATGGTACTTCGGCTTCTGTGACGTCATTTGTTGCCGCTTCAGAACCACTTTTAATGTATGGGAGGCATAGGACGCTAAACACACCAGTCGGAGACACACTCCAGGCACCACAATTTGGGCGCCAGTCTGGAAACCGTGGGTACGCCTCAGCAATGATTGACTATCAGACGGTCTGTCCACACCTGCAGCAAGATGACGGCGCCAAGGGGGCGTGCTTGAAAACGTCCATACTGACGGAATTCCTGCCGCCTTTTTATTTCACTCAAACCGACGGCACGAGTAGGTAGATAACTTTGCCTTTTGTGAATACATTTTTCCCTGCATCTAATATATGAATAACAATACAGGTAACCAACTAAATGGTCATATTCGGTTTATATTGGAATATTATATTTAGGAGGAGGGGGCGCTTAGATTTCGTCAATTAATTGTCGCAAACAGCGCGACACCGTTGGCGCAGATAAGCAATCGGCGTTTTTTCTTTTTAATTTTTTCTTGCTATAGGCGGGGTTATTATAAACACAAATAAAGCGATCAGTTGGGGCACTGACCTAAGCGGTAAATTTTTATGCCCGCCAATACCCTTTTGAAGTAAAATGCAAAGGAATGGCGATGTCGTGTTCGAGCTTACACCATCGCGCGGCGTACAAGGGTGATACTGTTTGAGCGAATAAATATCTTCTTTTTTCCGAATAGGGAGGGCTGTAATAAAAGAACACTAGTACTGTTGAATGCGTTTATTTCTGGCACTCACCTAACCTATAAAACATGGCGTCCGGCAATTCCTTTTTAACGCAACGTGCAAAAATGCCCTCCTGTCGTGCTGTTCTAAGAGTTTCGTGCAGGACACGAACTCTTCAATTAACAAACGGTGACCACAAATTTGAAGGCAATGACGGAGTTCAAATGCGCGGAAGCTAAACACAAAAGTCATTAAATGACCAGAAAAATCAAAATGCATATGTTCTGAACGAGACGAAAGGGAGTGGAGGCAAGAAACCAGAACATTAGGACGAAAAAAAAAATAAAAAAAAGAAGGTTTGAATGAAGCTCGAGGAAGGGAAAAGAGTAAAGAAATTGGGAAGGTATATATGGTGAAGGGATCGGAGAATGAGGTCGGCGAGCGAAGCGGAGAAATAATAGAATTATTAAAAAAATTAGAATAAAACGCAGACGCCGAAGCGATGCTTCGCTGGAACGCATTATTGAACGCTGTGAAGTCAAAGAAAATAAAAGAAAAACAAAACATGACAAGAAAGGAACGTGTAAGGATGGGACGAAAGAGCCGCTTTGGGTGGTCGGGAACGTTTTTGTTCCTTTTGTGCTTAAAGCTTTTTTTATGCTCTCCTTTAGGCTTTTGTTTTTCTTTCTGATGCCGTATTGCTCAGGGTCCATCGTAGAGGCGTCGGGAGCACGTACATTTAAGCCCTCAAATTAGTGTACGTGTATCTACTTTCCGTCAGGGAATTCGAGAGCTATTGTTATGACGGCTAAGAAATGCAGGGCTGGGTTTATTATGTTCACGCTCCTCGCTTCCTGATTGGCGCTTTAGAATTCTCGTCGGCCGATGCAACAATATGATTGGTTGTCGAGTAATAATAGACAGTTTTAGTGGATCGTACGCTAAAGCCTTGCGTACGCAATAAAATTGCGGGTCGGGAGTGCGCGTGCGCAGAACGCAATAGAAGAGCTAGCGTATTGGGTACGCACACAACGCTGGGGATTTTGCGTGGCGGGCTAGCGGGCTCTGCGGGACGTTCTCGAGAGATCTCGGACCCAACGAGAGCGCCAGTTTCAAGATGGCGGTTACCTCGACTGGGGCAGCAAAGGCGACGTGGTGTTTTCGAAGTTCTGTGTTACGTGAAATTGCGTGGTGTTCAGCTCGGCAATTCTTTCCGGGGCCTACGGCGGTCGAATCAGATCGCCGTGCAGCTGAAGGAGTGCACAGTGGAAATGTTCGCCGCTTGGAATGTGCGTCAACCTGCGATCTGCTCAACGCTAAGCCTATTCGCACAGTTCACCGCCGACGGACGAGCGACTCTAAAAGAAATCGCCGAAGTTCTCGCTATGTACTGGACATCAGTAGGTCATGAATTTCATTCCGCGATAGCATTGATAAAAGGTGCCGTTTCAAAGGGAAGATTGACGGAGGCTCCGTGATCGAATTTGGCTACGCACTCTTAAGCCTGGTTCAGACAGTTGCGTTTGACTGCGTTTGACTGCGTTGCGGCAGCGAGAAACTAGGACATCCCTGCTACTTATATCGCGTGCTAAGATGATTCTTTGAATTGGATTGCACGCTTCACACGAAGCACAGATGTGCCGGTGACTCGCTTTCGGTTCTCGACGCAACGCAGTCAAACGCACTCAAACGCAAGTGTCTGAACCGGCCTTTACTCGTAGCCTCTGTACCCCGCAGAAAAGCGCACTTGACGAGGCAGCTGCGGCTTGGTTTAATTTGAAATAAAATCATTGGACACGTTTTCATTTTCAATATTTCTTTCCAGGAGCATGGTTGCGCTATAAGCACGCAGAATTCTGCAGCTCTAGCAAATCTAACAAAGATCATGCGCGGTGTTCACTCGAAAACGTAACGCACAACTAAATTCGGTCCGAGCAGGTCATTTTTAGCGTACGCTATACTATTGCGTATTGCGTACGTAAGAGCCAGCAACGCTATACTAAAACTGTCTAATAAGATGCTCCGAACTAGCGACGCCTTACGCTAAGGGCCACTGCCAGGTCAAAATAATTTTTTTTTTATTATACGAAACGATTGAAAATGATGACTGGTCATTTTCCCTGAAAGTTCGAAACTTGGGAACTCAGTTTTTCCCTTAAAGTTCGAAACTTGAGAACTCGGTATTTGTGAAGTAAGAAAACCATTTCAAACGCGTAATTTGAAGTTCCCGCGTGATCCACGCCAGTGCAGTGACGTCAAAATATTGAGTCGTCCTATAGACCGTTTTATCGTGGGTAGCGCCATTTTGAGAGCGAGAGAGAAAAGGGGAAAGGGCTACCGGCGCTTTCCCCCTTTCTGATTGTGTAGAAAGAGTAAAAGTCCCGGATGAAGAGGCTTGGCCGGTGTTGGGTGCCTGCCTTGCCCCAACATCTTTCGCGCTTTCTTTTCTGTTTTGAACTCGCAAACTTAATTAGAGCCACGGGCTTCGATGGCAACAGTCCCCCGGTCATCGGGACACCATTGCTCGGTCATAGGGTGCACGAATAACGACAGAAAGCGTCGAATACTACCCAAGGACCTCGTAGCTTGCATGGAATTCGGCAAGGCACGTGCGGCTGCAGTGTTTTGAAGCTCCACCGCTTTCCGCGTGACTGGAAATGATGAACCATTCATAAATTTTTGCTTGCAACAGGCCCATCTCAACGCAGCCGTTTTTAGTAATGAACAAGCGATACACGAAACGGGAACCTCAATTAACTTTTGTAAACACCCGGAGCTGCTACATATCGTTTTGCTGCGCTGCTTTTATCTTGCGTGTCCGTGTTCTCATATTTAATTGTGGGTGAACGGCGAAGACGTTCTAGATGTGCTTATATCGAACCACAGAAAGCGTCAAAGCAGCCACGAATTATTTTACTATCTGATGCAATATTTTGAGTACTAACGTCCAATTTCTATCACTGACACGTTCGCTGCCGCTGTTCCCCCCGTTGCCGCACTGGCGGACGCCATGACTCGAACAAAGAAACGTACACACTGGGCTCGAAGACGCAGATCGCAACACACGAGTCGTACCCTGGAGCGACTATCCAGCGCTTCAAAGCGCCCAATCAACGGAAACAACCCAAACAACCCACCCGCGGCACTCCAAAGAGCGCTTTTGTCGGCTCTGGTATCGCACAGGGGATCGCTATTCAGGAAAACCGATAGAAGTATCTTTTCAACAATTTCTAGCCTCACCCGGCGGCGGAAATAAGCCTTCAACTAAGTATTGTAAATGATGAAATCGAGTCAGTCACCACTGCAAATTATCAATATTAAGATAAATTCAGTTACAAAATTTTACAAGCTGAAACAGCAATTATCACGAGGAAACTGGCACGCACCTTGCGAGCGTAACCCGTGTTCATCGGCGGTACAGCGTTCGGTGCGCGCTCCATTCACAAGCTGTTCCGAGCACAGTCGAGAAGATGGTGTTGAGGAAATGTCTTTTCGGTTTACGAACGCAATCCACTGCCGCCAAGACCGGGGTCATTTGGAAAGCGATGGAGCTTAAAGAAATTGCAGCCGCTCTCGCCTTGCCGGATTCATTGCAAGCTACATAGGTCCTCGGACAGTATTCGACGCTTTCTGTCGTTATTCGTGCACCCTATGACCGAGCAATGGTGTCCCAATGACCGGGGAACTGTTGCCATCGAAGCCCGTTACTCTAATTAAGTTTGCGAGTTAAAACAGAAAAGAAAGCGCGAACGAAGTTGGGGCACAGCAGACACCCAACACCGGCCAAGCCTCTCATCCGGGACTTTCACTCTTTCTACACAATCAGAAAGGGGGAAAGCGCCGGTAGCCCTTTCCCCTTTTCTCTCTCGCCCTCTTTCAGTAAAACGGTCTATAACTGGAGTTTTTCTCCCGCCTCCGAACCGTCCCAACAGGAAGTGTCGAGTTCTCCGGCACCCCGCGATCAACCGAGCTTCTCCGTGTGCGCCGCCTATCGCTGTGAGCAGACGACGCTTCAGTTTCGACTTTGAAGTCCTCTTAAGGCCCTTTGAACGACCTCAAGTTCTTTGAAACCGTGCGAGGTCGAAGAGGACGCGCAGGGGTTCTCCGAAGTGAGTGACGTGAGGGGCCATGTGGAGCCGGTGCTGCGTCAAAGGCTGCCCCGTGGCAAAGTCACAACCGAAAGTACGCTGCCCAGGTTCTCGAAGAATGCGTCAGAGAAGGCGGCCTTGCTAGCCGCAATATTCCTCAAGGACTACTGAAGGATTTTGGATCCAAGTAATGTATTCTGTTCTCGACACTTCGTCGATGAGGATTATGAGGTCAGTCCAAGCGTCTCAAGAGCATTGGGGAGTTCAAAGGGCACCTCGGTTGAGGCGTGGTATCGTTTCGACGAAGTTGCTGCAGCAGGTCACATCGCACGAAGTAAAACGTCCATGGCTAGAGGTAAATCTACGAAACATAGAGAACTTAATCCGATTCCCCAACTCCTCGATCATCTTCGCTGCTACAGGTGCCGAGCGTTGCCATGTTTTCTGAGGAAGGATGAAAAGCCAGTAGGCGACAGCACTTACAGGCTCCCTTTTTCGATATTTCGAGAGAAGCTATTTCCTTTGAATTATCGAAAATATCGAAAATAGTGTGTTCGCAATAGACCGATCTCACAGGCAGTTTTATTACGCCACCGCTGCCGCCATGCATCGTGGCAGATGTAGTCTTTCTGCACGCGCGACAACCCCGTTGAGGGCCTGCGCGAGCAGAGCACGAGGCGGCACGAGCTGCCTCGTGAACTGGCGCCTGTCTCCTATAAACTACAGTGATGGCGGCGCTAAGCATGCGTGAAACCCTTACAGCTCATTCACACTGGAAGCGGATCCGCGTTCGGAAAGCGGTTGTGAACGCGGTTGTATAAAGACCCAGTGCAATTGCACGCGCACTCGATGACATCAAGTGCGCGTGCATTTGTACTCGATCTTTACACAACCGCGTTCGCAACCGCTTTGCGAACGCGGATCCGCTTCCAGTGTGAATGAGCGGTTAGTGAGATCGGTCTATTGCGTTAAAAGAAACAAAAACAACATGCTTTACTAATGCCGTTATTAAATATAATAGAAATGTCGCTTACAAAGCTTCTAAATTTTATAGTCGATTACGTAAAAAAAAAAGCAAGCGAGGAGGTGAAAAAAGAAAAAGAATAACGAAAAAAAAAAACGCGCGCGGGAATTATTATTATTATTTTTATTTTTTAGCGTTGTTGTATTTTTTTGGTGGTTATGACTACAACTTGCATCGTTTCTCGAGAGCAAAAAAAGAAATAGAACGTTTAGGGTGTGAGTGCCCCTTTAAGCCGTCAAGGATTCTAGTCCCCGCAGTATACGGAAGAGGTCCGAGGAGTGGAGAGGAACAACAGAACAGTTTCGATTGAAGCTATTAAAAGACCACAGTGTGAGGCTCAGCACAATGGGAGCGTCTAGTGTAATTACATTTTTGTGAAAGATCGCCCTTCAGGCCTTGTCATTCTCCGATCCCTTTTTGTGTATCGGTGTGATTAGCGCTCCAACTTCTGTGCGACAAAGAAGACGATTATATTTTGTTTTTAGCACTTATAGTGCAAATCATAAAAAATGTCCGACTTTCCAAACAAAAGTGGAACACCAGGCTTGTCCCATGCAGTAAATAGAGAGTTTAAGGATAGGGGGCTCCAACGTTTAAGTTTCCCTAAGAAATTGCGGGACCCAAACGCAACAAGGTAGGCGACGGCGGCTTATAGAATTGGGGTTTCGCAACGCAGCGCAGCGCGTTTACGTTTTCCGCTTACACCGCCAATGCGGCTAACGAGCGTTAATTATCAAAAAATAAAAATATTAAAAGACGTAAGACATGCGCACTTAGCAAGTACTTTTTGCTTACAAATAATACTTAAGGTAAATCCCAATCAAGCTGGCTAAAACAAGAGACAATCTAAAATCAGTATAAATGTTGTTGGCTGTATTCAGCCAAAAGAATCCAGTCCGTAGCGCGTTCTAATTTGGTGCTCGCTCTCGGATTGTTTCTGGTGTTTGTGTGGCGCGTTGACCGTCGGTCGTCGAAGATTTAGTCCTTGAGCTATGCCGAAACTGAGGCGAACGCCATGCAGTGATCATAGTGTGCGAGGAGCTGCTCTATTTAGATCTGAGCTGGAGCGACGTTGGAGCCTTGCAAGACTAGTTTTAGAGCTACAGGCTTTATGCCACGAAGAATATCAACTCGGAGCCTCGGACTGTGTTCCAAATCTTACCAAAACGGACCCGGGTTACTCCGGCGGGTCGTGTCACGTGATAACACAGATCGAAAAGCGCTGGAAGCGGGTAGGTTTTGGAACGCCAAGGTGCAAAACCCTTACCCTGGAGTAAGATCGAGTGAATTTTGGAACACGGCGTCGCAGATGGTAGAGTTCCTGTATAGGCTCTCTACGGGAGCCAGAGTTGCGCGTTCATCTCCGTAGCGGCGTTTTTCTTGCACGGCATGTTGATCCCGTTCGTCACGCGACTGAATTCGGCGAATAGCGGCGCCGCGCGTTCGAGGCACGCGGCGCGCTCAAAAGCAGGGGAACGTACGCCGCGGCGCGTGCAACGTCTACTTTCCTGCACGGCACTTGATCCGGCTCGTCACGTGATCGTGCAACTCTGGCTCCCGTAGGGAGCCTATACAGAAACTCTAAGCGATACGTTGCTATGTCAACGGTTACCGCGTCTCTTTAGGCATAGGAACGGCCAGAATCCGAAGGTGATTTTTAAAATGGGGCGAGCCCGCCCTTCATTTTTTATGACTTGAGCTGGAAAAAGCGAAGAGAAAGCCGGTTGCACCATTTACTGGCAACGAACGTGGCTAATACTACAGCGACCATGACGAATTCGCTGCGAAGCGAGCGGAAAGGGCACCGCCATGTTTGCCGATGAAACCCGGCCCCAAGGAAACAGGGGCCCCACGCTATTTCTCGAATTTTGCGTTAGGGGAGAGCGCCAACCCAAAACCCAAAACTCAGTTCGGCGCATGCGCAGTGGGAGGCCCCTATTTCTTTGGGGCCCCCAGATTTGGGGACCCCTACTCTAAAACTCTATAATGACTCAGGGCTAAGTTCGAGTTCTGGGTATCTTCACAAAGTTTTTGGAGCGTCCTCTTTCCCGCAAAACACTTGGAAAAGCCAATAGCTTGAATTTACCGGCAAATGAAACCAGCCGATTTAAAAGCTAAAATATTATTTTGACCTTAAAAACAAAGAGGAAAAAAGAAAAAAAAAAAAGACTGCACTGGGACAACAAGCATGATAAAACTAAAGTTGCAGGATCCTGAAAAAATAGCACCCTTGTCTTCCCTGCCTGCTAGCCGGACACAAACAAATACCAACATGCAGACAACCAATCTTGACAAAGCGATTGGCTGGTCTGTATCAGTTGCCATGGAAATCGCCATTTAGGTCCATTCAAATCTTCAAAGCTTCAAAAGGGTCGTTCTGAACGAATCGCGCCAAAACCACTATGAATCCTCATTGTACTGAAAGCGTTCCTCGCTAGTATAAGCGTCTTTGGCACTGTGCATGAAATGAAGTTGATCAATTGTGCTTATCTCTACAGACCTCTTATAATAATTTTTCCCTTCTTCCTTATTTCGGGACATGAAAATTATTTTTCAATGCCTCCAAGCACCGACACCACCTGTGGTGGCGGTATGACAATCTATGCTTGTTTTGCCTGATAGCGAAATGTCGGTGTACAAGAAACGCCTCTATAAAGCTACCCGTTACGAGCGAATTTAGATGGGCTGACCAAGAATGGAGAGGTCAAGGAAAATTCGCTGCTGATTGCATGAACCAAAATGGCGACCATACGGGGAGCTTGGCTTTACTTTCCCAGGATCCAATCACTACAGGTGAAACGATCTGCTCAGTGTCACCGCGCTGACTGATGTATACCTTCCTGACAGTCGCATTGAAAAAGAAAAAAAATACGCAGAGACCTATACTTTTAAAGTCTATAACGCATAAAATGCAGTATTTAAATAGGTGCTGAAATAAGGCTAAAAACGCAGGTTAGATGGTGACCGGTTATACTTTTAAAACCCCATCGCTTCTTAATCGGAAGGCATTCCAAGCCTCGAAACGGGAGCGAAGCGCTGATAAATCGCAGTGATAGTGACCTTTTTTTTTATTTTTTACCTATCAATTTTTAGACACATTGGTACCAGAGAATTGCTTATTCGGCGCTTCAGAATGTTACCGAACGAGCGTGCAGCAATTAAGAACATCCTAATCACTCCAGGCATGCTTATCTTACGCTGTGCACCTCATACGAAGCATGCAGCAATAAATGTCTCGAACACCCGACACTTCGGAACAAAAAAGTGGAGAGCATGTGGTGTCCACATTCTTCCCTCCGAAGTCTCCGGTGTTCAAGATGTTGAAAGTTCACCAGCTAGCCTGATTTTTCTCTCTAATTTCTATGATGCATACGACCACTCGACCTAAGGTCACTTGCATTAAGAATTGACTAAATGACGCTTTATCATGTTATCTTGACCCCTCGATAATGTTTTGAGGCCCTATTAACGTCAATTGTAAATTTTTTAAAGGTTTCCGTAGTCACACTATGTTTGATGGGAGAAAATGCTTTCCACACCCTGACGGAGACCAGCGTCGAAGTGTCCTACAGGAGGGTGTTTTTATTTATACAAACGCCACCGGGGATAGTGGCAGCATTTTGACAGCGAGCTCCGACGTTATATTTTTGGCACAAACAGGTTTGCCGTTCGGAGCCGTCAGAAAGTGACATGTTGAGGTATATCGTGCCAAATCCGACACCGTTCTTGACTCGAAGTAATCAGTCTGGACGGTGTGAAATCACAGGGTAAAATTGGCTTGAAAGGGAAGGAGGGTGGGGTTTAAGCCTAAATAGCAAAAGAAAAACATAGTATGCCATAGTATTTGAGCGAGAATGATGTCACTACTCGCGGCAAAGAGGACAACGAGGACAACCCTCGCAGCAGGAGTAAGTCCTGTAAATAAACGGCCAGTAAGCGGAGGACGCTACAACATTTGTAGCTTATACAAATTGGCACCCTATTCTTTTAAAGCATTGACTGTTGCATGCTGCAAAAACTAGTTGCCGAAACAAAAAAAAAAAAAGAACATAAAAAACGCGGCAACTATTTTATTTTACAATTCTCGCTTTTCAAAATGCAAAAAAAAATATTTGTTAATACTATATAAAAATTTATTACTGAATACTTCCTACTAAGTACACGTCTTTTTTGTGGGTACATCATGACTGCTTGGGAAAATATTATCTAGTCTTCATAGCGACCACGAAATTCGAGAAAAGAAGGTATGCTTCAAAAAGCTGTAAGTTACGGTGCGAGTCCTTCCTTTTGAGCACAAGCATAACACGCTTCTCTTACAACGTGAACGTCGAGGGGGCTGGGCATAGAGTTGTGTTGTGAACGCCTTCCCCGGTATGGTCGAAGAAAGCCGGTGACTGCTCGTACGTCATCACACTTTAAAACAATTTTTGGAAGCGTTTCGGGAGCCGGCGAAGCTTGAGAGGTCTTTCGGAAATAGCGGCAAGCGAAGCGTCAGCCTCGAGCTCTATGTCAGGGCAGTAAAAAAGGAGACTCGTCGAGTGAACTTGGTTCGCGCGTTGGCGGGAGAGTCTGAGATAATTATGGCCGGCCAAACTGGCTCGGGCGTCTATATGGCTTGGCAGTGAAACGTGTGAAATTTTCCTAGCAACGTTGGCACTTTTGTCACGAGTTCCAAGTTTGCGGGTGAACGTTAGCCCGAAAATGGAAGAGAACTTTTAGCTCTCTTCTATACATCTTGTGTTCCGACTCAAAAAAGACAAACGAGAAAAATGAGTGAAAGCTATGTGGTGCAACTCTGACCAGCCCTACATCCGCACGTGTCTAGAAAGTTAGGAGGAGTTTCGTAAACTTTCGTAAAGTTTCGTAAGCGATCCGAGCTGGGACAGCGGGCATTGCATTCCACGTGCTCACATTGTCACGCAGCTAAAATGTTTCAGTCAAAAACCAAACACGAATATTCGCTACGGTCGATTAATTAATTACATTACTGACTTCCCGCGTGTTCTGCGGGAAAGTAAGCAGGCAGGCGTCTGTTAGAGTGAACTTAACCTACTTGTCATTTTGACTCACCAAGTCTGGAAATGTTAGCTTGCTTGGTATTCGCGTAATACTTTTATACCGTGAATCGGCCAGTCTACAAAAATACCAAATAAAGATCGATTCCAGGTAACGACGCTGCAGTCATTGTGGTGCTTGAAATCAGTGTTGCCAGTTATGTGAATCTTTATTTGAAATCGCAGGAAACGAGTTTTCGTCCTTCAGAAATGCCCAAACGGTACGCGACAGTACAACTGTTCAAACGCCTTCAAACACGTTTGAACACTGAGTAGAGGCAAAGGCAGCTAGCTAGCTTTGAGTCTGCCCACTAATCATCCCAACCACAGAGCTCGGCGTTCTGACGTGACCTCGCGCTCCCGTCTAGTCCTCTCCCACAATTTGTACCCATGTAGGATAAAAGTGATGGCCGGGGTTACGCTGTTCACTTCATTGCTCATCGTGACTTCGGTTAAACCAAAGCTTTGATCTACAAAGCAAAGGTTATACTATCATATAGTGCCGGGAACGCGTCTCCTATTGGTGTGTTTACCGCGTACAAAAACGTGGTGCCTTCGTTTCCGCATTATGACGTCATAGAAGTGTCGTGATGTCTCCATTCGCGATCCTGGTGACGTCCCAACAGCTGTGGTTGATGTGGCAGACGCCCGTCCTGCTACAGGTCGCCCTCCAGTGTGGCAGTACACGGAAGCTTCGGCAGCCAGAACTTGGGACGCCATGACGACACCGACACTCACGTTCGCTCGTGCTTTTCGCCAGCAGTTCTACGACCAACCGCCAAGATCGCGACATCTGACAGCAGGACGCTTCGGCTTCTGGGACGTCATTTGTTGTCATTTCGGAACCTCTTTTGATGTATGGTCGGGATAGGACGCTAAACGGACCAGTCTGAGATGCGCTCCATGGCACCGTGTAAAGTTAGTTATACATTGCTGCAGAAAATAAGAAAGCGCGTTGACATCTCACCGCAGATTAATAATAATAAAAAAAAAATAGAGACAAAGATAAATATTATTTTATTCCTTTTCCTATTTTCTTTATTTTGTTTTATGTTCGAGGCGAGAAATCCTTCACGTCAGAAAAAGCCCGAGTGGTTTCTGACCGCCCGCTCCGAGTGGCTGAATCACGCATGTCAAGAGGCCTCTTTCGTTTGAGCCGTTTGGTTGAGTGCTTTTTGAGTGCGTTGGAATGAACATCGATATTCTCGGACGCGTGTCTGGGTGACCGTTGGTTTCGAGGCGTTTTATTCCTTCGTCCTCAAAGTTCGAAAATTTGAACGTATCGATCGAAGCGAATGTTTACGCTTTCGTGGTCGTTTCTTCTGGACACGGCCTCTCAAAACCCTCTGAAAATCGATATTTGCAAACAAACATTATCATACATTTGTTGAAATGCCCGCTGGGATTGCTAGTTTTAGCATAACAAAAAAACAAGAACAAAAGAAAGAAACTACAGAGAAATAGATTAGAATGGTAATACGAGTCTATCTTTAAAGGCATGGTTATATGCAACCACCTTTTTATAGTACTTGCCAGAGGGATATATATAAAAATAAATCGTAATAAATATGAAGCGTTTCTGGCGCAACCGCGCAACAGTATTTTTTTATATTATTCGCCATTATCTTCGAGTCAAAGCAAAAATGAATTCAATAAGTTTACGTAAAACTTGTTTAGTATTTGTATTACACACAGAAACCATAACACGCATTGGTTCGACGACTCAAGGCGGTTTCCTAATTAGGATCGTATCCACGGATGTGCATACAAAAAGAACACTGAAGCAAATAGCATCAAACCAAATGTAATTAGAGAAATCGATTGAATAACTCCTGGTCTTGGCTTTGCGCATTTCACCTGCACTGGCCTACAAGCAGGAAAGCGGTCCTTTAAAGCAAAATATAATGTATAATATTTAAAAAAAAAGCCTGAAACAAAAGTTCTTTTTTGGCATGCACTGGTTCGTCGGTCCTCTAACTACCTTAGGTGTAGAAATCATCTGAAACACTCGTGTGAAAGAAGTCTTAATTTAAACTATGAATTAAACTGCATTGAGGGTTTACAAATCTATAAACCGGGGGTCACACTGATTATACATCATACAAAGGACAGCTTGAATACAGATTTGAACCTGAGTCACCGCGAGATCCGTGCTTCGAATTCCGCATGGCAATGAGTTCAGGGAGAAAACTTGACACGCGGCATTCGAACCACGGATATTGCGGTGACTCGTGTTTTCAGACTGCATTTTGCAAGATGAAGGACCAGTGTAACCCCGGTTTAAAGCGGCACGGGAACGAAATGTTTGCACTTTTATTTCTTTGTTTCGACGTTGTCCATGTTGTGCCGGTCATCGAGTTATTACAACGTACGCCAGACGTTCAAATGACGCTAGTGTGTTGCGGCAAATTAAAGCAGACACAACCAATCATGAATTGACTTCCGGTAATGCATTTTTACGGTAAAAAATGGCACGAGTCCACTTAGGCTGCTTACGTGTAGGAAGATGAAAGCATTATCCACCCGCGGGAGAAATGTTTTCGAGTAATGTTTCTACACGTATGAAAGTTTAGGTCGATGTGTAGGTCGACGGCGAGGACGACTTCCTAGATATTGACGCCAAGTACGGAGTCTAGGACGACCTGTGGAACGACCTCTAGAACGACGTCGAGAACGACATTAAGGACAGCGTCTAGGACAACTTCTCGGGCAACCTCAAGGATGACGTCTGGGACGACGTCGCGAGCGACGCCTGGAGCACGACGCTTAGGACGACGTAGAGAACGGCGACTAAAGGACGACGTGTAGAACGACCTCTAGGACGACGTCCAAAACGACGTCTAGGACGACTTCTAGGATGGCCTCTTGGACAACGCCTAGGGCGACGTCGAGAACGATTCCTGAGTACGACGTCTAGAACGACGCCTAGACAAGGGTCCTTAAGGAGGCTGTAACGTATTTGCGTGAGCGGACACATTTCACTGCGGAAGCCGCCGTAGATGTAGACGCTGCTGCCGATGTCAAGGCCGTAGATGTAGACGCGGTCGCCTTACAGTCCATCACCTAAAAACACACAACGAGCACGTATACAAAGTCAGAAGCGCAACTTTTGCACACGGCGCTCCGGCGGTGACGTCACGCTGATGACGTAGGATGACGCTTGATGACGTATTTTTATGGCCATCTTTGGGTCACAACGCCGGCGGACGCCGGTTGTCTTTCACGTACTGTGTCAAGTGAGGTAGTTTTACAGTCCTAGGACGACTTCTAGGACGACCGCAAGGACGAGGGTCTTCCTTGAGCATCCGATTGGGCGGCACTTGCCGCTCAATCGCTTTTTAATAGCCATTTACTCCAATTTGTGGCTCAATGGTACAGGTAAGGCTTTCGCCTGAAAAGTGAGTGCATTATCTCCTTGCGCTTGATTATAAGAGAAAATATCATGAATAATGTGTACGTACTAGGCAGCTTGGAACATTCCTCAGTCAGGCGGATTAAATAATTGGTCAGTTACGGCGTTTTTCTTTCCAATTCATTTGATTAAAAACGGTGTTAAAACGGTTTCGGGTACACTCTTTAAGAAAGCCCATGCGTCTACTTTCCCGAACAACACTCGCAAAGCCATTCACCGCAACTTACAGATGCAGTATGAGTTGTGACATTAACCATGAAACGAATTTTGGGCTGGGATGAATGATTTTAAATTGGGACTTTACTAATCGTATATCGTTTAGTTGGCCAAAAGAAAGAGGGTAGAAAGTGAACAGTCAGCTTTTCGGTACGAACATTTGAAAGTATAGCGGACTATTTTGTACCTTCTTTCCTTCGAAAGCTCTCCGCCTTTTCACTATGATACATCCGCGGTTCCCAAAGCGCGTCAGCGGTGCCAACCTGACGTCAGCCGAGCCCAGCTCACGCATTGGAAACGAGAACTGCGTCACTCGGACGTATGCGCTCGTCAACAATCAATCCGTCGACGAATATTTGGATTCCCGTTCGTGGCCAACGAGTGCCCTGGCGGAACTTATCGTCACTGGCGAATGACAAGTTCTATGGCGTGCATAAAAAGCACGGTGGAAGCTAGGAGTCATCGCACCGGTGCCGAAGAATGTCACGACGACGTGATTTCACAGTTTGCATTTGAGTTGAGGATTAAGGTGCAGCCCCACCGTGCAGGACGTTTTGGTGCTTTTTTGACAGCTTATAACTTTCGTTCTATGTAACTTACAATTATAAAGTTAATGTCAAATTAAAGAGCTGTTTTTCGACAATCCTTTAATGTCTCAAAATTACGATTACTATTATTTGTTAGTTAATCATTTATCTTTTAATAGACCGCAGTCTCTAATGTTGAAAAAACTATTTCTCGAGTTATAACGTTCCATTGTCCACGATAATTTACGTGAGAGTTTGGTTGCATGTAATAAATTAAAAAAAGTAAGCAACGAGTTGTACAGATAGTGTATATTTTAAAATAAAAAAATAAAGTTTAAAATGGCATCATTTTAAGACGCTATAAAAACGCAATCACGTAAACTAATCAAAATATCGAGACATTAAATTATGAAGCATCCTTCGATCTTACATTTTTCAGAACTTCCATATTGATATATTGCACGTTAAAATTTTATAAGACCTCAAACTTTTCCCATTCAGTAACGGCAAATTGTAGTTTCTTAATATAAAGTACAGATGGCGACACGTGTTCAAGAACAGCTTGATGTGCATCTTCCGTCGTGTGCCGCTTGGAACGCCACGTGAAAGACAGAAAAATCGCCAGATGTCACGGTGTCAGATGCCTGGACGCCCGCAGTGAGCGAGCCAGAAATGTCAGAAACACAAGCGCGAGGCTGCGGGTGCACCACAGCTACTTTTGCGCGCGTTCTACTGTGCGTCGGTACGCATTCCCGACGCGATCCAAATGAAATGGGCGCCATGAAATGCATTCTGCCATTTCAGATTCTGCCACGTATGCAAAAATATTTTAATGTTTTTATCACATGGAAACACCATTTTCGCAATCAAACTATGCTTGTCGGAATGGTTTGACTATATTTTGTTTCAAAACCCACCTCGGTGGCTCTTAAGTGGCAATGATATTAAAACAAAACACAAAACATTAAATCGTCTCAGTGTCTCTGAGCCAACGCGCTGGCCCATAAATCTATATTTGTTGGGTTTAAATATCGGCCGAGGTGCCCGCAATCCGACGGAGGCCAATCTCAGATTTCGGTTGCACGTCAAAAGATCTCCAATTAGTCAAAATAAACCCGCAATTTTTTTTTTTATTGGGGTGTGTTAAGTGATTTTTGTTGATATGTCTTGTGAAACCCTAAGATCTGAATATTTGCTTTGCTTTACCTTAGTTCGGAACGCAGCCAACGCTACGGGCTGATAAAGCCACTGAAGCAGCGCCAAGAGTGCAAGGTCAAGCTGTTTGTTCTCTTTCTATGCCTATGCGGTCGGGCTAAACTAGAACAACTAAGTAAGTTACGCTTCATAGATGTCTTGGTGCTTAAAAAAATGGTTGTCAGTTATCTGAAGCTTTTGAAATCACAGGAAACACCTTTCCGTCTTCCACAAATGTTTAAACCGTTCGTGACAAAGCAAAGCAATATTACGCGAGCTGCCTGACACCGAAACTTTTGAATCATGACTATCGGCAGTTGCGTTTGATTGGTTACGAACCACCAAGATGGCGGCACCCACAATAATTTTTGGGGAAAAAGTGACGATACTCTAAGCATAGCTTATTTGGTTTAGCTCACAGGCTAAACCAAGTGCGGCGGGGGTCCGTTGGCCGAGTGTGGTGTGGCACCGCAGATCAGAGCACGTGGAGAAATGCTCGAGCGCGAGCTCCGTTCAAAACACGGAGCTCACGCTTTGGAACCCAACGTTGGCGGAACGTGTAGGGACTAAATCCCCTCGCTGTGTTTGCGTTGGTCTTTCAAATAACCTCAAAGGTGCCAGTGCACGAGGCCCGTGTCTCAAGTGGCACTTGTAGGGAAATGGCGGCGCAGCACTAAAATGGCTGGCCCTTGAAAGCGAGTGGCGGCGGAGCACCCGCTCGTGGCGCGTGTCTTGCGCGTTTCCCCAACAATGGTTGGCGGTACTTGTAAAAAACGCCTTTATCAAGGGGCTTTACAAGGACCCTGGGTTCAGTCAAACATCTGCATCCTACCGTCGTGCGATCGTGTACCACATATACAGCGTAATGCACGTTAAAGACCCCGAGCGAACAGTTGTACTGCACGTTTTTTAACCTTCAACGGGTAACAATGTCGCCCTACGAAACTGCTGCTCTCTAAAAAACTAACGACTAGTTTTGAATGTGCCGTTACATTGCATTTTTAATGTGTGTTCGCTTGTTCGCATTCTTTGTTTTTTTGTTTACATCTTTGATTATTCGGCCCTTACTTATGATGAACCAGACTATAGGTGTCGGACTTTTGGAAAAATATTATATATTTAAGAAAATGGCACGTGAACGCTACAGACAAAAAACAAAAAACAAACAAATAGGCGCACTTATAAAAATAATTATACTAATATAATTGATTATAATTGTGTTTTTAAAGGTTTGAGCGTACCAAGAGCTATAAAAACGAACTCGATGCTTTGAATGGTGCGTTTGTTCACTGGAAGTATAGTTCAGGGCAGTATGCTCGCACTTGTACGTTCCGCTTCGCTCGCAGGGTAAAACCAAATACTTTACTGGTAATGTATTTAGTGAAACAAAGCTTATCTTCTGTATATGTGCAATGCCCTTAGTTTTCGCGTGACTACACGCTTGTTTATCATCATTTATTTTCGTTTCCCACTGCAATTCAGTTCGTGTTCTTTTGTGTGCTACATGCATTAGAGACCAAGGTAACCCAGGAGCATTCTATTTTGCGGATTGTAAAAAAGCCTATGCAACTTGCCACGTGTGCCACAATCAATACAATATATTATAAGCTTCGCATGTGCCCGCTTGCCTGAGTAAACATCGTTGTTTGTCAAGAACAATTGTGATTGTATGAAATCACGTGGGAAAAAACTCGTTCTAAGCACGCGACCGTCGGCATGCAGTGAATACTCATAATCGGTGCATTGGTAGCTGTCAGCAGTTGAATATAGACCCCTCACTGATATTTTGGATTAGACAATTCCTTACGAACAGAACTCAATCCGTTGTAATTTCTGATCAGTTGTCATCGTCCACTGATGTTAAGTCTGGCGTGCCCCAGGGCTCTGTCCTGGGACCCCTTCTCTTCCTTATATATATAAACGATCTCCCTGTTAGCATTTCATCATCGATTCGACTCTTCGCAGACGATTGTGTATTGTATAAAAAGATAGTACATATAGACGACACCTCGACACTTCAAACCGATCTGAGCTCTATTGCTTCGTGGTGCGACAAGTGGCAAATGCGAATTAACACAGATAAAACCAAATATATGACCGTGACAACAAAAAAAAACATCAATTAATTGCAGCTACTCTATCAACGGTGTCCCTCTGGAAAAGGTAAATAAATATAAGTACCTGGGTGTTTTTATTTCCGATAGTCTTAATTGGCATGACCATATTAACTACTTAGTTGGGAAAGCAAATCGTTCTTTAGGATTCATCAGGCGGAAGTTGTATTTAGCTCCCCCTGAAACTCGTTTGCTAGCTTTTAAGTCCTTTGTCAGATCGCAGCTCGAATACGCCAGCATCATATGGTCTCCCCACCAGGACTACCTGATTGACCAAATTGAAAGAATTCAAAACAAAGCCGCGCGCTTCGTATTTAGTGACTATTCACCTTACACGAGCGTTTCGGCACTGAAACAAAGGGCTAATTTACCTTTATTAAAAGTCAGGCGCAAAGTCTCCCGTCTTACCTTCATTCACAATATTTATTACTATAATGTTAGCCTTAAGGAACTCTTATTACTTCCCCCTCATCGCATCTTTCCCAGACATGATCACCCTCACAAAATTCGTTTATCAAATTGTCGCACTAACCAGTTTCGCAACTCGCCATTACAGCTTGCCATTGCAGAATGGAACTCTTTGCCCCACCACGTTGTAGATATCATAGATAAAAATGAATTCAAATCATCATGTGAACGTTTGTTTCACTTTTCCATGGAATGAATCGCGGGATGGTGTCTTTCTTGTTTTTTATGTGCAAAGATGGTCTTTTCTCTCTCTTTTTGTAGCCTGGTTGGCACGTTGTTTCCTGTTTGTGTAAGAGTGTATTCCTTTCGAGTGGGTGTATTGCATTGTTTCTTGTCTATTAAGCAAATATGTACGATATGTATCGTTTCAATATTTTTGTCGAAAACCATGTACTCCCCCCCTCATACAATGCCCGAAAGGGCGCTTTGAGGTAAATTAAATAAATAAATAAATTAAATAAATAAAAGGTGGAGTTATTCTATCAACCCAAGCTTAGAATGTTTCCTTCTTTTTCTTGTAAGCAATGAGGAGAGGACTTACACCAAATCTGAGGGTAATAAAGTACTATGAGCTTTCAAACATAATGGCCTGAGCAGTATATGTGTACAAGTAGCCTTTGATGCACCCTTAACGCTCGATACACTCAACGCTAGTGCAAAATGTAGGGCTGTTTCATTCTTAAGTACCATGTGAGTGCTTACACTATATTTTATACAATGTCAAACTGTACCCGTTTGCATCTTTTTTCATCTTTGCACACCACTACTTGCGCGCATAAATCACCAAATCACCAAATTAAGACTGGTACAGGATGCCATAAAAAAATACAGTTTTTTTTTACCTCAAAAATAAACTACGCATCGTTTAACGCTCATTTTCCGCCAAAAGGTAGCGCTAGGTTACAACCAGATGCCAAAGTTTCATCCCGAACGGACACCTTATTCAAAAGTTATAAGTGATTTTCTAAAAATTTCAATGGGAAAATGAAGCCCATTTTTGCCCGTTTTCGGTTTCTGGTGCCATAGAGCCGCATGTATTCGAAAGCTCCGTCGGCCGCCATTTTCCCAATGAACGTTTCAGAAAATCACTTAAATTTTGAATAAAGTATCGGATCGGGCTGAACTTTGACATCTGGTTGTGACCTCTAGCGCTGCCTTCGGGCGGAAAATGAGCGTTCGGCAATGCCTAGTTTATTCTTGCGGTAAAAAAACAGACCCTGTAATTTTTATTTTTTGTAACATCCTGTACCATGCTTAAACTGTGGAAAAGCTATCCACAGACCAAGAATCTTTGCCTGGCCAGTCATTGCATTTATCACTGAATTCGTTAATTATTATAATAACGAATTAATGATAATTAATTATTATCATATATTGCTGTGAGTTAATTTTTAACCTCGGCATTTTTTTTTTATTATGACTCCAGCACCAGCCCTACTTTGGGTTTACCAAACCCAACATCTAAACCTGAGTGTCATTTTTTTTTTGTGTTTTCCAGTCTCGTGTTTTTGGTCAAAATGAACACTCAACTACCTAAATGAGGCACCTAACCACCCAAAAATAGTTTATTTTTTATTTTTTAAGTGGTTAATTCCTTAGGCTAGAATTTTGGACACCCAAGTCTATTCCGTCAGCTTGTTTTCCTGGAAATCCACAAAAAGCCAAACACATGCACGACAAAAGCGCCGGCCCGTCATATTGCCGCCCGCAGAGCCGAGAAAGCAACGCTCGGCCACGGACTTCTAGAAGATTTGCGTTCATTCTTTCACCAGGCGTAACTTTCGCCCTGTTTTCTTGTTCTCGAAAGTGCCAGTTCATCCTCGCCCCGAGCGCGCGACGCTCGAACCTTCTTTGCCGAACTTTCGAGGTGGTGACGCACTGTAGATAAGCAGCTGCCGGCGACCTTGTCGAGTCACTCTCGCTCTCGCTCTCCGTCACGCTGTCGAATCGCCGCCTGCTTTTCTGCTGCCTCGACGCTCTTTCCTTACTTGTTTTTGTTTGGCACAAGTTCGCCGATTAAGCCTTTATTTTTCAGTTCACTATTCGTCCTCTTGTCACCTTCATTCGTGTCAACATAAATCTGATCATATTGAAATCTGCGTAATTGGCCTCTGAAATCTCCGGTAACGGCGCACAGGCAATTTTATATATTTCAACGCGTCGGTGGTTTGGTTGTGCATGTGTCTCGCCATTTGGCTCAGGACGATTTTCGCGTTCTGTTCTGCCCACATTTGCTAGAAACGTGAGCTCGGAGCGTAAGCATGGCCCCCTTGCACGAGAACTGGCGCAGCCGTGCGCGTTCCAAAGGAAGCTCGTGCAGAGAAAAACAAGCAAGGGACCAGGGATGTCAAATTCAGGATATAGAAAAATATCCCCCTGTATCGAAGCGCCACCACACACGATTTTTCGGATTGATGAACAGGCTTGGAAGGCGATCCCACTGCCATCTGTTGGTTCAGAATCACACTAACCAAGGGTGGGGTTGCACCTTAAAGCTAAGGAACAAGTAGGAAAATCGTTTCATAACCCCTTTAACAAATCGAGTGACAATGCCAGCGTAACGTTTTGCATTGCTTAATGTCACAACTCAGAGTGCGTTTTTTTGGTCTAAACATATGTTTCGGCATAGTCAATCGCTGAGTTCAATCCGTAAGTTGCGATGATTAGCTTTACGAGTGTTATGCGGGAAAGTAGACGCACAGAATTTTTTTAGAGTGTACATGTATTTATGTGCACTGTCGGACACTGTTAGCACGAATACGACATCGGCGCTTTCCGGCATGAGGGATATACGTGCCAAACCAACGAATGACATCTGGAAAACTAAGAGAGACGGCAGGAATTACACAGCAACACAGGGTGAGTAAATATCTTTGCATGTATGATCAATATATATTGAAGGCCACGTAATGCAGTCCGATTTTCAATATTGAAATACTGCTTTATTCTTTCTGCTCTGCGAATACTTGTTCTACGTTCAACACATCACCCGCATGCTCGAAATCTTTGAGAACAAGTGCCTCATAAAAGCTGCCCGGCATAGAAAATAACAAAAAGAGACACCTTTCATAGCCCACGTGCTTTATTCTTTACGTTTTGAATGTTTTTAACCGCTCGTAAAGATGCAAGACGGGGGTCATTTTCTTATTGTGACAGGACTGGCATTTTAGGATTAAATAAGCATCCCCGGAATGCCGGCGAGTCTTGAACACACTCTTTGTTGCTTTCGATTGTTATTTTGCTTTGAATCCTCGCTTATTTTTAAGCATTTTGTGTAGAACAGAGGTTTAGGCCTCAGATATTAGCGCCGAGATGTTTCGGTGGCGCCCTCTTATGGTTTCCATCCGTGACGTCACGACTGGAATTTGCCTCGCCGTGACGTCACCAGTTGTTATCCTGGCCACTTACCATCAGGTGCGATGACGAGTTCGGTGGTGTGTTTAAAAAGCACAGTGGAAGCTAGGAGCCATCGCAATCCGAAACTAACACCGTCAAAGTTGACAATCTGACAATGCTCATACGCCCATAGTATGACCAATCGTGAAAAGCTTACCGCAGCGACGTTTTTGGTTGCGCACATTGCTAATAGCGAAGTTAAACATCATTCACTGATGAAGAAAAACCTGCTAACTAAAGCAATTACACCTTTACAATGTTAATAAAGGTACTTGCATACTATTCGGTACGACCCAAATAACAAAAGTGTTTTATGTTATTTTCCGGCGAAGAGACAAAATGCACGCACGTTTTCCCATAGGAATGTGCAGGAGCACCGCAAAAGTAAACTGGTTGCTGTCTGCTTCAACTTGCCTCCCGGAAGTCGCATAGATACTAGCGCCACTTGAACCTCTAGCGTACAATATAATAACTTTATGGTGCAGACAGACGAGAAACACTAGCCTAGACTAGTGTTTCTTGGCTGCAGGCAAAAAAGTCAAGAGAACCACTTTTAAAACGGATTAACATAATTCAAAATTACGCCTGGTGGCAGTCTGTGAAGCTCCGTTGGAATGTCATCTCGTCATTAGTTAAAGGGACCATGAAATGACCTTTTTACTTTTTCCAGATAACTTTTACATTACACCGTCAATGTTCACTGAATGCCGAACAGGCATCCGTTTTCGTCTCGGTTTATTAACTTTTACACAAAAAATTATTGAAATATCGACTTTTTCATTCTCTCCAACTGACCGCAAAAGAAGCCGTGACGTAGACCGTTTCCGGAACCGGAAGTTCTCTCGGCAGTAGGAGAATGGGAGTGTTAGCGGCAACGAGTTGGGGTGCGCCGGTAGGTTTTACTGCGCTGATGTCACCGACGTATTTCCTGAATCGGCGCCTCTCATCGCCGCATCGCAGCTGAGCGAAATTCAATGAGATATGTTGCGCTACAGCGACAGCATGGGACTAGTCCCATACGCCGGTATGCCTGTTGGGAAGTGCAGCGAGTCTTGTCACCACCCCGTCATTGTTGGCAGAAGGGCCGGCCCGTGTCAGTCGTTTGCAAAGCGACGTAGATGGCGTTTTTCGCGGCCTCGGAGATGCAGGAGCGAGCCGACGTTAAAAAAGATACATATGAACTACGAGTGTCAGCAAGAGCCACGTAAATACCTGCTTACACTCGGAGCGGACGCGCGCGCTTGATGGAAGTCTTGTATTCGCGCTGTTGGTAAGCGCTTCGGGACC
The DNA here is from genome assembly GCF_016920785.2 of Ixodes scapularis. NCBI lineage: Eukaryota > Metazoa > Arthropoda > Arachnida > Ixodida > Ixodidae > Ixodes > Ixodes scapularis. The sequence goes on from NW_024609835.1 coordinate 177,636,130, forward strand.
GTTCTTTTACGATTGCAACTCGATACTGACGCGACACTCGGCAAAGAAAGGTTGGACCGGGGTCCACAGTGACGTGCAGTCTGTCAGAATAAAAATGGCATACCAATAACAAAGTGTACATACCGTGTTACGAAGGCAATCCATACGGCGTTTATTTCAGCTCTATATCACACAAAACAAGAAGATAGAATCGACGAGAGTCCCTTTTCGACGAGTGCTCGTCAACATTGCCTCGGAAAACAAGGGGAAGAGATTGACCTCCTCACCTCTTAATCTAGAATTGAGGTCAGTGATCAAACTATAATACGGGAAGGGTCCACAAGGGTCGCGCGGGCATATTCCATTTAGCACGCCAGCCGGTCGTAGGCAGACGGTCTTGCGACGAAGCAACGCAGCGCCGAGTCGGAATGCCTGCTAGGCCTATACGCTTCGTCGGAGTCGGTGAATCCAGCGTTCTTGTTCGTCGTGGTCTGTTTTAAGTACTGTTTTCTTGCTGCTTGAAGTCGGCACGCGCGGGAAGAACACGTAGAAAAATAAACGTTCAGTCAGTCAGAGTTTTGAGAGGAAGGAAAACAAAGAAAATAAATGTTCGTCGGTCGCCGTCACCCAAGTAACTGGCGGCCCTGCGGCTGCCAGCCCTGCCCTACTGCGCACGCGCAGTAGTTGCTTCGTTTACCACACGATAGATGGCGCTTGGCTCTCAGCATTATCAAATTTGGCAATTTTCGCCACACATCTCTAATTATGCTACAAAATGTGGATCTGAATATTATTTAACAAAACTTTTAGGAAACATTCGCCGGCTATTTATTGTTTACGATCGCGGTGCTGGTGAGGTAGGCTCTTACCCAATAGGCGATGTGGATTCGGCTGACGTGCACCGATTCTGCGTATGCATCGTAGTGAACAGGCGAAGGAAGGAAGGCGCAAAAGAGTCCAGTTTTCTTTTAAAAGTTCTATAGCAAATAATTTTTTTGGGCTCCCTATTTTTGTGTTTTTGAGTTTCTTTTCACACCTTTTACGACGTGCGGTGGATGAAACTCGATTTTAAAATCATTTCATGGTCCCTTTAAGAAGAAGCGATAGGTTGCGGCAGTATAGCTTTCTCGTGGAGTTACTTAGTCCTGAAAGTGACTTGGTGGAGAACGCTTATAAGCTGAGACTACAGCGAAAGCTACAAGCGCGAGCTGGCCCGGGTTGGTTGGTTGGTAAAAACTTTATTGAATGCCTGCAGAGCTTTCGCTGACCGGGCCTAAGTCACCCGCTTGGGGGCGTTGCCGCTGGTCCTCTTCGCCCGTCTAGGGGCGTCGAAGTCCTGCCGCTTCACCGCCTCACAGGCCTGCTGGACGGCCCAGAGTTGATCGTCGAGGCTGGGGCTGCACAATGCAGCGGACCGCTGCGGCGGGAGGGTTCCGGAGTTAGCACCGTGCGGGTCTTTGGTGCAGTCCCAGAGCATGTGGGTTAACGTGGCTACCTCTTCGCGGCAGACCTTACACGTGTTCGTCGTGTATATTTCGGGAAACATTTGTGATACTGTGCCGGGTAGGGTACGTGCGCGTCTGCAGTTGTCTGAGTGCGACCGCCTGTGCCCTGTCCAGCTTGTCGCTGGGCGGAGGGAGTGTCCGTCGGGCAAGGCGGAAGGCCTTGGTGATTTCGTTGTAGCTCGTCATACGGTCCTTGCTGCTGTACCACGGACGACCGTCGCCGGTGCGGTTTGTTAGCTCGCGCGCCCTGGCGTGTGCCGTCTCGTTGCCGTTACGATGCTCCTCGGAGACTTCCCCCACGCGTGCGGGGAACCACAGCAGTCGGGTTGGGGGTTCTGGTTCTCGGTGGACTTGGCGTTGGCTTATGATTCGGGCTGCTCATGGCGATATCCGTCCTTTGGCGAAGTTCCTGTTCCTCGAGCCACAGAGGACTGTTTTGGACGCCGGGTGCGTAAGGGCGAGGGCGAGTGCTATTTCCTCCGCTCCTTCGTTGCGTTCGCATGTCACGCTTTATGATATCTTCGTTTCATCGTCTGAATCGACGACCTTCACGGCAAATCAGGAGCCCCTCTCGTACTCGGCGGCGTCCACGAATCGCGTACCCATATTGTTGCTGAGGCATTGAGGAGAGCCTTGGCTCGGGCCTCTCTTCTGCCTCAGTTGTACTCCGGGTGAACGTTTCTGGGGATCGGATCGACTCTTATTGTCTCCCGGATCGCGACTGGGATGGTGACTTTGTGGCCCTGCTGTGTGTGGTATCCGATGCCGAGGTTCTCGAGGATGCGGCGGCCAGCGTTCGTGCCGAACAACCTCTCGAGTTGCGAGGTGCGCTGTGCCTCTGCGATTTCGTTCAGCGTGTTGTGGATGCCCAGCTGGAGCAGGCGGTCTGTGCTTGTGGATTCCGGCAGGCCCAAGGCGATCTTGTATTGGCGACGTGCGCGACCGAAAACGTCGCTGTGGTCGGCCTTCCCCGATTGGCCGAACGCTGACTATGACGTAGGAAAGGGGATTTATCATCGACGGAAATAAGAAGAATGAAAGAACTTTAGTTTTGACGGTGTTGGCAGTGTTCCTTTGATTTCAAGCTTCCACCATGCTATTTACAAACACCATCGAACTTGTTGTTCGCAAGGTAATGACGTCACAAAGGGGAACTGTAGGAGGGCGCCACCAAAACATCTCGCCGCTAATACCCTGCGTATGCGTATACCCTGCCCCTTGCTTGGAGATATGCCCCGCTAACGCAAACACTCGATCGTTCTGCGGAACAACGCTTCAAAGCAGCGATCTCGAGCTCTCGTGTGCGTGGTTATGGCATTGGCTGCCGTCTCAGCTCCACAGTGCTTCTGCAACATGCATTCCACACCATTGAGGTCGCCGTTCTTTGCGGATGTTAGGTAGGAGCTTACTCTAAGGGTGCGGGGACTTCTGTCAGGCCAACCATAAGCCATTCCTGGGAGCGACGCTGACGAACGCAGCGATCTTTGGATTCCTTTGGGCTCTCCAAAGCCCGACAGTGACGAACGACCCCGGGGCGATGGACGACAGAGGCAATCTTGCCGGAGCCGCGTGAATCTACTTACTGGGTCCCTCAAGCCACTACTTCAGTGATGTGAAACTAACACGTTGAAGCGAATGCTTATGGCACTTAAAATACCGGCATGGCCGCAAATGACGTTTCATACTTAGTGTACAACGCTGTCAAAAGCTGCTGGCGTGAGCATCGTGTTTGATCTTGTCGCGCAAACGCAACTGCGGATGAAGCCACGCGCTCGCGCCAGTAGGTTTGACTTACAGTGTTGTTTGACTAAAGCCCCTCGATGTTTTTGCGTTGGTTTTTGAAGTATAACGTCAAATGTGCCAGTGAGCGAGGCCCGTGTCTCGAGCTGCCTTTGGGGGCAAATGGCGGGGCAGCACTCAAATGACTGGCCCTCGAAAGCGAATGGCGGCGGAGCACCCGCTCGTGATACGTGTTTTGCGCGTTTCCACAACAATCGTTGGCGGCAGTGGAGTATGCAGGATTTCATAGGGGGAGGGGGGGGGGGGGGCGGGGGGGGGGGGGGGGCGGACCAACGTGAGTTAAGGGGGACAAGATAAAAAGAGAAAAAGGTCCAAGAGGAAATTTCGTTTTTTCTTTTTTTCTAAGAACTATGCATTATTTTATTATGTAAAAAAAAGAAAGTTGTCATATTGGTCTTGGGATGATTATGATACATAAAAATGATGCCCCAGACATTCATCACCAGAAAAGCATTTGCATTTTACTTTTTATTTACAAGTCACGTCATCAGAAGGCACCAGAGTTGGCAGAGAACAAGAATTATAAAAGCAAATATTTTATAAAGCACGACTCCAATGCACGATGCCTCCAGTCATCGGTGCTGATAAAACAATGATGCATAACTAGAAACGCGAAACACTTTGATGGACAGACGATAAACACTGGAAAGCTGCTCCATTATCAAAAACTCCCCATCTTAACCTGATCTAAATAACAAATATCTCACGTGATTTGTTCGTTGGTGTCGATTTCTAAGGCTTCCAAAGTCCGCTCACAAAGAAAAGTCAAGGAAGTCACACAACGCAACAAAGGAACGATGGAAAATGGTTTATACACTCACATATTGCACTTGGCTCTCGTCCTGAGGCAGCAGGTCGCACACTCGTGCCCCTATCTCGTGCGGTTCTCAAACTGCCGATGACAACTTCCGTACTCGAACTTTGAACCGCAGATCCCGCGCCTTTAGACATCTATATTCACTTTTCTATGATTTCTCCCGCCATCCGAGCGAGCCAATCAGATATTGCTCCTTTAGACGAATGGGAGCCACGCGGTTCAGAACAAACACATACAATGCAAAATCCAAGCAAGAAAGGACACGTGCATGGACCTCCGAAAACTACCAAAAACCTTCGCCCTAACTGTCGACCGTCAGCCGGACACCGGTTCGAGGAAAAACCCCTCGTCGGGGTGCAAGAGCAGTACCGACGCTTCTTCTCAAAATAAAAGAAGGCTAAAAACATCGAGGGGCCCCGCTGCGCTCAAGCGAGGCAAAGCCCATGGTACGCACCCAGAGCGGCGGTCCTCGAGGAACAATTAAAACAGGGGACACGGGGCCCGCTCCGTGGCAACAACAAACCAGCCTTGGCGGCTCCGCGAGAGGGACATGGGTCACTCGCGAAGCAAGAAAAGTAGAAGCAAAGAAATATATTCGTTAATTGATTATGCTTAAGTCATATTACATAAAAGACGTTAAAACTACACATTTTTGAATTATTTTTACTATGTCATAAATGCCCCCCCCCCCCCCCCCCCCCCCCCCAAATTGGATTCCCTTCCTTTTATATTTACTTTTTTTTACAACTTCTCTACGAATTTTGATATTGATAAACTCGAAAGTCAGTGACCTTGCCGACTCCCCCCCCACCTCGGAATTTTCGGGGGCCGCGGCCCCTTCGGGCCCCCACCCCCCCTGTGTACGCCACTGGTTGGCGGTACTTGTTAAAAACACCTTTATCAAGGGGCTTTAGGTTTAACAGCGTTGTACACTAAGTATGATACGGATGGCCGAGTGGGCTAGCGTACACCAGCTCGGAGCACGTGGAGCGAAAGCTCGCGCTGCAGAACCCAGAATCCTGGGTTCAATCCCCACCCCTGCCCCCTTTCGATCTGTATGAGCATCGTGCCGGTGTGCGGTCGTGTATCACTATACTGCGGGATGCACGTTAAAAAACCCAGGCTAGCGGTTGTACTGCACTGGCTAAATTTCTCATCTACAGCTAGGAGGCTCGTCGCCAGTTGAGGCAGACCAAGTTTGAGGCTGTATGAAAATACCCCCCCTCCCCCCCCCCCCCCCCCCCCTTCCAATTTTTTGTTATGAAACGAAATATATGTATAGGAATAGCCTCCTCTATACTCAAAAAGCCTGGAAGTTCGACGACGGAGCCATAGAGTGCGCGGGCGCAGATCTGGAGCGCGAGGATGTGGTACCACTGCGGAGGAGCGCATTTCTGGTATTCCGCGCACAGCTTCTGCAACGGCGAGGACCCGAAACATGGTTTTCGAACCCCTCGGGAAAAGAAGCGGTAGCGCGGAGAACGCGAGGAGCACGAGCGGACATTCCACCGCTCGGGAGAAGTGTATTTTCGCGTCTTGCCGCAGCGGGGCGCCCGTTACATTCCTCTCCTTTCATCCGTTGTCTGCTTCTCTACCTTTTCACCTTCGGCGGCCACGTTTCGTGGCGATCTGCCAGGCTCTGTCAGGACAGAGGAGGCTGTGGTATAAGCTATAGGGCGTTCAGTCATGGGATATTACTACCAGGAGAGATTGTCACGCGTTGACGCCACCAAGCAGCAAGGCTCGCAACTACAGTACCCTTTACCGTGCATGAACTATCGACGTCATGAGCGCGATACGCATTGGGCTTCTCGCTGGCCGAATTTGAAGCGAGAGTTAGAGAGCTCGCGGTCACGTCATTTCGTTTTCGTACCCCTTTGAAAATTCATAAAATGGCATCAACGTCAAACAATAGAAACGAAATTGAGAATAAGTGATACGTACCGTAAAATATATTTTTCTGTGGCGATTTGTAAGAATAGAAGATTATAGTTTTTTTTTTTTTTTTTTTTTTCAGAAGTGTTATTTTTATTTATAATTCATCGCTTTAGTCGCCTTCGCTGATCGATGACCCATTGCGAAACTCCCCACCTGGCCGCGGCTCGTAACCTAGTTCGGTGGTTGTGTATCCTTATTTATGACGAGACGACATGAAGTGGGGCGGGCCGGCCGCGTTCTCATATTATATTCTGGAACAGCGCCAAAGACAACTAGCTTTTGGTATTTTGTTCGAACAAGCGTCAGTGAAACCTGTTATCAGAATTACGCGCGCTATATCTTGAGATAACGTTTGTAGGTTCCACTGTAAGCAGTAGCCACAAGCGTACCGCAAACTCTGAAAATCTTGAAGCAAAAATATTACGTGGGATTGAGTGAACCATAGACGGTTTAACAGCAGCTTTTCATGGGCGCCGCCATCTTGCTATCACGTGACCCTGCCACCATAGATTTGACCATAGCTGACCTCCAGTTTCTTGCCAGTGCAGAACGTTTTCGACTGTGCCCGCCATAACCGGAGTTTTATTTTTTCCGCTTTATTTTACCTACGCTGAAATTACGTGGGTGGCATATGTAGTTTATATTTTTGCGTGCCACCGGTTAATCCCTTTAATTTATATTTAATGCTACTTTGTTTTGCTTTTTTGCTTTTCGAATGGATTTAGTCTGGGAGTGGGTCGGACACAATGATATGGCCTGCATAATATGTTATTCTATGCGATAATGAAAAGTTTCGAAAGTTTGCATAATTACTGCAACGATCGGACCGTGTAGTCACGCCTGAGCTATCCGTTTCCGTAAACTGATATCTTGGGCGTAAAGTGGAATTAATTTTTCGCACGTGGCGCCGAAAGTTAATTCCACTTTACGGTTGAGCTAATTCCTCTCAATAATTTCCCTGCAATCCAGCAGGACGTAGCCGCTAGTAGAGAAGTGTGCGCAAAAGGAGCAACGATTACATCCGTGAAGAGTTCTTGCCAAAAGAGACAAGCAATGCGTTACTCGATGTGACAACGCTTACAACTCCCCGATCTTCGGTTTGTTGCACTTGCTTGCATGGCTTAACCTGATATAAAAAAAAGAACTATTAATGTGTTAGATTAAAAGAGTACTTCTTAAATTTGCTCGAAATTTTGTCGTGCAAACAATTTCTTGTGCTTATAAAACTCATGCAAACCGACAACACCCAGTGTGTAGTGCGCAAATGAGTGGCACCGACCACGACTAACTGAGGCCGCTGTACAATCTAAGTAGCAGTCATTTGATGGTATGTGCCGAGAAAGTGAGGGAGGGGAAGAGACGAGAGCGCGCGGGGGACGTCGGAACACCGAGCCCTAGCTGGAATGATTAGTGGGTAGACCTCAAGCTAGCTGTCTGCGCTGCGCTCGTCGAACGCGTTAAAGTAAGTTTATACTCCAACGCAACGTCGACGGGCGCGGCGTAGCGCAGCGCAGACAGATACTGATTGGTCGCAGAAACTGAGTTCCTGGCCACTGGCCAATGAAAGGCGCGCGTTCTGGGCAACTCTGCGTTCACTGCGCGCAACGTCGGAGTATAAACAACCCTTTAGAAGGCGGAACACCGGCGTCCGCCGTTTTGGTTTCGCATTCGACCGCATTCCACGAGTGCAGTGGAGACAAAGGCAGCTAGCTTTAGGTCTACCCACTAATCTTTCCAGACAAGGTGCCGCACAAAACACGTCCGCCCTTACGTGCCCTGTTCAACCAGAGTGGTTTATAGCATTCCCCTTTCCTGTGGCAGATCCTACGTAGGACAGACAGGACGATGTATTAATGATCGGTTAAGGGAACACAATCTTTCTCTAAATTCAACAGTGGGGGGTCATCTACCTTTGCATTGTCAAGCGTGTAAGTGTACACCTTCTTTACAAAAGACCTCGATAATTGGCAGATTCACCGAAAAACACACTCGCGAAATTTTTGAAGTTTTTAGTATACTCCGCTTAGGCGAGCGTTGTGTCAGCCATCCTTCTGTGGTTTTAACCGACAAGGAAATAGCCTTTCTACAGTCGTTTGAGTGTGGTTGATGGTGTGTGTCCTCCGCGTGCTCGGGTGCTCCCGTGCGAGTGTGGCCTCGGCTCGAGCTGATACCCGAGGGCTGTTCTTTTTTCTTCCTTGAATACATCGAGTTGTGAGTTTGCGCTTGTCTCTTCTCTCTTCCCTCTTCTCTGTTCTTTTTTATTTGTGCGCAATTTTAACCATGTTCAATGTCTGTGCAGCGTATACCCCTCCGAGGGCTGCAGTGCAAGTCCGATTCTAAGCCCGGCGAGAAGACCGCTGTACGAAAAACCAGAAACTCGGGCCAGCCGCCGCCGCATCTAGGTACAGGCAGCTGAATTTAGTTTGCTGCTGGACAAGCCCAAGCTGAAGACGACGACGATGGCCAACCAGTCGCACACCCTGGCCGCTTCTGCCGTCATTTACCTAAAGCCCCTCTATCCTGGGAAAAGTAGCGCCATTCATTGTTGTAGAAATGCTGGAGGCACGTGCCGCGCGCCACTTCTGGGAAATTCATGGCGTCTGAAATCTAACTCAGTGCTTCGCTGAGCTGCCATAATCTTCCCAAGGGCTGCACGTTGCACATGCAGTGATATGATTGGCCTAAGCCGTTTCGGAGCACCTTTCGGAGCAGCCAAAACATGGTTTTGGAGCAGCAAAAGTGGCCTCTGGAGCAGCAAAAGTGGCCTTTGGAGCAGCCAAAACAGTGTTCTGGAGCAGTAAACGTGGCTTTTGGAGCAGCCAAAACACTGCTTCAAAGCAGAAAAAGTGGCTTTTAAAGCAGATATTCTTAGGAAAAAAAAAACACATTTGTTTTAAGTGCTGGGCAAATGAAAAGTACTTTGCTCACAGCAATAAACAAATTATGGTCCAGTTAGACCACCTGGGAGTCTTTCAACATGTTAACTGAAGTGCCAATTACATGACACATTTTGCCATGCTTCAGTTAAATTATACATATATATGTTTACCTACTATAAATAAATAAGAACAATACTGCACATATTAAAAATTATTTGAAATTGTGCTGCTTAATAGTAAATATTACAGCATTAGGTTGACAAGTTATATAATAAATTGAAGCACTCTTTGACTGATTAAACACGTAACTGCTGCAGTCCAATGCGAAATTGTACACAAGGATGCATTACGACTAGCGGGTGCTTTTCTTTTTGTTTTTCGAACATTTCTGCAAAGCTGCTGCAAGCCTTGCTTTGCTTTCGGCAAGTAATGAATGCCCACTTTCAATGTCTCCGAAGAGACATTCAGACATCCCTCAAGTGTACAGTGCCGTAGGCGTTGCCGAGCAATTCCAAAAAACCACTTGCCACCGCTTTACTGGTTCCCGACGTGTCAGATGTTCGTCAAAAGTAAGGAAACGTAAAGAAATGGATGGCAAGCGTCACGGCTGGTGCCTCTGTCGTGCAATCATGTTCGCATACACATGAGGGCAACTTCGGTAGCTGGAAGTTGCACGTGCTTCAGAAGTAAGTAAACGTAAAGAAATAGCTTGCAAGCGTCAGGGTGGTGCCTCTGTCGTGCAATCATGTTCGCAAGCACGTGTGGGCAACTTCGGCAGGCTTGCAGTTGCACTTACTTCATCACGCGAGCCTAGACGGCTGTTCGATCGAAACCGAAACCATGCCACTCCGCTCCGTCGCCAACTGGTTCTCAAAATTGTACGCAAAATGTAACTGCCTAGCAAACAACAAAAAACGGTCTAGTGGCGCGTGCTTGCCATGCCGGCAGGCGAGGTGCAAGCTAAACACCAGACTTGTACATATCTTAAATAATCTACTCAAGATACTGTATTTCAAATACTTTTTGAAGTACCTTGGTATCTTTCAAATACTTTTGATCGAGAGTATTTGATACTGTATTTTAATTACATTTCTGAGTATCTTGTACTCATTACCTCAAATACATTTTTGACATTCTGCTATTATCCGAGTCTCTCAGTATGAAGTGGCGTGGGCGTCGTACGAGCAAACGTGAACATTCTTTCCAACAACCAAATCATGTTGCTAGCTCCGATAATCTACGGCGACTTAGATTGAGCTCGTCAATACATTGCTTTTGTGCCGAATGTGACTCATATTTCACTCCAAAGTCCGTACAATCAAGGTATCCCCCTCGCCTTTCCAAAGACGCCTTTTGTTTCCTACAGTTTCTCACAAATTATCTTCAAACAAAAGGGGTGGTTTTAGGGAAGTAAAGATTGCCACACTGAAACGGAACGCAGAACGGCAAACAGCCCACGACAACAATGCAGACTTCAAGTGTCAAGAAAAAAACAAATAGACAAAAATGAGAAGTGCACACTAAAAGAAGACTTTTTTTTTCTGCTACAGCAAAACGTCGAGTTTTTTTAATTTTCTTGTTGTCGTCAGTCCGGCACTTATTTCTGTCGCGAACCCTGTCCGTAAGCGATAATTGATAAGCAGAGAGCCGGACAGCATACGAACTACGAGCAGGATGACCTCTTAAAATGGCAACAAAGCGTGCCCCAACCTTGAGTGCCTTTCTGAACGCAACGTGCTTGAAGAAGGTGCGACCAGTGCCGTGGCTATATGTGGGCTCTCTTTGTTATCCATTCACTCATTTCCGTACCTCGAGCTAGCTTATGGTGAGCTCCCCATATAAGGAATCTGGATTGTAGTTAAACGATCAGTCTAAGGTGCGCCGCAGGACGTGATATTCAGCGATGTCACTATTCCCAACTTTCAGCGATGGTGGTACCGCGGTGTGAGAATCGCTCTCCCCGGCTCCTTGATGATGGGCTTCACAAAAAAGGTAATTGCCTACACCTTCCTGGCGGAAAACAATAAAGACAGGCTGTAATACTGGTCGTATAAAGCAAAACTGGAATTAATTACGCGTCGCAGGCCCCGCCTCTGACTGCTGTTCTACGACGATCATATAGATGACAGCCATTTTGCTAGACACCAGCGCGCTAGGTCGTTAAAGTTGCGAATAGCTAAAGCGACGTCTTTTTTTTCCCCAGAAATGTTTTGAAACATGTATCGGCGATATCCTGCTCCTTGCAGTTCGACTGCATAAAATAGCCCTGCAATGTTTTTGTTTGGTTGTTTTCTGTCTTTTTGTGTTGTTGCGTGCTAATAAACCATTATGGTAAATCAGATTTTCGAAACTGTATAATTGTGCTTGTCACTGACGTCGATACAAATTACACAATGTGGAAGTATCTTTAAAAGTAACTGAATTCCATTTTTAGGTAGTTGTACTGTACTCAAGATACTTTACAGAGAAAGTAACTTGAGTAGTATTTTAAATACTTTATGGAGCAGGTATTTAGTAACTCAACTTAAATACTTTTACCGAGTATTTTGTCCTACACTGGTAAACACACAGAAAAAAAGAACATGAGAGCATCGATAGAAGACATCGCGAGCCAGGGTCAAAAAGTTCTTGGAGCGCTTTGTGCAATGACTGAACTCAGAGAAACAAGCGAGCTGTGCGGCTTCAGCTGCAGACATTGCCTTCTTTGCTTTAGCTCACTCCTTTTCATCAACTTTCTTTCGCGGCAGATTTTTCACGTACCGGTGTTCCTTTTGAAGAAAAAAGCCCACCGAGAGAAACCTAGGTAATTAATACTTCGACACAGCACTCTTTGATTTAAAGAGGGATTTGTGTAGTAGCATATGCTTTAAACAAGAACAGGAATGTTGATGATCTTGCCGCGGTCCTAACGTTTCAGTTTAGAAAGCGCCACATCTGCAGCGACCTAGGGACGGCAACACTCGACGTCATGCGATCACGGTGACTGAGGCAGGGACCAAAGATCCACGGCCGTTTCTTTCAGGAGCGAGTGTTCTGCTCACTCCCGCCGCGCAAAAACGTGGTAGCTCTTAAATTGGAATGAAATAAATAAAAATAAATAAATAAAAAACGAGCAGCAAAGCACTGTTGTAGTGTTATTTAAAAGAATACTCGAGGAAGCAGATGTGACCAACGGCGAATATCCTTATGTCTAACAAAATGCTTATAAAAAAAAACAAAAAAAAACAGATGCATTTTGGCTGCAAAGTCGCACAGTGACGTTTGGTCGGCGTTGCGATGACGTCTTCAAGCAATAATATTGATTGCAAAATTCCAAGGTAAAGGAAAGTGATTTAGTGAGAACCAAAGTACCGTACTGCATCCGCAAAATTCAGAAACACATCCGACCCAAACTCCGCACCTTCAGTTCTAAATAATAATATCAAGCGTAAAAAGAAAACAACAACAAGTATAAGTAATACTTTATAACACGTCTGATATTGTTGTACAAAGATCTCTTCGAGTTAAAATACGGCGTTAAAATACGGCGAAAGTCATTTTATCATATTCTATTTTATCGTAGTTATAAGCGTTCACCCTTCCAGAGACACTTTCACCGCTGGAAACATGACCGCAGCTATGAGATCGTCCTGGGAGTGTGCGACACACTGCCCAGAAGATGCCATAAAAAGAATGAACATTTTAATTGTTTATGTCTTTTATTTGTAAAATTTACTTCAAGCAGACGCGTATTACACAAAAAGCAGAAAAGGACGGACTAATCATATTGCGTTATTTTATTTAGGTGAAACAAAAAATGCAAGAGGAAGGACGGTCAGTCACCACACCGACTTGCTCGTGTACACGTGGTACGACGCGAGTTCACCACACGGAAAATATCACAATAATATTCAATAATGACAACACCCCCTACCGGTTTCAGTTTTAAACAAGAACCAGCAAGTGCCTTTTCCGAACCACATGCACCAACAACGTTACTCGATCAACTCAGTTAGCAAACTCCCACGGAGAGTGTGATCCCTTCTGGTAAACCTCAGCCGGGCTAACGCTGTTCGAAGCGCCAACCTTCTTGCTCGCTGCGGCGCGTGTTGCAACAGCTGTTCAAAACACAGCCGGAGCGGGCAAGAAGGATGACGCTTCAAACAGCAGTTCCGAATCTATACGGGCTATCAGCGGAGACTGACGTGTGTCAGCGCGTGTCTTAGAAGGTATCACGCTCTCCGTGGGTGTTTGCCAAGTGTCTCGATCGAGTAATGTTGAGCACCAACTTGCCAACTGTCAAGAGAAAACGTAAACATGTGGATCCGGGCCCGCGGATATCAGCATCCGATCCGCAGTCCGCCAAGTCTTACTCATTTTCGTCCTCACCCGGAAGATGACTGCGGATATTCGCGAATGATGCGCAGGTAATCTGCGGATATACAGAGATGTATAGTCCTCTGCATTGCTACGTAAAAAAATAAAACTACAAAAAAAAAGCACAAAAAAGGGCACACAGGAACGAAGACACAGAAATAAAAAAATATCAGGCATACAGAAGCGCATGTGTGTCATGTATGTCGTCGCCCTTGTGCGCTGTTGTTCTTATTATGTCATTCTACTCTTTTTCTACGGGCCGCCGTGCGAAAGTAGCAATAGCCGTCCGCCCACATCGAAAATAACAAAAACAAACAAATCAAAACAGAAATAGGAGGTTTGAACTCCGTACGGAAGAAAGCTGCCACCTCAATGTTGACCGAGAACATATTGCTTTATAATCCCTACACTGTCGGCGTCAAGAATGGATGCGTTGCACCATAGCCTGCGCCGTCGACGCCAGAGCTGGCCACCGAACGGGGAGAGACAGAACGACAGAACGGGACAGGAAGAGGATACAAGGATGGTGGTCCTCTCAGAGATTCACGCGTGCACTTTCCGAAACTCTATTGTATGCCTTGTTCTTTTCTCAGTTATTTTCGCAACCCTCCCCACTTACGACCTACCCTCCTTTCCCAGTCTCTCGGCGCATCCTCACACACCCGCTAGAAAAAGAAGGTCCGAAACCGGCCATTTTTCTTTTGTCGTTCTCCCACAAATAGAAAAAAAAAAAAGAGTGGTTCACCTTACGGCACCTGTGTGGCGCTGCCTAAAGCCCAGTCTGCAATCAGATTCAACGCGAGTCACCACGAGATCCGTGCTTCAAATGCCGCATGACAGTGAGTTCAAGGAGAAAACTTGACACGTGGATTTCGAACCACGGATATTGCAGTGACTCGTGTTTGCAGACTCTCTCTTGTATGATGTATGAGAAGTCTGACCCCGGCTTCAAAGGTTCTTTCCTTTCTGCCTTCCACTCTACCTCCCTCTTTTACCGCAACCTACTCTTCTGGCGCCCCAGGCGCAGGCTTTCCCCTATAATTAGGAGGCTATGGCTGCACAAACCTAATTTCGCCTATGAAACATGCACACAATTTGTAAATGTTTAGGTTAAAAATATATGGATATTTTTGTAACGTTTTTACTCACATTACAGTTTGTTTGTGACTGCAGGCACCAGATCCTTGTTTGCTGATTGCTATTTTTGCCGTTCTCCCTAATTCCTTTCATATGTTTCTTATTAAAAACGCCGTGAGTGCAGTTGAGTACAAGCAATACAAGGTCTCGAAAAAAGGGACCAACACTCCGGGGAATAAGAGGAATATTCTTGGAAGGTCACTGCGGTCTACATGGTTTCTCATCCGCGGTGGTAATAAGAAGTCGGTGAAAGGTTAAGAATGCAGTAGATACTCCTCCTCCGGCGCGAGCTTTTTGACTGTGATGACACTTCGTCGCACGCACAGACAGTGTCCAACGGTAGGCAACGAGCGCGTGGTACTGCATTAGTAACGTGGCACGCCCTCTGTAAAAAAAATCTACGCCCTATGAAGAATGCCCATCAAAGAATATTACTCGTATTCCAACAGCGTAATACAATAAAGAAGAAATATAGAGCTGATACAACCAGACTTATACCCCTGTCAGACGGGCGTTTTAAAGACCCTTAGAACAAGCTCATTTTTAAAAGCGGCGAACCAGCGCACGCAGTAGGGCACGTGCGCGCTCAACATCGCGAGCTGATTGGCTGATTTTATAACGGAGCTTAGTGAAAAGGAGCTTTAGAACGCCGCTTGACAGGGGTAATACACAGATAGAGCGTTGTCAGTGTAGATCTTGTACTTGTACCGTGTGTATCCGTGTGTGTTGCGCTGTAAATGCATCAGAGCTATGCATAACACAATAGCGCAACGTTTCACCGTCTCTAAAAGGACTCAGTCAATTGACGATTCTTTTTTTTTTTTTTTGTCGTACTGCAGACATTGCGTCTCTTCCAATACTTTATAGATACCCTAATTACGATCGCGTAAGGTTCAAGACTCCGTCTCGGAGATGACTGGTGCATGCTAAAACGAACAAAAATCTTATACATTGATCTTCCGGTAAATAATTTCACCTAACATTAAATAGAATGCGAATTAATATATAGCGCAGAAAGGATGGTATCTCATACGCGCGACCAGTCCATCACCTATGCCGTCTCGCAGGAGCAGCTACGACGCGCTGAACAGACTCAAAGCTATGTGGTGAAGCACGCGAAGACTGCGCCAGTGACGCAAGCAGAAACCACGCGCAAGTCTCGCGTGTAGCGATGCGCGTGCAGATAGGCATACGAAGTGTTCAACAAACGACCGAAAATAATTTTAAAAAGTCGCATCTTGCCGTACTACAGAATGCGTAATGTGTGGGTGTGGAGAAACTGCGTACACATGGGGGCATTGAGTGGCGTGACGCGGCCCTGCGCCGTGACGACACCAATTATGTAGAATGCTCATTCTGGGAACCCTCCTCTTCCTCTATGAGACGTCATCACAGTGGGATGGCGCCAACTCAGCGATTGGACCCGAACCCGATGTCGAGCTTCCTTCGACGCGTTCATTGGACACGAGGCTCAGCCGAGTACTGACGCAGTGCTCGTAACCAATCTTTGACATCGCTGGATCTCACTGTACTGACGCCGAAATTCCAGTGTAAAGGCTTTGTTTATTCTAGCTTTTGTTGGTCACGCACGGTATAGGCGCCTGAGCCCATCATGAATATCTTACTTGTGCGCGTCATTCTATGCGGTGGAATCGTGAACGCGACTTTCCGAGAGCGTCTTGGAGTGCGAGCCGCAGAAGACGGAGCAAGCGGAAAGCGTTGCAACGCGGCGGCGCCGAGCAGAGCTCTAGTGCCAGCTTGCGGGAAAAGAAAACCAAACACTCGAGCCACCTCAACCCGTTGGGGCAAACGTGAACACGTCTAACGTAGCGTCTGCTTTTTACAGCGGAGCTGTTAAAAGCTAGTTTACCCAGTTCCGTGTCCATGGAAAAATAAATCTAGACACAACCCTTTGGACAACTTGTCTGGCTGCCGCCGTCGCTCATAGATGGCGGCACATATAGTACCAGCTCCACTGCTCTTCCTTCTTCACCAAAGTGGAAATGTTAAACTTTTTTTTTTTTTTTATGCTTTGTGTAGTTTTGTCAATATTTGATCTGAAAGTCTTGTTTGGTTGGGATCAACGGCAAAACCGAAACTACTGGCTCGAGCATGATGGCAATTCTGGTGATCAGCTGCATGTCTATCGTGTGACGCAAATCTTGTTTCGCGTTAACACAAAACGAACAACTGACATAGTCCCCTTCGCATGAGCAGTTCCGATCACTCAGGTAAGATGCTACGGCTGTTTTACTGCTTTGCTTCGTAGATTCAAACATCTGCAGCAAATGTTGGTACACATTCATGAAGTTGCCGGCCGAAAAGCGAGTTTGCCACGATCACGGGCCGCGATGAACTAAGGCTCAAAACAAGCCCCCACCTTCCTTCTGGGAAGCACTACAATCTTGGTGGTGTGCATGTTGCAGAAGCGTTGTGGAAGCTCGTTGTAAGCTCGCCCTGAGCAGGAACAAACGAAACTATGGCCGCCAGTGAATGCCACGTTCGGCACCACGACGCGTCTGAGCAAGCAGGGAGTCAATAATCTTCGTGTGCAATCGTTGAGGAGCACTTACAAAAGACGGCCACTGAAACGAAACATAAGAAGCCATCCACTGGGATGGCTGATGCCGCAACACACAAACACGGCGAAAGAACTGGAAGTACAATCAAGTGACCAGTTTGGACAGGCTTGGCCTCCTTGGGTGTGACTGGGAATAGTATTACGTCGGGGCACAAGATTGCTTGACAAAATATTGTAGAGCCCTTCCACTTCACGTGAAGATAGAGGACAATTTTTACGACGTCTAGGACGATGCCTAGAAGACGACGTCTAGGACGACCTCACGGACGTCTTCTAGGACGATCTCGAAGACGATGCCTAGAGATGATAACATGGGATCAGGACCTCACTAGCTAATAATGCCAAGGAAGGCTGATTCGTGCTAGTTGACCCCTCTTTTTATTTTTATTTATTTATACTAGCCACGACCAATGGGAAGTTTTATGTCAACATCCGCGGACGCATTTTTCCCCAGATCCTAGCACGTAACAGTTACGCTGTAAAAGCCAACCAGCTGAATGCCTGCCGATATGCTGGTGGTAGCCTTTTCAATATCAAGTTTAGAGGGGATCACGGCTTTCCATTAGTGTAATATTTTCAATGCGATAATATTTACGAAGCAGACGTTAAACATCATTCGCAAGATTTTCTTTTTCTTTGCAATTTTGCTGTTGCGGCGCCGGGCCCTGCTGGCTTTTTGGCGCATTTTTGCTTCACGGGCGACGTCGCAATTGCGATATTTTAAGCAGAATCGCACTACGTGCGTCAGGCTTTAGATACGCAGTTGTTGCTGCCCTGAACCCTGGGAAAGAAAATGATACAAACAATATAAAAAAATTCAAGTTATTTAATTTAAAATTTATTCGCAATATTTGGATCAGTTCAGCTAAAGAAATTAACGTTTCGTAGGCCTTACTAGACGTGCAAGCTTGAGTTTCCAGTGGTCCGTATCACTGAAAACAGCAAGAGCAAAAATATAACTTAAAATTTAATTATGTCATGAAGTAGAAATTAATTAAGAACTTTTTGTCCATGGTGCAAACCACGCCATGCACCTTGTTAAAACAAAACATATTTTTTTTGTGTTTTACTTTGTGAGAATATTATTTCTAGTAATTCAACAATAAATCAAAACGCGAATCGAACAGATTCCAACAATTGTTTAATCTCTTGAATGTTCCCAGCACCACTGTTCTTCGTCTGCTTCGGGCTCACGATTCCACCATTGCCGTTGCCTCTCCGGCCTGCTCCAGGCTAAAAACGAAAAGTTTCACAGCCTCTCCAAAGCGCAAAAACAAACAAACAAACAAATAAAAAGAAAATAGTTTATGAGTTCAGAATTGTAAACACTGAACGCGAGCATGGTTCGCAAGTGGCCTCTCGGCATTGACTTGTTCTTTTCGTTTCAAAGTTCGCAGGACAGTGGTAGGGTTTTACGAAGCAGGTGGGACGGTGATGTAAGGCAAAAACGGCTGTATAACCTATGTAGGGTCAACCAGACATATAACTCTGTCTGTAGGTCTGTCTGTGTCAGGGTATCTGTCTTTCTACCTGTCGGTCTGTGTGCTAGTGTATGTGCACGCACACATATTTTTCATGCTTTCCTTTCTTCCTTTCGTGTTCAGTTTTGCTTTCAATGGGACACCACCGGGCGGACGACCGAATAGGAAGGTGGACCGACGGTTGGGCACTCCTATTTGTTCAAAAGAGCACCACTTTCGGCTCATGCCTGATCAAAAGAACGTCTGCTTCGTCCTTCGATTTTATTACAAAATAAATGCACATAAAAAAAAAGAATCAAGTAAAGTAATAGACAAACAGTAAACAAAAACATAATATGAAGAATCTCTTTTATGGTATATATATATATATATAAAGAGAGACAGAGAGAGAGAGAGAGAGATAATAGTAAAACCGGTGTGATAAAAGAATCAGGATCGAACTCATCTTAATTTCTATTCCCCACGCCGCATAATCAAGCAGCTCGCTCTATATTACTTAAGAAAGCGACCTCGCTTAGTTTTACCAAAAGGTTGGTACTGGAGCATTTTGGTGTAAAACATTTTTGTACATATGGAGGAGCCCTGGCGGAAAAGCTACTTTTGACGCAAAATATCATTTTTAGAGAGGGGGGGGGGGGGAGGGTGTTTGGGAGCAATAAAAATGAAAGGCAACGATTTTACGCCCCCAGTTAGTGAAAAGGTCATCCCATAACTAGTTAGAGAGAAAAAAAAGTAAAACAATAAGTTATCGTTTCGACATTTTTATTGTTTCGGTGTCATCAGCGAAACATAGTAGCTCATCACCAGCCAACTATAGACCGATATCTCTTACCTACATCTCGTCTAAAATAATGGAACACATCATCTTCAAGCATTTGGTTTCATTCCTGGATTCTAACTCTTTCTTCAGTGACGTGCAGCACGGTTTTCGCCGTAATTTTTCTTGTGAAACACAGCTTCTTCATCTGACTAATGACTTGTTCTTGAATCTCGACTCCGGATACCCCACTATAGCTGTATTTCTCGATTTCGCTAAAGCATTTGATAAAGTACCTCATAAACTTCTACTTCTCAAACTTTCCAAGCTAAATATTGACGCTCATGTACTAATCTGGATTGAATCATTTCTTTCTCAACGCCGTCAATACGTCTACGCTAACAATGCCTCGTCTCACGTCTCTGCTGTTTCTTCTGGAGTTCCTCAAGGCACCGTGCTTGGACCGCTACTTTTTCTCATTTATATTAACGACCTCCCATTGCGTATCACCTCTGTTATTCGCCTGTTTGCTGACGATTGCGTTGTTTACCGTAAGATTACTACTCAAGATGACCTTCTAATTTTGCAAGCTGACCTTCTCAAAATAACCGACTGGTGCCAGAATTGGAAAATGTCTCTCAATACTAACAAATGTAAGTGCATGCGTTTTTCTAATTCATTAGCAGAAACTAATCCTACGCTACTTTTGGATGGGACTATACTTGAATATACAGACCACTATAAATACCTCGGCGTGCATCTTTCACCTAACCTCTCTTGGAATACTCATATTAACAACATTGTACAATCTGCTAATCGAAGTTTAGGCTACATCCGTCGAAATTTTAGATCTGTTCCCAATAACCTTAAGCGCCTCCTGTACGTTACTCTTGTCCGTCCCAAATTAGAATATGCGTCTTCAATTTGGCATCCTCATCAATCAACGCTAACTGATTTAATTGAATCTGTTCAGAGCCGTGCTGCACGGTTCATTTTTTCTGAGTATTCCCGTTTTTCGAGTGTCTCGTTAATGAAAGCTCACCTTGACCTTCCGCTATTATCTTCACGTCGTAGGATCTCTCGCCTTTGTCTTCTTCGCAAGGTATTTTATACGCCCATCTTTAAACAATCTCTCTTAAACCCCCCATCATACATCTCGGCTAGAATTGACCATCCTTGTAAGATCGCCCGCCCACAATGCTTCACCCTCGCACACCAGAAGGCGCTCTTACCATCTGCGATTGTGGACTGGAATGACCTCCCCGAGAACCTCATCGACATCACCGACAGTGGAAGATTTCGGGATGCCATCACCAACTACTTCATGTAAACCCACTCCCCTCTGTAACGCCACTTGTGGCCCTGAGGGTACTATAAATAAATAAATAAATAAATAAATAGAAAGTCGCGGGTCGCCGTCTTTTAATTCCGCTGTTGTATGCATGGAACAAAGCACCTCGGGGTATCAAAATGAACTTCATATATACAAAATGTTTCACGAACCAATGTGATGAAATAAAGAGCAGTTTACATAAAGAGGTTATTTCTTCGGGAGAACATATAAACTTAAATTTGCATAAAGTAAGGTTTAGCAAATTAATTCCTTAAAATGCATTCATTACCTTTTTTACAATATTCACCTAACCGGCGCATTCCAATGAAAAGTGTGCTGCCCGTTGTCAAATTATGCCATAGATGTTTACAAAAAAAAAATTATAAAGCTTTGTTTTATAGCTTTATTTTTAGTACAAAAGATTGACTGCTCCCAGAATGAATCTTTAATGTTAAAACTAACTAAAAACATGTAGGGAAACAAATTTTGTTTTTCACAAAAGCCGGAATTTCAGATAAAAATATCAAATGAAAAAAAAAATTGACGGTACTTAGCGGTGACTTTGAAACGCCAAAACTACCTCGTTTGCACATGGGAGTTTTCTCTTCACGTAAATACGTCAATGGAACAACTAAAAAACATAGAGTTTTGTCAATGTGTTTAAAAAACGACGGGTATTTCTTGTTTTCACTGTAGAAGACGTTTTTGAAAATAGACCGATCGAATCCATTACGTTAATCAACGAGTGGGCAAAATACAGTAGTAGTTTACACGCTTTAGGCCAAGTTCTTCAGACCTTAGACGTCCTTAGTTTATGTAAGAGCCTTTTTGTTGCAAAAATATTTAGTTGGTGTAAAAAGTACAATTAGCTTTGTGGCGTTGCTTACAGACAAACAGTGCACAAATATATGTATTCGACGAAGGTAGCAGCAGGATTTCATGCGCATTGTCTTGTGCACGTGAGTGCCTGCCTGCTCGTGAGGCTGTTTACTACCTCAACAAATCCCCACTGGTAAAGAACAAAGTGTCCAAACTTGTATATAAAACAGCGCTAAACATTAATACAAAACAAACGAAGGACAATATAATAAGGTGCGCACACAAAGGGCTAAGTAGGAACTACCTTTTTAACTTCCGAATCCCAAAAGCTACGTTGCCATGATAATTGACGGAATGACATGCAAATTACATAGTCAAAACAAATCCCCCTCCCCTCCCCCCCCCCCAAAAAAAAAGAGAATTGGTTACAATAAACACAAATAAAACAATATTATACAGGCGTGTCACACTGTTTTACGAAAGTAAGTCCGTAATTTAAGACAGTTAATTACACAACGCACTCGTACCTCCTGTGAGTATCAATGAAAACAACCTCGTTTTTTGTTAGGCCGTCTCATACTTTTAATGGCGCTAGACACAGGAAGCCACCCACAGTTGCCCCAAAGGCGCCGATCACATGAAAAGGAGTGCTCTCTAGTTCTAATGTTGACACACTTCCCCGTCCGTCCCACACACACACACATCTTCACGAGACGGTGGAAGCCGGTAAAACAAAAAAAAACAAAAAAACTCCATTTCCACACGCAGTGCATGAGTTTTCTTGGTGTTTTGCCTCACACCTATTGTCTGAACGCTCAGGCTAATCGATAGAGACGCACACAAGCGGGACAAATTATACTCCGTTTCTTCGCCTAACGATGGACCGAAGATGACGCTACGAGCCATCAAGGACGATCCGACGTCGTTTGAGCATCACGTTACCCTCAAGAGGGGTACAGCGGCGCGAGGGACGCGGAGTCACATGGTATACCTTGGCATCCCTGGATTGGCTGGAACGGCTCGTAACGTTCGCAGCGGTCCGTTAGAACATAGAAGGGCCCGGAAAGGCTTCCTACATATTTACGGTCGGCCTAATTCTACGAAAGAAGGCTCGCGCCGTATCCCATAGAAATAAGCGGGTCGAAAATGTGTACGGACATCAGATCAACGCCTTCCGGGCAGCTCGCTGTACACTGCGATGGATGTGGGTGCACCGCGATGTATGACGCCATTCAAAGTTTGGGGCGTCGCTGCGCCAGAAGTTTGAAAGAAATTAGAGGGGACTTTTTCATCGACACAAAGGGATACTGATAATTATGTGAGCGATGCACCTGAAAAGGAGTCTCAGAAGATTAGGTTAATTTCACAAGAATGCGTAGCGGGCACATGTGACTTTGCTTTTCTGTGTTCGTGTGCATGGCCTGTCGGGAATTTGCCTCGATTGGATGATTTGTTTCGAATTCTTTAATTTCTGTTTCCAGGTTTTTTGGGGAACTAGGAATTGATGACGGAGGCACCTTTTTGCGTGTTCAAGTTGTTCTTTGGCATTTAATTTTTTTTTAATATTTTTTCGGCGCTGTTTTACTTTTCAGTTAGGTACCAACTATAGCCGCCTATACTTTAAGAAACGCAGGACCGTAGTGGGTGCAGAACTTCCTTCGGTAATACCACAGCATACAATATTACGGCATTATCCAATAAGAAAGCCAAAGAGCGACGCAGGAGGGACGAAGCGTGAAGACAATGAACCATGCCCTACGTTCCTTATGCTGTCAGTGTACCGGTGCGCTTTTTCGCAGACCACTGAGAGAAACAACGGCTGCGATCTGCGGAGAACCCTGGGCGAACGACGAAGCCGAAACTATCTTTGGACGTACAACTCGAAATTAGATTTGGCCCATCAACGAGGACTCGTAAACAATGCACACGTGCTTCACAAAAGAAAAAAAAAAAAAGGTTTTATTTTGTGTGAGTGCGTTTTTGTTTTTCGGGAGGTTTTGACGAACCGGGTTCCTGCTGGAACGCTTGAATGTAAACGCAAACATTAGCTGCGGCGATTGTCTTGTCGACGTGGTCTTCAGACGCGTCAACTAATGCAATATTTCTTCGAAGGCGTTATTTCCCAGCTATTTGTCGACCGGATGTACTGCCTGATTGGCGCCGAGGCGCCAATCAGACAGTATCCGGCGTGTCTGATTATGTTCACTGCTCCATAATTCGTTTTTCGGATTTCTTATCAGTCAATGCCCAGATCGTTCTTGGCAGAAGGGACGATAATAAGTGGGCCAGTCTTCACCACGAACTGTGTTTCTTGGGCTGCCAATGACTAGATTTTCAAGTTTACCTACACAAATGAAGAAGGGTCATTCGGTTTTGCGTCGAACCTCCTGATAATAGTTAGTTTTAGTATTACGTGGACGAGCAGACGCGAGCACTGCGCGTTTGCGTTACGCCGATGTCACACTGAACCGCCACCGAAAAGTGGTTGCGAACGCGGTTGCCTAAAATGCGATACAAATTCACGCGCAGTTGATGATGAAAATGAGCGGATCGTCTTTGCGGTTGCGATTCGAACACCAGTCGGAAGGCAGCATGAGTTGTTGCGTTTTCTGCGTTGAAAGTGCGTGGAGCCCAAAAGCTGCGTCTTAAATTGGAGAGTAATGACGACGCGCATGCGCAGTGCAGAGCACGCAACGCTAACGCAAGCGCACATCGCTTGCGTTTAGTAATAATAAGCGGGACTGCACCTCTTTATTGAAAGGACACACCATGCGTGACGATATGAAAAACAATGCTGCGTCGGTGTTCGTCTTTACACCGACGAGGATCTTGCGAGTCCTCATCCACGCCAATGTCTAAACTCCCCACCCCTTTTGAGCCTCGTCATTGGCCGAGCTCCTTTCGTAAATTGCAGCGATTGTCTGTCCTTAAGTGCATTGCGGCAAAGTATATGCACTGTACCTTCCTCTCCTGAAGCGCCCTGGCAGAACCAACGAGCGCGTTGAACAACCATCACAAAGCGGCAGCGTTCCGTTCTCAACTGAGGCATGGTGTCTTACAATACTTATCGACAAGGGCATACAAGGCACCATAACAAAACAGCACACGACAAAACAGCACGCGACAAAACAGCACGGTAAAAACAGCACGCGTCAAAACGGCACAGCGTCAAAACAGCACGGCGACAAAACAGCACGCGTCAAAATAGCACGCGACGAAACAGCACGGCGTCAAAACAGCGCAGTGTCAAAACAGCACAGCGACAAAACAGCACAGCGTCAAAAGGGCAGAGTGACAGAAGAGAACGGCGTCAAACAGTACCGCGACAAAACAGTATAGCGTCAAAACAGGACATTGACAATATAGCTAGGGTTTGGCCTTTTCGGTTTTTATTATTCTGAAATTCGGCGTACTTTTTTCGTGTCTAATTCCAAACAGAAGTTTTCGGTTTATTGCGATGTGTTTTTGTAGACTCACAAACTATTCGGTTCTTTTCAGTTTATTGACTCAAACCAGTATACTAACGAAAATACAATAGTTTTTAAAAGCGATTGTTTAAAATGTAGAGTGAGTAAACCATGTACTGGTTTTCTTATTTTTTGCGATTTGTGGCAGCCGACGGGACCTGTTCTGCAAGATGCACTGGGGCCCTATGGTGATCTGCCATTATCGTCCTATGCTCGTATTTGTACACAGGACGAACATGATCTTCACTATACCACTACGCGGGAGAGCAAAATATCGAAATCTAGAAATTCGCACGCATTGTACTCAGTGCGTTTTTCCCCCATTTTCACGACTGCGAGAGGTGATAAGTTCGCGCCGTCCACAGAAACGACAATAAGACAATCGTATTTATGCCCTCCTTTAGTTGACGGAAGCTAGAGCTGTTAAAAAAATTTCGGCATTTACGGACGCCCATGATCTTCATTGTTCAGTTCATGATTAAACTCTCTTATTTGAACAAAAACTTCTGCACACACACAAAAAATACTATAAGGTGCAAAAACCCAGCTTTCGTCCTGAAGACACCTGCGCCCCTGGAGCTTTCTTTTTAAAGTTGAACTCATCTCGAAGACAAGATGCGAAATCCGAAAGGAGGTGGTCATACTGTTAGTAATGAGTCACCCCCCCCCCCTCCAAACGCCTGCGAAAGAACTGACCTTTTTCAGTAAAAACTAAATTCGGAGAAATGATTTCGGCGTACGTTTACCGGTTTTATTCGGTTCAAGCTGAAAACGATGAACCCTCAATATAGCGCATGGAGTTCAAAAATGCATCTGTCAAAGTAGGCACTGAAAGGGAATGAAGGGTCTAGGCCAATTTATTTATTTATTTATTTCAATACCCTCAAAGCCCAAGGGCATTACAGAGTGGAGAGACAAGTGACAAACCATAATACAGAAATCAGAATAAATAGAAAAAAATAACAAGTGACAAAGCAGTCAGGGTGCCTGCTGACAAGAATGGCTGGTTATTACAGTTCTAAAAGGATCAAATGGTAATGTAGATACTAAAGATGCGGGAAGCAGGCTTTCGACGAGTTGGCTTTCGTCGAAAGCCAACTCGTCGATGGCTAATTTGTCGAATAGTGAATTCGTTGAAGGACGACTTGTGGAAAAGGCCAACTGGCCGCCGCTTTTTCAAAACCAAAATATATAATTTTTGTCCTGAAAAGGCAAAGCAAATAATGCTCTATAGAGTGTAATCCGTAAAATCGCCGCACGATATTTGACTTTCAGTGCGCTATTTCTTGTCAAAGAGAACAACTTGGCACCACTTTCATGAGAGCCAAATTAGATGCTATATTGCAATTACGGTTACGGAGTTTGGTAAGCACTAAAATAGGCAATCTTTTTTTATAACCTAGCGACAGTAAATGAAATGGTCAAGGAGGTTCGAAATTATTCGCGCAGAGAGAGGTGAAGAGCGCGCTCGAAGTTGCTGCATGCGTGTTGTTTTGACGCCGTGCTGTTTTGGCATGTGCTCTTTTGTCGCTGTGCCGTTTTGACGCTGTGCTGTTTTGTCGCGTACTATTTGGACGCGTGCTGTTTTGTCCCCGTGCTGTTTTGACGCTGTGCTGTTTTGACGCGTGCTCTTTTGACGCGTGCTGTTATGACCGTGCTGTTTTGACTCTCGGAGTGGTAGAGAGAGCTATTGATTTCACGCGCAACCCATTACATTTGTTTGTGTGGCGTATATGTGATTACTTGAATTAGGAGCCAATTGAACAGGTGTGTGCTGCAGTTCGGAAATCGTTCCGGAGCGTATCTCGGCGACTCGAGGTTTGAGGCTCGGCAAGGGTATTAAACACCTTAAGAAAACTAAAAGCTCCAAAAACGTGTGCACAGGAAGACCAAAACTTATCGCACTTGTGTTATGTTGAGCCCGTTGTGGGGTATTTTTTCGGTGTCGGTGTTCTTGGCTGTTTGTTTTTCTATTTTGTAATCCTATTGTTACACAACCTTTATCAACTAACCTATTTAGGCACGTTAAACATGTTTTGTTATGAGTTGATCTTAAAACCAATTAGTATATGTTAAATGAACTGATGATTGAGCGTGGAGAAGGGAGTCATGAAAGAAAAAAAAAAAGAAAAACGCAAAACAAGGAACTACACGGCCAGATATGGTTGTTTGGTTTATTATTATATATGTTTATGTCATACTACTTATTGCAAACTTATAATAAGCTCCTAGATATCTGTATTATGTCGGAATCAACTGAAAACGTTTTGATTATATTGATAAGTTATTTTTTTTTCGGGATGTTTTATATGGTTTGTTTTCGAGGATAAACAAAACACACATTGCTGCCGTTGCTAAGAGTGTTACTTGTTTTATTGTTCTGTTAATTGTGAAAATGCTATATATTATATAAAGGCTTCAACGTTTACCATCATTCCTTTGTCACTGTTGCTAATGAAATCAAGAAAAATAAATATTTAGATGCAATAAAAATCAATATAAGTTTATTATTTGCAAGTAAAACAATACCGTAAAAACCTCTATTAGGCAGTGCGTTCAGTTTCAAATCAACAAACCAAAAGAGATGCGATTCAAGTTTTCCTACTTCAACATTTTAACAAACATGAACACAGAGCCGGTTGGCACACATGACTTGAAACCCGATTCATGGAACAACTATGGATTCACGAAACATGGAATGGTTCGTGTTTCAAGCTCATCATTTTACTTGGATAGATTAAAAAAAAAACTAATTATCCTTTATGTATACATTGAGAACCGACAATTTACAGAGAGGTAGTCTGGACACGCTAAAACGCTAATTTCTATGATATACTCCTCATTGATTATTTTCGGTTAGGAGTTATGTTTTTTGTTTTTAATGACCTCGTGTGGCCCGGATCACCTAGAATAATCAAAGCCTATGCGCTAGCATTTTCACCTCATCGCAGTGAGATAAAGTGAAGACACAGATTGGACACGAGTACCGCGTCAGCCTTCGGCTGGACGTCGTGTCCAATGAACGCGTCGGAGGACGCTCGGCACCGGGCTCGGGTCCAATGGCCAATTAAGTTGGGGCCATCCGAATGTGAAGATTTCCATGGAGGAAATCTGGGGCGTTCGGAGGCGTTCCTTGTCCTAAATGATGTTGGATTGGCACCTTCTGAACACGAACTATTCCATGAATGTCACGAACAAATACTGCACTTTGGTCGCTCAGAAATACCTGACCTGATTTTTGCGCACCTGGAGCCTATGCACATGGCCGTCATTCGGACTGGTAGAAATCGCGTGGGTATACGTAATATTCGAACCGTAATACTACATCAGAAGTCCATTACCAACTTCCCCCTCCCCCCCCCCCCCAAAAAAAAAAAAAAGAAAAAGGAAAGAGAACAGAAAAAGTATCGATAAATACGCCCGAACGAGGTCTCGCAGCAGAACAATCGTTAACGATGCACAAAAACCCACGGTGGAAGGCATGACACACCATCAGGGTTTCATGCTTTTGGCCTTTATAGAGCGAACGAAACGCGGAAACAGACGCAAGGTAATCGGCGTAGTACTTTGCATAGCACGGGCAGTTCGAGAACGCATGTTCTTCGATGGTTGTAGTAATCTTTTTGCCCCTGGTCATGCTGGCATTTTTAAAATGCCCCCAGTTCGTATACACCGATAATTTATTACTGTTCTGCAAACAAGAAAACCGAGTTGATGTCGTAAGGTCACAATAATCCTTCGATCTCGTCGGCTATCAAAATCATGTTGTGTGGTGCAACGTTCCCGTACGTCATTATATACGCTGCAGGATGCTTCACAAACGAGTAAACTTAATTAAAAAAAGCTAAACTAAATAAATTATAACTAGTGGATAACATTAGTGAACCTGACGGACGTTAGGGGTTCGAGTGTAAAGCAATAATTAGCCAGATGATTATATAAATTCTACCGATTAACTTTTGGAATATTCCCCAGTAGCCTTTGGAATATTTGGCATACTAATCTGTTGCCCGCCATCAAGATATGACATAGCTGGTATTACAATTCAGACAAATGTGGAGCGAAAGTTCGTCTGTTTCTTCAGCAGGGCTTGTGGTGACGTCAAAATACAGTGCCGTGATTGGCTCTGATTGAAGGATACCGCGTAGATCGCAAAAAAAGCTGCCTTGAGGTCCACATAGTTTTCTCCAATTAAAGCCAATCAAAGGTCGGCGTTTTGACGTCACCCCAACCCCTGCAAAAAACGCAGACGAACTTGCGCTTTGCATAGTCTCCGGCAAATGTAAGCCGCGAGGAGACAGCATTCCGAAACTAGGACCCGAAAGAGCGACCGAAGTTTGACCCGGAGGCGACATCAGCCCTCGCAGCGGGCGCAAATATGAGTAATCAAAAGCCGATCCGACAGCGTCGCGTCATCTAAGGATAGTGGTCGTAGAAAAGTTGCGCTGTATAGTCTGATGTTTCCCGGGGTGTGCAGACGTCGGCACTTTTTAAATGCATGGAACGTTTTCTATTTTTTCTCGCTCCTGCTTGGGAGGTAACTTCGATGGAGGAGAGAAGAGGTGAGCCTTGGGGAAAGGGAAGCGTACCGCTGCAATCAGGAGGCCGTGTTCACGTGACGTTATCAGCGTGTTGGTCTCTACGTGACTCAATGACGTCACAGAACACTGTAATGCTAGATGACACCATGACGTCACTTCACGGGACATCATGACGTCACTTGACACTGTGACGTCATGTGACACTGACGTCACGTGACATCGTAACGCCAGGGGACACCATAACTTCGTGGAGGACTTATTAACGCTATGCATTTAGCGCGCATTTAGAGTGGATCGAAGAGACAGATCCTTCCCCCCTTAGCTTCAGCACGGCGGACCTCAGAGCTTCGCCAATGAATAGCGCGGCGAGGAATAGTTTTCGACTTCTAATAAATTCTGCAGAATATTTAGATAATCGACAATTAATCTCTAACAAAAAAAGTGCAAAGATAAATTAAATATATAAAAAAATGGATTAGTGAATTATATTTCTACGTGATGCCTTTCATTCGTACCCTGACATCTGCCGCATTCGAAAACGTCATCTTGAAAGAAACATACAGGCTGTCCCCCCAAAAAAAACTTGATAACTTTGGTGATTATTTTGGAAACAAAAAGAGGTAGACAAGTGTGGTTTGTAGCAGTATGTTAAGGAACACCTAAAGCTTAGTTTAACCCACCTAACATGCTGTTTCGTGTTTTTGAAGGATGCGGACATTTTCTGTTTTCTGATGCGAACTTGCTGAGCTGGAGCTGGGCGGAAGTGGAGTATCGATTTAGATCTCCTGATGAAGCAGACAATAAAATTTACTTAGTTGCTACAGTAAAACTTTAGAATTTCCCTATCATTTTACTCCAATACACAACTTTCTAGATCTTCTTGTTTTCAAGATATTAGTCATTAAAGTTGTTCATACCTTTTTGGGACTCTGTGTATTCTTAGTTAAGGGGTTTTTTTAAAGAAAAAAAAAAGTCAGTCATTGGTGAAGCACTCTGCATAGTGTGGGAAAACGTTTACTGTTCGGCCCTACCCCATATGTACTTCCGTGTGAAATGCGGAAGAAAAGCCGGAATTGGAGCTCTGGCTAACTGTACGTACGTACAGCTAGACTGACTGAATAAGTTTTGTTCGCTATTTAATTGCTAATAGCTTTTCTTTTTCTTACATTCTTTGCTTCGATTTTTGTATTAAACCAAAAACGTCTGGAGTACCGCGAGAGTATAACAGATGGTTGACAGCCAAGTGTGCGTGCAAGCATTCTGACCCAAACTATCCGACATGACCAGATTTTTATATTAGCTGTAAGTAACCGAGAAAAGGGGGCGAAATGCCACAGCCTTGATGTCGTAGGGAACCCCAACGGAAATGATCCTGATACAGTTGAAACAACCTACGCGAAGTGAATTATTCCTATGCACGCAAGAGAGGAGCCGTGAACTTGCTGACCTCGCCTGATCGACGAGTGTGGCCGGAGCTAATATCTCACACGGAAATCGACTTCCCAACAAGGGAAGTGAACTCTCTTCCACACATGGGACTAAATAGACGTCCGTGCTCTGATTCAACATCAAGATGAAGGTTCGTGCTCATCTCGGCTTTGGCCTGGAAACGCAACGAAAATATTTCGTATCCTCTTTCGTCTCATTTCCTCGCTTACACTGCATATATTGACCCCGTAAGTGATGACGTCACAGCTTGGCGCAGTGCTGCAAACAAACCGTCGCTAGGACCGTTGTTATGGACAAATGGTTGGGGGCTAGACGCAAGGTTAGAATTTGTCGGGTAAAATAGTAAATACTATTTTGTAAACACTGTGGCTTTGCAAAATCTAATCATAATGATTTGTTTATATCGTCTCAGTGCCAAATAGCGATACCAAAAGCTCGCAAAAAACATTTCATAACCGGATTTTCATTGCTAGAAGACAACATGATGGGTTCGAGGGTTCAGTGGCCCTTCCTGATGAAGCACTCGACTGCGTCAAAAAAGTTGGGGACGAGCGACGAAGCTTCTATTCTCGGGGTCGACTTTCTGTTCGAAGCGAAGAGCAGACTTGGGAAGTAATCTGTGACAGGTGACGAATTGCTTGTAATACGTTACTTTGTCAATATATTTTTTGTAATTACCACGTTACTTCTTCACGGCAGTAATTTGTAATGTAATTTTGTTCCGAATATTGGTAACAGATTACATGAATTGCTGCTTACTTTTTGAAAATAATAACATAAACAGAAACAGGAGCAATATAAACAGGCAATTCAACAGCATAAAGATAGCATGCTCAACAAAATCGAAAACATCTTGAAGAGGAGATTAACCGAAAAGAAAGCACGAATGGTTGTTGGACCGGTCACTAGAACCGCTGGAAAAACGTGCAAGTTAATTACAAACAGGATAGCTGGGCAAGTTGGTATGTATTAATAATGGAACAGCGCGAATTTTACAGGGACAGAGAAAAGAACTGGACAGGACAAGCGCCGACTAACAGCTGAGAGGTTTATTATCGGAAAACCACGAAGAAAACATGCAACAGCACGACTCTCCAATCACGATGGAAATTCGCATGCGCCTCACAAAATTCGGTACTATAT
Source organism: Ixodes scapularis (assembly GCF_016920785.2). Lineage (NCBI taxonomy): Eukaryota > Metazoa > Arthropoda > Arachnida > Ixodida > Ixodidae > Ixodes > Ixodes scapularis. Next base: position 177,668,112 of record NW_024609835.1, read on the forward strand.
GTTACACAATTCTACATGCGTCATCTCCGATTTAAAAATTCGACCTCACTGTCCAGCAAATTGACGGAAGCCTGACTCACGCAGGCTGGCCCCTCCTTCTTTATTTTATGAGCTTCGACAATCTCTCGAGCTTTTTGGTCCCTGTGTTTATACAAAACCAAGGCCTTGTCAAGTAACGGTGAACAGGCGCAGTCCCTGCAGTGTAACGCGAAGTGGGAGCTGGCTGTTCCTGTTAAGGACCCACGGTGTTCCCGGAAGCGAATGTTGAGGCACCGCCCCGTCTGTCCGATATATACCAGATGTACAGACGGGGCGGTGCCTCAACATTCGCCTGCAGTTCAAGATCAAAATCCCACAATTATACGGATGACTCAAACTGTTCCAGACGGCATATTCCACTGATTCCGCATATGCGTTCGCCGTCTGCGCCAGACATCTCGAGATCTCTCGATGGCCGGAAATTGCAGTTGCAAATATTTCTCGAACAACCGATACTCGATAGATTTTTGGCGAGGTAAGTGTAAGATCAAGGCTTCCTTATCCTTTTTTTTTTTCTGGGGGGGGGGGGGGGGGGGGGGCGGGGGGCACGTGTAAGTTAAATTCCACGTCCCATTTTTGAAAGATGGTTCTTTCGGAGCGAAATCCAGTCCCATGTAATCGTTTACAAAAATGCCCCCAGCAGCGGTGTGTTTGGAGCCGTGACGTCACACTTACGGGGTCAACGGTCCCTGAAAACTTAAGAAACCCTGGGCATTGGTTGTTGTTCACGCACCTGGCTTTGTGATTTGGCTTTCGGCGTAATTCCCGACTATCGCAGCAAGCTTAATGGTTATCGAGCCACAATTAGATGCTCGGGGCTTGCAACACCCTGTTTTTCTAAACCAACTAGTAACTGCGGGGAACTCAAAACAGTGGTAATCTCTTAAGACACATGTGCCGGAAACTTTCTTAATGGCCAACATTATCACAATGGTTGTGTGGCTACGTCCAGGGCCCCTGAATATTTCTAGACAAGATATCAAAATGGGCCGGAAATTTAAGGTCCGACCCGACGACTGCTGGCCAGAACCCTGTCCGAGTCCGATTATGGCGAACTTCGGCCCAAGCCCGACCCGACTGATGAGTATTCCGGCCTGCGCCTGGCCCGAGCTGTACTGTTATTTTTAACATGAGCCCGATTCGAACCCGGCCCGAACCCACGTCATTCTTGGGGTCGAAAGTGACCATTGCTAGAAAATTAAAACGCACAAAAAGTGAGGAAGGGCATGTTAGGGATCAGACCCGCGGTTTATAGCAAGATGATCGGGGTCTAAAAGAGTTTTCGCGACTACGTGAGAAAGAACGGTCCTGTGTTTATAGACTTAGGCTGATGTTCCGAGTAACACACAACACATTATGAGCTAGTATAGAGCGGGACAGGTCCGCACGCTCGGCCACAAATTCTTTTTTTATAGATATAATATATTCCCTACCTTCGATTTACGGGGCACTACGAAGCGAACTGAATTTCCTTCCGCCTATATTTAAACCCATTTAACAAAAATATCAACAAAGCCATATCAAAAAAGCAATGTCAAAAAAGGCATATCGAAAGACTGTCTTGATTTACAAAATCTCACCGCTTCTTCTAGTGAATGAAACAAGGATGATGTAACAACACTACGCAATTTATTTTGTGTGCAAGTGAGTTTCTAGGAAGGGCAACTTTTCTAGATGGAAGGCTCGTAAAAGAATTTAGTTGCCATAATCTTCAATATAATAGCACCCCCCCCCCCCCCCTATTGTGTGGTGTAAAGGCTCTTGTGAGAAACAACACAGGCGGAGCATCACATGCGTAAGAATGTTCTAGCTAAGTTTATATCTGGCAGTCACTTTCCGCTACTTTTTGCATATTTAAAGATTTGATGGGGCTTACCGCAGTTCCGAAAATTTATTTTCCAAATCTGGCAGGGTCGGGTTGTCGGGTTGCAACACCTCAATCCCTGCCCTATGGGAGCCCGACACAGCTCAAAACAAATAGGCCCGAACCCGACCCGAGTCCCCCAACAGGACGCTCATATAAAGACCATAAAGAAAAGGTGCTGACTTTTTTCTTCTTGTGATACCACTTTCTTATTTGTGTTTTTGTGTATTTGTACCACTCCTGCTATATCCCTTACACAAATTATCAATGAGTTTTAATTATGTTTCTAATGTATTCTTATAGAATATCTTAGAAACTCGATTGAAACTTATTAATCATATTTGTAAGAGTAAAACCTCAACGAGGCGAGCAGTATTAGTAAACTATAAAATAAAGTAATATTGCTTCGAGCCCGAACCAATAGTCGGGTCGGGCTCGGCTTTTCGAGCTTGCCCAAGGTCGCGCAAATTTCTATCCAAAAATACTATATATTAAAACGTCTGCTTGACTGGAAGAACCAAGCGAATCAACCTTTTGATTGGCCGATGTCAGCCGCGTTGGTCACGAAAACAGGAAAAAACAACGAAAATAAGAAAAAGAGGGCCAGGTATGTAGACGAGTTTTGAACAGCTGGGAAACTATACGATCGGTCAGACCATGAAAGAAACACCACAGTTAGCACTGGTGTTTGGTGTCAAGCGGCAGAAATGATTGGAAGGCCGCCGAGGTTTCGCTCTCGCAAGCGAACTTTAACAATATAACTTAGAGGAGAAAGTCGACCTGCGCCTCTCCTCGATTAAAGTTATCAAGATCTCCTCAGATCTCTAGTGATAACTCGGCGTGTTTGTGATTTGCCGAGGCTCGGCAAATCACAAACACGCCGAGGCGAATCTGCTTCGGTATGTTTGCTGCTTAGGGGAAGAGGGAAAATCTTTTGACGATGACAAATTAATGCTCCAAGGTTGTCTTCCAAGTGGCGGTGTACTTCGTAAGGTTTGATTTCCTGTGGCTTGCCCGGTTCGATTCCATTGCAGACGAAATGACAGCTCTCTTAGTATTCATAGATGAATGAATGCGTGAATGAACACGGCTAAACCTGTTGAACGGAGAAGGGACTCGCCCAAGTTAGTCAGTTTATTTTTCTTTAATTCTTAACAATTGATTTGTGCGAGACAGATTCTAAACGTAAACTTTATTTTTACAGTTTATGTAAAAAATAATAAAAAATAAAGAGAAAGTTATGACACATTGTTTGTGAAATTATTTATTTTCTATGAACTGTTTTTACTGAATTCCAAGTATAATCCTTCATTTGTCATATTGTGGCACAACTTCTCCGAGTCTTGAGCCAACAATTTTGACAGTCGCCATGAATAAAATGTTTGCTACTAAAGTATTATGAAATGGTCTCGTGAAATAAGGATTTAGAAAGGTCAGGGACGTATGTTGCGAGATAAGTTGCAACAGGCGTCGGCTTTTCAGCACAATTTTCTCTCACTTCCTGTGTCAAATCTTTTGTGGCCAGAGAAAGCATACTGCTCTGCAATGCATCATAAACGCTCTACTGCCATACATAAAACATTCGAACTTAATTTCATACCATTTTTTGGGGGCTCGTTGCGTTTAGTCTACACATTTAGCAAATCTACCGATGAACCTTTTATAGACTTTTTTAATTATTTCTTGTGTTAGCAGATTTTCAGACTGATGTTCAGAGTCAGCGGGTTTCTTTATTGACTTTAGTAGGACAAATGCAAAGGATTAAACCGCAAAAACAATTCTAGTTTCACGGAATGGGTTCCCCAGGGTGCGTCTACACTCTAAGAAATGCCTGGGCGTCTTCTTACCCGCAAATCACTCGAAGAGCCAATCTCTGCGATCTACGAATTCAACTCGGAGAATGATGAGGCGGAACATCTGTCCAGACCTCAAAATTAAGTCCGCGCCGTGGCATGACGCAATGCAAGCATGACGCTTTGCATTGCGTAATGTCACAGAGCAAACCTAATTTTATGGTCTAAACGGATGTTCTGCCTTATTATTTGCTTAGCTGATTTCAAAAATCGCCAAGATGGGCTCTTTGAGTGTTTTGCGGGTAAGTAGAAGCCTAGGAAATTCCTGGAGTGTAATAGATGAGGGAACTGGGAAGTGAATACTCTGGCTGAACTCATGTCGAGGGGAACTTAATTCATACATGCGCCTTATTTATGTGTTTAAAAAAGGAAGATTGATAAATTTTTTTGTAAAATTCTTAAAAAAGTTTGTTACGTGTGACGAAAACATCTCTGCAACCGGGTGCCCGCATCTTCCGCCCCTGCAAAGTGCCAGGAAGGGAGGAGAGTGAGAAAATTATTCATCCTTCTCCCGGCTCATACCCCCAGCAAGATAATTTCTTGTTGGTTATTGTCACCGTCCTTATGTCTTTTTCTTTTCTATCTATTTCTGAACCTCAGTGTCTTTACTAAATCAATCCGCCTTTAGCGACTACACGTGAACCCATCAGAGTAAGGTGTTATGTGCTCAACAATCTCGTAATCCCCTCCACTTGCTCCGCCCGTGGTTTCCGTTTTCTGGTATTTAAATTTTTCTATCTAAAGCCGTGGTTATATACAGCCTATACATTATGCGAAAGGTAGTCTGCATACAGATTCAACAGGAGCCACCACAAGATCTGTGCTTCGAATGACGCATGGCAATGAATACGAGGAGAAAACATGGCACGCGGCATTCGAACCACAGATAATGCGGTGACTTGTGTTTGCACACTGCCCTTTTTATGGTGTGTGAGCAGTGGGACCCCGGCTTTAGTCCGCAACAACCTCGGAGTGGCGTAGCCTTTCTACAACTAAGTTTTAAACACTGCAGTACTAGTTGACCTCGAACAACAAGCAGGTTCCGCTGGAACTAAATAAATACCTAGTAGAATTATCTAAACTTGAACGGTCTCTAAGTTCGCAAAGCTGAATTACTTTGCAGGCATGTGTGGTTTACCGTATGGTCCTTCGTTTCGTTCTCACTCTCATCTTAACTGATATTTTGTGATGCACTCCATTTCGTTGCATAAATCATTTGCTGTTATTTCCGAATTCGCTTTTCTTTTTAAATTTTAACACTTTTTGTGTTCCAAAAGTTCAGAACTCTTCGTGTCCAACATTTCTTGTTCATTTCCTTCAGCAGCTCCTCAACTTGGATCTTACTACTATTCAGAACTTTCACAGCCCACAGGGGGCGCTCTGTACCACGTACATCCAGAGCAGTATATGGGGAGAGTTTGGCCAGTCTATGATCTCGCCGCCGTAACGCTCTCCTCCCAAGTGAGCCAATCAGCACGCGACGTAGAGCGAGAGGCATGAGCGCAGGCGCGTGAACTCCCGGCTGCTCCTATCTGAGTGGGGAGGGCCGTCATCTTCGATCATTCTCCCGGCGGTATGCGTAGGATCGGCATCTAAATCTCGATTATTGCCTTTTATATCGCTGGCTCTGGCAAGAAAATGACATTCTGTTATTCCTCGCTGGGTTAAAAAGCTAATAAATGAAGATTTTTCGGCGTATGGCCACAAACTTTTATTCGGGCGAAAAAGAAGTCGGCCCATAGCAGACGACGCGTAGCCTCAGCAGTGCTCTTCTCCGACCAGTCTCCGACAGCGTTGCTAAAAAATGGCGGTCGTCTCCTCTCCGCTCCCTTCTTTCTCTCTCGCTCCTTTCGGCGCTCTCCTTCCTTTCATTTCCTCTTCTCCTCTCCGGCGCCTTCGTCGCCACACCCACCGGCCAAACTCTCCCAATATACGGCTCTCCGTACACCTAGCGTTCCAGTATAGGCTCCCTTCGGGAGTCAGAGTTGCGAGCCTGTTTTCCACGTGCCGCCGCGCCGCTATTCGCCGAGATCCGATCACGTGAGGAGCCGGATCAAGTGTCGTACAGGAAAGTAGACGGCGCGCGTTCCCCGGCGTACGTTCCCCCGCTTCTAAAGGCTCTGTTATACTCCGACGTAACGCGCGCGCAAGCGAACGCTAGCCGAAGTGGGCTACGTCCGTCAGTCACGCCGCGCTCGTAAAAAAATTCGCCCACTTTATACTCCGGCGGCACTAGCGGCTCCCGCGGCGCGCGTCGGTGGGCCGCAGGCTCGACGCATGCGCAGAATCTGACTATGAGGACACGTTTCCTGCGAGAGTCCGCCACTTCCGGTTCTTTTTCGTTTCGAATAGCGTTAGTATGTATGATCTCTATGCGAATAGCTGACGAAAATTCTCGCGCTTCTTGAGCGCCAAGTTCGAGCGATGACGTAAACGTACCTTGCACGACGAAAACTCGCGCTTGCAGTGCTGGTGCACCGCCTGCGCCGCATGCGTTGGCGGTCAATGTACATACGGTTCATCTTTGACAAGCGCCCTTTTTACGGTACTCAAGCTTCCTCGAGTCGTAGACACACGGGTGAGGACGAATTCCCTCGATCATCTTCTCGACCGACCGAGTCCGATTCTTCAAACATGACGTCACACGGAGTGGTGCTCCTGTCGTTTGCTATTGCTCGTATTCGCCGCGCCAGGGCTGCCGGGAGCCAGCGCGTGATGCATCCTGGTCCGGCGTCGCGGGCGCGGCCGGCGCGGAATACGGCATGCTCCATTTTGGCGTCGAGGCGGTCAGGCTGCGTCGAACGCCGCCGGTCGCGCCGGTTACGCCACGACGCCGGAGTATAGAGTGTCGGGTTTTCGCCGACGTGACGTCGCTGTGACGCGCTCGCACGCACGCACGCGTTACATCGGAGTATAACAGAGCCGTAACAGAGCCTTTAAGCGTGCCCCCGCCTAGAACGCGCGGCGCCGCTATTCGCCGAATTCAGTCACGTGAGGAGCAGACTCCGCATGCCGGCGCTCCGGGGATGAACGCGCAACTCTGGCTCCCGTACCGCTCATTCGCACTGGAAGCGAATGCGTGTGCAATTGTACTGGATGCGCGTTCGCAACCGCTTTGCGAACGCGTATCCGCTTCCAGTGTGGTGCGCGTGCAATAGTACTGGATCTTTCTACAACCGCGTGCGCAACCGCTTTGCGAACGCGGATCCGCTTCCAGTGTGAATGAGCGGGTAGGGAGCCTATAGGGGGCATTCACTGGACGCCATATTTGAGGGCGATGTTTAGGGCGCATGCTCAGAACGAGCTTACATTAATAGGCTGCTAAGACCGGCAGTCTTGGTGGTGTGGAATGCACGTTACAAAAGAACTGTGTAAGCTCGCCGTCAGCACATGCTCAGCAACCACGCACACAGATATGGCCGCCAGTGAATACTCCCTATACAGGAACTTTACCGGTACCCTAAACCTGGTGCCATCTGGCGGCGCACAATGGCATCACGCGTAGAAGTGCGTCCTGCTTGAGCACGCGTAGTACGAGATGTTCTCGTGCCCCGCGAGCTCGCGCACAGCACTTGAGACGCTTCACGCCACGCCCCTTCAAGCAGAAATGCACCGATATCCTGGCAACAGCGCCACTTTTTCGTCATGAATCGGCGGCACGTGGAACTACCCAATAATTCGGAGCGCTCGGTAACCCTACCCTTATAGCCACCATAGCTAGACGAAGGCTAGCTACGGTCACGTGATGTGGTCACGTTGGCCTGATAAGTGATGACAGTAAGGAGAAAGATGAGAAGGAATGCGAGGCGTCAAGGGAGCATGGCTTGTGGAGGCTACGCGGCTGACGGCATGCCCTCTCCTACCCTTCTATGCTCCTTGGCCGTGTCGCATATGTAGAGCTCTCGACCACCACCAGGGTTTGTTTCGAGGCCTGTGGTTGGCCTCGATATGCTGGCTTATTCAAACCAATGTATAACGAAACTCTCCCAATAAACGGCTCTGCTTTCACCTACGTTACCTTTAAGCTGAGACTAGAAGCTCCGCCTTCAGCGCAAGCTTTCTGTCCTTATTAACACAAGTGTGAACGTGCAGGCACGCGCAATCTAAACACTGCAGAAGCCAGCGAGCTCGCGCTGAAGGCGGAGCTTCGAACCTCAGCTTAAGGGTGAGCGGAGTATAGATCCTATAAAAATGACCGTACTCCGGATGATCGTCGTAGAACCAGAGTACGAGGTTGGGTCTGCGACGCGAAAGTAATTTCAATTTTGTAAAATACGAGTGGTATAAGAGCAGATCCTGATACTTGGATACAGGAACTACCACGACAGCAGTCTTCATCCCAACTCACAACGTCTGCATTGCAGACAGACTGAACTTCGCCACAACCTCTACTACTGCGGAGCTGGTGGCCATTTGGCGGGCTTCGGAGCTGCTGGTGCGAAGTGTTACGCCAGGGAGAGCAGTCATCCTCACAGATTCGAAATCTGCTCTTCATCTTCTCCGGAACCCCGAGACTGGCACTTCATTGACTGCAACAACTGTAGCATCTGTTAGGTCGGCTGAAAGAAAGGGTTGGCAACTTGCTTTTCAGTGGTGTCCTGCCACACTGAAATTGCGGGAAATGAGAAGGCGGATGCCCTCGCTACTGAAGCCCATGGACTTGAGACCCTAACCATATCCCTTCGCCGGTACAACAAGCATGGCGATTTATACGAAATTTCTACCAGAAGCGCCACCCACACCGAGAGACGGCTGAAGGACGGCCCCCTCCAGCAATCCCCCGCAAGCTGTCAAGAGAACAAGCGTCAATTTTATTTCGGCTGAGGGCAAACTGCGCAAACTCAAGGTCAACTCTGCACAAACTTCAACGAGTCAATAGTCCTGATTGCCTACACTGTGGAGCCCTAGAGGACATTGAACACGTGCTACTAGTATGCACAGAATACGAAGAAGAGCGTAAAACTTTGTTTTAACGTATACACTTTCAATGCATCTTCCTTCCTCCAACACTCGGGAACTCCTCATCCCAGAAGCCCCACGTCGGCTTGTCCAGAGGGCTTACAAAAACCTCTTGGATTTTTTGAGTGAGACCGATTTGGCAGACCGTCTTTGATTAAATACCAGACACCGCAAACAGCAAAGTTGTTAAACTGAAACCCACACTTGTGCCAAAGCCCTATCACATTATTGGACTGGTTTCCAAATTTCCACACTATCTCTTTTAGCCACCTTCCCCAAGCTGGGTAGCGACTCGCCCCGTACAGGAGGCCAACATCTCTCCCGGCTTTCCCTTTACTTCTCTGGACCTCACAACAAGAAGAAAAAGAAGAAGAAAGAGGTAAGTAAGCACCTACGTTCGGCAGACGATCCTGCTGGAGCTAGGGTGCGCGATTCCCACAACGCAGTACCACCCTCGCTGAAAGTTGCGAACAGGCCTTCGAATGATGGTTCAGTTGTAGACGTCGATTCGGGCGCCGCGACGCGAGTTTGAAACTAAGCGTGGGCGCTTCGGTACACTGGAAACATTAAGTTTCTCTAACTGTGTCTATACATACACAAAGCTATGTCCCTAGCAATGCAAAATAACTATGCATCATCATTCGACGCGGTGCCACAGGCCTCCTTGGTAAGGGCGACTTGTCTTTCTGCGGCACCGCGGCTCTCCTGAGCTACAAGGAATAGCAATATCAATATCACTATGTCCAGACGACGGAGTAAAGCTTTGTCAGGAATCTAAGTGGGCCACTAGGTTCATTGGTTACGAGAGCGAGCCATAGAAACGTTGTGCTACGGACTCACGCGCCCCTTTACGCTCTTAGGTGCATAGATGTATCGAAGCATACAGCAGGAGTCCGATTTAGTGTCTCTCGAGCGACAGAGACATATTCTTTTCCTCGTTCCTTTGTCGAGTTCATCTATCCTTCTGGAATTTTCATCCATTAGAGATTTGCTTGTTGAGTTTTCCTCGGCACTTCGACAGGTCGGTTGCGGTCGAAGAGGACACCGTGCGGAAACTTCGCTAGAGATTTAAGACCTAAACCTATGCCTAAACATACAGATAGATCACATAAAATGCAGCGGGAACTCAAGCGGTGGTGAAGACGCCATGAACGCCTTTCGTGCACGCGATCAAGTCTTTTTGTCTTTCTGCTCATTAAATATTGGCGCGTTCGATTTTCTTCTTCTTCCGCTTCATGGCGTTCGGTAGCAACACGCTCTCCACCGTGGTGCATGCAGCCATAGTACTTCCATGGGCATACTTTAGAGTAGCGTGCCTTATTGTTCGAGCGTTACCGCTGGTACCGTACTTAATGGCCAAGCGCAAACGGTCCACGGCGCGCTGTATCGATGAACAAATATGGATGAACCAGTTAAATCGTGGTAACGTCATGCGCCACCAAACCGGAGCACCTCACTCAACATCGCAAAAGGCGGCAGGTTATGGGGAAGAGGCGGTTCACTTAGTGTTGTCATTTACGCATTTTCTGATAAATAATTCTAATATTACGAACGCAGAAACTGATTTGTAGCCCGTAGAGTTGGCAGTAGGTTAACGCGAGATACTTGGATTTAAGATGTCGACTCCCACGGTTTGCGGATGTTCGCAGCAACGTTACTGGAGCAAGCTCAGTTTCACAGCTCCGCCTGCGGCGTGGGCTCAGTAGCGGTCACGAGAACTAGCAGCTCTGCAGTCGAGTCTTACTTCCGGATTGTCTAGCCTGCCAAGTTTGAATAGCAGTACTCTAACTTGGGCGAGTTGGTGATTCATACTAACACTTCACAACCCAAGGAAACAGACGCACAGAAAAATAAATTTCGAACACTCAAAGAAAGAACTGTCACTGCTGCTCTGACTCTCAGCTCTGTGTTGCATTACACTTCATCTTCATCATCTTTTTTTGCTAACACATAGAAGAAAAAACAAATCAGGAAAAAAAAATAAAAAAAGACAACAAAAAAACAAGGAAGCTGTCAACGGGGTGGTAGCAGACGGCGCGCGAGGCGGGGAAGTAAGATCCGACTGCAGCGCCGCTAGTTCCCGTGACCGCCACCTGGGCCACTCGCCTCCACAGGCGAGAATAGGGAGCTGCAAAACTGAGCTTGCTCCAGTAACGTTGGTTCACAGGACGCGTCGCTGAAGCTCGAGTGCAACTGCATCGTTCGCAAAATGAAAAAGAAAAAAAAGTTTAATGTTTTGTAAAAAGGGTTAGTCAGTAAAAATATGCCCAACGCTCGCGCGCGCACATACACGCGCGCGCGCACGCTTACACACAGAAACTATATGAGGGGGGACGCAAAAGTAACCGGAAATAATTTCCGGAGGGCGGATTGTTTGTAGTACCAGCTTCCGCCGCTAGCAGTGCTTAGTGCACCCCTTCCGAGTAAGTCACAACATGCTGCTAGAAATTTAGCATAAAACGTTATGCTAAAGTTCTAGCGGTATGTTGTAAATTTTTCCTTAAAACTTCAAAATGATTTCTAAATTATTATTTTTTTTTGTTGCGATGTTTGATTTTAAGGAACGGCGTGCGGCCCTGAAATTTCGTTTTCTTGTAGTAAAAAACGGCGGCGGAAACGTAATGCTTCAGACAGTTTACAAAGAAGACGCTATTAAAAATCGAAGGTCTACGAGTGTTTTTCTTACTTGAAGGCCCGTGCACTATTGATCGACGACCAACCTCATGTAGGGCGACTCTCAGCCTCCTGAATTGACGAAAACATAAAAACAATACGGGCATTGTTCATGCCGGGTTTCTTCCTCCTGGTGAAACTGTTAATCGGGTGTTTTACCTGGTAATTTCGCGACGCTTTCACAACTCTGTCAGGCAGAAGAGCCCGATTTGATGGAACCCATAATTTGGGAGTTTCATCACGACAACGCCCCAGCACACATGCCCTGTCAGTGCAAAATTTTTTGAACAAAACTGGCATTCTCCATCGTCTTGATTCACCGGACCTCGCCCCGTGTGACTTTTGTCTATTCGTCCGTTTGGAAAAGAGACTTGAAAGGAAATCGTATTGTGAATCTGGAAGGTCCTTCAAACATGCCGCTAGAACTTTGTCAGAAGACGCCGGTCGGCAGAAGGGTACAGCCGTATATTGGGAGGGTCTGGCCAATGGGTATGGTGACGAAGGCGCTGGAGAGGAGAAAAATGAAGGAAAGGGGGGAGAGCTCCGAAGAAGCGAGAGAGAAAGAAGGGAGCAAACAGGAGACGACCACCATTTTAGCGCAACGCTGTCGACGCAGAGCACTGTTGAGGCTACGCGTCGTCTGCTACGGGCTTATTTCTTTTTCGCCTGAATCAAAGTTTGCGTTCAAACGTGGAGAAACTTCATTCGTTTACTTTTTTAATACGCCGAGGAATAACACTATATAATTTTCTTGCCAAAGCATGCCAAATAAAATGAAAAAACCCAAATTTTGGATGTCGACCACATGCATTCCGCCGGGCGAATGAATGAAAATGGCGGCTCTGCCCGCTCAGCTGGGAGCAGCCGGGAGTTCACGCGCATGCGTGAATTCCCGCTCTTACTCTGCGCCGCGGGCTGATTGACTCACTCGGGAGGGGGGCGTTACGGCGGCGGGATCATAGACTGGTCAAACTCCCCCCATAAATGGCTCTGGGAAGGGGTGCGCTAAGCGCTACTAGGGGTGGAAACTGGCGCTACGAACGACCCGCCCTTCAGAAATTTATTCCGGGTACTTTTGGTTCCTCCGTGTATACACACACACAAAAACACACAAAATAAACGCCTACGGGGTTTAAATCTAGCACATATCTGCAAGGATTAAGTTTCGATACTGAGAGCGCAGGGTGCCTTCATGTGTGCTCTGCTTAGTGTATAGACGCTTTCAGGCATCTGTGCATGGGTGCCGCCATCCGAGGTGAAAATATGAAATGCAATTTCAAGTGGTACCACTTGCTTTCAAGTGGTACCACTTGCAAGTCAAGTGGTACCACTTGAAAGTCAAGCGGTACCACTTTGAAGTCAAGTGGTACCACTTGGAACTCAAGTGGTAGCATTTGGACGTCAAGTGGTACCACCTGCAAGTCAAGTGGTGCCACTTGCAAGCCAAGTGGCACCACTTGGGCTCCAAGTGGTGCCACTCGGGCCTCAAGTGGTACCACTCGGGTTGCAAATGGTGCCACATGCGCTTCAAGTGGTACCATTTTGGTTGCAAATGGCACCAGTGACGGCACAAGGAATTGCGCCGTCACTGGTTGAGATGGAGGAATAACAGCGCACGCTTGCATTCGGTCAAGATTCGGGGATAAACAATTGCATAAGTTGCGCGAAGAGCAGACGAATTTACTTGCTGTCGCATACTTATCAGGGTTAACAGACTAAAGCGCCAAATGTTTACGTAACTTACTCTATAAAAATACCAAATTTGAACCTATAAACCCAAGTGCTTTGAGGCATTTTGGTGTGCCCAGCACGGGTCAGAAATAGCCCAATACTAGCCAAATAGCCAACTACCACTTTTCCCCGCCAACTGCAAATAAAACTAGCCCAAATAGGCTATTTATAGCCCAACCTGGCAACCCTGGGCGAGCGTCCAACGTGCCAGATAGTTTCGCACGCCGGACGGACTGTCGGAAGCGTCCAGCCAATGACAGCCCAGCTAGCGCGAACGTCATGATGACGTACTGGGTCTGGTGGGACCAACAAGAAAACAGGACGGGCGACGGGAAGCCGGATGAGTGGATCCCGCTGACTCATTCGAAAACGATGGCCCCGGCAAAGAATGCACGAGCCAGCGAGAAAGAGCTCCTAACTTCGCACGCGCGAGCTAAACCGTCAATCTGGGACCAGAGATCTATGAACGCGGACCTCCGCTGGAGTGCTTGGATCTCCTGGGCGGAGCCGAAAGGATCGTCGTGTCGCATGCAAGGTCGGAAACGTGTGCCTCAGACTGTCTCGTGCGGCGATTCGGAGCGGCGTTAGGACTGCCGGATAGGACGTCGGATCGGACGATTCTGCCGTCCATGTGTCTCGCGCTTAATAGCCGCATTTCTTACGAACAAGGCCCTTTCGTCAATTTTTCTGCGGAACACAGATACAGTCAATCAAGAACTCGGTTCTTCATTAAAATACTATCCGAGAAAGACTGCTTTTCGCGTGAAGACATTATCTCTGTCCCGTATATCGCTGACATTTTTCTGCGATCTCGCTGATTCGCTATCCTCGTGCTCCACAGAAAAACAGAACCGCAGGCTTAGTTCATAAACAGCGCGGCTATTACGCGACTGAATACGGTACCACTAAAGCCACTAAATGAGCTGCGCTTAGAGTATCGACACTCAGTTCCCCGACATTGTTGTGGGCGCCGCCATTTCGGTGCTTGTGCAGAGCAGACGCAACTGCCGATCGTTGTGATTCAAAAGTACGACTCCCTCTGTATTAGATTAAGCGTTAGGAAGCTCCTGCAATATTGCTTTGCTTTGCCGCGAACTGTTAAGACATTTGGGGAGGACGGAAAAGCCTTGCGATTTCAGATAATCTTCAGATAACTGGCAGTCATGATTTTAAGCCGCAATATAGCAAAATGTCGTCACTCTGAAGCGTAGCTTATTTAGTGGCACAAGTTACTGCGCTTGGCTGCCTCGAGGAGGTTCCAGGTTCGATGCCTGGGAGCGGACGCAGCTTTTTGTTATTCCTGTAAATGTCACGTTCTGATAAATTCGAGGACCCTCTTGCTTGTACTAGGTCGGAATGTTCTACGCGCCGAACATTTCACGCTGAATGTTCCAGAAGCCCACGCGTGTACAAAAGGGGCTCCTTCGTGTAACAAGCCGGAGTCAGTCTCGACCTTCCGCTTGATCCTGCCGTAACGCCGCCATCGGCTCCCGGGACGTTACCCTTTCTAGACGTTTTGGTTTTGGTCACAAGTTCGTCCCATTTAACATCGAGTTTGTTTCACTCTTCCTCGCCTCATCAACTGACATTCGCAACAATATTAAAACACCTCTCAAGCCTAAATTAGGGGTCGTTAGTTTTATATACACGCCTTTTTGTCGACTTCCGGTTTTCCCTCATCCTGGCACCTCGTTGCTAAAACACTTTCCTGTTTCAGCATTAACGCGCTGTTTTCTGTGGGATTTTGCTTTGTGTCAAAACTTATCTCGTGTCGCTGTGCAAAGGCAAATCCTGCCGAAACGCCCGATATTGTGATTACCGATGCACAACGCGATTGCGAGAAGCTGTGAACCAACTCTCACAAGTAATTTTTTGTTTGTCGTCACCGTCGCACATGGACGGTAATGAGATCGTGTTTCTTTTTTTGTTGTTGTTGTTGTTTTCTTTATGAACTGTGGAAGTGTCAATAAAACGTCGTTGAACATGAAGTATAAAACGTGTAACTATGAGCCTTTCATCGGCGAAATGGGACGCGGAATCTGCCAGGCCAAGGGTTTTTTATTTGCATCTTGAATTCTTTAACATGACGTTATCAACAAAAAAGAATCTTGCTGTCTCTTCAGTTATTAAATTGTGTCTATTAATGCGGGAATATGTGCGCTTTATAATGATAGACCGTTGTGAAGTATAGAAAAAAATGAGCTGTTTCAAAGTGACATATTTTAACGCAGTACCCGGAAAGGAGAGGGCAAGACGGATATTTTTTTCTCTGCAGTAATGTGTCTTTTGGAGCACTCATACACTCGGTGAATTTCTCGTATAGCACACCTAAATTCACGCAGCAGCGTTTGGGAACGTTTGATCGCATTACTTCAAGATTCCACTACGGCTACCCTAACCGCGCTTTGTATGCCGCCTGTCAAGCATATCATTGAATTGATTGCCGTGCCGCCGCACTTCTTGCGAAGCGCGAATAAAGGCCCATTCCCAGATATTAGTAGCGTCCAACAACGTTCTGTGAACTGACAGTGAGCCACACCATGCTTGGCATGAGGCGTGGTAGTCTTGACCGCAAGAAACGAAACACGCGTGACCCGACAACTTGTACTCGGAAGGCTTCGTGTCATAGTCAAGCACAACTGTGTGAATCGGTCTTTACTCGTGGTTGTAGTACCTCGTAAAACTCTGCATAACTTAGTTAAATCACGTCGTCTCGGGACAAGTCATTTACGGGTCCGAAAGCATCTCTTCATTCATATTTTTGAATTCCTGAGGTCGCGAACGCGTCAGCGAATTTAGGACCGCTTAGAAACGTTCATTTGTTTCCTGTAACTAGCTCAATCACTTGAGGACCAACTCCGGTAACACGGGCTCGTAATCGCGCGAGCTTCATAGAAAAACACAAGGGAAAACACACACAATACCCGTCAACTGGAAGCGATAATTGCTACTGAAAGCCGCCATCTTGCTTGTCGTTGATTACCTTAAAAATGGGTCTATGAAAACCTCGAGGCAGGCACCAGGACCCCTTCGTGAAAGTGTGTACGAAATTTCAGCTCGCGATTTGAAGAGTAAAACGTATAAAACGCTTATGAGAATCCTCGCATTCCAACTCACTCCATAAACGAGCCGTGACGTAACAAGATCAGAATGCCGTCTCCTCAGGGCTCTCCTTCCTCCTTCCTTATCGGTCCCGCCCGTTTTCATCGCGTCGATCGCGTCGCGTCGCTCAACGTATTTCGGGTTTATATTACCACCAATATCACGTTAAAAGCAAGAACAAAAGGAAATGAAGCATAGAAGGACAAATACAGCGCTTACTGACAACTCACGTTTCTTCTACTTAAAAAAAAAAAAACAAAAAAAAAAAACGAAAAAACGTTTTGGAATTTTTTTTTCATCACATTGACTACTTCGCCAAGTAGTATAATTATTTGGTGGATAAAAAAACGCTGATACAGTCGCCATCCAATTGCCACAATAATTTCTCTAATTAGAGGGTCGCCACTCCGTGCCAGTACAGTGCATTTTGTGAACTGGGCACCATAACCATAGTTACGGCAGTGAATCCATAGATGGTCAGAGACAGTCTCGCTCGTGTTATGGTGCCCTCGCAGCCGATAGTTGAGACATCTGCCAGGCTGTCCGGCATACATCTCGGGTGTCTCGGGAGATCGGCTCTATGTTGGTAAAGAGAGGATCCGATAAAAGACGTGACGTCATGATTAGTGGCTGTAGCATCATGTTAAGTCCCAGTTTTTGTCGAGTGACGAAATTGAAATGTGAGCATCAAAGTTTGACCTTTTCGAATCAATTTTCCGATGAAATCTTAGTAATTTTGGTTTGGTAATTTAGCAGCGCAATTGAAGGTGCGTAAACTTGCATGGGGAGTGAAGACCTACGACCGCTATTTAAGGGCCGCAGAGGCCCTTTAAGAGTGTTTTCAATTAAATAACGACACCTCCTGCGCAGATTCGTTGCACGTGGATGGATCGGCAGCCGAGTGGGATAGCGCACACCAGACAGCAGCACATGGAGGGGAAGCTCGCGCTGCAGAACCCAGGAATTCAGGGTCATAGCTTCCTCTACGCTCACAAAGCCTGGCAGTTCGCTGACGGAGCTTTAGAATGCCCAGTCGCAGATTCTGGAGCGTGAGTATCTGGTGGCACAGAGCATCAAAGAGCTTTTTCTCGGGGAACCTGGACCTCAGCGCACAACTTTTGCAGCGGCGAGGACCCAAAACACATTTGTTCGCTCGGGAGAAGTGTGTTTCGGTGTTTCGCCGCAGTAGGTCGCCAGTCACGTAGCTCTCCTCTCATCTGTTGTCTGCCGCTCCACCTTTTCCATTTCAGCGGCCGCTTCTCGTGGTGATCTGCCAGGCTTTGTTAATATATAGGAGGCTATGCCTGGGTTCAATCCCCACCCCTGCCCGTTTCGTCCTGGATGAGCATCGTACCGGCGTAAGGCCGTGTCTCATTACTGCGTGGTGCACGTTAAGACCCACGCTCTGGCTACATTTTTTAACTACAGTGAAAACCAGTCTTGTCATATCTCAAAGGCCTTATGCCTTATGCTGTATAAACACAAACGCAAAATTTGATTTTTACTGCGAGAACAGTTAGTGGGACAGTTCGCGGGTTTCGCGCCGTCGACCGTGCTCCATATCGACGCGGGCCACTTTCCGCACTGTGCCAAAAATTCTAGATTGACGTCATGCGGCTGGACACGACCCTGACATCACGTCGCGCATCACGACACCCAAACGATAATAATCCATGGAGAGAGGGAACAGGAGGAACAAAGGACAAACACAAATCTTCTAACACAGGTTGGTGACTGTTGCGCGCTGAAAAAAAATTCCTCCCGGACCTGGTATCGAACCAGGGACATCTCCATTTCCAATGTAGCGCTCTACCGACTGAGTTAACTGGGAGTTTGACGTGAGCAGAGCAAACGGGTTTAATCAGCTGCCACCAGTCTAGTACCGACAAGGGATAACGGCCTGCATTTTAAGGTTACGATGTTAATGCAATTAATGCAAAGTTGCAGGCGAGCTGGACAGAATAGGCGATGGTTTATTCTGTCCAAATCGCTTGCAACTTTGCAATAATTGCTTTAACATGTCACCTATTGGCTGGCGTCAGCTCACAACATGACGTGACATTGTCATGTCAAGTTACGTTGCAGATTGACGCTAAGCGACTTAATGAAGTCAGGTGACACCGAGAGTTACGTGATGTCATGACGTCACGTTACAGTACGTCGTCACGTGTCACATTGACGGCACGTCGAAACATAAACGACTGTGGATAATGAAAACCATAAAAACAAAGCGTTTTCGGTAATTATTCTATATAGGCTCTCGGGCGATGAAACGAATAAAGGTAGGTGGGTGTTAAGCCGGCGAAACCACGGGCGTGAAATTCGGTGGAGACTACACGCTTGAAACGTGAGTGCCCGAATTTGTAAGCGTTCTCCAATAACTACAAGACGGCGTTTTTGTTTGCGTCCAATAACATTTTGTAAGACGTTCAGACAGCGAAAGGAAACGGTTTATGCATACACATGCAGTTTCGTCGTTTTCTATATTTCAAACTTGGGCGCACGATTTTCGAAGTGTTCTTTAATTACCACAAGGCAGTTCTAGTCCGTGTCCAATAAAATTATTTAACACGTTCACGAAATGCTCTCTACTTAAAACACCTTGAGTGGTTACGAAACGCTGCGGAATTTTCGTCCGGTGTGTTACTCGGTTTAATACGAAACGCCTATGCTGACTTTATGGTTGCCAGCTCGCCCTTTCACCTTTCGTTCAGTCCATCAGCTCCGAAATGACGCCTTAGCGGCTCCGACGTCGCACCTCAGCTGTCACAGGCCGTGTTCCATATTTCACTTGATTTTACTCCAGGGTTTTGCACCTTGGCGTTTCAAAACCTATCCGCGTCCAGCGCTTTTCAATCTGTTTTGTCACGTGACATGATCGGCCAGAGTAACCCAGATCCATTTTGGTAAGATTTGGAACACAGTCACGGTATTTCACCTTACAAGTGGGGTAAGTGATCTATCAATTTTATTTTGTTGCACGTGCAAATGCGCGCGTTTTCGAGTGGCGAGGATGACAGCGTGCTGAGAGGCTGAGCGAAGCCGGGAGACACCTGCGCATGAGCCATGTTTTCATGTCCTGCTCGCAGCTTGTAGTGCAAACGTGGGCCCCGTCAACCACGCGACCACGACCGAACAGTTGAAAGCTCTTTGAAACTTAGGCACACTAGGCTAAAACGTCCTCATATGCATTTCTCTGCGCCGTGCTGAGACAGTATTGAACGAATGTCTGTTTGCAAGTCGACGTTAGTGTCGCATGATGTGCAATGCACTTACACCGAGTTCCTCGGCTAAGTGCGACTGTTCTTTTTAGTTCAGCCAGAAAAGGCAATGTTGCAGAAGCGCGCTCCAGTAGCGCCGGGCATAATGGCGACTTTTGCAATTGTTCGCGTCGTTCGAGAACGTAAGTGCGGGCGCTTACCGATCCGCCAAAGGTAACAACTCATCACCTTTACCGCTCCATTTACCCGCGCGAAAGAAGAAAAGAAAAAAAAAAAATATTCCCGAGCGACTGCAGCTGTCGCGCCGAGGAAGCCTCTGTTAGAGCCACTTCAACTTGCGTCAAATAAAGGCATAGAGTTTTTAAATTTTTTTTATCGTGCTTTTGACGCATCGTTACCTTTTAAACGTAAGTTGGAAGTCATAGTTCCCTCGAACACATCACTGTCATGATATTGTTTACCTGTATAGAAACCTGTGGCACCAGCCTGAGGGCTCAAGTCATCTCGTCTGAATGCGAGTCAGGATGGGAGGGCGGATGCTAATGCGCAAGTTGAATCCCGATTCAAGGCTGCGCTTTCCCTTCCTGAAGAGATGCCTGCACGTCTATAAATATGGGCGATGTTCAACAAGTGTTTTCAAATCCGCTTCTACACTTTAAGGGACCTTGGAACACTTTTATTACTTTCAGTAAATACCACCAACAATTGCGCCTGGCCATTCTTAACCTACAAAATCACGTGATAGTTTCTCTCTCCACGCCATGACAGTCGCAGAAAAAAATTACGAGAAAACGACCAGTGTTCACCCCATCTACTCGCAGCCACAACAAGCGACCACGTGATGTGGAGTGGGTGATATTCCGCCAACGTTTGTGATAGTCACGCGCTGGAGTCGGCAAAGCACAGGGCACGCGCTGAGTTCCACAGATGGACAATGTTCGGATATTCCCGTCGTCGCAGCTAGTGGGCAGGAACCTAAACCCGAAAGCATGTCAAGGTATTCATTGTCATGAGCCCAATTCGAATGGTTACGCAATGCTCGTGTTCACTGTATGAGCCGGATTTAAATATCGTCGCCACAAATATCGCCAATCTTGACGACGAAATCATCGGTGCAAAAACTACTTCAGGCGGTCTATAGAAATCCTATCTACGTCTCTTTTAACTTCCTATCCAGCAGACATGTACAAGTTACTCAAAAAAGGTAGTTGAGTTACTAAGTATCGGCGCCAGAAGTAATTGAAGTAGAGTAGAAATTACGCATTTGTAATAGTAATTGAGTAAACTACTAACTACTGTAAAAATGTAGCGAGTTACTTTTGAAGTTACTTTCGAAGTTACTTTTTATATTTTTGTGGCAGAAAAATGAACAGCCGTTTTGATCCGTGAAAAACCCTGCAAGCCTAAAATAAATGCACTCATTTTATGGCTTGGGTTTTCACCAAAATAGTTTAATAGCTCGCGGAAGCAATTGACTTTCAAATTTCTTATCGAAGAGTTTTCCCCTTTTCCTCGTGAAGACGCCCCCAGTCAAACTGAAAAGACCTTCCACCGTGGCGCTGGATGGAAAGGCAGCGTTGAATTTCAGAAACAGGCTGTGCAGGATCGGGTAAGCGAGTGTCGGCATCTTTGGTGTTCATGACGAAACCTGTGAGGTTCGCCTCGGCTAGTGGTTCTTTTATAACACACTTTATTTCTTTTTTTTTTTCTTTTTTTCTTTTTGTTTTGGCAAACAGAGATTCTTATGACTGGCCCCTCTTTATTCGTACGACGTTCGGAGAGTACGCCGAGCGAGTGCACCTGAGCGTCAAGGGTTCAAGTCCTGCGTCACGACAAGGAGATCATCTGGACGACTGCGCGTTTCGGTGCACTGCTAGTGCTACGCTACTGAAAAAAAAAAATGGGGGGGGGGGGGGGGGGGTTTAACACGAGATGAAACAAAGTATACTTCGCCGCTGACGCCGGGTCCAACAAAAGGATCTCCCAAGGGTGACTCGCAATCCTCGCCGGCGACTACGGTATTCTGACGCGCCTGACACGCCTGACAAGTACAACTTTTCAACACAGAGGAGGTTTCCCTGGCGTGGAAGGTCGGAAGGACGCCAAGGATTACGTGAACAAAGATCGGCGCTCGTACAGTTGCAGCTGGAAGCGGGAACGTGCTCTGAAGAACGGATTATCCTTGTCTGTGTTTGTGCGCGGGGGAGGCTGGCTTTCAAGGGAGTATGCGCTGACGACGAGGCGACCAACAGGCCCCCAGCTGCGAGGTCATTCCAGTGGAGCCTCCCATGGAACCTACCGCTTGAGTCAGACTCACTAAAGGCAGGCAACATGAAAACAATAACAACCCCTGGAGTGTCCCCGTCTTTCACGGTTGCAGCTGGAGGCGCGGCGCCTGCGTGAATTACCGGGTTAGGTCAATACCCGACCAAGGCTTGCTAAGCATCTCTGCCTGCGTTCGTGCGCGCCGTTGTAATGTTTTGGCCAGGACCAACTTGAGGGGGCTTGTTGTTCGGGAATGCCACTTCATCTGCCGGCGTCTTATTTATTTCTGTGCTCAAACCTTTGTGATGAGAAAAAATTAGCACTAGATTTCAAAAGTAGTTAGTAATTTAAGTAGAAGTTACCTAAAGAATGTAGTTAAATTAAACTACTAATTACCCCAAAAAAGTTGTAATAGAAAGTTACAAAGTTACTCGGAAAAACAGTTAAACTACAGTAGTTTGAGTAGAGTAGTTGAACTACGTCCAAGTCTGCTATCCAGTCATGTCGTTTCAGCAATTTTCAATAGACTTGGTGTATACGTTAGTTCAACAGATGTCTATACAGTAGAGACCGCAGAACCGCGCTATAAAATTTTCATCCCCACGTCTCAATAAACTTTTCTCACCATATGTCTACATAATATTTATGTACTAGAATCGATAGACTAATAAGACGCAGTGCGGAGAAGCGACATCACACCCAGTTGGAGCCTCTTTGCTGAAGCTGCTTTTTTCGACTGTGTCAAATGATTACCGCTTCTCTCAAGACTTTATAGTTGGAGATGCAGTTCACCAACTCTTATAAAGCACATTTCGCATACTGTATTTACTCAACCGCACTGCTTATAAAGAAAACCTGAGTGTTCACTTTTCCGCGAATCACGCAGATTGCCAATCACCTCGATCGACAGCAGATCCCAGCGGTTTACAGGACAGAGAGAGATAACGTCTTCGCGCGAAGATACCATCTGTGAAGATTGCATTTGTATGGAGACTCGTGGTCTCGATCTAGTTATTCCCTATGTTATTTAGGCGGAAGGCGGTGATTGGTTGTATATATGCTTTGCAGAAAAGTAGACGCAAGGGTCTTGTTCATAAATAGTGCAGCTATTACTCGAGTAAATACGGTACATTATGTGCGAAAAAAAAGCAGCATACCGGTAATCTTTTTATCTTCTGGGATGGTCCTCGTTTAAGTGAATGCCTTTCAATTGCGGGGTATATATTCGCCACTCGAGCCCGACACTCGCCCTTTCGCGAACGAACAGACCAGAGAGCGCGGACGGCCGCGGAGGCAGTGTGGCAGGGATTGTTGGTCTTGGAGGTGCTGTTGCCGCATGGTTCTGGGCCGCGTGTTTTCGCATCAAGCAGTTTTATCGAAAAAAAAAAGCGAGTTCGTTAACATAAGAATTGTTTTGTTTCGCTCCGCGACTTTTGAAAAATCAACATGTTGATTTTCTTTGTCCACATCAATATGTCCATCCCCTGTGAAATGCTCGTGCCCTTCGTATTTCAGCCAAATAAATTAATTTTAGCAAACTGATCAGCGTCAGCGAGCAGGCGCACGGGAAATCCAGGAGAATCTAGCCCCGTCTCTTCCGCCATCTTGCGTACACCGCCCTGCCATCTGTAGGGCGTTGGCGTTGAGAATAGTGGTGGAGCAGTCAACACAACTGAGTCACTAGTGTTATGAGTGCTCTGTGGCGTGTTTATTTGTGATGTCTGCGTACGTGCGCACGGCAAGAGGCGAGTGATGGATGTATCGTGACAACTCTAAAATGAGTCTTCAAATTTAGATTTTTTTCGCGAAAAGCTGGCATTTTGCCATTAGGAAGGGGATAGAAAAGTGTTTAAAAAGTCAACCTGTTTTTCACGCAGTTCCATAGAAAGTGTACAAAAACAATTGCAAAGCTATAGACAGTGGATAGAAAAGGGGACACATTTTCTGTATATCTACCACCTCTGTACATTATTTTCTATAAAAATATGCAGAAAGTGAATTACTATTTTTATAAGGGCATTGTTGACGACGTCAACAATGCGACCTCCACAACTTCGTCATCAAGTTTTGCGAAGGAGAGAGCCTGGAAGAAAACTTCCGCTTTTATCATTGAAATTACGAGGCTCCAAAGAGGCTTTCTTTTCAGTAGCGTGGGGTGAGAGTATACGTGGGTCTCACTAGGGCCCGTAAGCTTGTGTAACGTGAGGAACGTTCCTGCCCAACATCGTTGCACGGTCCCTTTCAGGGACTCAAACCGAAAAATATAACGTTTCGGTTACGGTTACGGTTACCGCTTCCTGTTGATAACGGTTTCGTTTCGGTTTTTTACGGTTTTAATTTTTACGGTTTCGGTTACCGGTTACACGTTCATAAAAACCGGTTTATTTCGGTTTTTCCAATAATTTGTCTAATTAAAATGCTAGACAGCCATTTTAGAAAAAACTGTTTAAAGTAGTCTCAGATATCCAATAACGTGAAATACAAGGAACCTAGAAACGTCTTAATACTTCTAATTGGTCAGAAGTTGCACACGTTCCTAGCTCCAACTCTTGTTCACTACATCTACTTACATTATTTAGTTTGATGCCCGAGCATACATGTTACTTCTAGTACTCGGGGATCATCGCGTTCTATATAATAAAAATTAAAACAAACACCGCTACTCTGTTGTTTGGCACCATTTATAAACAATTACCCTAAGAAAGTACCCACTTGATGCTGGAAGAACCATTCGCACTTTCTCGTCGCTACAGTTGATTTCAACATGCAGGCGAGTCTTCGCTTCACTGAAGGAAGGAACAGAACTACAGCCCTCCACTAGTAAAATACTGCTAAGTGGAATGAAGTAATAAAATTGAGAGCTGGGCTGGGCGGGCCGTGAGGCAAGAAGCCTTCGTGCAGCGAATGGAAAGTCCGCCGTAGTCGGGCGGCCCGTGAAAACTACTTGCCTCACTAAACACTGCCCAGTCGACTTCAGGTGCCTGCTGGGTCGAGTGGACTGGCGGTGTAGGTCCCGTCGCTTTTGACTTGTAGGCAGTGCTACCCAGGTCCGACTGAGAGTCTTCGACGACGCTTTGTTTGTCTGTAGTGTGTTCCTTTGTGTTGGTGTGGTTTTCCTCCTTGCCATCGTACGTGTCGAAGGAGCCGTCATCGGCGTGGGGCTCAATGACTGTCGGTCCTGCTGAGCCACTCCAGGATTCGCTCGGTGGCGGTGGTTGTCGAGTCGGGATCCATTGGGTCGTTTTCTTCGATCCAAGATCCAGCTCGGGCAAGGTCTGCCGAGACGCCAGCCTCGCAAAGAGCATGGGCGAGAATGTCCTCGACAGGAAAAACGCACAGGAGCGTCGAGGAGACGACTGTGCCGTCGATGACGGCACTGGTGGGTTCCGAAGACTCAGCGTAGCTGCCGGACTCACGATTAGGGGGCCTCTTCGACTTGGTGTCTGGGCGGTAGCTGGTGTGCGCGGGAGCACGAGGCGTGTGGCGTCCGCGTCGAGGCTGGTTGGGTAGCTGGTCGGGGAGCTCTCTGAAAACCTCAGACTCGAATCCTCGACGTCTGGGATAGGACTGCCGTCCTACAGTTTTCTCTCGCGACGACGTGGAAGAGTTCCAGTCTATCGAAAATGAGGTGCTGGTGTTCGGGGAGCATGTCATCTCAGTAGAACCGATGGCGGGGGAGATGCCTGATCTCATGGACATCTCTCGTGGAGAAACTTATGGTGTCCTGGGCGAGGTCGCTCAGAATGTCGTAGGCATGACGGACCTTTGCTCCGGCATGGGTGGTGGGGGCTCTATCAGAGGTAGTTGGATTGCGCTGGTGGCTCTGGTAGA
Organism: Ixodes scapularis; assembly: GCF_016920785.2. Lineage (NCBI taxonomy): Eukaryota > Metazoa > Arthropoda > Arachnida > Ixodida > Ixodidae > Ixodes > Ixodes scapularis. Next base: position 177,693,650 of record NW_024609835.1, read on the forward strand.
AATGATTCTCGTAGAAGCCATACCTCCGGCGGTGGCAGGGGGAGGCCTCCGGCGATGCTGGAAGCGATCCCTCGGCGCGTCTGTGGATGTTCGAGCTCACCGTGCCGACGTTCGAATAGCTCGCGTTCACAGTTTTGCGAGAGAGACTGTTGAGACTGCTGGCCGTGTGGGGCGAGATTGGCCAGGCCATCGACGATTGGAAGCAGGGCAGCTCCCAAGGTTCAGGCGAAGGAGGCAGAAATTGCATCCCATGTCTGTTGGACGAGGGTGGCGGGTTGGCGCGTTTGACGAGGAGGCATCCTTCTCCTTGGCTTTTTCTTTTGTCATGTTGAGAAGCTGAGAGGCGTGGCAGTGCCGGCGACGGTAAAGCCCCTCTATCGTGGGAAAAGTGGCGCCGTTCATTGTTGTTAAATGCTCGAGGCACGTGCGACGCGCTACTTCTGGGAAATTCATGCCGTCTGAAATAGCTAAGTGTTGCGCTGTGCCGCCATGATCTTCCCAAGGGCTGCACGTTGCACGTGCCTTGTGCATCGACGAACATTGCGCTACTTTTGAAACATGAAGGGGCTTTAGGCGGCGGGTGCCACTCGGTTTGAAGAAGGGTCTCGGCGCGGGAAGGAAAAGAAAAAAACTCGGACACCCTTCTGACATTTCCTCGCTCCTTCCACCACTCTCAGCCCGAGCATATATATATATATATATATATATATATATATATATATATATATATATATATTGTATATATAATACAAAACGCCAATGTCGAACCCCTGACTTTTTTCTTTCTTTCTCTGTTGTATCAAAATCGTCACTCGCGACATGTTTCACACTAAATGAATAAAGCCCCTTCATGTTTCAAAAGTAGCGCAAAGTGCGTGGATGCACGAGGCACGTGCAACGTGCATCCCTTGGGAAGGTCATGGCGGCACAGCGCAGCACTGAGCTAGATTTCAGACGCCATGTTCTTTCCAGAAGTGGCGCGCTGAACGTGCCTCGCGCGTTTCCACAACAATGAAGGCGCCACTTTTCCCAGGATACAGGGGCTTTAGGGCCCGCTTGCTCGAAGCGCTAACCGCGGCTAAAGTTAGCCGCAGTACCTAGGAGAGGGACTCTGAGATCATGTGACAGGGATCGGTAGGGATGCGGGAAAACATGGCGGTGCCCCGCAAAGTGAGCGCCGCTCGCTTCGGAACTAATATGTCGTTGTAGCTGCAATATCGCGCGCGTTAGTCAGTAACTAATGGTGCAGGAGGCTTTCGCTTTGCCTTACCTCACTTAAATCGCAAAGCATGAACAATTACCTCGCCGCATTTTTTAGATAGTATTTCGATTCTGGCCATTCTTAAGCCTAAATGAACACGATAATTGTCGGCATGCATGGAAACGTCTTTGGAAAGTGGATTGCCTTGACTCAATCGGCCTTGTATTGATAGCACACAAATTTCCCAAGCACCGACGTGCATGCTACGAGTGTAGTTGCAGGCATTGCGCGTGCTGGCGTATGCAGTAGTAATATACCCGTTGCTCTGGGCAGGGGGCACGAGCGCGTCCGGAAGACTTACGCAAGACGCGACCAAGTTTTGCTGGCTGCATCATCCGTGTGGCGCTGTAACGTTCGATTTTGCACGTGCCACGTTCGAACACAAGCCGCTGTCAGCATCTGTAGATGTGCGGTAACAAAACGTCTAAAAAAAGTTTAAAAAAAAGAACAGAATTATGCTGCTTGCGGCCGCAGCGTTCCATTAAACATTCCTTTCATATTTGCTTTCTTTCACAGCTTCCGCGAGCACGTATATTTCACTTTACGTGATAGTGAAGCCGAAGCTACTCGGAAAAGCGCGTCATCCTGAACGATGCTCGCACTGGACGAGCGCGCGTGCTTGGCAGGGACGCGGAAAACTCGCAGCTCGCTCTTGTAGCCTCTGCTACGCTGGAACTTAGAATGGAACTAAGTAGAAAAAACTCTAGTGGGGAAGCGTATTGATGCATGTTCGAAACGCGAACCAAATATTCTATTTTGCTCGCCTGCAGCGCTGCTCAAAACTTGTGAGCTACGGGCCTATCGTTCTAAAGGAAAAAGTCTAAAACAAATTTTGCCTTGCACGCGCGTTCGTCCAAGTCTTATAATGATTATTTACTTCGAATCTTTTATAAGAGGAAGGACAGCGGGCGCGGACCATAGAATTACACTTCCAGCGTTCTTCTCGATGCTTGGGTAATTTAGAAAAAGGTCTGTCGGGGCGGGACGCTGGTCTTCTTTTGTGTACTATTAATATCCGGTCGATTGAGTCAAGGCAATCCGCTTTCCAAAGACGTTGCCATGCCGACACTTATCGCGTTCATTTAGGCTTAGAAAGGCCAGAATCGAAAGACTATGCAACAAATGCCGCGAAGTCATTGCTCGTGCTTTGCGATTTAAGCGAGGTAAGGCAAAGCGAAAGCCTCCTGCGCCATTCGTTGCTGACTAACACGCCCGATAGTGCAGCTACAACGACATATTAGTTACAAAGCGAGCGGCGCTCACGCACCGGGGCGCCGCCATGCTTCCCGGCATCCCAGCCCCCAGTCACGTGATTTCAAACTCCTTCTCCTAGGTACTGCTGCTAACTTTAGCCGCGGTTAGCGCTTCGAGCAAACGGGCCCAGGTTTTCTTTTCCACCAGCTCTGCATGATGGACAATTTACCTCGTTTCTTTATACTGGCTACTGCATGTCAGGAACATCGGTGGTTTTGATAGAACCGAGTTGGATGGACATCTGAGAATTCGAACTTATTAGTTAATACACTGAAAGCGACACGTACTGAATACATGTAGCGATGTAGGAGTGTGGCAGATTTAGAAATATAGAATTTTTTTAATTATAAGCTCGACCAGTAATTCAATCTGAGTATTCTTAATCCTAAAGTCAGATTGAATGGAAATATGTAACCAGATGCACCACTCGCTGACAGTAACTCTGTCAAATGGCCACAACAATTTAAGATCCCTCCTCCAGGTCATACTTCAGAAAAACTAATAGTTTATTTTTCGGTTAATATTGGTTAAAACCGGTTACCGGTGAATAATTTACGGTTCCGGTTACGGTTACGGTTTTTATAAATATCAAATAACGGTTTCGTTACGGTTACAGAAAAAATTTCGTTCCTAAACGGTTTTCGGTTTCGGTTACGGTTACGGTTTGAGTCCCTGGTCCCTTTAACTTGTGCTGACTGACGAGCGAGCATGGCTGCAAGCTAGGCGCTTCAGCAATCAGGCGCCGCCATATATCGGCGGAGCTCCGATAAACGCGACTCAAGACCGATGGCCTTCTCAGCGTTTGTGTCTTTTTATTCCTAAAATGACACAGGTAACCGTACTGAGCTGTGGATAATAAAATGATGTCAAAACACCAAGCTCTAATTGGCTGATGGAAAAAAAGAGTAGTGGCTAGACCCCAAGACATATAGCATTAACGTATACCCAGCCTCCTTTCAATCAAAGTCAATGAAAGTTCGGCGCCGTTCCGACGTCGCCGCAACTCCTGCGCTAAAAGCAGACGACTTGCTGTGCGCTCCGCACTGGTCGCTGGTCGCTGGTTCCCTGGTTCAAGCTGTCAAATATATATACCGCACTGGTCGTTTATATATAAACATCGGCATTGTCTGAAAGGGCGTTCGACATCTAACTGGTGTTACAAAAGTTCTGTCCGTAGGTCGCTCAATTCTGGCATTAGTACTAGTAGCACAGCTTGCAATCGTGTAATGATTACTGCCTGATACACGTTTAAAATTTCCCGTTAGATTTCGTGCTTCTCTGGTCGTGTCTATCCACAGCTGATGGTGATGTCACCTCACTTAAAAATCACGCTGCTTAGGTGTCCACGCACCCAATTTCACAACTGAATCTTCATTTTCATCCTAATTTAATTGAGTTATTTAATAAACAGAAAACACTAAAGTACGACTAGCAGTATGGCGTGTTCTGATACTAGGGAAATAGAGACGTAAACACATTGTCGTAAAACACCGAAATATGTCTTCTGACGAAAAGTAGATCTCTATCTTGTAAATACTGTACAGTTTATTACGGGGTCACATTTAATTAGTAAACACAGAAGCCCTTCGTTTTTATAGGCAAATAAAGCGAACAATACTCTATTTAATATATATGATTTTAGACTGCGTAAACACAGTTCTCGATTTTTTTTTCCGCCAGTATGCCAATTTCAAACAAGACCGCACCAATGGCAGACATTCACGTGGTCAGGGCTAGAAAGAGCGCTTAAAAAAGAAAACAAAAACAAACTGCGTTCGGGTTCCGAGTGAGTTGCTGAGTTGCGCACTTGTTCACGCAGTTAAATAATTATTAACAGAAATATGTGTATTTGCTCGCTTTCAAGCATACCCAGTGTATGCACATTTAATATATTTGCGATAGAAGCTAATAAAATGGTCAGCGGGAAAGTGTGTAATCGGAAACAGTTAAGGGTTACTACACATAGTACATATGGAGCAGTTTTCGAGTAATTCAATGATAATAAAAAAAAATATCGAGTATTGTGTTGGGTGCGCGAAGAGTAACTAATTAGTGGCCTGCATCGTTCCACACGTAGAATGCAATTTGTTTTCCAGGAGCTGTCACAGTTCAAGAGCAAGAAAACAAAAAGCAGAGGGAAGAATTGAAAAAAAAGAGCAGTACACATACCTGGCTTCCAGCCCATGGCCCGGTAGTGTCAGAATGAGCAGAAAGAAGCCGAACGCAGCCAGAAAATCAAGGGCAGTTCCGGCACTCCGCATGACTCCTCAGCTTCTCCGAAGGCGCAGCATGAAGGCGCAGCGACGAAGCGAATCCCCGACGGAGAAGAAACAACTGGCGTCGAGCACGTTGTCGTCGCCGCCGAACACTTGAACGTTGACGGGCCTGAACCCCGGGGAGCGCACGCTGCTCGAACTGCGGCCGACGTGGCTGTGCGGCGCCGACGCCGGCTTGTCTCGACTACGGCCAGCCGTGCCGCGCGGCCCGTGTGCCGGGACTCGAGGCGCGAGAGAGGAGGAGGAGGCAGGAAGGGGAGAGGAGGTGTGCACGTGACCGCAGTCTCCGGTTCATGAGTTCTGTCCCTCTCGCATTGTTTGGGGGGAAAACAAGACGGGCACTCGTGGGGCAATAAACAAGAAGGTTCCTTAGAATCTCTCTCCTGTTGTTCTTTATTTAGCATCGTGCAGAGAGGAGCACAAACTCCTCTAAATATTTGTTTTGTTGTTTATTGATTTTATTTTTAAATTCGCGTCTCATTTCTGATTGCGTCGAGGAACCCGTTACAATGTTTCCTAACTTATTGAAAACTGTTAATAAGAATAATTACTTTTATTTGGGGGGGGGGGGGGGGGGAGAGAGTTTCACACTCTAAAGAAAATCCCCTGCGTCTACTTTCACGCACAACGCGCGGAGAGCCAATCACCGTAACTTACGGAGGCAGCTCAGCGAATGACGATGCCGGAACATATGTTTAGACCAAAAAACGCAGCCTGAGTTTTGACATTAGGCAATGTAAGCGTGACATTTTGCATTGCTTAATGTCGGAACTCCGACTGCGTTTTTTGGTCTAAACGTATGTTTCGGTCATTCTCTGAGCTGCCTCCGTAAGTTGCGGTGATCGCCTCTCCGAGTGATGTTTTGGAAAGTAGACGTACAAACCGTTCTTGAGTGCAAGTGGTTTGCGAGACGCATTATACCACTATACATGCGAGACGGATTATACTTTATATATGAGCTTTCTTCCATAACAATTGAGGTGTTTCATCGGGTGTTTAGACATTCAGTATGCACACCTTTCAGGACCTTATATTTTAACTTGTTCAACGTTTTATATACGTCGAGACGCGCAAATATTCATTAGGTTACTACGCCTGCTAGTCGTTTGCTCGCAATGTATAGAATCACTTGTATAAATGACGCATTGCGCTATGGTATCTTATTCTTCATACGAATCTGTGGCCTGGAAACTGCTGATTATCTGCAATTGGAAGCGAACATCGAATTACATTTATCACCGTGGTAAATGAACCGATCCTGAGTAGGACGTTTCTTTTTTGTTTCTTTTTGCTTTCGTTTGAGTTTCCTTAATTTGTTCAAAAATAATTGAGTAGGAGCGATTTGGCGTCTTCTGGAGACGATACGCCAAAACAAATATTTACAAAGAGCAACCGTCCTAAAGCAGCTCTTTAGAAAATTAGTTTTCATACTACTCGCGTGGTACTACGTGTTGCTTGCAAGTTACAGTACAATCGGAATACCATACATAAGTGGAAAATGAGCGCGTTCGCTGCAATTAGGCGTTATCGAAAGTATAAACCCAAGAACGAAAAAAAAGACACATCCATGCTGTTTTGTTGTTTTGTCCGTCCTTGCGTTTATTATGCTTTCAGTAACGTCTAGCAGAAACAAGACACGGACAAATGCAATCTCAGCGAAGCCGAACCGGCGAGACGTGCTGTCGAATTGTAAAAATACTTACTGTCAATTTTTGTGTAAGCGAAAGGGTATGTCACATAACCAATTCAACATCCTCATTAAAGTGCTATGGCATGTTTTCGTAAAAATTTCGAAAGAACAAGTTACAAAAATAAAGAAAACCGGAACCCCTGTTTTTTACCACTATATACGTTGTTTTAATATATTTGCCCAAAGTGTAAGAGCATAAAAAAGGAAGCCATTTATTTAAGCATAGTTTAAACCTTTGAACAATTTACAGGTCCATGAACATAATTTTTCACTTAATAAAATAAGTAGAGCGCTCTGATAGCTTCGAATTTAAATTGTGATATAAACAAGTAAAGCTCTAAGAAACTAACTTGGTTCAACATTGCAAGCTGCTTGAACAAAACATTACCAGGAAAGTTACTAAAGATGTGAAAAACCCTGAGTTAAACGATGCGGTTTCAGCCGACGGCGCAGGATTCGCTTTTGACAGGCGCACTTTGCTTGGCCTGAGGGAATCAATGACCCTTTGTTCTATTCTCGGCATAAAAGTGAAATGGCTAGGCCCGACGCGGGCATCGCAAAGCCGCATAAACTGCTTTAGCAAGTAGAATTTTAATAATGTGGGAGACCGTACATATAAATTCTTATATGGTATGTTCCGCAACAACTGAAATAAGTTTAAAAAAAAAAGAAAAAAAAACCGCTCAAACTAAAAAAAAAAAAAAAAAAAAAAAAAAAAAAAACGGTTTTACCAGAATAACGTCATCGACCGCGGCGAACGCCAGGCTACGGATGAAAAGCGATAATTAGAAAATTAATTAGATTAAATTCTCCAATGAACTTTTGAAATGATCGTTTTAGCAGGAGCATTTAATTAGGGATGTGTTGTCTATTGCTAGCATTTCCCACAGTTGTATTGAGAATTCAGTGAACGTAGTTACGCTACGCTGTCTCCAAGATACATAGCAATCCAACAGTAAGTCAAGCATAGTGTATGAATAGTGACTCATTATTCTGGTAAAGACTTTGAAATTCGTGACTTTTACTCGTGCCGCTTTAACTTTGTTAGTCGCGACGTTCCTACGCATTTGTATTAACTCTAAGATTACCATGGTCTAAGTTTATCTTCGTGAAACGTATTACTCAAAAAGTATTAATTTTTCCAGTATTGGGAAAAATCACGTTTAATCCGACATTTTTATAAAACATGCTCTCCGTTCAAATTTAGGCAATCTGGACAAAAAACCTTTCGGCTCATATTTCACGGGCTTACCTGCTCGTTGCTTACGTCCGGTGCATTTTATTATAGGAAGTACGTCTCCGACGTCAAACTAGAAAGGTGCAAACGCTGAAAACTTTAAAGGACGCCTTTTTTTAATATTTTATTTCGCGCCAACGTTAATAAGAACAACGCGCAGTGAATTGGCCCGGTGTACTGGGCCAGTAAGCATATTTATTTTGTTTGGGCTCACAAATGGCGTATGTAGAGATGAAAATGTTATCGACTCGAGTCCCAGGATGTGCCTCGTACCAATACAGTTGACAACACGTTACAGACCCCGAGAGCTTAACGACCGCATGGAGTGTAGATTTCCCTGCATCTCTTTATCGTTCCACAGTCAATGACACTACGGCATTGGACGATAAGGACGTCCAAGAGCCAATCACGAAACTAAAAGCATGAACATATCAGAACCCACGCTCTGCGTTCCCTAAGCTATCGGTTACTCATATAGTACGCGTGATCTCTTGCTTGAATAGACCTTTGAATCCAGCTAGTACATAATGTTTTTTATTAGTAATGCAAATCGAAGTTTGGGGAGGGTCTGTCTCGTGAAAACGTCATGTAATAAAAGCTTCACACGAAGTGCTATGCCAGGCTTGTTTCTACTGGACGTCCTGGGTTTTGACAACCCGCGTTCACCAGCTCCCCGCGAATGTAACTGTTGCAGCAACGGGGATGCGACGTCGAGGTATTCCTGATAAAGAGATGCGAGCTTTTTATTTTTACACTTTATCTAGGGCGGGTCCAAGTTTGGTGACTCGAAGGCCTCACTGTGCACTGGTAGAGGTTACGGAGGCTGCATGCATTCAAGTTCTAATGCTTTGATGTTTTCCTTCGAGCACTTTTGAGGCTCGAAGAAGTAGCTTTATTATTCGAAACGTGGCTAGTTACGGGTATTTTGGAGGGTGGATCCAATTGATTTGAATAAAACAAGAAGTGTAATAAATAAAGAAATAAAAGACAGAGAAAAAGCGAGATAGAGAGAGAGAGAGAAAGAGAGAGTGAAAAGTTGTAATTTGTGTTCCTTCAAAATTTGTCTCAGCTGGCTGGCAGACAAGCGGCCAGGAACTACTACTAGAAACGCATAAAATAATGTTCAGGTATTTTTGGACTTCGTCATAAAACGCCTTATATGCTGTCAGTAGCTCCTCCATGCGTGACGTTCTGAGACTCATTTGGAGCACCGATATTCACTCCTCGCTACTGCGTTACTTGGAAATCAGCTTTCTCTGAATGCCAAATAATTACGAGGTGTATGCCAATAAAAGCGCCAGAGCGATGCACTTCACTGGAATATGTTCCGGCGGTGCGCTAGCGCGCCCCTCGCTCCGACGTTGGTTTTGGCTCACTGGGTACGTATATTTCACCGCCTGTCCAGTCATGATGAGTTAAAGACACATTTCCTGGGTGGTGCATGCAGCCCTCGGGACGACGTTCCTTTATCGAGTTGGTAACGGTTCTGCAGTTGGGCAGTTGGTGTTTCAATGCTGCCTACGCCAGCAGGTGAACATGCGCTTGAACGTTGCAAAGCAAGGCCCACCCTTCACGGCTTACGGAGGAAGAGAGAGAGAGAGAGAGAGAGAAGAAGAGGAGGGAAACGATGCTTAGGTAAACATGCCTTAGTGCTTTGCGAAATAAGCTTTAGCCGGTTGCCAGATTTGCTTACGCATATCGGGTAAGCGTATCTGGGGGCTGGCTAAAGAGTATCGCGTGAATCACTGAGGCGTGTTTACCTAAGCTTCGGCTTCCTTCTCCCCCTCTCTCTCTTTCCATAACGCAGGCAATGGGACGTCTATGAAAATGTGCCAATAAAAGGGCCTAATTTGGCCCGTTGACTTCGCAAGTTTTTTCCGAGTACGTGTCGGGTAAATTAATCCCTTATTGCCGATCAGCAAAACACCACGTTGCGGTATCTGTTGCTTAGAGTCAGCAAACGGCGTAATTTTGTAACACAAAAACAACCACGTGTCTACTTCGGCAGATATTCCCAGCATATATCCGTGCAAAAAATCCACCAAACGTACTCCGAGACAGAGCTCTCGAGACATTCTCTTTGTGCCCTAGAGCGTTAGCGAAAGGAAAAACGCGGTCTCGCATGATTCGTGAACATACGCTTGCGTTCTCTTTTACTGCGCAATTCGAGAATGACGCCCAAGCTGCCTGACATGATCTACGGCGTACCATTAACCAGACCGCTCCGCGATAACCTCTGCTTCATAATTTGGGTGGATTGCGCATCTCGTTTTCCGCGTTGGAAGCGAGGTAGCTGCACTTCCGCCTTGCTTTCTCATTCGTTTGTTTATTTCTCCCAGGTTTGTCACAATATAGCGAACGTTAGGTCGTCATATTGCCAACTTCGATTGTTTTCACTTTCGAGCCACTAAAACAAGGTGACAGAAGCCTCGAGGAATTTCCAGGTAGACCTTGATAACGGTAAATGTAAAGCTAAAGGTGAAAAAAAAGAAAAAAAAAAGAAGTACAGTGGTAGCGTTAGATCAAGGTTTTTTCACTCGAAGGCACGCAGCTTGGTGACGGAATCTGAGGATTGATCTGATAACCGCGTGGTCGTTAAAAGCCAAACGCTCCAGTTGTTTTCGAGCTCAATCGCTCCATCACACTGAGGCGCGTGGAATGCACGGGCCTGTCACAGATAGACCGTCGCTCGAGCGCTTCACTTGTCAGACAGTGACATTGATCCGGAAGTATTTCTACCTTGTATCAGCTTTTCGCGTTCAGGAAGCGCTTGTGCTTTTGCCTGGCACTCTTTCCTCTTAGTGCGCTACTGACGCGCGACAAATTCTGACTTTTCTCAGCAGCCCGAATGTCGCCCTACATCACGTGAGAAAGTCTTTGTTGTTCGCACCTTGGCTAGCGTCAGTCACGACAGCTGCGGGGCTGATCCGATGTCCTTCTATTTTGGGGTCGCAGGTGCTATTTTAACGTGACGACACGTCGGCTCTTTGCGCTTTGTTTCGAGTTTTGCTCTTTGTTGCTGTTAACTTCGCGCTTGAGTTAGTGCGATTTGGTTGCCGTGGAATCGCACGAGGCACGGGGCCAGAGATCGAGAGATGGGGTCAGTGGCAATGCTGCGACTCATGGGTCCTCGTTTCACGCCGCATTGACTTTTGTATGGAGGGTTTCAAATTTGGTCCTACAAATTCGGAGGCTCTCAATACCCTCTATGTTTAGTTGGCATTTTTGGTCAATGAAAATGATGGTGACAGCTCAAGGCTAGGCCTGAGGTGGTGCTAAGTACACCACGAGGTCTTGAAATGTGTCTTGAATTGCGATGATCATTATCTGTTTAAAATAGTGGTGTAAACCAACCGGCATAGAATGAAGAGAAAGTGAAGTCAGATGTAAACAACGTACATGCAAGAACAAGAAAAAAGAAACGTATCTTCACTGATATTTTCGCTGAACTAGTGACACTGTATATACATAGTACGATTCGACGCTTATCTGTTGGAAAAGTTTTCTCAGCGGTTTTACACAATAAGAAAATCCACACTTTTGAGTGCGTGAATAGCGTGTTTCATAGGCTTACACCTATGGCGACAACCTTTCAGCACCTTTATTTTGAGTAATAGAGCTATTTCAATAGTAGATAGGAATCTGTTGCCTGAAAAACTTAATCTCTTAACCGTTTTTGGTTTTGGGAAATTTTTCACCCTCAACTGCATAATTGTTTTGTTCAAAATTACGTTTGTTCCCTTCAAAATCAAGTTTCTGCCCGCAAACAAAATAAAAACAAAATTAAAAAAAAAAAAAAAAAAAAAAAAAAAAACAAGGCTGCAACTCGTTGGCAGAGCCTCAAAGTAAGCCATGAGCGTGCCTGAGGAATGCAGACGAGGTATACACGTCCAGGAAGGTTCGGGGGCATCTCCATATGGCGAGCTAGGCTCGTTCAAAACGGCGAAGACCGTTTATGAAGAGGTTCGCCCTTCCAAAAAAGCTTTAGTGGAAAGCGTTTTAGCGAAAATGTCTAATACGTTTTTTCTGTACGATGTTTTTTTTTTACTTGGAGATAAATTTCTTGAACTCAAATAGATTATGCTTCACTTAGATATTGACTAGAACAAAGAAATGTACTTGTAACCATCGTAAGAGCGGAGACTATCCCCTGCGAATACGAATAAGTGTCTGAATTGTTGAGTACATAACACGGTAGGACAGTCAACACGGTGGTGGTTCCTCTCGTGCGTGATTTACTGCGTCGGTCGGTATATTTTTGCGTGGGGAAGAACCGCATGCCATGCTTGTTATTTATCAGCTTGTTGCTCATCAAAATAAACCTATAGGGTATGCTAAGATTGCGATCATACTATTTTGGGGTGTTCACCAGCAGTCTAAAGGTGATCCCGTAACACTCTTAGGGTGTTAGCCCTGGAACAAGCTTACCAACACCAATAAGGGTGTGAAATATTTTAGCACATAGAGTACAAAAGCAATTATTCAAATTTCTTTTGTAGTGATTAAACTTTAGCTGAGATGAATAGCCCGAGTTTCTACGGTACATATTTGTGACTGTAAAGTCCAGATATTTTAAATGCTAAAACCTTTAGAAATATTGAGATTAAAATATTTATATATAATAAAAAATACACCATACACCGGAAACCAGACTATATTTTCACCCGCTGTCTCACAGAAAATGACACCAAAAGTTATGGCTCACAAAAATGACACCAAAACACCAGACACATGTTTTCGCCCGTTGTCTCCGAGTCGTGCACGTATACCCCGTTGAAGCCTCTTGGACGGCGTGTTTAGTTTTCCATGGCTATCTTTCCAATGCATTTTTTTTTTAATTCGTAAGCCCCAAGTGTGCTCAAATCAATTGTCAGTGTTTATATCCTAACGAAATGTTACTCTTCCGGTTATTAGAAAAAAATAACACTATTGTCACTGCCAGGTTAAGGAGACGTAGGGCGTTACTTCGTATGTTTGTGTTTTCCACAGAGCGATTCGCTCCTTGGCCTTCTTGTGGGCCCATAACTCAGTGGCTCGTACCACAGTGCTGCGGAACTATTATAAGATACCGGGTACTCGCCACGCCTCCTTGTGTTTTCTTAAACCCATCGGTGACTATTGCCCTGTATAAAGCGTAATGTAGAGATGGGAAACTATTAGCTTAATCCGCCAGCAAATAAATTAATGCACTACTCGCCAACTGATTGTTACCCATTAGCACATCAAATTCGACACTTCGGTTCCGTGACCCTAATTTTCGTAGCTCTTAAACTGAATCTCAAACGTTCAACCACTGGAGAGACTTGTGCTCCTCCGGAACGTCATAAAGTTAAAGGTCATATATTGGAAATTACGTTTGTAAAATTTAAAAATGTATGGACATCCCCAACTTTCTTGGACATCAACGCTTCGTAGCATGCACTACTATTTCAGCTGAACAGCGAACATCGCAATGTTTCCCGGAATTATTTTAGATGACAGATTCAAAAATGAATAATCAGTAATTCAAATTTCAAACACGTACCATTTTTAATTCATGGCTTTGCACATTTTTTGCATTCAATAACCCAGATTAACAAAATTTTAAGTTTCTGATTTTCTTGCGAGAAGATCGCAGCGTAGAGCAAGTAAAACGGCGAGAGAACGCGCGTTTTGATGCAGATTTTTTTAAATTCTGATATTTTGACCTGCGCTTATGCGGAGAGCAAGTTGCCTGGTTCTTGCGCAGAAGTTGCGGTGACGTCAGAACGACGCCCAACTCTGATTGGCTGATTGAACAAATAGTGGGTAGACCTCAACGCATCTAGCATTGAGATCTACCCACTATTGTTTTTCAGTCGGCCAATCAGAGCTCGGCGTTGTTCTGACGCCCCCGCAACTCCTGCGCAAGTAGCAGACGACTTGTTCTCCAAATAAAACGCGTCGCGGCGCTGTTTTTTTTTTTTTTCTTTTTCGTTAACGTGTTAATTTTCGCGTTTGTTGCAGCGGGTCACGGGCAGGGTGTCACTGGAAAAACGCTGGCCATCTGTAGGCCGGACAGAGCGCCTCCGGAGGACTTATGTGGCCCGCTGCCCGGGGTTGGGACACCTAGTGCGCCACCTCGATGGCGCTAGGTCAAAGCGTCCCCTTTGGATTTTAGTTGACAGTTCTGAATCCTGGACAAGGTGCTCGCAATCCTACGGAGGCTTCTTGTGAAGACTCGCGATCTGTAACCGAGATCTCGGTTTCAGGTCAAACGATTCCCAGCAGGTCTAAAGCTGGGATCACCAGTTGTTCGTTGAGGCGTGTCAGTTGCCCTTCGATTGGTTTGATACGCAAAACCCTTAAGTTTGCATTTTTAGACCTTTGCGCATATCCTATCTATTTATTTGTTTCTCATGGAAGGCATGGAAGGCTTGGTGGGAGTAGAACGCACCAGAATACAGAACTCTCAAATTTGAAATAGGGGCTTGCTAAAACATATACAAGTAAATTGAATTTACCAAGATATATATAAAAATAATTACAAGATGAAATAATATCGCGAATGACATTCTATAGAATACAACGCTTGCCATTCAAAACTACAAATATAAGTAAGTTAAGGGCAAACTATAAATGTTCAATATTACTCACCTGATATCCATGTAGTCCTGAGTGAGTTGGAGTGATGTTTATGGTGGTGCGTGTTTTTATATCAAACCCCAACTTTAATTCAAGTAACAGCTTTTTTCAGTGCGAGTTTGTGACTCGGTACAAAAACATCAGTTTGTATGGCACAGATTAAATGCCGAAATGAAATTTGTCGTACTTTGTATGACACAAAGGTGCGGAGTTTAATGAAAGCCTTTTCGTTCTAGGCAGCAGGCACTCAAAAGAGTGAAAGCCGATCGAGACGACTAGAACTCAACAAACCTCAACTCCCAGCTTTCCCCCCTCCCAGGATACCTTGCCTCTCCACTCTAAAAAAACTCGTAATTAAAAAACTCCTTATGGGTTTTTCGGATTTTCTATATTCACACTAAGAAGTTATTTTAAGCACTCACTGAAAGGGTTCTTTGGGAAAGACCTATAAAAAGTTCTCTTAAGCTAAAAAAACAAAAAAAAAGAAACGTTCTCGAAAAGGTTTTTTGACTCACTGAAAACACTTTCAGCTCGTGAAGAACGCTTTCGCCTCAAGCATGATCGCCCCGTGATGCACCTGAAATGCAACTGTTCGATTAAGAAGTCTTTCGCATAAAAAAAAGGAGCTTAATATAAGCCTTTTTTGTTTTTTCTCGAAAGATCAATTGAGGGCGTACTTAAAATACCTTTTTAGGGTGAAAAATATGGACAAGCCGAAGAACCCCTAAACGTTTTTCTATGATTATGTCGTTTAACACCTGAAACTGTGACGCAGAAAAGGAAAAACACTTGTAGTCGCAGGAACAGGCACAGAAGGGAGCATTTCAAACTCGGCTAACTGGTTTATTTCTCAGGCATCCCACATATACCTACACAGCCACTCTTAACCACCTTCTAGGTGGATATCTCCTTTGTCGAAAGACCAGACTTTTAAAGTGCAGGCGGGAGAACGATGTTTGCAGGTGTGATGGCATCGCCAGGGGAACTTTGCTCTCTCCGTGGCACACTTCGTCTCGCTTGGCTCATTACGTGAAGTGTTTCTCCTGGCGTAAGCGGTCCGTGCTGGCACGCTAAGCAGTAAGGTGCTTGTTGTGGGGAGACGGGAAGCACCTATTGCACTTAGCACCTCCTTGTGTTAGTCCGTATACAGCACACCTCCTACTGGTTACACTCAAAACTAAGCGCCATTATTAACGCACTTCGAGAGTGCTTCCGGCAGTGTTTTTGTGCTTCTCGTCAGCACTGCCATTTACAGTTTGTTGTGGGGTTTCGATATTACCAGTAAAACCTTTATTCTTATGAACATCCGTTCGTATTCTCTTTCCCAGTGGCGTAGTTTTATGGACGCAAGAAGGACGATCAATGACTTCACTCGCTATTCGTCTGCATAGCGCAGGTTGGTCTGCTTCTTTTACAGGGGCTGTGGTGACGCCAGAACACTGAGCTCTGAAAGTCCCTGATTGAAGAATAGTGGGAAGACCTCAAAGAAAGCTGCCTTGAGGTCTTCCTTTACTAACTTTCCTTCAATCAGTCCCAAGCAGAGCTTTGCGTTCTAACATCACCACCACCCCTGGAAAAGAAGCAGACAAACTTGTGCTCCGCATTGAGAACGCGGGTGTGCTGTCCAGGTTTTCCTACATGTGTTAAAGCAAATAAAAAAAGAAACAGCAAGATATGTTAAGAACATTCTTAAATCATTAAAAAAATATAAATGCATCGAAAACTTTGGTGTTTAAATACCACTTACACTCACTGCGTCGTTTTCGGGCTTTCACTGAAGATGCTGCTGCTGGCGATGTTGTCAGCCCATACCCGATAGTTAAGAAAATGGTTTTATATACTACCAACTTGGTTATAAACAAAAACCTTGTTTTCAACGAAGGTTTATGAAGGGGAATTTGTTTGTGACGTTTACACGGTCCGGGGTTGGAAAAGCTAAATTTTGTGTTGTTTCCTATACGCTGATTGCAAGCAACAAGAACATTTTCCTTAAAAACTGAAACGCATGCGCGAAACACCGACCGATAATCAGACGAACATTCTGAGCATAACAAAATTTTTTTAAGGTGTTAAACAAAACACGTTTATTTCTTGTGAATCGGAAGTACGGCCTGGTTAAAAGCATATTTCCGATTTTTGTGCCGTAAATACTGACGAGTTGTTTGTTTTGAAAACATATTACGTGGAAATATATTTTTTAGTTGAGATCATGGTGCAATTTATCTTTGCCTTTCAAACAGGTGTTTAAGTTTTAATATGATCACCGTCGTTGTTTGCCAAATGGGGTCCCCAGCCAATATTCATAACATTCACAAACCAAACAGTGTACGAGGAAAAGGAAGAGCTTGTCGTGGAAAGCGTAAACTCTCTGCATCCATTCAACCGTTAAGAAAGTGAGACAATCTTGCTCATCGAATGCTGAAGTACGTAATTATTAACGATTTAAGAACTGAAACTTTTATGTGTCATAGATGCCTTAGATAAATTAAAATTCTTATGTCGGGGTGACACTGCTCATACACTATACAAAAGGCAGTCTGCAAACACGAGTCAATGCAATATCCGGGGTTCGAATGCAGCGTGACAAGTTTTCTTCTTGAACTCATTGCCATGTGGTATTCGAAGCATATGGATCTCGCGCTTACTAGCGTTGGAATCAGTATGCAGACGGTCTTTTGTATGATATTTAAGCAGCGTGATCTCGGCTTAATGTGCCTCATAACAACTAGCTCAGTTTTGTTGTCTGTTTGGGGGTTTAGGGTGGGCTGTTGTGAATTTGGATACACGCGATTTCAGAGACGCCTTCTGCTTTCACTTGAGAATGCCACCGTTCAACGTATTAGGACTATCCTAAGCGAGCGAGACACGACGGTGCCTTTTAGAGATTCCAAGTCTATTTATTACCAACATTCTGGAGGGTGTTGCTCAGAAATAAAAAGGCAAGGGTCATCACATTACTGCATGCGTTGCCGAATAGACAGTGCATGTGGGTCAACCGCTTGTTAGAATCCCGCCATGCATTTTGCATTTTACTTTTCGTTGCTGCACAGGAAAATTCCTGTGCCTTCTCGTTAGTTATTGTATGTTCTGGTTTAGAAACTTCATGAACGTAGAGCGTTCTTACAAGCAGCCATTGCACACTGCACGAAGTCAGGCTTAAGCTAGGCCTTGATCTCGCGGATATGCCGGCATAGACGCTCGCGACGCCAATCAGTGTATATTTTGCTTTGGCACAAGTCCAACGCATTAAATCTTTAGTTTGCTCAAGTTATCTGCAGTTTCTTCACTTGCCATCTGTAGCAACATCAGTGAAGACTAAAGGTGACCAGAACACACAAGCGGACAAAACTGCATGCACATTTTTATTCTGGTACATAAATCTGACGCTTTAAAACTGCAAGAAAAGTGTGGGTTCAGTTTTTGTTTTCTTATTTGTAAGTATTATCCCTACGTCATTCTTTAGTTAAAAAAAAAGCAACTTGCTTATGTATTTTCGGCTTTCGTGTTTATTGTTGCAGCTTACTTTTTAATCACCCAAACGGCCGTCTTTCTGCTTATTAAAGAAGTTTTCCCCCTCTTCCTTCGTTTGGCACTCCCGCAAACAAACATATTTGCGCCCCTAACCAGTGGCGAGGCGTTAGTAATTCAGACGCTATTCCAGCTTTTTTTCGGTGCGCAGTTTATTCATACGACGTGAAGAGGTCCAAAAATATTCCTCGGAAGCATCCCGCCATAACCCTCGGGCGTCGCGAAATTGGTTTCACATGAATAGACTCCTGGAGTTTTTCCGCCTGCTGCATGTGCCAAATAATGGCGCATAACACATCCAGTTTTTCAAAGCGACTGCCATCGGCCGCCCGTGAAAGCATGTCGATATCCAGAAGAAAACTAAACAAACTATGAGAGTTTGTTACGGAAGTTAATTACCGTACTGTAGGAGTCAAGTCCCCGAATAGCAAAGCTTCTTGACGCCAAATGCCCGGGGGCTCGCAGAACAGAATTAAGACAATTGTGGCCGGTGAGCCTTCAGCAAGGACATCTTGTTGATGAGGGCTGGGTCACGCAGGCTTTGTGATGCCTCGAGGCGCAAGCTAATTATATCGGCGCAGTAGTGCATCTGATTTTGGCAGCTATCCTGTGGCGCTATTCGGCGTCTAGACTATTTCTGGCGAGTCGATGTCCTCTCTCATTTCATCATCGACCGAAATGACGCTATACGGGGAATGGCGTCGATCGGTGTGGTGATGAAGCGTAAACAAAATGGGGACACTTGGAGTCCCTCGAAGCTTCGTTTTCCAAATGTGCCAAAAGTGCATCGTCATGGCCCTCATCCTTCTTGTGCGTTCACTGTCGCCTGGTAAACCGATCACGCATGAAAACAAAAAGAACATGGCGTATTCAGAGTGCGTCATTGGTCAAGTCACTCTGGCCGATGCTAGCAGACACGCGAAGACGGCGAGCGCCATGAACATCCACAGTTGGCGACGCTTGATTGGCTGCATTGTATCCTATAGCTTTGGATGCGATCTAACTTTACGCAAAATGGAATAAAGCGTGTCATCAAGATGGCCGGACATTCTTTCATTAGTGCCGCGTAACAGCTGTTTAGGTTCCAGCGCCTCGCGGGTGACGCATTTTATTTTGTAGGACTTGGCAAGCCCGTCGGAGATCGACATAACTGGCGCAGTTCTCAAGAGCGATTCTTAGCGCTTTAGGTATACGATGTTGGGAAACTTAGCCGACATCGACGTATTGTGTCGTCGGGTTGCTTTAATACGGTGCAAACCGAAATCCGCCTCCCGAGTCTTCCGTGTAAGCGCAGGGGAGGACGTATCAATGGATACAACAAGCAGTTAGTTGCCTGGAAGGTCAGAGTATGGGAGGCGGCAGATTTCGGAGGGAGTCTAGAGCGACGCCGACTTTTTGCACGCTAGCACTGTGCACGCAGCATGAAAAAAGTAGGACTCTATCTGTTTGTCCAAATATGAAACAAACCGGAACGACATAAAAACAAGATGGAGCCACATCACGTACACAGCTTACAGCAACGATATCTTACAGCTTACAGAAATCTGTAAGCTGTGAGTTTTCAGTTAACAAGTATACATTCCCTAAACGTGACTATACTGCGTTTTATCTTAAGTCTGAACGCAACCGACGCTAAGGGCTAATGGGACCAATCATACAGCGTCAAAAGGGGCTCCAACATGGTGTTTGTCATGTTTTTCTGCGTGTTTTATCATCACCGAACCAGGCCCAGTGACTTGCACTTGTGACACCAGTTTTGATTAGTCCCATCAGCTCAGAGCGTCGGCGGCGTCCGTAGAAGTCTGCGACAGCTTAATGGAGCTTGTCAACCTTTATCCGCAACCCTCTACGAGTTACAAAAATTCTGAGCCCCAAGTTTGCGCTTCAAATATACCAATCTCAGCATAAGCAAATAAAACACAAATGCCGGAAAGGAGCAGAAAACGAAAGTGACTGATGTCCAGTGGTGACAACTATAGACGAATAGAACAAGTCGCATTCAAAGAGGAAGGTCTCCTGACTGACTAGTTACTCGAACTCAGACGACGAATTTAATTTTATTAAAGTGTTGTAAGAAAATTCTCAAAATAGTCACAAAATTGACAAAACCAGACAAACTAAAAGTGCAGCTTCACACAAAATATCTTTACGACTATTCAAAAGCTCTTTTTTTCTACATTTTGTTCTGAATGCAAGCATTTCTGAGATCAGCTGCTCAGTTTTTCGGTGAGACACGAAGAGGTGTTGAACAGGTCACAGAAGGTGTGAATGTTTTTAAATGTGTCAAAGAACATAATTCTTACTACCTTAACGCTTCCATCGTCCTTCGCATGGTACTCTGCACACCTGCAGCGAATTTTAGCGCCGAAAAGTTTTTTTCGTGCTTGACACTCGTCAACCGTTGCCTGCACTCAAGGATGACGGAGCTCCAACTCAACTTCCTTGCACTTCTCACCATCAACTCAAAGCAAACCAGTGGACTTCGTCGACTGGTTTGCTGCAGAGAAAGCTAGGTGGTCACCGATGCAATTTTGTTCTCGTTCCAAATTAGCCTCCGCTACGATTTTCAGGGTATTGTGTACTGGCACCTCGTGAAGTTTTCGGCAAGCCCTCACAAAACTTCTTTGGCAAGGAGGGCTCAGAAATATGTGTGCATTCATTAAAGCGGCAAAATGCGCCATTCTTAGTCCGCCTACGCATCGGTGCATAAGCTAAAAACAGCGACAACCGACTTCATGAATATTAGTCCTCATTCCAATAATATTGCTTTATCCGTAGCCAGCCGTAATTCTTTTATGGAGGGTGCGAAGCGTTTCGACATGCCCGATAGCAGCTCCTCAAGATATGACGCACCAAGCATACGTCTTCAGATCAGTGACTGGGCACATTTAGTCAGAATGATAAATACTGAATAGACTTAGAGATTCTTGAATTAACCCAATGTCTACATATCAAACTGCAGTAAAGCAAACAAAAATATAAAAACAAAATAAAAGCAGGAGCGTAACCCAGGAAAAAAAAAACGAAATTAACTGCCTGAAACCAATCAAAACATCTTAAAAAAAAAAAAATTCATTGATATCAAGACTGGTGAGGAGAAATATTATTCCGAGCCGAATTTACAAATAAATGACTTTCAGCGGCCAACACAGCAACATTGTTTGTGTTGGCCGCTGATATTTGTTACGTTATTTGTTCTTTTAATTTATTGGCTAAAAGTGACTGAATGACATAAAGCATACAATAATATAATTAATGGCTTTGCGTAAGTGAGTCCCTTTCTTTTGCCTCAAGGGATAGCGCAGTCATTTCGAAGACCGGCATTCAGCTCTCGAAGGGCTGTTTTTTTTTTTCGTCAATATTGGGCTTGTTGCCAAGGACCTCGCTAGTCAAAAAATGCTTCATAAACTCCACACAGTAAAAAAAAAAGGTATCCGCGAGTTTTATATTTATTGGACATGAACCAAGCGAACTAACAAAAGACGCTGCACAGCTACGCAAGAATTTTTGTTTTGCTTTGTTTTCTTCCCAGCTCTATTACTTAATCCACAATGCTGTCCTTTTCTTTTTCCCCAGTCTATGACCTTTCAGACTAAGGAACGCTTTTAACATAACCCATTTGTCAATCGTGAAGTCTTCGCGGAATTTTTCCTCGTGCAACGAATGTTTGTGGTGTGCAACGTCTGAGAGGTCAAATGCGTAGTGTAGTCTATTGCACTTATTAAACACCCGTGTCCCCCCCAAAAAAAAATTGACGGCTCGATTTTTGCGAGCTTGTGCAAATTAACTGCGGCAAAAGCCGAGACGCCATGTGACACCGCCACGTGACGTGACGCCATGACATCATGCGACATCGTGACGTCATGTGTCGCATGATGTCACGTCTCGCCAAGATTTAGCGAATAAATTTTTCAACTAAATTTAGAAAAGAAATTGTCCGCTAGCGGAAAATTACGACGTCATGTAACACAACGTCACGTGAAACTGTGACTTCACAATGTCACGACAATGCGATTCCTTGCTCATTTTAGTGGGTAAATTTCACCGCTAAACTTGGCGGGCCACGATGTGCGTGCACAAACACGCGATCCGCTGTAAAACCCCCAAATAAAGGTGAACGCCGTAAAAAAATAGACCTGTGCGTTTACTTTACAGCACGGCACTTGAACATACAATAACTATACGATGTGTGGGGGGAGTTTGGCCTTAGGAGAGACTCATGTTTTGGTTGCCACTAATATAACTTAATACCGCGTGAAAAGACTTCCACGCTTCGTATGATGACACCATGAGTAGGTTACGTGGCAGTGCAGTGAACACGCCGCTGTCTACTAGCTTTGCTCTTCAAATCATTCCATCGTCAGTGCTTGCTGAATGCTGTGACAGTGCCGCTTCGTTGCCGCCAGTGTCCCGGGTTTTTGTGAGAACGCTGAATATTTGGCTAGCTATTGGCCGTCCGTGTCACATAAAACGGCAAGGGTCGTACACCCAAATCGGAGAAGGAGGGCCTACGGACGCAAACTGCCGCCTTGGGGACGCGAATTTGCAGCCTGGCGTATGTCAGGTTACATGTGGAGACGCGTTCCGTCGAAGTGGCCGAATGCCGGTTGCTTCGCTCGCAAGCACGAATGTATTTCTTTGGGGAGGAATGGTGTAGATGGAGGCACTTTGCCTCCTCTCGAAATTTAGGCACCGAGCAAACAACATGTTGACAAAATTTTGTATGTCTTCTTATGAAATGCCAGGGGGATGTGTGTTTGGAAGGTTCCTGTCTAAGTGTCAGGGGGTGGACCCACAGAGCAATGGCCCATGGAAGGGGAACGTTTCCATGCTGGTTGTGCGAACTTAGAGTTTAGGTTAAGAAAAAAAGAGCAATGCGAGAAGAGACTCGGAGGCAAACAGATGCATCGCGTCGTCGATCGGGGTGACGAGACCGAAGTCGAGGGTTCCACGCCACCTACAGGACGAACATCAATAGAGCGTGTGTAAGTGCGATCTCAAGAAGTGGGTACGAGGCCAGGAGGCTCCGCCCATAGTAAGCCAAGACAACCACCACCAGAACTTCTCAACCTTGACCGAGCCGCACTGCAAGACGTCGTCAAGCATCGACACGCGAGATGAGACATTTAACACTCGCTTTTTACTTTTAGAATTAGCATTTGGACTTTGTTAACCTTAATTAATTTGTCAGTGATTATCATTGCATCCGCGCACATAAATTCCTAAAGTGATTTTGTAACTGTCATACCAATATTACTGAACTGATTTGTGCAAAGTGTATGCAGCGTAATTGAATTTCCGTCTAGAGAAAAAATTTAATTCTCTACTTTATATTCGTCATGAGCCTCAGTCTCTCTTTAATGGCCAGACTCCACCAGATCGTGGACTTATCGCTCGGTCAGTGGCCTGTCCCTTAACATCGTCACTCTCAGAACACCCTAAGTTGTGACAGACAATCATCTGATCACCGCCATCTGCAGCGCCAACGCTGGATCAGCATCCGGTCGAAAGTTCCGTGACGACACCCACTCCTGCATTGAGACTATAAAACTGCCGTTGCAATGATTCGTCGTCCGTCGTCTTGGTAACAGAGCATTGAAAAAGATGCTGATATTCTCCTTTGCTCTTCAGGTAAATTTTCCATATAAGCTTAATTTTTGAGAGTGCAATATTCAATTTAATTATGCTACCGGGCCCACTGGGGAGCATCACCTATTGTTTTTCTTTGTTTGCATGGTTTAGAGTCTCAACACGTTTGGTACGTAGTTGCGATCTCGAGTAGAATTCCGACCCCGACCACCAGAGGTTCTTCTAACACAACTGCTTGATAGGTAACTGCAACAGTTTCCTTACTAAAAAATAGTGACTGATACCTTGTCTTCCAAGTTTTGTTTTCTTGCAATGACATTGAATGTTGTCATCGGCTTGACTCCCGAATCAATGACAAGGTTACGTCGATCATCGCCAAGGTTATAGACGTCTGTAAAAAGGCTTCGATTTTTAAAAAGGCTGGGAAACTTAAGGACACCGATAGCTTATTAACGAAATGTTTTCCTTCCTACTCGTCATATTCGTAGGCAGCTCTGGCTTAGTAGGGTTGATTTCAGACAAAATCGCGCGAATGTTGTTTTGCGTTATGATTACACACTAGTCCACAACATTCGATACACATACGGGGTGCTTGTAATAATTGCCTTGTGAGGGTTGCCCCCTTCACTTTCCCAACAAATATAATTGACGCGTGCAAAAAACAAAACAGAAACGGAGTCCTTACTTCGTTGAATCTTAATGCCTGATGCATTCTGCCCAAGTCTACTAAATCTGATAGCAGTGCTGCCGGATATCCTCCTCATGTGATGTGTCATTGAAACATGGTTGCATGACTTTACACTCGATTGTGAATGTACTCCTCCTAATTATAATGTTGTACTCGGTAATAGGTCCCATGGAGGGCGTGGTGCTGTTGCATTAGTTTCTAGGTCGGGTGTTAATTTTTCCATAATTCCAAGTCTACCAAATACAAAGTCACTGTGGTGCAATTATTACCCGATAAATGTGTGTTTGTTATCGGGGCCGTCTATAGAGCTCCAGGTAGCACCTATCAAATGCTTTTTGATATTCACGATTACACGCTGACTCATACATAGCCTTCGAAACTACAAATTCATCATGACATTCAATTTTAACCTACTTGACATAGATTTGCAAACGATAAAAGTTAGTGGTCGTGATGAGGTTGTTTCTGATGTTTTTGTTGACATTGCTGTGTCATTTGATGTGGATTACGTGGATAATGACTGTACTAAAAATAATTCAATACTTGACCTAAGGCCCGTTCTCACACTTGCAACTGCTGACGACTGGGGAAGCTAAAAATCGGAATTTAGCCTTTCATGACGGCTTAAGGTTGGCTCTGCTGCAGCGCAGCCGGTCGTCAGAGGTGGTCGTAAGCCGTCACAAAGGGCCTAAAAAACCGGTCTTGTCTCACACGGTCCGAGTCAAACACAAGCGTGTGAACGGGTCTTGACTCGGTCCGTTTACGAATGTGAAGTAGTAAGCGGTGTATCAGACGACGCAGCGGTTGTCGTAACGTTTAACTTTAGGATTTTGCGGGCGGATACTGAGGTTGTGACCGTTTTAGATTTAAATAGAGCCGATGGCATGTCTATTCTTGATGAACTCAGTCTTGGCTTTGATGATTTGGAAGCCCCAAGTTATGACTCTCGTGTTTACGTGTTGCTTGTTAAATTTCGTTCACTAGTTAGTAATCTAGAAATTTAAAAAGCGAAAAAAAAGAAGAAAAAAAATACGGACGAAGAAGAGACACATACAACAAAGCCTGGCGCCAACTTTCAACTGATTTAATCAAGGCAATCCACCCAACAAACATGCGTGGACACTCTTTTTCATCATGCCAACCACATCTGATAAAAGCAACTTATAAACACAAAAAAACTAGGGTTCTGCGAATATTCTA
Organism: Ixodes scapularis; assembly: GCF_016920785.2. Taxonomy (NCBI): domain Eukaryota; kingdom Metazoa; phylum Arthropoda; class Arachnida; order Ixodida; family Ixodidae; genus Ixodes; species Ixodes scapularis. The sequence goes on from NW_024609835.1 coordinate 177,718,976, forward strand.
AATTTCGAATAGTAGTTCCGAATAACACACTATTCGATATTAGCTTCCAGAAGAACTGCACTATTCGCGTTTTTCAAAATGTCGATTGTGGTGGGTTGGCCCCGTTGAGTGCGCTTCTTGCAAAGCACTAATGTGCTGTGGAGAAGCAATACCCGCGGAAGCGAGCTCTGCGGGTGTTGCTTCTCCGCAGCGTACCGGTGCTTGGTAAGAAGCGCACTCAACGGGTAACACGCCGCGATAAACACTCGAAAAAGTATGAATATCGTAATTGCGTGCTTGGAAGTAAAGCATACATTCAAAGCGGGATGGTGCACCTGTGCCGACTGTATGTGACAATAAATTAAAACTTTGTGAATGTGTATACCTACATTGCAGTAGAAGGTTTAAAACTAAACTGTTATGTAAGAGTATACTATGTTAGTCAGAGATGCCCTTGCAACCTACGTTCATCATGCACGATTCATTCTTTTTTAACTCGAGATTAAATAAATAATATTTTATCTAGCAAGATTTGTAAATTAACACCATTGCGTATAGTTGGCCATCTCTACAGGATTTATTTTATGTCAAATCCGTCGTTTAATTGCCATTCCAAGACACCAGACCTTCTAGGGTCACAGTTCATAAATATAGATAGATTAAACTTAGCTTATAAATGAACAAGTGGAACAGCCTTCACAAGTTTGGCTGGGTTTTCGTCTAAGCAATATGCAATGGTAGTGAAAGGCGTGGAAAACTATTCGATATTTGAATTGAAAATATTCGACCAAAACCACTATTCGCTTTGAATTCGCTTCGAACTCAAAATCCACTATTCGCTCAAGACTACAAAAAACACACACACGCACAAAAAAACAATAACAGATGACAATGATTTTATTCGTACCAGTTCAACGTGACTACACAAAAGGATCTAGAAAAGTGACTTTCCTGTCATTTAGTGAAATCGAAGGCGCGCGGCAGCAGTCGTCACCTGAGGACTTTATAAAACACGCTTCTTCGTCTGTGTGTTTTCTTTTGGGCTTTTTAAATCTCCAGATCACAACGAACCAACTAGCCCAATCCAAAATTTTAACTAATAAGTATTTGATAAAAAAAAAATTCCGAGGACACCTAAGCACTTTTCATGAGTAGTGAATACGAAAGCAAGAACCTTGTGATTCCGCTTTCTTAGTTCGTCTGCGGCGTAGTGGCGTAAACGGCCACGTTTCGCTACTGCGGAGGTTCCTGCCGACAGCCGAGCGCGCGCTCCCTTGAAGTGGCCGCGCCGCGCTGCGTTCGGCCGTGCAGCCTCTCCGGAGTTCGCCCGAGCGCGCTGCGCAACCAAGCTCGCACCTCTTACCGAAGGCCGGGCCACTCCGTGCGCTGCGCTGCCATGGAGAGAGTTTCTGTAATGGCGTTTTTTGTAACTACGCCGCGCGAGAGCCAATGGGAGCCTCGTTCCTTGATGACGCGCGACAGCCAATGGGAGCCTATCAATCAGATCGCGGCTTCACTTCGCTGCATTAGGACAGGGGAGTTTAGGTGCCATTTGGCGCGGCTTAAAGCTGAGGACGTCGGCTCACTCCATAGGATTCCAGTTAATGCTTTCGCATTAAAATTTTTCCCACTAAATTAAAAAATATATAAACATATGAATATTACTCAGTCATGGATTACTCGAGAAGTTGTGCAATTACCATGCGTCGCCTGAAAAGAAACGAGAAATTAAAGCGTAATGCTAACCCAGTGGAGGCATACACCGGTGTGAAATCCTAAAAACTCGATAAGTAAAAATATGACTGCTGTCAAATATACTTACTTTAATTGTTTTTTCTGTCTAAGTTTATGAAGCCAAATTCAGCTAAGTTTTGGCGATCTTCCGTATTAAAAAGTGAAGTCTCACGTACCTTTATTTGCAGGATCAACGCATAACCACTCCAGTAGATATATAGAATGGCTTTAAAGCATGTTTCCGGTCTGGTTTTATTCAAGATGATGGTTAGGAAGCTAGTTTTCATTTCAAAATCTCGTGCTCATCGTTAGATATCACAGGGATAAGCGTTTCTGGTGTTCTCAATTACCTTTTCAATCTTGAGTAAGAAAAGTTTAGTTCCGGATGACATAACTAATTAATTTCTTTAAATCCATATTTTTCTTTACATTGAGACATATAACATTAATCTTGGAGAAATATTTTCCTCCAGAATTCGTACGTAGACTGTGGAAATGTGCCGGAATAACTCTCATATTTACATCAGGTGAAAACAAAGCCTTATGAATTACAGACGGATTTCATTGACATCTTTCTTTAGTAAGCTCATGGAACATATAGTTTACAGGTATATCTCTGAATATCTCGAAAGAAACTGAATTATTGGCCCCAACAGCATGGTTTTCGTTCTCGTTCTTTAAATAACCCTGCAACTTCTAGAATTCACCATGAAATTGCTTTCTCTTTGAATAAACGAGGCCAAGTTGATACTATATGTATATTATTCGAAGGCATTTCATATAGTATCGAATTCTAAACTAATTCTGCAGCTGAAAGTTATACTAAAAAAATATACTCTTATTTTACTTGACTAGAGAATATGTAAAAGTCAGGTCACAGTTGGTTTCGTTTAAGAATGCTTCTTCTTCGGAGGCTTCAGATAAAACCAAGTGTATCGCAGGAATCTGTTTGGGACTACTTTTTTTTATATTAATGACTGTACAGAAAATTTATCGGTTAAAATTCGTTTTATCAAGACGATTGCGTAACGTACAATGATGTTATTTTCTTAAGTGATCAACTCTCACTTAATGAATCCTTCGTGCGCTTCTTTAACTGGAGGAAAAAATGGAAAATGAAAATTAACTTCAACAAGTAATTGTTTATGAAGTTCAGAAATCATAAATTACCTTTTGTGTTTAGCCATGTCATTGAGGATGTAATTCTAAATGAGGTTTATGAATTCAAATTCCTAGATATTGCTTTTACGCGTAACCCTAAATGGGACAAGCACGTTAGCTTCACTTGCACCCCCGCCCTCAGGAAGGATGGGTAGGTCAAACTTATACGTACAAATGCTCTCCTGAAGAAGTCAAATTACACCCTTTTCAACATCTCGTTCGGCCAAGTTTGTAGTATGGATCCGTTGTCTGGGACCCATATATATAAAAAAAGGAAATTAATCTTTATGATTCAATCCACGCTAAAACTGTAAGGCTTATTTACGATAGGTATAATCGACATATCTAGCCATCGTATGCTAAGAGAGCGTACGGCATTGAATCTTTATGCTTCAGGCGGATTGTCGAGCGGCTGAAAATGTTTAATAAAATTGTTAATGATGATGGTGTCATCCAGCGGATGAGCTACATTTTTTTTCCCACACAGGTCACTCGCTCTAGATGGTATCATTCTTTGAGCATTATAACAATTCAATTTTATATGAAATGTTTAAAATTAGTCTTTTTTTTTATTTCAATTTTGAGTTATAGAAAAATGTTGATGGATTACACGCAGGGGCTTCCCTACGATGACTTTATTTTAGAAATAGGTAACTTTTCTTTGTTTTGATGTGTAATTGTAAAATGGTTATTTCTAGTGTTCTGTTTTTGTTTGTTGTTCAATATATATTTATTTTAACTGCTGTTTTTCACTCCTGTATTAATCTCAATCGAAGTCTGAGCATGTAAAAATAAACATATATATATATATATATATATATAATGCAAAATTTTATATTTAATCAGAATGTCTTCTAGATCTCGCCATTTGCCGAACTTACTTCGTAAATTGAAGTGACAGGTTTACCGAGGGCAGTGCTGTTTAATGAACGACGGGACCGGATATTTTTAGTGAATAAATCTGCTATGCTATAAATTAACCAGAGAAAAGCATAGTATCATACTATTGTGATATAATACTCTTGTAATCTATTATTGTAATAGTATACTATTATGATAGTGAACTAGCGTCATACTATTCTAATACCCCTGTTTTAGGGGCATTTCAAGGGCCTTCACATCAAAGGTACTTATAGAACTGGAGAAGCAGCGCATGCGGAAGGGCACACGAAAAGTCGGGAATGCGCGCTGATTTGCTGATTTCATACAGTCCTTCGGTCAGAAGGCCTTTGAAATGTTTGCGTGAAAGAAATATGAGATGTGTTGCGCCCCTTTTTCAAGGACCTTCAGAACGAAGGCTTTCAGGGAATCGGCGAATCAGCTCCCGATCTCGACTCTGCATGTGCCCTTGGGACCCGCTTTTCGGCGTCAACGTTTTTCTGCTACGTTGGCAAGGCTAGAGTGGTTTTCGCAGCGTTGCTTATTTATTTATTTTGTTTGACCTGCAGCGTGTAGAGAATAATATTACAAAAGTTTTATAAAGATAGAAACATACAGATGTACACATATATATGCACAAATATACCCAAAAATAAAATATGCAAGCATTAGAGACTTTACTACAAAGCAAAGACTATTAAACAGGTATTAAAGAAAGCCATATTCACGTCGGTTAAACAAACACTAAAAAAACAAGTAATTGTAAAACATTGAAATAACATTACTCGTATGACGCGCAAGACAAAGCCTCGTGGCTGAGCAGCAGTGCGGGCTACAGCACTGTGGAAACTAAACTAGCCTTGCCAACACAGACCAAAAATTTGATACCGAGTACTGACACCATTTTGGTGTGTTGTCGGAAAGGATAGAAAATTAAATGTGCAGAGTGGGAATGGTAATCGGAGTCACATGCTTCAACTAATCTGGATAGATGTAATTCAACACACAAAAAGAATTTTCTTTTACTCACGAGGTGCCAAATCTAATTTTTCTAATCAAAATCCTTTCAAATCAAATCATTCTCCCACCTTATAACTGTGCATGCCGTAGCTACCGTAATGCGGGCTCTAATAAAGAGAGACTAAGCCTGATTTGAATGAAGCGTCGTTCTGCCAAAAACACGAGCAATTAGTGACGGTAGGGTGAAGTGTAGGTACTAAACAAGATACAGGGACGATGCATGTATTAAGAAGCTCCATCGTTAAAGAAACGCCCTTAATTCCTTATGATTGGGCAAACGTTGGCCTTCGCTCAAGTTTTGCTAGAAAAACCCGTATGAGGTTATCCATATGCCACCGTAACGCAGGCAAGTGTCGCACACTCTTCTTAACTCGCTGCCATGATGCTCACGTGTGATATAATATTTATGCTGGCTCATCATTCTGCAATACTTGGCGTCTCTCGAGAATGAAGTGGAATAATGTCGGGCGACGGAACGCCAAATTGAGCAGATATATAAATGAAATAACTTCACGTGAGCGAGGCTGAACGGCGATAGCCAATAACAACCTTGAATCACACGTACAACTCGCAACAACAAAGCTAAGAACAGCGCATGCACACTTGGTACAGGTAAAGTTCAAGCTCTCTTATACAATGACAGGCATCGCTCACCCTTACATTGCCCATTTGATTACGTGTTTTTTTCTCTCTCTCGTTTGATTTGAGTGCGGCAATACCAACGAAAAATACATGCACTAGCAACAATGAACCGATTTATATAGGTGTTTTTTTAACATATATGTTTTTTTCAAACTAAACACACTGTTTTATAATTTATAAAGTGTGCCATGCGCATGTAATCCTACATGCTGTATTTTGCCCACACTTGCTACAATTTTAGCAACATTTAGAGACAGGTGCAAGGACGCTTCTATTAGGCATGCCAGCTATATGTATGTTGCGAATATTCTGCAACAACCAAATATAATAACATAATAGATACGCTCGCAATACCCTTTTATAAACACAATTAAAAATGAAGCAGTTTTTTCATACTGCCACCGTATTTACATTTCGCACTATCTCGTGAGTCGCTTTACTTATTTCAGGTGTTTATTGATTTTTTTTTCTTTCTGATCGTTTGTTTAATGTAAATCAGCAATAATAAAGTTCCAAGAGTTTTAGAAGTACAGGAAAAGACTAAACAAATGAACTTAGTTAATGGTGTCCAGCGTTGCAGCTTGCCCAGTGCCACCCGCTGTCTCTCCGACTGGGCCTCTGTTTACCCTGTCCGAAAAAGTGGTCCCTCGATTTCCGCCCGACGAGTGTCACGCTATCGCCGGCCACGTTCCTGGCGGTGTCACGGCAGCAGCGATGGAAGTGGCAGACGCCTGTTCTGCTGCAGATCGCTCCGCTGCTTCACAGTTCATTGGAAGCTTCGGTAGCCAGGAGTTGGGACGCTGCGACGACAGCGACACTTACGTTCGCTCTTGCTTTTCGCCAGCGTTTCGTCACCGTTCCGGCTTTTGTGACGTCATTTGTTGCCACTTGAGGATCCCTTTCGAAGCACGGACGGAATAGGATGCTCAACACGCCGGTCAGCTTAGAAGTGACGATAGATTGACTTCTTTCGCCATCTTCCGGCGAAACGGGGACATACGAATCCAGCATAGTTCGATCGCGCGCCGCGAGGAGGCAGCATCACCCTGGAGCTTTTCGGGTACTCAGTTCCGTGCTTTGGATGATAGGTTAGGTTTTTTTATTTTTGTTTTCTTTTCTACAAAAGTGCGCTCCAAATTACTCTCTCGCCGTCTTCCCGCAGGAAACACAGAAGAGTAACCGACTTGAAAGCAGCCAATATCCGACTTAAATATTTTTTTACTGTATGCTTTCAATAAATACACCGATTTTATTATTCCTTTTTTAAATCTTGATTGCTTTAGTCCTTCAACATGCTTTGCCATGCATTCTTTCTGTCTTTTCCTGGTTACATGATTTATTCCGAATATTAGCCTACCTGAACGACGGCTTGGGAACCTTGTTGATGCAACGTTCTTTCTGGCAAAGCGTAGGTGTCGTGCATTCGATCACAAGGGCGAGAAGAACCTCAAATCTCAAAAATGGTTGGAAGGAACTAAGACGTACTAGCGCACCATTGGAACTCAAAAATAGTCACTTTGTCGTTCTTGTTTTACTCGCCCAACTAAGGTGGCGCTTTTTGATATAGTGTATATCTACCGTTAGCCCTAAAAAGGTTTAGGAAAAACCGGGATCAATCGCCCGTGTCATCACGTAAGGGGCTGCGCGTATCAGAGCCTGTCGACGTCCAACATGGGCCTGGTCAGGTAGACGGCCCAGTAGACGATGTTGAAGCCCACGAAGAGCAGCGGGAACATGGCGCGTGATGCACGGTCCACTGCCCACGCTCTCTTTTGGTTGACAGGCAGACCGCTCGCATCCTTCGGAATTTTGTGCCTCTGGAAGAGTGATGGAAAGAACTGTAGTTTTAAGTCCGGATTTGTAGAACTGTCAAAGCACAAAAAATTACATTGAGTAGAATTCCATATCCCTCGTTGCATGGAGATGAGGCATTTTATTTTAAAATTTGCCCATCTATGCTTGAAAAACTTTGTCCAAGTACATATTATTTGAAGATTCACTGATAACCCAAACATTAGTACTTTAGTAATGTTTGGAGGTGGGCTATTCGGCGATGCATCGTAAACATAGAAATAAAACAGCGCAAACGAACACAAGGACAAGTAGAAGAAGGGACACAGACACAGCGCTGACTCACGACTTACTTTCCTTCTCATCTTTTTAAAACATATCAACATAAGAAAACAAGAAATGAAAAATAAAAGAAGAAGAATCCAGCATGTAGGACATCCTCTCTGTCATATGCCATCTGAGGAATTTTTTACACAAACTATACATTCAATGAGACCTCATGGAGGTCTCATTGAAGCGGTTCAACTTTGCATTGACTTAAACGGTTCTTTTGCCTTCCAGAATTCGACTGGTATTGCTGTGGAAAAGTTTTTGGATCTTCTCCGCTTTTACTTAAAGTCTACTTTTATTTCTTTTTGAGGGCAACACGTTGCTGCAAAAATCCGGGATCTGCATTGGGTCTAGTGTTGCTCCCATATTGAGTGACATCTGCCTAGCAGGTTGTGATTGTGCTATTGCAGAAAGGTTAGATGATCGTTTTTTGAAAGTCTTCAGGTATGTTGACGATTAACTGGTGGTGTTTAAACCTAAGCAGGGCTCACGAAGTGCTGACTTGGTCTCAGAGTTATTAGACACCTTTCGGGAGTGCTCTGGAGGTCTGGGGTTTACGAATGAGGTTCCAACTAAAAAAGCTTTGCAATTTTTGGAACTCAACATTAGTCTTGAAACGAGTCACCTGTGCTGGGCTTTTGAGCCTAGAACAAAAAATCCCTCCTTAGCTATGAATTTACGCACTCAAAAGTTGTAAAAAGAGCTATTTCAAAATCATGTTTGAGAGCTTCTTTATTGAAATCCTGTGTTCACAGAAGTTTGAACAGCTTTGTGTGTCATGTAGATAGGTTAACAAAAGCGGGTTTCCCGAAACTTGTCATAGTGGGGGTAGCGGAGTCACTTTTAAAGCTATTCAGGAATCCCCTTAACATACTTGACAATGTTAGACAAAAGCCTGCCTCTCGACCGGTGGTAATACCATATTTGCACAGTTTTTCCCACAGGATCAAAAAAGTGGCTGTTAAATACGGAGTTCCCATAGTCTTTTCAGCACCTTCCAAGCTATCCCGTTTGTGTGCGTCCATTGAGAGAGCAGGACTTCAGCGTGTAGGGTGTGGAATAAACCATCGCATCAAATATGTAGCTTGTGCTGTGGGGGTCGTTTATAAAATACCCTTTTCATGTGGTAAAGTGTATATTGGGCAGACGGGCAGATGTATTAATGTTCGAGCTCGGGAGCATTATCTGTCTTTGAGGTCTTCACCTTCGGGTCACCTAGCCATTCATTGTGATAGGTGTGGTTGTTCCCCTCGGTTAAGTGACATTGAAATTTTGGCTAAACATTCACAAAAAATGGCAAGGGAAATTCATGAAGCGTTTTACATTCGACAACACGGTCCCGATCTATGCGTCAGTTCAGAGTCAGTGACGTTATACAGTGAAGAGTTCGAGTTTCTTCGGAGTTTGGGCACGTTTCTTTAATACTTTCTTTCTGCTTCCATGGGAGTGATCCTATAACCACAGGCGCGTGCCTACATGCAGCCAGAAAAGGGTTCCGACATACCAACAGTCCGCGTGCAAGACAGGTACGCACAGAGCATTAGGGCTCGCGCTGTGGTTTTGGGCTTTTTTTAATTTTTTTTTTTTTTTAATGGTATATAATGTATAGTTTGTGTAAAAAAATCCTCAGATGGCATATGACAGAGAGGATGTCCTACATGCTGGATTCTTCTTCTTTTATTTTTCATTTCTTGTTTTCTTATGTTGATATGTTTTAAAAAGATGAGAAAGAAAAAGGTCGTGAGTCAGCGCTGTGTCTGTGTCCCTTCTTCTACTTGTCCTTGTGTTCGTTTGCGCTGTTTTATTTCTATGTTTACAATTAGTATTTTCCGTGTGGTCTCAAACGCTTCAAGAGCGCGTGGTATATCCATTAAAAATTTAATCGAAAAACAATCTTAAACGCATGCAACAACCAGCCCTCCCACCTCCTTCCGCCCCCCCCCCCCCTCAAAAGAAAAAAAGAAACGCACTCTTTTTTTTTTCTTTTTCCGTTCCCCAAACTCAAGCTCCTTTTCGCTTTTTTTTTTCTTTATTTGGAAAAAGGTTTATTTTTTATTTTTTGGGGGTAATAATGTAGTAGGCGAAGAAATTTTAAAGCAATTCAGATATGCTGCAGGTAGCATGTCTGTGTCATTTATAAGTGACATGCGTCAATGTGTTTCTCCTATGACGATTGTAAACGCATTACGCCGCTGACTTCGAAATTTATAAACTTCGGACGTGTTAGTGACGAAGTATCGGCCGTCTACCGAATTTTAATAAAAACGTGTCTTTATGGGCTCCATTTTCTGCGGAAAGCGTTGCACTCGAGTGATCAAAAAGGGTTACATTCGGGCCAAAGCAATATAAACCATACCCAGCCCGCAGCAGTCAATGCATACAACGATTTATGCCCACATCCCCAAATTCCCCGTAACACACCCTCCGGCTGCGTCAACACCACCCCGGCCACCCTTCCAGAATCCCCGGGCGCTCAATTTTATTTACGTAGCTTTAATGGTGACGCATGGGCATTTCAAAGTCTTTCGTTCCAAAAGGGAATACTGTTCAGTCTTAAGAATGGGCTCTGGTACGACTGGAGAGTGCGACAATTTAGAAGCGGAAGCTGATCTTTCTATTGCTTTACTTACACTCAAATGAGTAAAATTTGGAATAATTGTGCCGTACAAATATTTAACGCTACTTAAAATAAAACCGGCTCATATAGATATTCCGAACCAACTGTATAATGCGCATTTAGGTGTCGGCCCAGGAGGGAAGATACATAGTAGTGAGGGCGACACGAGTACAAGAGGAGAAAGGGAGACGTCTAGAATGGGCTGGGTGAGCAGACTACACGTAGAAAGAAAATGGTTCGGGTTAAATTTGTCCTTCCATATTTTACCTAAAAGAGAAAGAAACAAAACACAAAAAAGGTAATTTCCCACTGTTAATTTTTGGGTACAGAAACTTGCGCGCAAGCAGTATGAAACGTCGGCTATGTTAACGTTTTGTCTAAATAGAACACGTGAAAGCAAGTTATTATCCGACGACCAAATGTGCCTCAGCACGTATTACTTCCATATAAATATATATATAAAAGAATATGTAGCAAGAGGTCATTTGATTTCGGTTTTCCAAATAGAAATATTTTGCCGGTAACACAAAAATTACCATCACAAAAAGCTTTTCTCTTTTTTTTTAAATAAAAATGTATGTGCAGGTTGTTGTTGCGGAAAAATGAGAATTCCTGTATCTGCATTTCCAAATACCTTTCAATTTTTCAAATGTGTTTCTGATATCTATCACGATACTTTTGCGCGGATGTATTTCAGTATCGGTATTTTAGCTGTCTTTGTAATGTATCCCAGTATGACCTGGTGGGTGTAACCCAGTATCTGTATTTCTGATACATTTTAGAGTATTTCTGCCCAACCCTGCGGGAGAGACAATAGCCGATAGCGCGTTTCTTACGCTAATAAAGTTTTTTCTCTCTCTCTCACTCTCTCCTGCTATCGGCGACTAAAGTAGGGAGTTTTATTACAGGGGGCTTCAACGTTTGTGTTCCCCGAAGAAACTGGGGCACCCAAACGCAACAAGGTTGGCATCGACGGCTAATAGAATAGGGGTTTCGCAACGCAGCCAAGGCAGCGCTCTCGTTTCCCGCTTGCAGCGCCAATGTGGATAACGAGCGCAATAACAAAAAAAAACAAAAAAAAAACAAAGAAAAACGTAAAACCTATGTGTTTAGGAACTATTTTTTGTTTACAAATAATAGTTAAGGTGAAACCAAATCAAGCCGGCTAAAACAAAAGACAATCTAAAATTATTATACATGTCGTTGCCTGTATTCAGGCAAAACAATCAAATCCATAGCACTCTAATTTGGCGCTCGTTCTCGAATTTTTTTGACGTTCGTGTGACGCGTTGACCGTTATCGCCTAAGATTTAGTTCATCAACCATTCCAAAACTGAGACGAACGCAAAGGAGCATACTCTGCGAGCAGCTCCTCTATTTAGGTCTCAGCTGGAGCGACTTTGAAGCCTTGCAAAACTTGTTTTTAAGCTACAGGCAACGTTATTAAAACAACTCAGTTGGGAAACTGCCATAAATCGTGCTTTAAAAAAGTGAAAGCCGTTTAGAACTCCCTGTAACACCGAATTAGAGCGCAGCTTTTGAGGAGGAGGAGGGAAGGGTACTGGGGGGGTCAAGTGACCTGGGAAGGGTCACGTGACCTTGCGGGGTCACGTGACGATGCCGATGATGCCATCAGTGACGTCACTAATGACGTCATCAGTGACGATGACGATGCGGATTCCGATGACGACACCAGTGACGTCACTGATGACGTCATTCGTGATGATGACGATGACGATGCGGATGCCGGTGACGTCATCAGTGACGTCACTGATGACGTCATCAGTGATAATGGCGATGACGATCCGGATGCCGTGGACGTCATCAGTGACGTCACTGGTGACGTCATCAGTGATGATGATTATGACGATGCGGATGCCGGTGACGTCATCAGTGACGATGACGTCATCGGGGAGGTCACGTGACCTCGGCGGGGGGGGGGGTGTCACGTGGCTTCGGGAGGGGGGGGGGGTCACGTGACCTCGAAGGAGGGGGGTCACGTGACCTCGGAGGGGAGGGGTCACGTGACCTTGGGGTGACCTTGGCTACGCCGACGCCGACGCCGCTCAAGCCGGGAACGGGCCCCTAAGAGCTGCGCTCTAAAAGTGGCTCCTACTTGTACTCGAGAACCGAACTAGGCGATCGCAACGCCGCCATTTCTCCCACAGCGGTCGCTCCGGCAATGGCGCGGCTGCAGGGCGCCGCCATGTTTGCTGACGCCACCACACTCTTAAAAAAAAAGGAGTAGTACTTCGTCCTTTTTGGGGACTAAATCGATGTCACTGAGAGTGATCCCCCAAAAACGGCAAAACCCCGGTTTAGTCCCTCCCTTTTTTTTAGTCCCTTTCCATTGATCCCTTCAGGTCAAAGTTTTGAACCGTTTAGAGGAGTGCTTTTGATCCCTACAGCAGGGCATCAGGGACTAAGCTTAACTCTTCAGGGGATTAATTATGGTCCCTTGAGCGCCGTCGTGTTTATAATTGGGGGAGTAACTTTGATCCCTTTGGGGATCAACAGTGGTGATTGGGGCACTAACTTTTTTATTATTGGGGACTAAAATTCGTCCCTTTGGGGATTAATTTTGCCACTTAAAGGGATGATATTTATAGTGACGGGGGAGTAACTTTCGTCCCTTTGAGGATCAATTTTGACCCTTTTAGGGATTAATTTTATAGTATTGTGAGGGTAATTTTCGTCCTTTTGTGAACGAATTTTGACACTTTTAGAGCCGAAATTAATAGTAATGAGACCCTTTAGCTGTGAATAGGAGTGAAAGGTTTGCGGCATTGAACAGCTTCCTATTCAGAAAAGGCAGATTGTGCAACTTGTTTGAAAAGGTATATCTTCTGAAAAGTTGCACAAAGTGTCTTTTCAGAACAGGGAGGTATTCAATACCTCAGACCTTTCACTCCCATTCACAGCTAAATATTGCAGTACATATGAAAAGTCGCACACCTTTATTTGGAAAAAGCAAGCCTTTGTTGTGAAAGAAGCTGCGAAGACTGGATATGCGGACAACACTCGTAGAACTTTCAGGCAGGTTTTTTTACAGCTAACATCACCATTTTACGAAACATTGCACCAGCTATCTGTAGAAAAAAAAACTAGCACTTTCATTGTGGAAATATATTTATTCTAGAACTACACAACACTGTAAATGAAAACAATTGCACATGACAAGAAAGTATACAAGAAAATACTGCCATCTTGGCACTGAAGAACTTGCCGAAATTTTATATGACTAGCATATATATAGGAATCTACAATGGTTCTTAGTGCTGCTGAACGAGCCCGAAAAATTGGTGCCTGCACATTAAAAGTTAAAGCATTCACTGAATGTGCATGTTACCTGTTGAAATTGTAAGGAATTTCGCCTCCTTCCTGTGAAAAATTAGACGAACTTGCCAGGGCCTACGGTGGACATGCTTGCAGCGTTAGCAATGCTTGTAAACTGCGACGTCATTTTGTTCTAAGCAAGGGAAGCAGAAGGCGATCTCATCTGCTCGTTGTGCCTACCGGGAGTTACAACCATCGCTAACTCTATCATCTGCAGACATGACTGCTATTGACACTGGCCAGTTTGTTGGTCTTATTTTTCATGTGAAGGGAGCTAAGCTTTGAAATTTCTGCAGGAAAAATTCACATTTGGTGAAATCTTAATTCAGCTTTCTACATTCAGGATCTGATTGTTCTGGCTCGTTTCACAGCACTAAAACATATTGTAGACACCCTAATATCCATTCAAAAATAAGAAAACTTGTAGAGAAAAAAAAAGCTAACAAGAGACAGCTCTTTTTAATGTCGTTTGTTCCCTTTTTTAATGAAAATGACTATAAAAAATCAAACACCTTAGTAAAAGAGCTCCCAATCATAAAATGTGGGGCAGTAAAATTACTAGTATATTTATAAATTTAAAAAAAGAAAAAAACCTGGGAAAGGTTTTTGGCCTGTAGGAACATATCTGCTCAAGAAATTACTAGTATAAAAGATGACTCAAGTCCCCAGGCTCGACCTAAAATGGACCGTAAAAATTGACGCCTGTACGTAGCGATCTAAATTTTTCGTCATAGGTGTATTTCACAGGTCGTTTTTTTAATTACAAAGCGTAGCTCTTTTTCTGTAAATAATAGGGCGAATAAACTTGCCACGGTCTACGACGTGAAGGCGACGATTTTTACGGTCCATTTTTGATCGAGCCCGGTGACTTGGGTCACCCTATATTTATATAAAAAAGAAAAAAAAAACGGAACAAAAAATTTGCCATGGGTGACCTTCAGGAATGCATGTGCTCGAGAAAGTAAAAATAATGTTCACTTAAATGCGAATGCATTCCTTCAATGCATTACACAAGCCCAGAACAACATTCTTTTAACAACATGTGTGGAAAAAACTTTTTTTTTAATTTAGGATGGTCAGCAGCCTTGTGTCCATGCAGCCCAGCTTTGAATGTTTGAGACCTACAAGTCTCTCTAAACAAACAAATGTGCAAAAATATTTAACAAAGTACTGAAGGTAGAAAACCCATGCTAGGCAGACACAAAGTGCCACAGCTTCCAGAGGGCCATCTGTCTCATAAGCCAGAATTACAAAAAGCACACTGCAGCGCCCTGTTGGGGTCCTGGACACACTTCGATGGAATAGACTGCGGGGAACGTCTGAAACAAAGGTTGGGAATTAAAACAAATCATAAAATCGAAGGCTTTCTGACAAAAAGAGAGGCCTGCCCTTAGAGCAGATACAAGTAACTGATGATAAGCAGATACAGGTAACTGATAGACTACCTGAAACAGGTTCAGTACATACTCCCTAAACCTAACACCCCAAACCAGTTACCCTAATATTGTTCTTGGCAAATCAAAGCTAAATTGGTCAATGGAGCAGCTGGAATATCCTCTCCAGGCTAGGTCATCATCGGGTACCCAAACTTCACCACGTTGTTCGACTGGTGAGCAAAGGAGTAGCACAAACAACGCAAAAGATGGACCATCTCCGGTCAACAGTAAGTTTCGGGAGCACTGCGATATCTAAAACTCCTAGATGCGGTTGATGTATATGAAAAGGCTCTTAACACGGATTCATCTAATGCCTTGCATTAAAGCCAGAAAGGTATTTCGTTTATAACGAAAAATTCAGCCTTCAGGCTCAAAATACAAACGTGAGATTATCATTTACGGATATTGTTGATCATATTCAGCCCATATCTGAACAGGACGGGTATATTTCAAATTTCGTTAAGTATCCCTTTAAAATATTTTCATACCACAGAGCACAGACACTTCAGAATTTTTTTGTCCAACCACCATCTACACTATACTCTGTATCACCTTAGTCAGGGCGCAGCGGATGCTGCGAGCTTTCAGAGCAAATCCAAAGCTGTGCGGGTGTCATGTGTCCTTAGAGAGTGGGCGCGGCGACGTGTTATGTGCTATGTTCAAAAAGCACGATTAAATGGGATTGCTCTTAGGATCCGCTGCATCCGGACATAGGGTGAAACAGTAATACCATGCAGTAAATCCTACCAGGTGAGAAATAAGGGCCTGATTTTGTTTCCTCATATGCACACAGTTAATAACAGAATAATCACCCATGCTAGTAGATTGTTTTTTAAACTAATCCTTTCAATTGTGCTCAGTGCCAAGTGTCACAGCAATTCAACACAAAATATGAAGGCTCTATTTAAGCATCACATCAGTAATGCAAATTTATATTTCTTTTTAAATACAGCCATTCCTTCATTTTTTTTAATGTTACTCATCACCAGACGGTCACTCACAATTTAAAATTAATGTACAGAAGCATTTGGAATTTCAGATGCCGTACAGATAACTGTTAGATACCTCGAATTTAATTTACATAGTTTGCACCCACCTATCACATGAACTGAGTCGGCACCAATTCGGTTGCAATAGAAAGCTAGCTGGATTGGGACTTCCGCTAACAGTCAATGAAGGCTAAATTGTAAAGCAGGTATACCTTGTTTCTCCGATTCTTTAACATCATCCATCCTTTCAACAGTCTGGTAGAAAATGTCCGGCTTTGTCTTGCGCTCTGTCAGTTCAAGGGCGGTCGCCAGGTTTTCTGAGGCAATTTAAAAAGAGAGTTGCTCGGCATCGACGCTTGTGATGCGATTAAACTCAGCAAAAATCTGAAATAAAAATAGATGATCTTTAGTGAGCCAATAAATCGTAAACTACCCTGTAGAAAAGCAGGAGATAAGAAAAAAAGATTCCCAATTTATTATGAGAAACAGAATCGTAATTGCAAAGATGTCAGTGGGATAATAAAAGACTCGTGGTGCTTGCTTTTGCCATGGAGGAAGTGCCAGTTAATAAGACTATGATGTTGTTATCAGTTTTCTGAAAGTAATTCGTTCCAAGCACATCTCATTATGCTTGTGATCACATTTAGTTTTGCCCGTGAATTGAGAAGTGCTGTTAATACTTACTTTAAAATAAACAAAGGAATAAAAACAAGTATGAAGTACCCCAATTTTCCACATAAGCCAACTAATTCAGAATGTGCAGTGTTTTTGGTTGGCCAGTTACGATCAGATACATCTCAGCTGCACCAAATCTCGCTCAGCAGGAGGAACCTACCAAAATATAAAGCTATTTGCTCGGTTTTCTAGCCCTCCACAAATATAACTAAAACGCAAGTATTTTCTTATAATGCTGCTACAAAAAAGGCAAGCAAGAAGTGGCCTATGAGGAGAATTTTTTTTAAAGGCATGTTGAACTTGAATAATCCCCACTGAATTGAGCAACAGGGCAAGGACAGTGTGCTTGCTCTCTTGAAAACTTCCAACAGGTTGGCAGGGCAGTGCCATTTTAAACCTTGTTATCACATTGGGTATGCTCTCAGATCCAGCCAGCTGTCGATCATAAAACTGGTGACCATGCTTTCTGCACATACTCATGTGCATGAGGGCAGGGTCGGGTGATGAAATACTTGTCCCGAGAGCCCGAAGTTTCTGCCAACCCGTAAGCTGAGCCCTTGGAAGGAAATTAATAGCAAAAGACGAACGGCTTCATTTACTGCAAATGTGCTGAAAAAGAAAAGTGTAATACAACAAAGGGTAAAGTGCACCTTTTTTATATCTTCTGCATCATGAAGCCTTACAATGATCTTGCAGAACAGGGCCGGTCTTGGTTTTCCCTCAGTCACCATGAGAACAGTTGGCAGGTTTTCTGAGGCAACATTCATAAATCGCTCCTTTGCCTTGGCGCCAGTACTAATACAAAAAGACACTGCAAAGATCTGCAAGAAACATTATTTTCACATTTTCAGTCTACTTGACGATATTTGTAAACTGCTCTTTTTAAAAGAAAAAGCGAAAAAAAAAATCATTACTTATCAGTTGTAACAAAATCGTAATTGATGTAAGTGGGATAAAAAAGGAGACCCATCATGGTGCCAGACTTCACCATGACAGGACTAACGGCGCATTTGTGCCAGGCCTGGAGCCGCAACTGCAAAGCAGATCTGTGCGTTGAGGAACATTTTCCCCAACCGCGTCACCGAGATCTCCCTGCAGGAGCTTCCATTCGCTAGCAGCGCGAATGCACCATAATGGGGGTGGTCGTGGTCTTCTCAGGGAACTTACTGCTCCTAAAAGCATGAGCAACATCGCTAGTAAGCAACATATTACCTGGTCTGTGAGCTTTAGGGCTGGATAGTCGTCTACGGTGTTGCAGATTGTAGGGTGTGTGCTGATGTACCCTCCTTGCCCAAAAAGTCCTCTCCATGGCATCTTTTACCATCTCCATATACGTAGTAGCTCCCTTCCTTTCTCTTCTCATTGCGTCCAAGTGGCCGGCTATGAAATTTCAATCTTCAGTCGTGGGCGAGGATGCTTGCAGCTTCTGAAAATTAGAAGGAACGAAGTAAACCAACCTTGAACATAGTAAAAACACTCAGAGATTTCGAAAAAGAAAGGACAGGCAGACATAGTCTTAATTAACTAGCACCAGCTCGTTTTCGCCCTAAACCTCATAAATCAACCCTTTTCCATATGTCTGTTCTCCACCTGTGGTCGAATTTTTTTTTGCTACATCAAAAGCATTTTTTTTAATAACATTCAAGAGACAAAGAAGCCTACAAGTGCGAAATCACTAGCTTAAGGAGCTCAATAATCAAAGATTACTCAGTTAGTTCAATGGCTCCTAGATCGCAAGGCTTTAGTGTTGCTGGATTCTACCCCCTCTCATAGGTCATCGCAAGGCTGACTGGAAAAAGTGCTGTATTTGCATTCAGCTGGAACACGTATTCTCACACACTGAACACGAGTTCTAGGCCAATGCTAACATAGCACTGTCCACTATATAACCTGCACTGAAATATGATAACCGAGAAAGAAAATTAAGGGCTAAGGTGTTGGTATTTAGGAGGTGCTAGGCCAACTAAAAATTAAAGTGTCCTTTAAATGAAGCTATAGCAACATTTTGTGTCGTGATAACTGTTCATGGCATGTGCAAATTTATTTTTACGTGACTTGTTTTTATTTTTGATTGCAGCCACTTCTGTTCCAAAATTACGATGCTATGTGGTAATACCCTATTATTTATGTAAGATACTGTCATAAAGCATAGTGTCTGTCATAACCAGAATTTATTAATGCGAAATCGAATGACAGTCAAGACGAGAAAATTGCACCCTAAAGGAAACCTGAAAAAAAAAAAAAAATTCTTTTAGACAGTTTATAAGGGACACAAGAGGCAAAAAAAAAAAAAAAATTTGCGCAAAAACATTTTTTAGCAATATTGACGGCGCGAGATTAATTTTCTATTAATTTCATGACGTCATGGAATATTAATACGCAATTTTCTCCTCAATAACATTGGCATTGGCAGATTGGCTGAACGCGATGGCCAAGGCAATCCACCTCTCCTCCCCGCACCCGAAAGAAAACAAGTGGAAAGGACGTGATTACCGACTAAATCGCGTCTGTGACCCATGACCTGTCGATTTTTTTTTTGTTTGTTGCATATTTAATATTGTTCACTTGTTACTATATTAATATCTTTATTTTATGTATGTGCCTCTCCCCCTCTGTAATGCCTTCGGGCCCTGCATGTATTTTCAATAAATAAATAAATAAATACATAAATAAATATTACTCTAATTTTTTTTTGTTGTTTATTCGCGTAAAATTTATTTTTCGACATGCGTGTCCTAACCAGACTGTTTGAAAATGCTCAGAGCCCAAAGGAAACACAGCTATCAATAACAAGCATAAAAAAAAAAAAAAAAAAACCTTTGAACGAAGATTACAAGAGCAGCTTTGAAGAATACAACACACATTTCGAAGCCACGAGCACAAGTTACACAGGGCGAAAGCAAACTCCGAAGTGAGGATCTCAAAAGCAGAAGTACTGCAAGACAAAACACCTCTACGCTGGGCTCTATAAACAATAGTATCGTTACAGCGTTCAAGTTCAATTCCAATTTGGTGATGGTTGAAACTATAAACTGTGCCGCGGAGCCGACCAGTATCGGCCGAAACATAGAGGGCCGAAAGACACTCGGAAACCCGCAGAGAAAGTAAAAACATAAAATAATGCTTCACTAAACGCGCGCGTGCACGACTTCGCGGCACCGCTCAATTTCGTCGATACGTGCTCCTACAACGTTTCGTCGACTTTGTTTTGTTTCGTTCACCACGGGGATTGCATTATTGGTTTAATTTCGTTCGCCGCAAACCTACCTCAACTAAAGCGGACTTGCCCAGGCGACTCTGATACGCCACAAATGAATTGGCGATCGCCGCTTTCAAACCGTCCGCACTACGCGCTGAAACCCTTCGCTCCGCTCGGAGACACTTTAATATTGATCGAGAACATGTTTATTTACGCATATCGGATACGACCATACATTTCGCCTAAGAGCGTAAGCGCGAAACAATTACTCTCGAGGCGCGAACTCGCACCAGGCCTCATGCGAACCGCAACGGTTTCGTCAAGCTCGCATCGCCTTGGTCGCCGACCGAGGCGATATGTGCGGAAAGACGCTTCCGATGAAGCGTCGCAAGTTTGGTCGATGAAACGAACACGGGTACTTTTCGATGAACCTAAGTGGCATTAAAACGCTGCTGCGTCGACGAAACCATCTGCCGGTGTTATATCGTTTGTTTGATGAACTGACTGCCGCCGGGTCTAGTTTTGAAGTGCTAGGCCTCGTTTGCACGCTAACATGGACGAGTACGAGCCCGACCGCGTCAGAGAGCGAGCACCTATCGTACAGGGTAACCCTGCGACTTTATGAAGTACGTTCTGAAATGACTATAACATTTCTGCTGCTCAACAAGTAGCCAAAGCAATCAAAACTCACCGTCCAATCGGTTGCCACTCCGACTGCATCCGACGAGGCTTCCACCGCACCGCCACAGGTCAACTGGGTCAACCGTCACCTCCAGTTCAAACTCGGGCGCGCGCGCGGCAGTCGGAGAGTAGGTAGCCTCGTCTCCGGCGCCTCCGCGTCGCTCGGATTCCGTTCTCATGTTTTTCGCGGCCGGAAACATTCACCGAATATGCGCGTGTAGTCACAATTTCTAAATCCCGGGGCCAAAATCTTGTTTTGCCAAGGCTTCTTTCCAAAATAGCTACTCGAGTGATGCTTCGTCCACTTCATCGAAGGCTTGCGGCAGCCATTATTGTGAGGGGACTAAAGTATTCGTTAGGGGATCAACTCCAGCGGGAGCAACGAAATGCCCGCGGGACGAGCTGCTCGAGTTACCGCTTCTAAATAGAGGGCGCTAGGGTCGCGGGGATGAAAGATGGCGATTGGTCCCTTTGCGCACCTTTTTTTTTTAAGAGTGCAGGCCCCAAGGAATTAAGGGCCCCACGCTATTTCTAGAATTTTGCATTAGGAACGAGCGCCAACTCAAAACTCAAAACTCATTTTGGGTTCTGCGCATGCGCAGTAGAAGGCCCCTATTTCTTTGGTGCTCCCAAGCTTTGGGCACCCCTATTCTAAAACTCTCTAGTGACTTTCAGGCGTATAGGACTGCAAGGCTTCCAACAAGTGTATCTTCACAATCCAATGTTTCACAGAATTAAAGATTCAGAGCACGCTTACCCGAAACACACTGATCGCTTGGAGGTATTCTGCCCTGGTGAGTTTGCTGAGGAACAGGTAGTTGACAATGCCGAACTCGATGAGAGCTCCAATGATTAGAAGGATGCAGGCGACGAGCCAGACGTCGATGGCCTTGCTGTAGACCACGTTGGGCAGGTGCGTGCTGGCGCCCAGGTAGATGCCGGCCAGGGTGAGCAGCGTCTTTACGCCCAGGATGGCCCTGGGAGGTATCACGTCCGGCCGGATCCAGAAGGGGATCCAGGACACCATGACCACGATGTACGTAGGCAGGTACGTCTGGATCATGTGGAACCCATTCTGGCGGTCCAGCAGAAAGCTGAGCCGCAGACAGGAGAAGTTGCCTACGCAAAGGGGGCATTATTAACAATAACGTTGAGTTTTGAATTGACACAGATGCCTACGCAAATGCGTGGCTCTTGACGTCCTGATACAACCTTCTTGCTTGACGGGCTCAGAAGTCGGGTTTGATGATGTCGATATCGACGAGGAGTGCATGGACATATGTTTCATGTTCCGTTCGCTTTTCGTACTCCAATATTTTGAGGGCGATAATAATATTAATAAGAGTAAAAAATATTTGTTTGCAAATAATTCAATCCTGAATGGCGCGCAAGACTGTTCAGAAAGGTGAAAACCCTTACGCAAGTGCGCCTGCCAGCCCACCACCCAACTCCGAGTGAAGGGTTCGCCCCTCTCGAGAGTATTCGCGATTCCAGTTAAAGGGACGGCACCTAACCGGAAAACACGGAACTGACAGGAACAGGTCCTCTCGCAATTTCTGCTCGTCTCTTGTAGCTAACGGGACTGCATGTTGTCGGCGACTGGCGCAATGGCAACCGAAGGGAAGCGAGGGAAGTTTGGTTGCTTGTGGTCAAAGAACCAAAAAACGGCAGCAACGAAAGTGCCCGCAGGGAAAACCATGACTCACAATTGCTTCAAGAATCAGGCGCGCCTGGGATCGCCTCTCGCATTGTGTAGGTCGAACAGTTGTCAAGGTGACTGTCGTTACTCTCGTCTCAGTGGGCTGCCCAGGTTGCTCGGAATGCACCCTACGCAACCGCGTGAAGCAGACATGGTGCGTTTGTCATCGCTTACCAGCACAGTAGAGGAAGAGTGTGTAGCTATTTTATCGCTTCACCGAAGAAGGCTTA
Source organism: Ixodes scapularis (assembly GCF_016920785.2). Classification (NCBI taxonomy): domain Eukaryota; kingdom Metazoa; phylum Arthropoda; class Arachnida; order Ixodida; family Ixodidae; genus Ixodes; species Ixodes scapularis. Next base: position 177,741,374 of record NW_024609835.1, read on the forward strand.
GCTTTTGGGAGCCTGCTTAAGCCGAAGCACTGCCGCAGGTTGGAACATACTGGATAAGGATGTGGACAACGTATTTTAGTGCCAATGCTTGCCCGCTGAAACTCGAACGTTATGCGTTGAGCTTGCACATGGCACGGCCCAACCTGTTTCCGAACCCGATATTTGCCCGAGAGTGGTGACCCCTGTAGGCCTTTGGAGTCGCGAATAGTAGCTCCTCAGCTATATCTTCTATGCATTTGGAAGATTTTTATATACCGTTCAAAGAAGGGGCAGCGACTTTTATCTCAGAAGTCCTATGATGCATGAAATGCAGCATTTAAGGAGTGGTCATTCACATTTAATTTGGAGACATTTAAAGAGTCCTTTCTGAGAGTGAAGAACCTATTGTTTTATTCGCCTGGATTATATATTCCGTTAGATACAATAAAGGGGCAATAGCGCTTGATCCAACACCTCCTAGAAGCTAAGGCCGCAGCGCTCCTCCGAGTCGTGACGTCACAGTGGCCAGCGGAGAGAGGCCACGTCGAGAAAAGGCACCCTCTCTAGTCCTCTTTACTCCGGCCGCGTCGTCCACTCACTCAGGTCAAGGGATTTGTTCGTGCGCATTTATCCGAAATTAAGATAATTTTTAAATTCGCAGTCTTGTATAACTTAATATATATAAAATATAAACGTAATATACAAGGCGCTACTAAGGTTGAAGGTACCGAATTTATATTTACGATTATCCCCTTAACCGCGGGACCTCTGTGCAGTCCTGCAGCCGGCCACACTTTTGGAATGAACAGGCTCCGATGCGACATTTTCTTCCCTCATATGGGCTCCGATTCTGGTAAATTTACGTTGTGTGCGAGCTGCTCTCTGAAATATAACGCCGGAACATTTCAGAAGAGTAGGGATCCAAAAGAAAAAAAGAGAAAAAAAAGGAAGACGTTTACAATTTTTTTTGTAATACAAAACAAGAGCGCAGTTCTTGAAGAGGAGGAGGGGAGGGTACAGAAGGAGGGTATGCCCTTCCTCCTCCTCCGTAGCCTCTCCTCCTCGTCATCTTTCCCCCTTCTTCCTCCCCTCCTCCTCTTCCTTCCCTCCTTCACTCTTCCTGCCGCTGAACTGGTTCATGTGTGACGTGACACAAAGTCGTGGCCTCATTTTCCCTGCCAAATATAGCGAGAAACTACATTAGTGTTGATGTCACGTGACGTCCAATTCCGCGCTAAATTTAGCGGGGAAACTTAACTCGCTAAATTTAGGGGAAAAATTCCCCCACTAAAATGAGCTGAACAAGTTCCCCGCTAAATTAAGCGGGAAAATTTCGCGGCTAAATTTAGCGAATAAATGTCCCAGCTAAATTTAGCAGGAAAAGTTTCCAGATAAGTTTAGCGGAACAATTGTCCCGCTAAGCCTAGCGTGAAACTTTTCTCGCAAAATTTAGCGAGAAAATTTGTTCACAAAATTCAGGGGGAAAATTTCCCGCTAAGTGTAGCGGAGATATTTTCCCGCTAACTCTAGCAGGGAAACTTCCCATAATGCAACGCGCGCGGTTACGCCGACGCCGCTGCCGACGTCGACGCCGACGGCGACACCGACGCCGCTCAACCCGTAAACAAACGCCTAAAAGCTGCGCTCAAAAAAAAAAAAAAAAAGATAACACATTGCTGCAGAGGGCGCACACGAGCAAGAGACGGATTGTTGACGTCAAGCCTTTCGTCCCACGTAGTCCCACGTAGTCCAATCACAGTCAATGGGACTGTGATTCAGGTGTTCAGTGCAAAAAGGAAAAATAATTGAGGTGTTCAGTGCTTCACGGTTTTTGTGTTCGTTTCTAATATGTAGTTGTGGGATGTACGTAGTAGTGACTTCAAATACCACAGGGACACCATTTACTAACAAAATAAAAAAAAATATCACGTTTTTTTTACTTTATTTTGCTGCACCTAATTTGGAGGAGTGAAAAGCCATAGTAACCTTCCAAAACATTGTTGAGTGAATAGCTAAGCTGTAAATAATTGTTTTTCTTTTTATTCTTCTGTAGCTTTTCAGTGGAAAAGTTGCAGAAAAAGCATCTTGGTGGCGACAGAAAGTCTGTTGACTTTCTTATTACAAAATGGGCCAATATTCAAAAGAAAGTCAACAGAAGAGCTAGAGAAAGTCAGATGAAAAACTGTTGACATTTTATATCCTCTGATGATTTTTTTTCAACAGCTTTTCAACAGAAAAGCGTAACAATTTTTTGTAAGGGTGCTCTCGCAGTTAACTGGCCGCACATGGAGCAACTGTGCCCAAAACTGTCACTACGTCGACACGTCATCATTCGTCACAAACATTACGTCGTGGCGCAACAGGTAAAGACGAAGGTGCCACTGACGACGACAAGCAGCTACAAAGGACGACGGGACATAGGACCAGCTTTCAGTTCGGCAGGGGTGAGCATCAAACAGCTATCTAATTGCCTCTGCTCTCACAGGACAGAATCACCTTTTGTTTTTTAAACCTAAAGATCTTTTTGCGTACTGTTGACGAACACAGCAACGATTGGTAGTCTCGTATTATTGCTGATTTGTAAGCGTTGAAGTACCGTGTCATTGGGTGTTGTTCACTGCTTTCCTGACCGACATGACTAAAGAAGGAAAATATATTATGAAGGCCCACGATGACCGTAACGCGAGCTAAGGGCTGATCTGAGGACTTTAAAAGGCAGCGTTAAAAACTCGGGTAAAATTTGTGATAGTGTGAACGAAATTAGAAACTAAATGAAGAATAAAAAAAAAAAGCAGAAACTGCCGGGGAAAAAAAAACGAAGAACTAGCCGGAGGAAATCAAAGATTTAACGACAAATTGGAAGAGCTTGAGCAATACCAGCGTTCTCGCAACATAGAAATAGAAGGTGTGCCCGAAACAAGAGGCGCATACGGCATTGCCAAAAGAATTGGGACCCTTCTGAACGAAACGATTTCAGACTTTGACATTGACGTGTGTCACCGAGCTCACACCTTTAAACCCCTAGAAAGGAACATAATTCTCTGCTTTGCGAAACCCACAACACGAAACAAAATCGTGCAGAAATGAAAAAAAAAAAAAGAAACACAACAACAGAGGTTTGCAACTAAAGGCATTGATTACGGTGGGCACAGCGGTCCTGTGGACAACCATTTAACACGTTCGAACAAGAAAGGCTCCTGCGTGCTGCCATCGCCAAGAAAAAGAGCGTCGGATGGAAGTTCGTCTGGTCTTCCAGAGAGAAAATCTTTGCCCAAAAGAAACATATAAAGAAGAAATAAATATATAAAGATCATTTTTATGCGCAAGTTTTCTGGTGAGGGAGACGACTACTTTTTTAATTAAGGGTGTACTTGAATTTTAAGTGAGAACGACGGATAAAAACCTGCACATACCTGTCTCAATCTCCTCTGTATAGTCATCGTAGGACATGGCCATTAGGTCAAAATCTTGCATCTCAATTGGAAGCTCTAGAAAAACGGGTTCCTTTTCTCGCCACACAAGCATGATTTGATTGAGTGGATGAGCATCTGAAAGTAAATATATTGCTTGAAGTGGGCTTAAAGCATGCTTGTTCGAACTTATGTGCGCTAAACAAATATATATGAGCTAAACGGACGTGGGGTAAGCTAAACAGGTAGGATATCCGTGTACCTCATTGTGCTTGCAAAATATTCTAACAACTCGAAATATATTAATTCCTCGGAAGGTTTGTTGACTGTTGAGATGGAGCGTACACAACCCTTAATATGCGTTTTTTTTTGGAATATACTGAGACACATTATACATGAAAATAGAAAAATAATGTTGTATGTTTAGTATATGCACGTTGGTAAAATTAACTTAATAATTCGATCCACAAAAAAAAAAAAAAACTTAGGTGGAGCATTGCGCCATTTTGTAGAAATTAGAGAAAAAAGAGCTTACTCTGTCATTGGTAACTTTTCCATCTAGATGTTTTTATTGCCAACTCACATGGACGTGCGAGAGCGTAGCATTTCTGCTTGTCGAAGGGGAAGTTGTGAAACAACATCAAACAGGAGAGTTTCATCGTCAACCTGACATTTGGCAAAAAAAAAAAAAAAAAAAATGCATTATGCAGGTTCGCAGTTTCAGCTTGATCGTTAACAAATTGGAAACTTTGTCACCCAATATTTAGCGATCGAACTAAAATGACTGACACAGATTCAAGTTAGTTAACGGATTAAATGCTGGGTCACATTTTTTTATTCTATTAGGGACACAGTCACAAGTTATGTAAAAGTATGCACGCAATATTCTTAATGCTTTAAGAAAGGACATTTTGGATCAAAACACATATCTTCCAAAACCCTTTAAGTAAAACATATTGCACCAGGTGTCATTTGAGATTTACTATCTCGATCTGAGGTGTGATGTTGAAAGAAATATAATAAATATTATAACCCGAGCATACTCGCAATGACAAATTAGATTGCTAACAACGCAGAAGTTACACATGAACTTTAAACATATCCTATTACTTGCTCTCACTGTGAGTCTGTGGAGAACCAATTAATACAATCTTAGTAACGTAATCTACAACTAATTAGGACAGAACGACTGACAAAAGAAAATTCCGTCTCTACTGCGGCAATTAGTATAATATATCACACATTAACATCATTCTGGTGTCTGTGACAGAGTTTACGTCATTTATTCGTCACTACATTTGGTGGCTCGAGTTGTTAATAAAGCTTGCGTTGGGAAGTGACTTGAAGTATTTTTTTAGTACATTCCAAAAAAAGTACAACTTTTGTCTTCAAAATACATTCTTCATATTAAAAAAGAATGTGTATCATAATGTAAAAACGCGCTATCATCTTTTGAGACGTCACCTGGTCATTCCTCTGAGTGCATAATAGTGTTTAGCTGTATTCCCAAGTTATTAGTTTAAAACGCATGACTTAAGAATTCCGTTTAAAAAATCGCTGCGAAAGGATTTTTTTCTCGACAGCGAGACTTTGTCATAAAAATTACGTTTTATTAAAAATAATTGCTGAATTTTGCCAGATTCATGGTACACGATGTTAATATCCGCAATGTCAGGAGTAGAAGCTGCGAAAATGCTGTTTCAAAAAGACATTTTAATGGGGCGCACTTATGCCAAACAAAATAAGGAAGAAGCGTCGAGCCAGTAGGAAAAGCGAGCGGTCGGACGGCGATTTGGTGGCGCAACAGCAAACGAGAGCGAGACCGACCTGACAAGGTGACGCGCAGCTTCTTATCTAGTGTGAGTTGGCATCTAAAGAATTCGGACCATAAGGTTCGAACGTCGAGCGTTCGGGGCGACAATGAACAGCCACTTTCGAGAACAAGAAAGTAGGACGAAATAATAAAATTGACCTCACAAGTAAGAATAAACAAGAATCTTCTAGGAGTCCGCGACCGAGCGTTGCTTGCTCGGCCCCGCGCGCGGCGATATGATAGCAAATAAAAGTGGCATAATGTCACCTTATGCTGATGAGTATGTCTCCGTCTGGCGACAGCTGGAGCAGTTCATTCGGCATCGTGACTCTGTGCGTTCTCACTTCCTTGGCGTTCACGAAGAACAGGTCAGGTTTCCACATCCGCGAGAGAAGGTGCTGACCATTCAAGGTGAGGGTGCGGTTTATTCCAAATCTGCGCATGCTCAACCTAGGATCTTTCCAGGCTAGCCTCAGGTACATGTCCATGTCGTAGTCCTGCAAGCCGGCAACTAATTTGAATTTCTATTTAGTAAATTTTTAAGGCCATTTCTTAAAAATAACACATTGCATGGTAGAAATCCCATAGAAATCACATGACTTGTATTTTAGAAAAGTTAGATTTTATCTATTATGCATTTCATTTCAAGGGCCCTAATCTGGACACTCGGCGGAAAAGTCGGCGAGAAATTCGGCGGCTATGATTGGCCGGAGCCAAGGTCAAGTGTGGCGTCGGCCAATCGCGGCCGCCAGATTTATCGCCGTCGTTTTCGCCAAGCGTCCAGCTTAGGGCCCCAAGTTGGTATTATCAGGTCGATAGAGATAGCTCTTTCCTGAAATTATTTGTTTCTAATGCGATCAGATGCAGTCAACAATGGGGAAATAACGAAGTCCACAGAACTATGTTTATACCAGCATTTCGAAATTGTAAACCGAACAAATAATAATTTCGTTACTCTCGTCTAACCTGACTCACTGTTTCGTTGCAACATTTTTATTCAGACACCACGGGTTTGCAGGAGGACGCCGTCACTGTTCTTGGGCAACGGGAACCAATCTTGCAGCTAGTTTCTTACGAATGAAGAAACAAACTGATAATACTGAACTAGTTTCACTTGACGGAAAGATTAAATTTTTATACATTTTTGTCCCGAATAGTTCAAATGTGGATGGTTGGGACGTTTAATAAAATTTGTTTCGGGACTGGAGTGGGACACAACAATCCGGGTATCTGAGGGAGAGGAGGTGATGAGAACGCGCGGGCACGTCAGAGCGCAGAACTGTTTAGAAGGTTTAGTGGATGCAAAATCTATAGCTGCCCTTCATGTCTACCCACTCTTGGAACGCGTTCCAACGCCGAAGGCCGACGTACAGCGGTCCTCGCTCGCGTTCGAACTGGTTCGAACACCGAGTAGAGACAAAGGCAGCTAGCATTGCGTCTACCCGCTAATCATTCCAACCAGAGGTCGGTGTTCCGACGTCCCCGGGCACTCTCATTTCCTCCTCTCCCTCACTTTCTAGCCGTATAGTCACTACAGCCTAAGAAACGTGGCGATTGGCGAGTCCGGAGGATCTTATTATCGATCCGCAGCTAATCAGAAAGCAGAATTAGCGGATAAGACATCCGAAGAACGAGTTACAAAGCAAGAAGCATAAACATACATTAGGCAACGCGCTGCGTTTCTCAATGTGTCATTGATTCACACTAAAGTCTGCAAAGTTGGAGGTGGAGAAGAAAGTCGGATATACACTAATCTCACCCCCCCCCCCCCCCCCCTTCCTCTCATTAGGCAAAACAGATACACAATATCAAGCCAAAAAATTCACTTTTCGGTATTCGTAACGTTTGGGAAACACTCACGTTACTTTCTTATGAGCAACATCTCTGCAGCCCTAACAGCAGGAGCTGTTTACTTGTACATTCGATGGCTGCGCTCATTTTGCATTGCATAAAAATACTGTAATTAGTACGTTGCAGTAAATTTCAGGAAGGGCACTAAATATTTTCCCGATAAGAATTAAAATAATATTTGTAAATATAATTGGTGCCAAAAAATAGCTCGTTTTTTGTTCTTCATTTTTTACAGGCTGGAAAAAAATTGGAAGAGGGGACGAGGAAGGAGGTGGCGCTGCCACTGGGGTGTGAAAAAACGGATAATGAGAACTGATTTATCAATTATGCATGAATCGAAATAACAGATTTGAAAAATATTCGTTGTAAAATAAGAATACGGCGGATGTGAAAGAGGTATTGCTCTAGCTCTTTATGCTAGATATAGTTGCTTGGACATACTTCGCGTGTCCAAGTTATTTACCAAGTTTCACACATTCGGAAGTTAAACGTTTTCACGCACTATATACCATTTGGAATTAAATTATGCCACATAAAACGTATTTTATTTGTTATAATAATAATAATAATAATAATAATAATAATAATAATAATAATAATAATAATAATAATAATAATAATAATAATAATGATGATGATTGTTTTGAGGTTCCTGTTAAAACAACATGCTTTTATTTTTGAGTGCGTTAAATCACGGAAATGTTTGTAAAACGTTTGAGGAGTTATCGCTAGTGTTGGAGGCCTCTAGTGTGAGACCGTCGCTCTGTAGAAGACGTTGGAGAGGGTGAGCTCCAACAGCAAACACACCCTTGTGGGGTTTGAGATCTAGCTCCAATGCATACTTGGCTACTTACCAAATCATTCGCATTTAAAGGGCCGAGGGTGTTGATGTGCATATTGACAACGACGTCCGTAGGTTTGCCTAGAACAAATGGTGACATTACCTGTGAGCTAAAAGGAAGGATTCTTCGAAAGGAATATCTAGTTCAAGTGCTTTATTTATGAACATAATTAACGAGACATGTCTCGCTTCAATAGATGTACTTTGGACTTTGAATTGGGCTTGTGGTTCATAAATAAACAAATTATGACCCTACTAATCCATTTAATAGTTGTAATTTAACTTTTTGTTTTGTAGTGCCGGTTCGTATATTTTGTGTATTTTCGGAGACTATATAATTTTTTGTGATTCTTGTACATGTGTTTAAATACCTAATAAAGTGCATACGTTTCATTGCTTGGATTGCAGACGACTGCTAAATTAATGAATCTATACTTTATCAGATAAGAGCGCAAAAATAAAAAGGAGAGAGAGAGAGGGAGAGAGATGATAAGCAGCAACCTGTTCCGTAGGTGGGCCATGCTCTCTTGTCGTAGTGCTCAAAGATGTCGTCCGCACGGGGAAGCTGGCGAAAATTTCTGGTGTTGAGTTCACTCGCAGGTACTTTCTGCCCACTTTAACCGAAGTATAAAGAAAATGCAGTTAAGCAAATCAGTTCACTCAGAAATGATTGTGTGGAACTAATTTATCCCAGACTCAAAGATGGTCTCGAACATGCCTAATTACGAGTGCGAAATATTGTTATCTCCATCACTTTACCCCATAAAAGTGAGGCCGGTATGTTTTAGCGGCCTTAACTTTTATGGTATTTTCTAGTTACGCACAACAATAAGACCGTTTTCGAAATATTAAGATAGGCATGTTAAGTGTACGTTTCCGGCCATGGGTCAAACCGAAAGCCTATCAGTGTGAATCGTGAAGTATCTATCAATATATATGTTTTACGTGGTGTATATAATGACCAGAGAACTGGACATATTATCTCAGCTATCATTAACTAGACGGAGTGCCGAGTCACTACAGCGACAATAATCTTTCTTATGATATTGATTTTATTTGAATATATATATATATATATATATATATATATATATGTATAATGACAAGTTATTTCATAAAAAGAAACTAGAACATAAATTAGCCGGTTGGTGACATTTTTCTAGTGCTTGGTGTCGATTATAAATTTTTAACCGATTAATGGCTTCCTTTTAGTCAATAAATGAATCCACTAATTGGTTCGCATTTACCTCCAAGAATATTAACTAAAAAGCCTCTTAGAACTACATATATTTCTTTTTCACAATTTCTTACTATACCTTCCACGGTAAAAATGTGCGTGCTAATTTTAAAACTGACCGGCTAAAACAAAAACGAACAGAGAAACTACATTAAGAACAAAATAACTTCGGAGTATATTTTAAGCCTGATTATACTTCAGAACTACAATGACCGAAGTACCTAATAGTTGTTTCGTGGAATACAACAGCGCTGCCTTTTGAAATGCACCAATATGCACGAAGAAGTAAAGCAAGCATTTCCACTTTCTCCGCCGAAATTCGTAAAACTAAATTCATCGGATTAGCCAATTAAAAATGATTGCGATTAACGCACCAATCGATTAACCGGAAGGTTAGTCGGTCAATTGCCCAGCCCTATGCTTTAGAAATACTTAATATTTGTGGGCGCAGATATCATTTTTTTACAAACGTTAGATTGCATTGTGGTGTCTTTATAAAATATCCTATTATTTGAGCACCGTGTCAAGGCTCAAGCAAGTAAACGCCACTATTGGTGTATATTTGACAAATAATATAGCGAAGCAACTTACTTTGCTGTGAACCTGACGATAACAAATTGTAAGCAAATAAAGGGTACGAAGGAGCAGATTCGTCCGTAGCTGCAATCCATGGTCGTTAGCAGACACGAGAACAAACGCCGTTTGTTTCTACACAATAAGACAACTACCCTCACGTCGCATGAACCGTACGTCATGTCTAAACAGCAATTAAGGGAAGCTAGCAAGGTTTTATTGTTACAAACAACTCGACGTTTCAACAATTATACATTGAACCCCCCCCCCCCCCCATTTCCGGCTTTTCTTTTACTTCCTCTCATTGTTACGCAGGTCATCATTTTTTCTCAGTTGTGTTTATACATAAAATATCGGTCTCTCTCTCTCTCCTTATATGCTTACAGGGGTTTCCACCGCAAGTTTCGTCTGAGTTCTAGCCAGCAATGAAGTAAAAACGTAATTCATTTTAATAACCTGCATCTACCGAAAACATATTCACTGCGTGGCTAAGCAAAGCCAAATACAATATAGATCTTTATCACGATCTTCTCATGTACATAGGTTAGTGTTGCACAACTGATTTTAGTGCCCGAGTTGATGCCTAACATGAGTGCATTTGCCGATGCTGATATCTTCAAGTCCTTGCGAATCATGGGAGGCACTCACTTGATCGAATGACGTTTTAGCGAACGCCCACGTTTCATCGAACGACACTTTAGCGAATAGTCGGACGCCGCGAAGCGGCGTTTTCGGGTGGGCCAAGTGAGTTCATATTTTTGTAATGAGTTGCCGCAGACTGTCGCCGCGAAGCGGCGTAAAGCGCAGAGCGACGGATGGGATAACGCGCGCCCCAGTTATTCGCTAAAACGACCATTCGCTCAAATGTCGCCATTCGCTAAAATGTCATTCGCTCTTGTGATATGGACCCGCGAATCATATAGTTAAACAAAATATTCTGAAGGAAGCGGTCTCATGCATTCTGGCAGCTTCGGAACGGCAGGGCATAGGCGCGGATATCGGTAGTCCCAGTGGGTGGTTTAACGGGCCCATGTTTCTAGCAACACCTTACTATTAATAAAGAAGCAGCAAAACATGACACGTAAGGTGTCTGCCTTGTGTTTTAGAGCGCAGCTCTTAGGGGCCCGTTCCCGGCTTGAGCGGCGTCGCCGTCGGCGTTGGCGTCGCCGTCGGCGTAACCAAGGTCATCCCAAGGTCACTTGACCCCCAAGGTCACGTGACACCCAAGGTCACATGACTTCCCAAGGTCACGTGACACCCAAAGTCACGTGGCTCCCCAAGTCACGTGACCCCCGATGACGTCATCAGTGACGTCACTGATGACGTCACCGGCATCCGTATCGTCATCGTCATCATCACTGATGACGTCACCGGCATCCGCATCGTCATCGTCATCATCACTGATGACCTCACCGGCATCCGCATCGTCATTGTCATCATCACTGATGACGTCATCAGTGACGTCACTGATGACGTCATCGGTATCCGCAACGTCATCGTTACTGATGACGTCATCGGCATCGGCATCGTCACGTGACCCCCCTAGGTCACGAGACCCCCACCCAAGGTCACTTGACCCCACCCCCCAGTACCCTTCCCTCCTCCTCCTCAAGAGCTGCGCTCTAATTCGGCGTTACAGGGAGTTGTAAACGGCTTTCACTTTTTTTTAGCTTAATTTGCAGAAGTCCAGCATAGCAGCTTGTATTAAATTAAATGACAAGCATTCGGACAACTTCAGCTCGTCGCAAAAAAAGGAAGACACCTAATCTATTGTCTGCTTTCTTTTTCTGTTTACTTACTTTCCCCGCTTTTTTTCTCGCTTTTTTTCTCATATTTTTTCTCGGGAGCACCAATGGCAGCGTTTACGATTTTCCCCGTACTGCTACCGTCTTTACGTCCCTGTTGTGAATAAAGCGGGATACATTGGGAATGGTGTTTACGGTCTGGGTGTATCGAAGTCTCTACCGAATATTCAACCAATTATGTGCCGCTCACTTGTCTACGAAATGAAACTCTCGTTACCAAAGTGTTGTTCTATCTTAAATAAGCAAGGAAGTGCAGAAAACACCGCTCATCTACAATCGTAATAAAGAGAACAAGAGACCCAATTGGAACATTGGTTGATATTCGATGTTTCAATAAAAAAAATAAAAAAAAGGAAGACGTTCGCAATCCTTTGTAACGCCGAATTAGAGCGCAGCTCTTGAGGAGGAGGAGGGGAAGGTGCGGAGGGGACTGTACGCCCCTCCTCCTCGTCCTTACCCTTTCCTCCTCTCCTGCTGCCCCCTCCCTTTTAGCGGGAAATTTTCTCTAAATCCCCCGCTAAATTTAATAGCAAATTTTTTCTGCTATATTTAGCGGGGAAATTTTCTCGCTAAACGTAGCGGGAAAGTTTCCCCACTAAATTGACCGGGTATTTTTCCCACTAAATTTAGCGGGTCTTTTTTAATTAAATTTAGCGGACAAATTTGTCTCGTCAAATCAAGCGGGGAAATTTTTGCGATAAATCTAGCGGGAAAGATTTTAGCTAAATTTAGTGAGCAATTCTGCCCGCTCAATTTAGCGGGGAAATTTTCCCGCTATATTTAGAGGGAAAGTTTTTCCGCTAGCGCGCAATTTTTCCCGCGAAATTTAGCGGGGAAATTTTTCCACTAAATTTAGCGGGGATATTTTCCGCCCCATGCAGCGAGGAACTTTTCCCGCTAAATTAAGCGGGAAAATTATTCCGCTAAGTTGAGCAGGAAACTTTTCCCGCTATATCTAGAGGGGAATTTTACTCACTAAATTTAGCGGGCAATTCTTTCGTTAAATTTAGCGGGGAATAATTTCCGCTAAGTTTAGTGGGGAATTTTTTCTGCTAAATTTAGCGGGGAATTTTTTCCTGCTGAATTTCGAGGGGAAAATGTTTCCGCTAAATTTAACGGGAATATTTTTCCGTTAAACTTAGCGGGAAAATTTACCCATAATGCAGCGTGCGGTGACGCCCCGAGTGACGTCACACGTGACGTCACGTGTGACATCATTATGCCAAACGTCCCATAATGCAACCAGCAGTTACACCGACGCCGACGACGACGTTGACGCCGCGCAAGCTGGAAACGGGCGCCTTAGAGCTGTGCTCTAAAAATGGACGCGTTCATCTATAGCTTTACGCGTTGATCATACTGCCTATTTGTGTGTGCAGACGGGTGTGTCGGATGCGGTAACTCCTGATTGACCAAAGTGCACACGTTAGAGCATGGGTTCAACTGCGGCATCTCAATACTGGAAAGTTACCTTAAAGGACTAAGGGGTGTTTCCACGTCGGATCGTCTAATGACTGTCCGGGTCATATGAATATATGTATATGTATTAATGTATATTCAATATATTAATATGTGTATATAATAAATATATGTGCAAGCCATGTTCCTGGGAGGAAAATTCAGCTATATGTGAAAGCCGTAGGAAAATGTTCCCGAGATGTATAAAATTGAGACGCCCGAGGTGTGGGCATTGCCGAGATTACACTGGTTAAAGTTGCGATGAGCTTTGTCGTAGCGTATGTTTGAATGCTGCTGTCACTGTGCTGTGCGAGAGCGGGCCAGCCGGTGACGTTCTTGAGTGTGGGCCACAGTGTCCGCCAAAATTTCGTCTGAATAATAGGGCTGTTCCGAGTAAACGATGAAATCCAGGGTACAAGATGCTTCGTGCTCATAGAGAAGGTGGAAAGGAGAAAATGCCGTAGTACTCTAACGTGCGCTGTTGTATGTGAATGGTATGAAGGGTAGTATGCTATACCATTTGGTGTGAGTTTCTGATACGTATATTGATATCATATTGGCTAATGTGTGGTGAAATCGCTCGGTCAGTCCATTTGTCTGAGGGTGATACGCAGTCGTGCTACGATCTGTCATGTTGCAGGCACTAAGTAACGCCTTCACGGTGGTAGACAAAAAGAACCGTCCGCGATCACTAATGAGAGTACGTGAAGCTCCGGGCAGAGAACCACCAGGTTAAGCAGGAACGCAGAAATTTTGGGAGCTGTGGCGTTGGGAAGGGCCGCTGTTTCGACGTAATGTATTAGATGCTCGGGAGAGGTCTGAACAGGTCAACTCCCAGAACGTCGAATGGTAAATGATGTGGAGCTGTGGGTTGGAGAAGTTTTGGGGCATTAGACGTGAGACGCTTTCGACGCTGGCACCTGCGGCAACTTCTGAAGTACTTGAATATAGTCTTATACATTCCAGGCCAAAAGAATCCGAGATGTGCGCAGTGGGGTCATCGTGTAGATGTAATATTTCTTGTCGGAGGTCTTGAGGGATGACAAGAAGCCAACGCTTACCTTGTGCATCATAATTTAGACGAAACAACATCCCGTCTGTAATAGAACATTGTTTTTTTTTTTGTTAATGAAACGTCGATTTTCGGATGGATTGGTGCCATTCAAGTGGGCGATTATCTTATTTATCCAGAGATCTGCACGCTGGTCAAAGGAGAAATCTCACGGGAAATAGGAGCGACTGAAGCTGTGGTGTTTTTGTTAGGTGCAACTGTAGTAGTGTTAAGGGAAGGAAGGGGACATCGAGTGAGGGCATCAGCGTCTTGATGGTTTCGACTACTGTTGTAGACGATATGAAAATCACTCCTGAAGTTTTAGCGGCCATCGTCCGAGGCGTCCGGTTAGGTCCTTAAGGGATGTAAGCTACCACAAAGAGTGGTGGTCGGTGACCACTTCGAAGTGTCTTCCATAGCGGTATTGTCGGAATTTGTCAAAAGCCCAGGCTACCGCAAGAGCTTCGCTCTTCGTGGTCGAATAGTTCCGCTCAGGTTTGATCAAGACCGGCTTGCATAAGAGATAACTTGTTCGTCCGGGCAATTTTCTGATCCTTGAAATAGGACAGCACCAAGGCCAAAGCCGCTTGCAACAGTATGAATAATTGTAGTAGCAGAAGGGTAAAATGGGCGTAAAAGTGGCGGAGTTGTCAGAATTGACGGCAAAAGGGTAAATGCATGCTGACTTTGACTGGATGATTGAAACTTTTCTTTTTTGTAGTAATTCATGGAAGGGACTGGCGATTAGGGCGAAGTCTTGAACGACGGAAGTATAAGTACAAAGGCCATTAATACCTTAAAGGGACCATAAAATGACCTTTTACTTTTTCCAGATAACTTATACATTAAACCGTCAATGTTCACTGAATGCCGAACAGGCATCCGTTTTCGTCTCGGTTTATTAACTGCTGCACAAAAAATTAATGAAATATCGACTTTTTCTTTCTCTCCAACTGACCGCAAAACAAGCCGTGACGTACGCTGTTTCCGGAACCGGAAGTTCTCTCGGCAGTAGGAATGGGAGCGTTAGCGGCGACGAGTTGGGGTGCGCCGGTAGGTTTTACTGCGCTGATGTCACCGACGTATTTTCTGAATCGGCGCCTCTGATCGCCGCATCGCAGCTGAGCGAAATTCAACGAGATATGTTGCGCTACAGCGACAGCATGGGACTAGTCCCATACGCCGGTATGCCTGTTGGGAAGTGCAGCGAGTCTTCCGGTGAAGACTCCAGAAGTCAACCCAACTGTCATTGTTGGTAAAAGGCGGCCCGTGTCAGTCGTTTGCAAAGCTACGTAGATGGAAACAAATTGCCGCGGCGTTTTTCGCGGCCTCGGAGATGCAGGAGCGAGCCGACGTTAAAAAAAGATACGTTTGAACTACGAGTGTCAGCAGGAGCCACGTAATTACCTGTTCACACCCGGAGCGGACGCGCGCGTTTGATGGAAGTGCTGTATTCGCGCTGTTGGTAAGCGCTTCGGGACCGATCTTTTACGATTGCAACTCGATACTGACGCGACACTCGGCAAAGAAAGGTTGGACCGGCATTGCACGTATACCTCCCACGAACTGTTATAGCTCGACAGTGACGTGCAGTCTGTCAGAATAAAAATGGCATACCAATAACAAAGTGTACATACCGTGTTACGAAGGTAATCCATACGGCGTTTATTTCTGCTCTATATCACACAAAACAAAAAAGATAGAATCGACGAGAGTCCCTTTTCGACGAGTGTTCGTCAACACTGCCTCGGAAAACAAGGGGAAGAGATTGACCTCACCTCTTAATCTAAAATTGAAGTCAGCGATCAAACTATAATGCGGGAAAGGTCCACAAGGGTAGCGCGGGCATATTCCATTCAGCACGCCAGCCGGTCGTAGGCAGACGGTCTTGCGACGAAGCAACGCTGCGTCGAGTCGGAGTGTCTGCTAGGCCTATATTCTGAGCAGCTCGCTTCGTCGGAGTCGATAGATTCGTGGCCAGCGTTCTTGTTCGTCGTGGTCTGTTTTAAGTACTTTTTTCTTGCTGCTTGAAGTCGGCACGCGCGAGAAGAACACGTAGAAAAATAAACGTTCAGTCAGTCAGAGTTTTGAGAGGAAGGAAATCAAAAGAAAAAAACGTTCGACGGCCGTCGCGTCCCAAGTAACTGAACGGCCCTGCGCACGCGCAGTAGTTGCTTCGTTTACCACACGATAGATGGCGCTTGGCTCTCATCATTATCAAATTTGGCAATTTTCGCCACACATCTCTAATTATGCTACAAAATGTGGATCTGAATATTATTTAACAAAACTTTTAGGAAACATTTGCCGGCTATTTATTGTTTACGATCGCGGTGCTGGTGAGGTAGGCTCTAACCCAATAGGCGACGTGGATTCGGCTGACGTGCCCCGTTTCCGCGGATGCATCGTAGTGAAAAGGCGAAGGGAAGAAGGCGCAAAAGAGTCCAGTTTTCTTTTAAAAGTTCTATAGCAAATAATTTTTTTTGGCTCCCTATTTTTGTGTTTTTGTGTTTCTTTTCACACCTTTTACGACGTGCGGTGGATGAAATTCGATTTTAAAATCATTTCATGGTCCCTTTAAAGTTGTTTTATGTTTTGAGGTTTGAAAAATTCGGACACAGCTCGAATTGTGTAAGGATCGGGGCTGATGCCTATTGCATTTACAATTTGACAGAGAATCTTTACCTCCTTAAGAGCAAATCGACATTTGTTTGGTGCTGAGCTTGAGACCGGCATTTTGGGGACGCGAAATAACTTTTGAAAGTCGGGTGAGGTGATTGACAAAGCTTTTTGAGAGAATTATAATGTCGTTCAAGTAACATAAACAAGTTTTCTACTTGAGACCTCTTAGGACAGAGTCAATCATGCCATCCAAAGTAGCCGGTGCGTTAGAAAGCCCGAATGGTATTAGGTTAAATTTATATAAACCATCCGGTGTTGTAAAAATTGTTTTTGGTTTGTCCTGTTCGGCCACCGGTATCTGCCAATAGACAATAGAGAGTTTTAGTAGATCGTTCCGATACCTCCGATAGCCCCGATAACGATACTATGCAAGCGCAAGGGAGGCGATGGCATAGTAGAGAGTTTTAGTAGTTCGTTCCAATACCTCCGATAGCCCCGATAACGATACTATGCATGCGCAATGGAGGCTGTGGCGGAGTATCGGGTATCGTTATCGGAGTCATTGGAACGATCTACTAAAACTCTCTAGTATCGGGTATCGTTATCGGAGCCATGGGAACGATCTACTAAAACTCTCTAATTGCAAGAAAGGCAACTAGCCTCCCCCATGTCTCTGCTCGTGCGGGAAAACCTGTGCAATTTCAAGTTTGCCAGAACTATATTCAGGCGCACGCTGCACGTGCCTGCAGGCATAGGGCACCACTGGGAGTGTCATGCTTGCAATTGTCTATAACCAGATAGCAGATTCAAAGAGGAACAGAAAGAGGTACCGGCTAATATATCCGAAGCGTCATCTATGGGGGGGCATCGAATAGGCGTTTTTTTTTTTCGTAATTTCGTTTAAAGGTCTATAATCTGCACAAAACCGCAAGCTTCCGTCTTTTTTCTTAACTAGGATGACGAATGACTACTAATCACTTGAAAATAGTCGAACATCACCTTGAGACGGAATTTCTGCTACATAAGTTTCAATGATATATATATATATATATATATATATTTTATAAGGAGACTCTATGGCGAATAATAACTTCTGTGAAGAGAGTAAATACAATGTTAGGTTTGGGAGCATTGTCGAAGTGTCGTAGGACATATATCGAAAACATTGCGGAAACTGCACATCGTAGAGAAAAGCCGTTCCGGTTGGATTGGATCCAGAGAGGAGGACGTGGTGTTTAGGAGTAAACAGGCTAATGAGCTGCAGGGTCCGTACGCAAGTTGCGCAAGTGAAGCTGGTGCGTTAGAAGGTAGGTCCTGTAAATACACTTTCTCTGCTAATCCGAGTGACTGACCGTTAGGAGGAATTAAAAAGTGTAAGTTGATAGTATGAACAGCTAACCAACTGGCTCTATTTTCGATAGTGGCTGTGGCGTAGGGAAGAAGTAATTCCTTAAGCAGTGGAGGTAAAGTGACGGCCTCAAAAAAAAAAAAAAAATGAAAGCCGTTTACAACTCCCTGTAACGCCTAATTAGAGCGCAGCTCTTGGAGAGGAGGAGGGAAGGGTACTGGGAAGGGGTGGGTCAAGCGACCTCGGGTCACGTTACCTTGGGGGTCACGTGACTTTGTGGGAGTCACGTGGGTGTCACGTGACGTAGGGGGTCACGCGACGATGTCGATGACGTCATCAGTGACGTCACTGATGACGTCATCAGCGACGATGACGATGTGGATACCGATGACGTCACTGATGATGTCATCGCAGATGACGATGACGATGCGGATGCTGGTGATGTCATCAGTGACGTCACTGATGACGTCATCACTGATTATGACGATGACGATGCCGATGCCGGTGACGTCACCAGTAACGTCACTGATGACGTCATCAGTGGTGATGACGTGAACGGGGGGTCACGTGACCTCGGGGGGGGGGGTATCCCCAGGTCACGTGACCCCGGGGGGGGGTCACGTGACCTGGATAACTATCGTGACCCTCATGAGGGTAACCCTACTAACCCTTGTGAGGGCAACTCTCGTGACCCTTTGAGGGTAACTCTCGTGACCCTCATGAGGGTTTCTCTCGTGACCCTTGTGAGGGTAACTCTCGTGACCCTCGTGAGGGTAACTCTCATAACCCTTGTGACCCTCGTGAGGGTAACCCTTTTGAGGGTAACTAACCCTCGTAACCCTCGTGAGGGTTTCGAGGGTCAGTAACCCTCGTAGCCCTCGTGATCCTCGTGAAGGTAACTCGCATGAGAGTAACCCTCGTAACCCTCGTAACCCTCACTAGGGTTACGAGGGTTAATCGCGGTTACGCCGACGGCGACGGCGACGCCGACGCCGCTCAAGCCGGGAACGGGCGCCTAAGAGCTGCGCTCTAAAAATATCTCCAGCGATATTTGTAGGCAGAAATACTTCAACGAGGTATGTTGCATTTGGGAGTAGTTCGACATCAGAAGTTATACATAACTTAGCTCTATGATTAGCGTTTATACCCTAAAAAAATCGCTCGAAACGTCTAGTTCAGAAAGATCACGACCATTAATGCTTCGCTAGGCTGAAGGAAATCGGACCCGAGTATTACCTGAGCTATGCACTTTGATAGAACGACAAACGGGATGTGGTAGAGGGCGTATGTAATAAAAGAGCGAGCAGTACACACCGAAGAAGGGTGTTCGATGTCGGTGTCCGCTCCACGAAGAAGGCCTTGTGCTGGCATGCGCACTTTACGGAGTTGTTTGCTAACGTCTTCTTTAATAGCGCAGAGTGCTGCTCCTGTTTCAGTGGGTGTGAAAAATGGATGACCGTCAATGAGAACGTTTATGTAGTTCAGTACATTGGGAGGATTGTTTGGATGATCGACTGCGGCAGTTTCACCTCCGGGAATTGCGCAATTTAGTTTTCCGTTGGTAACCTAACTAAAAGGGTGGATGTAGGAAGCATCGGTAAAGAGGAACGGAGACGATACGGCAAAAGGGGTTGCCATCGTAGAAGTAGCGGGGCTCTGCAGGTCGGTCACAACCTTGAGGCTGGCCCGTGCGGAGATTCGGGCTATTGGAGGAACGGCGTGGGGGCTTGTCGAAGCTCTATCTTGATGGTCGTGACCACTGTCGTTCGTCGTTGCTGCGACGTAGTCGGCAGCAACGTGCGATCTGTCCTAGCACGCCACTGTAATGGAAGATGGGTCGTGCGTTGCGCCACGAGTTGTTCTGCGGCTGACCGAAACGTGAGTCAACGATGGGTGCTACTAGGAGCGGGTGGAGTAGTGGGCGACAGTACAGTGGCAGGCCCGAAAACAACTGGTGCTGGGGTTCTGGAAGGGACCTCCGCGTATCAGGGCCTGGGTGCTGACTGCTCACAAAATGCTGGCGAGGGAATGCCCGTCTTGGAAGAGTTCGTTCCAAATGACTTGCTGAATAGTCGCTTGGGGCGTTGGGGGAGCCGATGATTGTGCAAAAAGCTGTTTCAGCTTTTCTCGCACTATCTCGCAAAATAGAAATCGCAGACCGTCTTAGGTTGTTGGTTGAACGGCAGGGAAGAATAGGTACGCTGTCGCCGAAGGAAGCTGTCCGGGCACACTAACTGAGGCTCCAAAAGACTGGACGCCGTATTCGCGGGCCTTCGCGAAGAGTGTGCAGCCGCTGATGACGGCGTTGACATCGGAAGGCGGCTGATCGAGGAACATCGAGAAAGCTTCTTCGGATATTCCCTTCAAGAAGTGGCGGACGCGCTCACCTCATTGCATGTGCTCGTTCGCGCGTCGACAGAGGCGGAGTACATCTTCGATGTAAGCTGTGCAGCTCTCGCCTGGCTGCTGTACACGAAATTTGAGGCGGAGTTCTGCTGTGGCGCGAAAATTTTTGATCCTGCCGAATATTTACTTAGCACTGGTTGTGAACGCTTCCCATGTGCGCCCTTCCTCCTCGTGATTTAGATACCACGTTTTGGCCACATCCGTGAAGTAGAATAAAATGTTGGCAATTTTACTGGCGTTATCCCACCGGTTGTAGGTGCTAATCCGCTCGTAGAGGTCGAGCCACTTCTCGATTTCCTCATCTCCTTGACCGAAGAAGATCTTAGGATCCCGTTGGAGCGAGAATGGATGCCGAATGGGCAGGGCTGGGGAGGTTGAATTGGGATGGAACCTCAGGCTGTGGGTGTAGTGAGGGCAGGTGAGGGGGGTCGAGAGTTGGTGGCAGGTGATGACTGCGCGGCCGACGTTGCCGACGTGCCGGGGTGATATAAAATGCCACTGCGAATATTTATGATCTTACCTGAGTGCCAAGGAAAGGCGCTGGGGCCCGCACTTCTTCCGGGATGTCAGGGCGTTTATTGCTGTTCTCTTTTGACATTTGCGGCAAAGATAGGGAAAGCTGAGGAAGTGACCGTTGGGGCGCTTTCTATGACGAAGGGGTATCTCGCGCCAGCTCTACCTGGCACGAGCCTTCTGCGCTCGTACCGCGTATATATATATATATATATATATATGCGAGCGCAGGAGGCTGTGTATATATATATATATATATATATATATATATATATATATATATATATATATATATATCGCAGCTGTAAGCAAGACAAGAAGAAGAGGAGAAAGAAAGCGGGCTCTCGAGCGAGTCAGAAAAGGGAAGAACGTCGATCGGTCGAGAATAAATCATTACCATTTGGTGGCAGCGGTGGGATGCCGACTGAAACACGTCAAGGACTTCTGCCGTCAAGAGGGAAACTTTCCGGTGAGCCGTCTCCCTCGAGCCAGCTGCGAGATGACACCGGTTCCCAGTCGAATATGGCACCAATAGATACTCAGACGACCGTAGTGACACTCGGGGCTCTGGAAGGATTACTGGAGCGACAAACCCAAGCAATCATGGCGGCTACGCAGCAACGGTCAGACGATTCGATTGAAAAATATGCCAACATCTGTCAAAGAGTAGCTGCTCTGGAAGCACTTGGGCAACCGCCAGAACCAACAGTCGCCACTATTGAGCAGACTCCTTCCCCAAAACAGACTGTCACTGCCCCATCTGAACAGCACCGTTTCAAGTTGAAGCCGTTCGATGGGGAAACCCTCTTGGATCTTTACCTACAGCAGGTCGACATAATTGCTGATGCAAACCATTGGACTGAAGATGACAAGGCACGCGCTGTCATCGCCCAACTTGCTGGTCCGGCACGCAACGTACTCCATGCACTTCAGGGCACCCGCTCACGTACACAGCATTAGTCGCAACCCTGTGTGATCGTTTTGGTGATGAACACCTACAACAAACATACTACGCAGAGCTCCGGTCACGACGTCAATAACCAAGTGAGAGTTTACCGGAACTTGCGTCAAGTGTAGAACGCCTAACCTACAAATCATATCCGGGAGCAACGCCCGATAGGTTAAATCGTGTTGGCACGGCCGCGTTCGTGGATGCTATAAGTGACCCCGAGGTTCAAATCAAATCAAATCAAATCAAAGTTTATTTAACATCACCAAGTACAAAGTACTAAACGAATGATGCAAGGAGCTCTGACAAAAAGCCGCAAGGGTGCGGCTTGACTGGGTCTGAGCCCCCTCTGCATATGCATAGTCCCATTGCAGTGTAAAAAAACAAGCAAAAAAGATTCGGCAACAGCACTGGTAATAATACACAATAACAAGCGAGTAACGCAACATCAGCATCACTTACTAAACAATAAACAATCAATGCACACGAAGAGATACAAGATGAAACAATAGATCTATATATATAAACTGCATGGAACATGAAACACTTATTTTTAATTTCTAATTATCAAGTGAATTCAATAAAAATGGTAATGTGTAACATAAATATTGATTTCCGTAATTCGTACGTGCATGAGGAATGATCCATGTTTCATTGTGACGTGTGTTATAAATGTTACTGTTTCTTGTTAATCTAGATAATTGTTCTATGATGTTGTTATTTAGTTTTTTGCCGGCATAGTACCTCTTAAGCAGTATATCATTATATAAAAAGTTAACTGGACGTACCTTAAGACTTTTAAAAAGTGGTTCGGTACGCGCATCGTAGGGAAAGCCAGTGATAACGCTCACGGCTTTTTTTTTTTTTTTTTGTAGTAAAAAGAGTTTAGTAAGGTTTGACGTGGTTGTAATCCCCCAAACTAGGTGGCAGTAGTTGATGTGAGAAAGAAACAGGGAATTGTAAATAAGCAAATTTATATTAGTGGGTAGAAAAAACCGCAACTTTGTAAGAATACCTATAACGCGAGAGAGTTTATTAGCAATTATTTCAATATGTTTGTTCCAAACTAAGTGTTCTTCAAATACAACTCCTAGGCTTTTAACTGAGGGCACAATATCCACAGTAGAAGTCCCTATCATGAGGGGGTTCTCAATATTTGCTTTCTGATTTTTAGGTCTGAAAAGTACAGCTTTTGTTTTGGACTTGTTAATAGCTAGTGAATTCAACAGGGTCCATTGGTTTAATTTATCGAGAACATTATTTGCATGATTTATTAATTGTTTAATATCGGAAGAATTAAAAAATAAACTGGTGTCGTCGGCATACATAACAAATTGGGTATCATTATCAATGTTTATTACGTCATTAATATATATATTGAATAACAAGGGCCCAAGAATGCTACCCTGGGGTACCCCGGATTGAATCGCTTTGATATCGGACATCTTGTTGTTTATAACAACTTTCTGGAAACGAAACTGAAGATAACTTTTCAACAAATCTAGAAATACCCCTCGGAAACCATAGATATCGAGTTTTTTTTAGTAAGGTAACGTGGTTTATTCGGTCAAAGGCCTTTGAGTAATCTACGAAAATCCCTAGTGTTAGCAGTTTGTGTTCAATAGTATGGAGAATCAATTCTTTTTGAGTCAGGAGTGCTGACTCGGTTGAACGACCCTTTCTGAAGCCAAATTGAAAGTCTGTGATTATCCTATGTTTTTCGCAGCAAGCAGTAATTCTACATTAATTAATTTTTCTAGACCTTTTGAAAAAACGGGAAGAATTGATATTGGTCTGTAATTTGATAATTCGTTTTTGTCACCCCCTTTATACAAAACGCTCACCTTCGCTAACTGCATACGCTTTGGAAATACGCCGTGTATAAATGGCAGGTTATAAATATGTTCAAGTGCAGGACAAATTAGATCTAGGACGTACTTAACTGGACGAATTTGCAAGTCATTGGCGTCACAACAGTTACTGTTACC
Organism: Ixodes scapularis; assembly: GCF_016920785.2. NCBI lineage: Eukaryota > Metazoa > Arthropoda > Arachnida > Ixodida > Ixodidae > Ixodes > Ixodes scapularis. Next base: position 177,765,218 of record NW_024609835.1, read on the forward strand.
CAATGAAAGAAACACGTGATAAATTTCTTCAGCATTAGTCGGTCCTAAAAACGCACTTTCACGGTTTCTAGCTTTTAGGTATTCTAAACTACGCGGATCATATGTACTGTTAGCCAGCGATACAAAAGAGTCGTTAAAAGAGTTAGCTAGCGCCGTTCCCGATGTTGCTTGGCCATTTAAAGTAACTCTTGAATACACTGTGAGTGTTGCTGGCCACGACCAAGCACTGTATTCAGTCTTTGCCACGTAATGTCACTTCGTTTTAGTATGTCGGCATCGAACAGGTCGTGAAGATAATTCCTTTTTGCATTTCTAATAAAACTAGTCACTTTATTACGAAAAACTAGTCACTTTATTACGAAAAACGAAAAACGAAAGGTTCAAAAGTTTGTTCGCCTGGCAAGACCGGACACAATACGCGCAGCTCTCGGCCACGCCATGGAAATGAGCGCTGCTCAGTGGGCCACCAATTGCACGCAACCGTCAACACCTCATGGAATCCAAGTACAAGCATCGTCAATCCCACAAGGGACACGCCCGCATGCTGCGTCTGCCCATTCACGGAGAAATGCCAAGGGGTCGTGCTACCGATGCGGACGTCGCGACCATTTTGCATTCGAATGCGCTACTGCATCTACCTCGTCGGGAAACGGCACGCCCGGTCCCCTGGGGCAGGGCCGGATGTAAATGCTCAAAGACCCCTTGTATCAGTTGCAAGCCAGCTAACATCAGTTCCTTTGCACCCTGTGCTGGTCGAACACTTAAAGATTGTGGACGCAATTTGTGACACTGGGGCAGCTGTCAATGTTGTCGAGTAGTCTTTACTTCCTTCAAACGTTGAGTTCTCTTCTGACTGCCCAGCACTATTCACGGCCCATGGTACTACCATACCGACTGCGGGAAAAGTTCGATTAAGCATCACAGTATTCGGTCGTACGTCCGTTGAAGAGTTTGTCGTAATCCCAAACTGTGCCTGTCCCGTAATTCTTGGGTGCGGTTGTTGTGCTAAAGCCGGCTTGTTTTCTTTAAACGATTCTGCCGGCAATCAGGAGAGCCCGCTTACGACTTGGGAACCGCATGCTCATGGTGCCTGTCATAGCTTTGCGCCATTTCGCTTGTATTGAAATTATTTTATAAGCCTTTAGGTATTCTTTTTTTATTCCCTGCTTAGGCGGTTTTGTCGGAACCCCATGAACGTTTGGAGGTCATGTGCGTCTTGTGCGGTAGATAGAATAAAAAGCTTACCGCATGTCTTTCAACAATCTACTTCGGTCCTTGAAAAAGAGACTTGGGATGTACGCATTGCTGCTACCACGGTGATACAGCTAGAAACAGCCATATGGGTCAACGTGAAAGCAAACTCACCTCATCTTAACGGGGACATTGTCTACGAGGCATCGCGGACTTCGAGGCCTCATTGCGAAGTAGCAGCACCTCGAATGTTGACTGCGTGTACTGATGGTTGTTTCAGCATCCAGATGACGAACCTCGGGCGTACCCCTGCCAAGCTTAAACAAGGACACCGCGTCGGCGAGTCGCTTCTCTTTCGTTCGGCAGAGCTTTTGACAGCAACGGTCGATCAAGCACGACAACCAGCACAAGCTTCAAATCAGAGTGACCAGGTGCCTTGGGAGGTGTTTAATATTGGGTCATCCCTTGACAAACATCAGGTTGACTTACTGAAGAGACTCATTACGACTTACCGCACATGTGTGGCCCTTACTCCCGACGAACTGGGATGCACACATCTTGTGGAACACAAGATTGACACAAGTGAGCATGCTCCTATTCACCAGCCCTTATGTCGACTGGCTGCCGTCGAATACGAAGTTATTCGAACAGAAGTCGCTGACATACTTAGTCAAGGGGTCGTCACACCATCCAACAGCCCGTGGTCGTCACCGGTTGTCCTGGTGCGTAAAAAAGATGGATCTATGCATTTTTGTGTTGATTACAAAAAGATCAACAGCATCACTAAACAAGACGTGTACCCTTTACCCCGTCTTGATGATTCGCTCGACAGATTACAAGGCGCCAGATACTTTACGACTCTTAACCTGCTATCCGGGTACTGGCAAGTTCCGTTGAACCCAGAGGATGCTGAAAATTCTGCATTCGTGACTCCCGCTGGACTTTGTCAATTCACACGATTGCCATTTGTCCTTTGCAACGCTCCAGCTACATTCCAACAGCTTATGGATAAGGTTTTAGGTCACCTCAAATGGACCATGGCACTAGTTTACCTTGACGAAATTATTGTCTATGGCAGAACGTTCGAAAAACACGACCGGACGCTTGAACTTGTTCTCGATGCACTCCATCAAGCGAACCTGCGGATCAAACCTCAAAAGTGTTTTTTTATTTTATTTAAAGAGGTTCTTTACCTTGGTCACGTCATCAGCAAAGACGGTATCAAACCCGACCCCGCGAAGCTAGAAGCCGTATCAAAGTACCCAAAGCCGACCCGACTCTCCGAAGTAAAAAGCTTCCTCGGCTTTGCGTCTTACTTTCGGCGGTTCATTCCAGATTTCGCCAGTCGCACAACACCCCTTACACGTCTTCTTCGTAAAAGTAGCCCTTGGCAATGGACCATACGCGAGGAACGAGCTTTCAACGATCCCAAAGAAAGTCTTCCTCAGGCACCAATCTTGGCCCATTTCGATCCAGAATGACCATCTTTCCTGCATACCGACGCCAGCGGAAATGGTCTGGGAGCTGTGCTACTGTAAAAGCCCCCCTCGACAACAACTCAGCGAGTCTTCGCGTACGCCAGTCGTCGTCTCCCAGATACGGAACAACGGTATCCTTCGTCAGAACTGGAATGCCTTGCACCCATCTGGGCTGTCCAACACTTTCGGCCTTATTTATATGGTCATCATTTCACGGCCATTACGGACAATTCAGCGTTACTGTGGATTCAAACGAAACGTGACCTTTCTCCTAAACTCGCTCGCTGGGCTCTACTACTTCAAGAATATCAGTTCGAAATCCGTCACCGTAGCGGGAAGAAACACACAGATGCTGATTCCTCTCTGGTAACCCAGTGGCCCCGGCCGAAGAGGTCAACAAAGATGTTCAATTTTTCACTCCTGTGTTTAACCTTACCGAGAGCCAAAGACAAGACTCAGAAGTTCAAGGCATTGTGTCGCGACTTAGGTCACCTCCATCGCATACACCAGAGCGACGACTACGCCGTGCCAATCGTATCCACCACGGCCTATTCTGCCATCGTGGATCTCAAGGTTGGGTGACCTTTGTACCCGTGAAATTACGTCCCGCTGTACTTCATCTCTGTCACGACGACCTGACCACTGGACACCTTGGAAGAGATAAAACTGCTGAGAAGATCATAGAGCTTTACTGGTGGCCAGGAGTTCGCACGGGCGTCGCCAAGTACACCACGTCCTGCGTCAAATGTCAGTCTCGAAAAACTACGAACCCCTACATCAACTGTGGCGTCCAACCTGTTCCACTCCCCGAAACACCATTCGAAATTATTGGCATTGACCATCTCGGCCCATTTCCTTGTACGCCAGATGGCAACAAATTCGTTCTGGTCGCCATTGACTACCTTAGAAAATGGGTGGAGTTACGACCAGTTCCAAATACCGCGGTCGACCATGTCGTTCAATTCCTGCGACAACAAGTTATTGTTCGGGTCCTCGTAAGCGACCGCGCCTCGTGTTTCCTTTCTCGTCAATTTGTCAAGGAAACAGAACTGCACGGTATCCACCACGTTCAGGCAGCTCCGTATCATCCGCAAACAAATACGTTCTGGTCGCCATTGACTACATTAGCAAATGGTTGGAGTTACGACCAGTTCCAAATACCGCGGTCGACCATGTCGTTCAATTCCTGCGACAACAAGTTATTGTTCGGGTCCTCGTAAGCGACCGCGCCTCGTGTTTCCTTTCTCGTCAATTTGTCAAGGAAACAGAACTGCACGGTATCCACCACGTTCAGGCAGCTCCGTATCATCCGCAAACAAATACGTTCTGGTCGCCATTGACTACATTAGCAAATGGTTGGAGTTACGACCAGTTCCAAATACCGCGGTCGACCATGTCGTTCAATTCCTGCGACAACAAGTTATTGTTCGGGTCCTCGTAAGCGACCGCGCCTCGTGTTTCCTTTCTCGTCAATTTGTCAAGGAAACAGAACTGCACGGTATCCACCACGTTCAGGCAGCTCCGTATCATCCGCAAACAAATACGTTCTGGTCGCCATTGACTACATTAGCAAATGGTTGGAGTTACGACCAGTTCCAAATACCGCGGTCGACCATGTCGTTCAATTCCTGCGACAACAAGTTATTGTTCGGGTCCTCGTAAGCGACCGCGCCTCGTGTTTCCTTTCTCGTCAATTTGTCAAGGAAACAGAACTGCACGGTATCCACCACGTTCAGGCAGCTCCGTATCATCCGCAAACAAATACGTTCTGGTCGCCATTGACTACATTAGCAAATGGTTGGAGTTACGACCAGTTCCAAATACCGCGGTCGACCATGTCGTTCAATTCCTGCGACAACAAGTTATTGTTCGGGTCCTCGTAAGCGACCGCGCCTCGTGTTTCCTTTCTCGTCAATTTGTCAAGGAAACAGAACTGCACGGTATCCACCATGTTCAGGCAGCTCCGTATCATCCGCAAACAAATACGTTCTGGTCGCCATTGACTACATTAGCAAATGGTTGGAGTTACGACCAGTTCCAAATACCGCGGTCGACCATGTCGTTCAATTCCTGCGACAACAAGTTATTGTTCGGGTCCTCGTAAGCGACCGCGCCTCGTGTTTCCTTTCTCGTCAATTTGTCAAGGAAACAGAACTGCACGGTATCCACCACGTTCAGGCAGCTCCGTATCATCCGCAAACAAATACGTTCTGGTCGCCATTGACTACATTAGCAAATGGTTGGAGTTACGACCAGTTCCAAATACCGCGGTCGACCATGTCGTTCAATTCCTGCGACAACAAGTTATTGTTCGGGTCCTCGTAAGCGACCGCGCCTCGTGTTTCCTTTCTCGTCAATTTGTCAAGGAAACAGAACTGCACGGTATCCACCACGTTCAGGCAGCTCCGTATCATCCGCAAACAAATACGTTCTGGTCGCCATTGACTACATTAGCAAATGGTTGGAGTTACGACCAGTTCCAAATACCGCGGTCGACCATGTCGTTCAATTCCTGCGACAACAAGTTATTGTTCGGGTCCTCGTAAGCGACCGCGCCTCGTGTTTCCTTTCTCGTCAATTTGTCAAGGAAACAGAACTGCACGGTATCCACCACGTTCAGGCAGCTCCGTATCATCCGCAAACAAATACGTTCTGGTCGCCATTGACTACATTAGCAAATGGTTGGAGTTACGACCAGTTCCAAATACCGCGGTCGACCATGTCGTTCAATTCCTGCGACAACAAGTTATTGTTCGGGTCCTCGTAAGCGACCGCGCCTCGTGTTTCCTTTCTCGTCAATTTGTCAAGGAAACAGAACTGCACGGTATCCACCACGTTCAGGCAGCTCCGTATCATCCGCAAACAAATACGTTCTGGTCGCCATTGACTACATTAGCAAATGGTTGGAGTTACGACCAGTTCCAAATACCGCGGTCGACCATGTCGTTCAATTCCTGCGACAACAAGTTATTGTTCGGGTCCTCGTAAGCGACCGCGCCTCGTGTTTCCTTTCTCGTCAATTTGTCAAGGAAACAGAACTGCACGGTATCCACCACGTTCAGGCAGCTCCGTATCATCCGCAAACAAATACGTTCTGGTCGCCATTGACTACATTAGCAAATGGTTGGAGTTACGACCAGTTCCAAATACCGCGGTCGACCATGTCGTTCAATTCCTGCGACAACAAGTTATTTCTAGGGTCCTGGTAAGCGACCGCGCCTCGTGTTTCCTTTCTCGTCAATTTGTGAAGGAAACAGAACTGCACGGTATCCATCACGCTCGGGCAGCTCCGTATCATCCGCAAACAAATGGTCTCGTTGAACGTGCCAACTGTACTATCAGCGACATACTTGCAAGCTACGTCAACAACCAACACAATAATTGGGACCAACTTGTGCCTTACGCTGCCTTTGCCATGAACACTGCGGACCAGTCAACGACCGCGTTCACTCCTTTTAAAATTGTGTACGGACGCACGCCAGTTCTTCCAGGCGAAGCTGGTGCAAATGCTGCTTGGCGACTGAGAGCCGAATAATTCTCGAGCAGCTCTGAGCACGGTTTGCGGGACGTGAGAAGGAAAGCCCGAGACGGCATGGTTGCAATCTCAGCATCGAACTCAAGAACGGACTGCCCCAGCCTCACCCCCAACTCGTATACAGTCTGGAGACTGGGTTGTGGTGCGCCGCCGTTTAGAAAGAAAGGTCGCGCAGAGAAGTTTTTTACCACGCTTTATAGGGCCTTGTGAAGTCCTTCAGCAACTGGGTCCTGTGACATTTCGTGTACGAGACTGCAGTCGCAGTTCTAATCGTACAAAGGTCACATTCACGGTGCATCGTAGCCACCTTAGGCACTACATTCTTCGATCACCGAAATTTTAGACACAAGATCTCGACCCGTGACAATACCGTCAGTCCACTAGGGGACGGGGAGGGCGAGTGTAGCAGTAAGAAAGACAAAAAGAAGAGTAGAAAGAAAGCGGGCTCTCGAGCGAGTCAGAAAAAAAAAAAAAAAAAAGAACGTCGATCGTTCCTGCGGAAACTAAGCATCGCACAGAAAAAAAGGTTGATTCCGTTTTGGTGTCTGCCCAAGAGCCTATTTAGAAAAAATAACAACGTTCAAAAACAGTTTTTATTTTATTTTAGAAAGTAACTTTTTATTTGTTCATTTTAAGCCCATAGTTTCAATTATAAACTTACTGGGCACCATCAATAACCCCTATATCAACGATTTTAGACAAGTATAAAGCATGCCGAGCATTTTAATGGGGTTTCGGCTTCTTATCAACGCGCATCTTGGCGGCGGCAGCTGTCGTGCCCTTCAACGTGAAAAGCGCGGAAACAAGGCCAGACAATTCGCCAGTTTCGCCCGTTCGCCCGCCCCCCTTCCCTCTCTCGTAGAAAACAAAAAAAGTGCGGGGCGCGCGCGGCCAGGCGATAAGGAACGCCTCAGTGTTCGAAAGAGCATGGCATTTGATATTAAAACGCAATTTTCAAAAGCACTCCGTTGGCTTCGTGTCTTAGTGCAAGACTTAATATGAACGTAACAATATATTTAAGACAAGTTGGCAGGATTGTTTATATCTGCCCTAGTGTTTGATTAGTGAAATTGAAATTTTGGATTTTTACATGTTATCATTGTTGTGTGCATTGAAATATTAATATCTATTGACAATGCGAAAACGTGCGCCAAACATTAGGCTTCATCAGTTTTGAGACACTTTAAAGAAATAAAGTTCTATTATTATTTAAAGTTGGAAAGCTTTTACCCGGCTTGCACTCCCAGCATGCAATAAAACAATGAAGTATGTGAGTTTTATTTAGGATATGATTTGGTACAATTTGTGTTATGTAGACTTTTTTCAGATAGTAGCCTTTAATACAACCCTTTAATCATGAAAAAAATTATTATATAAGGTTTACCGGCTAAATATCATTATCGCATTTTATGTATAGTGTATCCCGCAACTTAAAACCAAGAAGCAGCTTTTTATATTTGGTCATTATATAATTGCGATATGTATCTGTGTTCTAGAGCGTCTCATACGTCCTTCTGACATAGAAAGGCCAGTACACAATATTAAAAAATATAAAGCAGATTGGGAACAGATATCGGGCGTTCCTCTCAACGGATTCCGATCGCTTGAGGTTGCGGTGATGCTCGAGCTTGTTAGCTTTGTCTAACTTAAGAAGAAAGTCGTCCGACGGGGTGCCGTGCTTCCAAACCTGCGAAAACAAAAAGCGTGCGTTAGTGGGAGCTTTGATATATCTACTTATTTTCCCCCTAACACTTGGTTCTGGATTGTTCATATTATTCGCTCGATCTTGTGCGACAATATTTGCAATATTATATTCAATATTGAATGATTGGTGGTAGTGTTTATGAATATTGTATGAGGTAGCTAATAGACGATAGATTCGTGGTTTTCTTTACTTCAGGATGAATTTGTTGGACGCGGCGCTGCTGCTCCAAGCTTTTCCATCAACAAAATCTGTCGCTTCTCATCCACAAAGAAAGAAAAGTGCTACATTTGCATTGCAAAAAAAAAAAAACGAATGAGAGGTAAAGTCGATAATGTTTCTAAAGCTGGGGCCAATTATTGTGTTTTTAATAGGGGCACTAGTAATTGACATATGACTCCACTCTTGAGTGATTGTTTTTATAACTAAAAAAAAGCCTGTTGCAGCTTTATAATTGCACCCCAGTTATTTATTTACGTCAACATTAATGGAATCTAGTTAGAAAAAGCTAGACAAAAAAATAGATAATAAGGTGACGACATTATTTCTACACATTAGACTACAAAATGTATACCAATCAAACAACGGTCCTTGGGTAAAAGTAAAGCTTTTTTTTTTCATTTTAGAAATAAACGCACCGCCGAACGTCGAGTCTCAACCCGACGGTAACACTAGCGGTTGGGAAAGTTCAAGAACATAGCGTCTTCTAATTCAGTCGTTATTTTAACAAGTTATTAACTAGAAAATGACAGAAAACAAAGACCACAAATATACCGGGGAATAGACCCTTTCAGAAATTAAGTGCCATCTGGTGGTTCGTAAAGCAGTTTAGGTTTTGCCCTATCAATGGCGGAAATGAACTTGTATCGGCACCGTCACTTTCGCAAGTCGACGGCACGCGAGGAATTGTTCAGTGTGAGTTCTTTCTCGATCACTTTCAGGTCGATGGTGACCAAGAACGTGCATTCAGAACAAAGCTCGAACCCACTGAGATGCCTCGAGAAAATTCTATACACCAAAGTGCTTTAAAGCCGATTGTGTGCCACGACAGATTGACTGAATCTGAGCAATTAGAAATAAACGCTTACGTAGCTCTTGTGTTCCAGCCCTACTTCGCTTCGTACTGACCCCCGAACGTACAGGCCTCGCAATATCCGCTTAGGAGCATCTTCAGTGTCTTCCTTTATCAGTCACTAGAAGGCCGCCATTCGTAGGGCACAAATGCCGTTCCACAGATGATGATAGTGATCAAAGTGGCCAGACTGAATTTCGGAAAGGGTCTATAGCCACCGTTTTGCATAGGGGTAGTTTGTAATGCTTAGAATATATGAATATGATACCACCATGTGTAGAAATTTTGGCATTTGAATCCAACCGTTAGTGATACATTTTGACAGATACAGAATTCGGCGAAGCGTAATTTATTTTTCACCCGAGAAAGGAAGTTTATGTATTTTCTCCCAAGCACCCAGTGCATCAAGAGCCGAATAGATTTAAACAAATTGTCGCACACAATTAGGCTTACATGCCACATGTCGCCAAGACCTTGGTCGACCTTGCGCATGATGACGGGTCTTAGTTTCATGCGAGACATGAAGTTGACCATGCTCGAAACGAGAATAAGGCCGTAGATGAAGAGAATGCAGGCGGTGATCCAGACGTCGGCCATTTTGAGGTAGGAGACGCGAGGGATTGACGACCTTGCATCGTTGGCCACCGTCACGGCGGTGAACAGGCAGTTGACGGAAAGCACCATGCGGGCCTGTGGGATCTCCACCTTGAACCAGAGGGCGTGCCACGACATCAGGACCGTGAGTGTGAGGGGCAGGTACATGTGGATCAGATAGTAGCCGGGATCTCGCTCCAGCAGGAACACCAGGTTGAGGCTGCTGAAGTTGCCTGCGAAACGAGGGTAAGAGTAGTCAGAATTACGATAGGTTAAAAAAATGATTGATCGGTTTATTGATTGCATTATTACACTTTTAGAAAGAAGACGAAGAAGCGGAGGCTCGAGAGCGAACAGCGCGCTCTCTCAGCTTGTGCACTTTTTCGTCGCTCGAACACCAACGATGTCTCTCGTTAACCCTCACTAAACCACCCATTTCGAAACCCTCAGAATATTATCAAGCTGGAGCAGTTTTGCCTACATGACATTAGGCAAAAGTACCAATTCCTCGAATAAATAATTGAATATAATATTCAACCTGAGGAGCCTTTTTAAAGGACCGTTGTGCTTTATATTAAATACAAAATAGTACATTTGGTTTGTTTTTTTCTCCAGTGCGTTAACAACTATGTTCCAAACTCTGTATTCTCTGTGCTCCGTGGCGACCTCTTCATCGTCATGACTTTTAATCTTATTCCTTATTTCCATTTTATTTCTACGCCCTCCACTGGTCTCATTTAGCTCACTTTTGTACGTAACTAATTGGCTTATTCGGAAATATCTATGTGCTTTGTACTGGAGATAGGATGCTTTAATAGCCCTTTTTATGCCTAATATTTGTGACTGACTGTACAGTGAGGTCACATCTGATTTTTTTTTGTGTGGAGAAGATGCAATAAAAGTTGGGTCTGATTGTCGGCTCACCGGCGAGCCTTATATGACTTGTCAGTTTCAGGAGGCATTATTATTCTACAATTAGAACATGTGAAAATTAGGCTACAAATGCTATACGAACACTTCACTACAGTTTTGGTTTCACGGAGATAAAAAAGATAATCTATTTTATTTTGAAGTCGGGACACTAAAAAGACAAATATTTGTGTTTTCGTACATATCGCGCATATCAGAAAACTATATCTTGAACGCTATAATGAAAAACTTCATAGCTTGTAAACTGGTGAGTAATGCACCGTCGTTTTGCTAAATCTCTGGATTCTAGCTAGTTGGTACAGTAGATCAATTTAAGCTCTGTTTTCAAAAGAAGCTAAAGAATACTACGCACCAGCTTCTAACAAATTATTTAATGCATGATGCTTGATACTCTAGGCGTACACAAAAAAATTAATTTTTGCACTTCTAGTCAATTGTCGAATGCTCGTACACAGCATTCGTGGTAGGTTCAATTATTGCTTTTGATACTTGTATACTGGCGCAAACTAAAGTCACTAAATCACGGAAAAGTAGCGCCCTTCCCTATCTACTAGCAAGACACAAAACATACTATCATACAGAATACATAAACCTGCCAAGGCGATTTGCAGCTCGGTCTTTGTTGCCAGAGTAATGGCCATTTCTGTCCTTCAAATTTTTAAAGCTTTGTAAGGGTCATTTTGAACCAGTCGCGCCAAGATCGTTATAGAGCGGCGCTGCACAGAAAGCATTCCTCGCCAATAAAAGCGTATTTTACTCTAAGTATGCAATTATCTTATCAATTATGCATCTCTCCACAAATCTATACAATCATATCGTTTTTTATGCCCAATTCAAGAAAGGAAACTTATTTTTGAACGGCTCATGTGACGCTGCGAGGATCTGCTCTAGTGTCGCCTGTGTGTGGATGACCAAATATTGGTATACAAGAAATGTCTCTAAAAGAAACATGCCACTACGAATTTGGAGCGGCTCACCGAGTAAGGAGAGATTAAAGGAAAGCTGCCCTACCTATGGACCAAATTTCCGATCATACGGAGAGCTTCGCGTTACTTTCCCAGTTGCCTTAGTGTAAAATATGACTGCTGAAATCAGGCATGGCTCTGGCGCATTGTGCGTGTAACATTTCTACAGGAGAAACAAATAGGTGGCCATACAAGGAAGTAAAAAATTACGTCAAGCTTTAATACAAAATAAGTAATATTTTGAATACTTTGTCCTAATTTCTGAATCATCCGCTAGTGCGTTGTAGCTTTCGCAACTTTAAAATTATGAGGAAGTCTATCTTGGCACTGTCGCCTGCTGCTATTTTTTGTAATTGTTTTAACATCTTTTAACTAATATCTCAATGTTGCGTGGCTAACGCGTAAAAAGGAGCTCGGCAACAGTGTTCTTTTTGTAGGCTAGTTGTATTACATCAGCCACTAAACGTTTCCATAGCGTATTTGAATGTGAAATTTCTCTAGAAGTTTTCTGTTTGAATATTAAAAAAACGGTTACCATACTCACCTGTGTGGTGATATCTTGTGAATGATCCACTGTAGAAGTCTATCAGGTCAAATTCTGGCATGTCGTTGGAGAATTGCAACAGTGCCGGTTCTTTATCACGCCAGAAAAGTTGGACTTTGTCGTCTGTGTGCGCGTCTGAAACGATACGAGTTTTTTCAACGGAGAAATTATATATTTTTCTAATATTTATTTCATATAAATACCTTTATATTACTCACAAGGGCGAATGAAGATGTTGCATTTTTGTCTGTCCATCGGGAAGAGTTGGAAATTCATCAAGCAGGACAACCGTAGAGTGATCCTGGGTTGATAAAGCGGGATCATTAAGGTCAAAGAATAACACTGCTTGATAGGAAAAGGAATTTAATTGCTTTACATGGTAAAAGCGACTAAACTCATCTTGTATGTTTTGTTTACTAGTTAAAAATCACTTTTTTTTATGGAGGTTCTGACAAAGGATAGTTTGTTTCAAAGTTAAAATCATATTCGTTTTATGATGGTTTTGACAAGTCTTCACTAAGAGGACGCCGTCTGGATCTCTTCGTTGTAGAGTGAAATTTGACCAGTGCAGTGTAGCTGCGACCTCTGGGTCTTAAAAAGACACTGACCCTCCCCCCCCCCCCCCCCCCGCCCACACACACACACACACAGACGCAGACGCACGTTTTCTTTTTTGCTATGCAATGTAATATGGAGTCAGAAGACTACCCGATCAATATTTAGCTACAGCGTCACGTTTATTTTTAATAAAGCAAAAAATGCAACTGCTCGAAACCGAAACTGAAACTGAACTGGGGAGAAAGAAGGCATGTAGAGGAGGGGAGAGTTTCCGAAGGTCACGTGACTACAACCGACCGTGTTTTCTTTTTTTCTTTCGTTTTTACGTCCGCGTGAAGCAGAGGAAAAACTCGAACGTCGCACGTCGCACAAAAATCGTAAGCGTCGAGCACTTCGTGCTTGACGTTAGCGCGTTTTTCAAGCTCATACTATTCGTGTTTCTTCAGACGTGCGATGTCTTCGGCCAAGAGGGAGGGCAACGACTCGGCGACGCCCTCGTGCGGAACAGCTTGGTGGTCGGGCGTGTCGTACGGAATAAATTTTAGTTGCTTTGATCGGTAAACGATTTCTCTTTCGAAGCTAGACAGATTCGTCGGTACCGCGCAAGACACTTCTGAAGTAGAGGTCGCAGGCCCGTCATCCGCCGCCATTGCTTAGTCCGCTTCGTTCGGCCGTCCAGCCCGCGACTCTCGCAATGCGACGCCATGTTGAGAATTAAACAGAAAATGCATAGTGCTTCCGGCTTCCTGTGCAACTTTTTTTTTCTTTCAATCAACGTATTTTCAGTTTTTTTAGGAATCACAAGAAACGGGAAGGATATTTTTTTTATTTTTAATATTGAGCGTGTCCTTCGATATCCTACGACTTTGGTTATATTTGGTGTGTGTGTCTAAACCATAGAAAACTGCATGTTAACACGGAGAAGAGGGTGCACGCGACTCAAACCGTCCAGTTCTCGATCGGCGGTTTTCGAGTGGAAAGAAAACGAATTTCGAGCCGAAAATGGAATTCTGGATAGTTTGACTCTCATATGTCGTGTACAAATAAAAACCTTGGCGAGCGTGAATACCTTTCTCAGTGTTCCTTTAAACCCGTATCAGGCGGTGCTGAATATACGGCCCCATGACGGTACACATTGGATCGGAAACAGAACTTAGAATGCGCGCGCTTCCACAGTGCAAGCTTTGTTTTGTTTTGGCCATGCTTCCATCTTTCGCGTGCATAAAAGTTCCGCGCACAAAATATGCGCTTCGTTTGTCTCATTTGGATACGAGATTGATGTACGGAAGACAGTTCTTGCCTTAGACTGAACGTAACGGTTCCATCGAGTGCAATCTGGACCATTTGATTTGGTACCGTGACGTCATGCGTGCTTGCTTCCTTGGCGTTCACGAAGAAAATGTCCGGCTTCCATATTCGATCAAGGATGTCGCCTCCGTTGATGGTGAGGGAGTCATTGAAGTCGAAACGGTACAGTTCCAGCCGCTCATCTCTCCAAACCTCCTGGAGGTCTAGGTCAACGGTGTAGTCCTGCCGTCAGAACACCCGCTTCAGTCAGATAACTAGATATATGTATATCAAAGCTAGTGTAATCGGTGGTCACAATACAAAAGTTCATAAAGAAAGCGGTAGAATAGCAAAGGTCGAAATGCAGCATAAATATCATGGCTATTTTTTTTACGGCTACCTGTTGAATTTAATCAGCTGGTCCTAAGCATTTATTTTCGTTCATAAGAAACTAAATTTGAAATAAAACTAAGGAAAACAAAAGTTTGGGATCGATATTAACATTGTGACTGATAGTCTACTAGTTCCTCAGCTGTGTTAAAGACTCGCATGCAATTGGTGCCCTCCGGGCACACTTCGGAGATGCCTCGGAGTCGCTCAAATGAACAGATAGAAACATCGGTCGTTTCCTTCTATATTTAATATATTATATCTCTGCCTCTCACTAGTTGTTCGGTGATTTCAGCTTACGTTGTCCAGGAATGCATGTCCAATGCCCGATAATTTGCTTCCTATAAAGTTTTACTTGCCGACTCGAGAAAGGAATTTAAACTGTCCACGCAGTCTATGATATAATCAATGAGTCATCGAGCAGATTGTCTTACATCATGTGCGAGCAAAGCCAAAGCTATAAACACGATCATATTCCTCTAATGAGGCTTGCACTGCACAAGTGTTCTTGATAAGGACGGTGAAAGCGTGGAACTTGCTCTCGTTGTTAAAATGAAATAAAATATAAAACATCGCTTTTAAACTATCTCTCCTTTATTTTGGTCACAGAGAAACTTAATTTTGTTAACTTCACCGAAGGAACGCAGTGGTTTGTAAAGGTACAGCGAAGAAAATTGAGTTGCTATCAGCCAAACATAGGAATGCGCTAAAATTGAAATGTTTAGTTTGTTTAGTTAGTTTCTCGATTTCTGACCTCAGAAAGCAAACCAAATTTCTGGCCACTATTGAGCGATTTTGTCAATCTCCAACTGAGTAGGGCATATTAGTAGGTATATTACTCACCATGTTTGCTTCTTCCAGCGGCCCCATACTGTTAAGAACCAGACTGACGGTTACGTTAGTGGCTTCGCCTGTTTGAGTAAAGGAACCGGCGTATATGGATGTCAGTAAACAGAATTCTTACGTTTTAGGCAGAATTATTTCGTGATAACTGTGGAAAGTTGCACAAGGCTGGCTTACCAGTTCCGTAAGTGGGCCAGGCTCTGTTGTCGTAATCGCTTAAGATTTCGTCGAGGAAAGACAGCTTTCTTGCTAGTGCGGAGTCATCTTGCCAAGGAATGCCTTTATATTTCGGCGGCTGAGGAACCCTAAAAATACGCGTTTTCGTTCCATCAGTACGTGAGCATACTTGTTATTGTACAACCAAATATTTTATAATTTTTTGCCATTTGGCTTTTCACTGGGAGTCCGGTAATAAGATACATACAAAATGTAATCAAATGACTGATTTCACGACAACCTTCGTTTTTTCTTTCCAATCATCAAAGATACAAGCACATATAAGGGCAGATTGAGTAAACGCAGGAATATATTTTTATTGCTGTTTATACAAGTAGAAAACTAGTAAGTTGAATTTAATCTAATAAAAAACTATAATACAAGAGGTGTAAACCAAATGCCAACAATGTTGCAATATTCCCATTTAAAAAAAGGAGAACATATGACCAGCAAAAATTAAGTAGGGACCAAACTTTTAAAAAATATGAAACACTCAAAGAGGGGTCTTGTCACTAGCTTATTGTCATGCTATCTTTTCCTCAAGAGCGATTACCCGTTCGAGTTGAACATGCAAACTGATCAGACCAATTTAATAGGCCGCCCTGTATAGTTAATAATAATAATAATAATAATAATAATAATAATAATAATAATAATAAATAAATTTATTTACGCAGGATGTATTCAGGGCGGCACTAGGCAGGTTCGTCGAAGCCAGCAGGGGCTTGTAGGACTGAACCTAAGTAGCAGTGGTAAATAAGAGAGTTTTGGTAAATAATAAAATAAAGCAGAAAAACACCACATGGTTTCTTCAGTTGTGAAAACTACACAAAAATGTCAGTCAGAAAGTTATTGTCAGAGTCAAGGAAAAAATATACAATACAAATATAAGCTATTTTTCTAGTAGAAGGAAAAAAAAAGAGGTATGGCTAAGTTCCAGTCGTATCGTATAAGAACTTGATGATAGAAGGAGTCATACACATGCACACACACGCAGATACGCGCACACACAAATACACAGACATTACTGCATTACACTACACAAAAAAATGTTGACTCGAAAAAAGATTCATGTAAGGAAGCAGCACCAATTATGAAGAAACCAAAAATGAGATATTATAAGGCCTCTTCATCGATGGAAAGTGTCCGGAGTGCCTTTTTGAGTTTCTTTTTGGAAGTAATCTCTGAAAGGCTTGGGGGCAATAGGTTAAAAATCTGAGGGACGTAGTACGAACGCATATTTTTGCCGTAGCGGGTATAACATATCGGAGTGAGGAATCTTGAAGCTTTCCGCAAGTTTCGTGGGATGGGGCGTGGAGATTTAAAATCGTCTTTCCAGTGGTGATTGAGCACAACTGTTTCCAGAAATAGGGACTGAAAAGTTGGCATTGATAGTGTTTGAAAAAGATCTAAATAATAATAATAATAATACATTTATTCACACATGTAGAATCAACAATGGAATTACGGGTCCGGTCAAAGCCAGCATGGGCTTGTGGGACCAGGCCCTGCAGTAAAAGAATTCGGAAGTGCACATTGTCACGAGGAAGAGAAAAGAAAAAAGACAGTTGCACGAGACAGTGGCAGTGGCACAAGACAAAACAGAGGCACGAGATAAAAGGCATAGTTTCATGAATCCAAACCATCACATGTTGTAGGCTGAGTACTATGCACACGATGCGTTGACCCCGTTGTCTGAAGGATTGTAGCTCGAAGTGATCGAACGACGAGGGATCACTGACACTCGTGGACACGAAAGCTTGCACATACCGTAGATTGTAACTGTGTCGCTGTTAAGGTGGCATCGCACACACACACCAAAGTACCGAAGTAAAGTGAAAGAAAAAACAACCATGAGCACATGGAGACTATTGTCTATGTCCTTGATGGGTGCAGGCCTGTGTCAGACGTCTATTTTTGGTATTGATAGCCATCATAAAAGACAACATAGTACAAGGTGCCAGTGCATATCTGAAATTAGGGTTGTATTGGATGCGCGCTGGCCAAGAAGTATGGGGTCAAAATTTGATACCAATTCCGCGTGCTTTATATCATTGCATCGATACGGCAGAATACATCTTTCTCAAGCTTTTCGTCAATGTTTTGTTGGAAGTAATTTCCAAAACCGACTCAGGGATGCTATTGAAGACATTAGGCACATAGAATATACGCAAACTTTCACCATAATGGGTCCTTACATGAGGAATTTGGAAACGAAGATAATTTCTTAGGTCACGAGATGGTAAGGATGGTATAATAAACTCACTGTCCCAAAAATGTCTTCGTATTACAGTCTGAAGGAACAGGGAGTGAAACGTAGGCAATTCCAAGAACGAGAAAAGGTTGACATTTTTTGAACATTCTGTGTTGTATGCAATGCTCTTTAGAGTATTTCGTAGAATTCTGTCAATTCTTGACTGCCATAGAAGGGGGCAATTAAAAAAAATAGTGATGCCATACCTCAGGACACTGTAGGTAAGAGCATGCATTATACATTTTCTTATAGTTAGCGGCATGTATGCCTTAATATGGTACATCATACAAGCGACTGTTCTCAGCCGTTGACATAGGTATGACATGTGGGTGTTCCAAGATAGGTCGCAATCGAAGTGAATGCCCAGGTACTTAATCGTGTTAACATAATGAACAGGCTCGCAGGTAGAACATGAGCAGCATGAGTTATGAAGAAAGAGTGGGGCGGTTAAACTCACGCTTTTTAAAGGGTTGCGGAAACAAATAAGCTTTGTTTTGGTAGTATTTACTCGAAGTTTGTTTGCCTGGAACCAGTCCATTACCTTATTGGCAACTACTTGCAGCATGTTAACCGCATGGTGATATGAAATATGTTGAGACAATAAAACTGTGTCATCTGCATATTGTAGTATCACACAGTTCGTCGTAACGGATGACATATCATTCACGTAGATGTTAAAAAATAAAGGAGAAAGAATTGAACCCTGCGGGACAACAGATGTTAAAGAAACTTGAGAGCTGTGGAAATTATCTATTGACACAATCTGAGAGCGATTAGACAAGTAATTCTCCAAAATGGCATGAAAGGGACCACGAAAGCCGATCCTATACAACTTGTCCAACAGAAGCTTGTGATTCACAGTGTCAAAAGCCTTAGCAACGTCGATGAAAAGAGCACATGCGTACATATTTTTGTCAAAAGTTGAGTGTAGTATGTCCGAAAAATGTTCAAGTAGGTTAGTAGTACCTCGACCAGATATAAATCCGTATTGATTTGGTGTGAATATTGCGTGTTTTTCAAGGAAACTGGACATTGCAACAAAAATATGCTTCTCTAATATCTGGGAAATGGATGACAATATTGATATTGGTCGGTACGAGGAGACTTGGTTTGGCGCACCACCTTTAAACAGAGGCACTACTAAAGCGCTTTTTAATTCATCAGGAATATAGCCCGTTTCCAAAAAGTCATTAATCAAAGTGAGAAGTACATTTTTCAGAGACTCGAAATTTCGGCATAAGTCGTGTACAGTAATGTCGTCGACACCAGCAGATCTAAATCGCTTGAATCCGAACAGATACGACCGTAATTCGAAATCTGTCAGAGGAGGAAGAAAGGCAGATTCTTTGTTGAACGGCATTCGCGGTGTGGGAATCCTATCGCTGCTAGACGGTACCGTGGCAGAGTCTGAGAAAAAACGATTGAAAGCGTTCACAGTTGCTAACATATCAGCTCCAAAATGTTTCCTTAGTGTCTCATAAATGTTATTCTTCAAATGACCTCGAGCCTCATTTATTACAGCCCAGGTTTTTCTTGAGTCGAATCTGACATCCGAGATCTTTTTTGCGAAGTATGTTCGCTTCGCTGATCGAATAAGTGCAGTGACAAAATTTCTATGAATCTTGCTTTCAAGTTTGAGAGCAGCATTATTAGGGTAGCGGCGACTCTTCTTCCAAAATTTCTCTTTGAGATCAATGGCGTTAAGAATGTTAGAGTTCAGCCAAGGGAGCTTAGGGTTGCGTTTTTTGACGTAGACAGTTTTTCTGGCGTTGTTCCGGAAGTGTACAACAACATCGATAAACTTTCTATATAAATTCCCACGGTCTACAGAAAATAAAAAACCTTCCCAGTCGTAATCTTTCATGAACCGATCAAACATTTTCAGATCAAGTCTCTCCAGACGACACATTCTGTTAACATCAGTTGATTTTCTAGAAAAGAAAGCAAATTGACAGGCCACAAAATAATGGTCTGCAAGCTTTTGCGAAATGACAGCGGAATGGACAGTACTATCTGACGTTCGACAGTTAATATGGTCGAGGCAGGCTGAAACCAGATTCTTATTAAGCACTTCTTCCCTCGTGGGGCCTTGAATAGTAGAAGTTATCCCCGTCTCACAAAGTACTGACAAATAATCACAAACGATTGACTTAGAAGGGGATAGAGTGTCGATGTTAATGTCCCCTACCAGGCATAAATGTGTTTCCTTAGATAATCGCTCCAAGTTTCTTTTCAACTCTGCTATAAAGTTGGTGCAACTGAATGAGTGAATGAATGAATGAATAATAATAATAATAATAATAATAATAATAATAATAATAATAATAATAATAATTATAATAGTTTATTGGAGGACAAAGTAAATACATATTAAATTAAAATCAATATTAGTAATATATTTTATGTTCTGGAGCTTAAGTTCTATAGTTGATTGCAAATTTGGGGCCCCTTTTATATGAGTGACGGGTCGAAGTTGTTTTTCAGTCAGTGGTAGTCCATGTCAGGCTCGCAAGAACCCAGTTCCAATGTTCGCCTTTTTCTTGCACGCGCAAATCCCCTTCCTCTTCACGCTTCGTCCTCGCTTCGCACGAGCCATTACACCATCTCCCTCCGTCGGAAGAGCTGCCTTTACGGAACTTAGTTTATCATCCGCGCGCGTTTTAGTCTGAGTAGCGCGCAGGTCGCCTTGAAGCGTCGCGTGGTCGAAGCTCACATCGCAGTATAGGTTGTTGCGTCATTGCCACCGCGAAGTCGGGGGGTTCCGTTGACGTACCCTCGTCGGGGGACACAAGGACGGCGACCGCAAGTTGCGAGTTGTCTGGATGGTCGCTGTTGTTTGCTGGGGAAGGATGGAACAGGCCACCACTGTCACGTGCTAGCTCCGCGTTGTCGAGAGGACATTCACTGTCGAGGTCGCCTGCTGGAAGCAGCGTCTCAGTTACTTCGATGAGAGGCGAATTTTTAGCTGAGTCGACAGGTAAGGAATCGTCCAGTGCGTCGACCGGTGCGGGATTTCCGACTGCGTCGACAATCGACATATTCATTGTCATCATACTCAGCGTCGAGGCAATAATTTTTGCCTCCTGTGTCGATGATGTCTGGGTATTGTAGGAGCTCCGGAGAAGGAGTAGCCACGTCGTTATTCGAAATATTAAAATCCGTACATTGTAAACTTGAAAACACCTCTATAGGTGTAATCGGCAATTTATACAATGTCTATAATTCACACCTTTTTATAAGTGTTGTTACACCTCCTGCGGCAATTTTGTCTCCCGTCTTTATAGAGCCCTACATTTCTCTGTTGTGTCAACTTTTTTAGAAAGCGAAAACATACAGTCTTGGAGAGCACTTGAGCTACACGTGACACTTAATATTCTTCATTATTAGAGAGCGCTTTAACGATACAAGCAACATGCAAAGAGTCCTGCGTCGCTCAATCGCTCTACAAAATTGCTCGTGTTTGTTTTATATAAAAAAATGGACACAACAGAGAAATGTAGGGTCCTCAAAAGAAAAGTAACAACTTTCATAGCATAATACATATACTTCGACTTTTGTATATAAAAATATAAAAACAGTTTCGTTGAGGTGTTTGCTTTGTCAGCCAAGGGAGCCCAGATACTTGGGCGGAACCCAAGGTTTTTGGATCCAGCAACTTTTTCACGGTACATTTGTTGCACTGCACAGAAAAGTTAATGGGACCATGAAATGAATTTTATGCTGGAATCAATTGGGATTTTGCTAATCGCATATTGTTTCGTGCGCCAAAATAAAACTAGTGCACGAGTGTGCAAAGCCTAATGCCTGTTTTTCGGTATGAAACTTTTGAAAACGTAGAGGTCTCTTTCGTACCTCCATTTGGTCAAAAGCTGTGTGTCGTTTTACTGTGACGCATCCGCGGAGCCGAAGCACGTCAGCCGAGCCCACCTCACGCGTTAGACATGAGCAATGCGAAACTCGGACGTATGCGCTCGTCAACAGTCAATCCGTCGACGAATATTTGAATCCGCGTTCGTGACGATTCTCAAGTAATGATAAGCGCTGCGGCAGCACTTATGATCACTTGAGTATGCCAAGTTCCATGGTGCGCTTAAAAAGCACGGTGGAAGCTTGGAGTCGTCGTCTCCGGTGCCCAAGCACGTGACGACCACGAGATTTCTCATTACGATTTTTAGTTGAGGATTCAAGCTGAGGAGAAAGCAGTTGAAAAATCATTTCATAGTTTCTTTAAAGAGGAAATCACACTCAACAAGCATACTTTAATATTTCGTACCCAAACATCACAGCCAAGCTTTGGTTTCCCAATAAAAAAGACATGTTTATGATTAGTTTCGCACATTCAACAATAAAAAACCCGCCAAATTTAGAAGATGCACGAATGACACTTAAAGGGACAATGAAGGCAATTTCGGAGATCTTTTTGGCGATTGAACTGGGTTCCAGGCACGTCTCAGGCCACGTTGCCCAAATTTCAGCCGAAACCGGCGCTTGTGTGCCGCGCAAATCAATTAAACAGTCGCGGTAATAATCGTACCGGGATCGACTGGGGCGACGCCCCAAGAGTTGCGCGAAAAGCCAGGAGAAGCGGAGCTCACGTGACCGATGCGGGGCCAAGAAGCGCGACGTCACAAGAGACGCGTCAGCGATTGGTCGAAACGAGAAACGTGCCCTCGGTCATGTTTTGGTTCGCGATTTTTAGGAATACTGTTCTAATTTCCACTTGAATAACCATCAAAAGTATAAATCGGGTCGGAAATGATTACTAAACCGTAAAAAAAGCACCATCATTGTTTTTTCTTTGCTACGCTGGACGCGAAACCGGCAACGAGCAACTATGGGCCAACAAAATAAAATTAAAAAAGAACACGGTACTCGAAAGATTTTGGAAAATGGTAGCTGTAGATGGCTGTTCTAACGGTCGACTGAAGACCAGTATTCGTTCGGGCGACGCTAGTTTTCACGTGTGGGTTGCTGTTCGTGTTCTCTGACGACGAAAAGAGGAAGTCCGCGGAGGAACCGGATCCCGGAACGGCGGGATCGCTGCTGCTTTCCCTTCGGCATCTGCCCCGCGTCCGTCCTTCGGCATGCGGGCCGCTCGTTGCCGGGTGGGCGGTCTCCGTCGGGTGATGGCAGAGGCCGCCACACACGTACTCCCGTTCCGTTGGTGTTCGGTCACTGAACGGAAGCTCGAACTCGCTCGCGAGAGCGGCATTCGTCCATGTTGACAGAGTCGGCGCAACGACCGCGCCACTGCGCTGCTACAACCCGCCGCGGTAACCAGAGTCTCGATCTCCTAAATACTACCGATACCGACTATTCACACTTGACGTCACTCCCTACGTCACCTCCGTTTTCGGAGGCCCAGAAACGAGACTGAAGATGGTTCAGTTTTGGTTTCTTTACTTCTTTCGTAGGCACATAAATACGCGTCATAAATGTCTACAAAAAATTGGGCGGCATGCTATGTTCCCAAGAAGCATTAAAACACCATTTAGAAAAATAAATAAAATCGTCTTCATTGTCCCTTTAAATGAAATCGACTGATTTATTAGTTCATAAACACGATAAATAAAAAGAAATTGAGAAGGCGGCTATTTCTTCTTTGACTCATTATTAGCGCCGAAATGTTTCGGTGGCGTCTTTTTATGGCTTGCGTTTGTGACGTCATGACCAAGATTTTTCTCGTTGTTGTGTCACGAGTTGTAATCTTGGCCACTTATTATCAGTTGCAAACTAATCTCGGTGGTGTGTTTTGAAGAGCACAAGAAAAACTTGGGGCCAACGCATTCTTATAATAACACCACGAAAGCATAAAGGTTGACAGTCTGACATTGTTCTTATTTCCGTGCATGAAAGCCAAATCATGCAAAATAAAAACATCATAATCAGCGTTCAGGCAAGCTTTGAATGCCGACCAAAACGACGCTTTTGGTCGCTCATGTCACCAATAATCCCTCCTGTTTCTTTTTCTTCTAGAGACGTTCCCCTCTGCGTCACTTTCAACTTTTTTCCTAACCACAGTCTTGGCTGTTACACGAAATGATTAACTATCACAAGCTCGCCTGCGCAATCCTGTCTTTGTTATACCATATCTATTCAATAAAGATGTCCCCTACTTTATCACCATATGCTGTGAGTAATAATCATCCAACTGGTCTGTTACTGCCGATTCTAGGTGAGCTACCATACAATCGCAACGTAATTCATATGTCTTCTACATACTTCTGTTCTGCAGTAGCGGTATCTGGGTCGTCTGACAGCACTTCTAACTTCTAGTAGTCATGTCTTTATGCTTCGGGCCCTATAGCCACTTCAGAAAAAAAAGGGGGCTATACAACTTACTTAAAGTCGCATGTACAAACGGATGACTCAGATGCCGTTATTGCAAAGCAAAACTTTCTGCAAGACATGTATAATACGTCGGCAGTTATGGAAACGCCCCTGGAATCAGGGGTAACAGAGGTATTTTTTTTTAAACTTTTGCTACGAGTAAGCAAAGTTGACTCTAGCCTATGGATCTACCTTACATACGTTATGCCATTCATAATGGAGAAATAGAAAAAAAAATCATAGATCATCAGAAATAAGCAAAATGACAAAAAATCCCCCCCAAGACCCACCGCCTGCAAGAAAAAAAAAAAAAATGAAGGCTTTAATCTACCCGGTTAGACAACAAAGCTGTGGTATCACCTGCAACAATTGCCCACTGCACTATAGACCATTTTGATGGCAAACGTCACCAGGTGGTGCTCCAGTCTTTGATGTGCCAGAGAACTGCCGGTTTAAGAAAATAATGAGCAAAGGCCACCTTAACACCGCTGTTTGAAATGTAGACAACCCGTTTAACCACCGTTTCTCCAGTTGAACGCCAAAAAAATGAAGGAGTGCGAGATCTGTTGAAATGCTTCGAATATTTTTTACCAACTTGCCCTCGTCAAGATGTTATAATGTAAAATCGAAGGCCCTCGCTTAATCTTGAACTTTGTGGTCCGAGTAGCATTTATGTTTTCTAGCCCTGGTGACATAAACAAGGTCAACAGGCTTTCAAAGAAAATGCGGCATGAAGTCGCTTGGGACGCAAGCGGCAGTTCAAGTTCGTGAACAGCGAGAGGGTCATACCAAGTGATTAACGAAATAATAGTAAATTCACTGTACCAAAACTTTTTATATATGACAAACTTCGTACGCCGCCGTTGCCGCGAAAGCTTATGCAACCGCAATCTTTACTGGAAAACTCGTGCGGGGAGCGCTACGTGCATGTCATCTATCACGTGGTGACACATGTTTTGTGATTTTCTTATTGAAACAAGTGTCAAAACAACATGATATAAGATAAGGCGTGCGCGAACGGTGATAAAGCGCCTGCGTAAGTTTTCTCTCAACGGACACAAAAAAAACAAACAAAAAAACTCCCACTTGCGAGTTTAATACAGCTTCCCTGTGAAACAATTACCCATCGAATAACTCTCAACACAGCTAATGTTAGAGGGAGAACGGCTAACCTGGCAACAACATTTGTGATACGAAATCACTGCACTACGAGGCAGAGTGAAAAAGTAACCGCAATTTAGCCCTAAGAAAATCAAATCAGGTGATAGACTGCTGCGCTGCAAATTTGTTTTGCCTTGCCATAAGTGGGTGCTGTGCGCGCCGGCCGGGAGACTTGGTGGGAAATGTCACGTGGCCGCCCCTTGCTAGTATGCACCAGGGAGGAGCAGCGTTAGGTTATGCGATTTTTGGGCGCAGGAGGCGAAAAACTCGCGGATATTGATCGCTGGATGCTGAAACAGTACGGAGATGCCTGTGTATCGCTTCGGCCTGTGTACGAGTGGAAGAAAAATTTTCTAAGTGGAGAGTCATGTTTGAAGGACGCACCTCGCTCCGGTCGGGTTCACACTTCAACAACGCCGGACGCAATCTCTGCTGTGGAATGGCCCATGCACGGGAACCGGCGTGTCACCATCGATGAGTGGCTGAAGAATGGAATATTACTCACGGTGTGACGCACCATAGTATTAATGATATTTCGCATGTAGCGCAAACTATCAGCCAGGTGGGTACGAAAATAATTTAGGTAGGACCTTAAGGAGCGGCCTGTGGATGCCTGTGTGACTTGACTGCGACGCTAAAAGCCGAGGGAGATGATTTTTTTCGACACATTGCCACCGGTAATTTAATGCTGGGTACACTACGCGCAGCCAGAGACAAAGCGAGAAAGTAAAGAGATACACAAGGTCCCCAAGGCCGAAGAAGTTCAAGACGGAGCCAATGGTGGGCAAGCTAATGCTCGCGGGTTTTTTGGACCATAAAGGCCTAATAGTTGAACCTTACATACCCACGGGACTCACTGTGAATAGTGCATCATACTGCATCCTGCTTGAGAACAACCTGAAGCCTGCAATCAGGTGAGAGTGTCGCGGATCGCTCAGCTCGGGGGTGTTTCTGTAGCACGACAATGCGCACCCTCACACAGCACGTACGAGAGCGGAAGAAATCAAAAGACTGCGGTTCAAGTATATCCCGCACCCACCATACTCGGCAGGAGACTTTAGCTTCGTTATATTAAGTCTGATAAACAACCTTTCCAACGCAGATGCTGTATTGAGGCACCCTTTAGCAAACTTGATATTAAACACCCAGAACACTGCTATCAGAGCTGCTAGGCATTCAGAGATGCTCGTCGCTCTAAAGGGTTTCGTTCACTTTGCGTTGACAAACTGGTGTTCGGAAAGCTCTATACTCCGCCTCATCCTACGATGGACTAAAGCCCAATGCTACACACCGCCAGGTCCAATCACGAGCCTGTTAGAAACCACGTGGTTTCTTTGGTCCGTCGTACGTATCCGTGCGCCATGACGCGTCATGTAGAGACGAGTTTTTCGTATGCTTATCGAACCTTCGCGACGGCTTTGTCTGCTTGCTACTGCTGAAGACTACTGAAGGGATTAAATACGGTCTGAAAGCGATGGAGCCAAGAGAACCCAGGATCAGAACCACTGGCCATTAAGAAATGAAGATCAGCCGGATAGAGTGTTCGACACGGGGGCGTATGCACAGAGCGCGTGCGGAAGAGAGATGCGGGTCCGGGTAGATTTTACGTACACAAAAGTTGGATTGGATTGAATTGTTATGGCTAAGGAAAAACGACTTTATGTCAGTGTTGCTTGCGCACCGTTCAACTTCCCCAAACAGTTGACATGTTTACGCAATATTGCTTGAACGTTTATAGAACTAAATACCATGTATCTTTATTTTACTAATATAAAATAGCGCGCTATCGTAATAGAGAACAATATGTGTTAGATCAGTTGTCCTCGTAGTCTGCGTATCGAAATTTCTCTCGCGCACTCTTTCGCAATGCGCATGGAAGGTATCCTGAGGCAGTGCTCCGCACGCCAGCTTTCAGGCTCTGGTCCATCGAGGGTGAGATGGAGTATAGTCCGTCTCGATAAAACAAAACACAAGTCTGGCCGCATGGACTGCGTCTTCGCTCTGTAGTACGAGCAGGAGGCAGTCATGAATAACAGAACACGTATAGAACGTGAGAAATGCATTGCACGTTTTACATTTGCGTAACAACAATTCGAACTTTCTTAAAATATGACATTCAGAAAATAAAACATAATAGATAAGCTAATGCCCCAGCAGATTTCAAAATACATGAGTTGTTTTGAATTCCAACTGCGACAAGTCGCTTCACTATGTACAGCTTGCCTTTTACCGGATACAGTATTAATACACTAAGCCATTTGGAAAAAAAAGTTTTGTACTTATATGTGAATGACCTAGTTTTTTATACGTGTCTTATACCATTTAGAAGTTGAATTTGGGCACAAATGAACTACAGACATATGTACCAATTGTCTCTCAGATAACTGGTGCTTTTTTTCACCGCAAAAACACAAGCTTTGCGTCGTCAAACGGTCCGTTTCAGCGGTTTGGACCAGACGCCAAAGTTTCAGAGCTTGCAGTTATCTAGTTCACACGGTTTCAGTGATTTTCATAAATTTAGAAGGAGAAAATGGGGCCCGTTTTCTGTAGCCAACACCATTTATATTTATGCATTCACATGTTGAGACTGAATCAGCATTTAACGAAAATGCTCGCTCTTTTAGAATTTCTTACTGATGCATATTTTTATTTATTTATGCATTTATTCAGGTTTCCTCGCAGCGCCCAACAGGATTTATTGCGACAAGTGGAGGCTTAAACATGTTTTAATAGTTTTACAAGCGTTAGCGTTTGAGGAGGCGCGAGTTTAACTGGTTCCAAAAGAAGGACTGGGGGTTTACATCGAGATACGGCCGGCCGCCAAGAGCGATAAGCTAATGCTTTGTATGCTCCACGAGTCAACCAATTTAACGATTGGCTCGGGACGCGGCATACGAATAACGCATATCCCAGTAACTTGAAGACGTATCTCAACGTAACCTTGTTAAACGGCACTGTTTTTCGACATTCGAATATTTTATGTCTGAACCGTAAACATAATCACGTGCACCGCTTTGTTACTGAAACGTGAACGAGTTCTTACTGACATCAAAGGGAATGACTGACTGAGATATCGCAATTGAAGGCACCCAATTTACTAAGCGAAATACATTTTTTTTTTTTAAGTTCCAAGTATTCGACTGGCATTTCCGATTTTTGCCATCCTCGAAGAGAAATATGTTTTTATGGCTGCGATTACAAAACTGACGTACATAAATCGGAAGTACTAATATTGCACTCATTAACATTTCCAAGTCCAATACTTCCCCCCAAACTCCAAACGAGTATCGAGAAAATACGTTGACTGACAAACGACGCCATTGTGCACTTCTATTGGCCCGTTTTACCGCCGCCATGTCTTCTTGTTGACAATGATAGCGACAGAGTGTCTCTGTCTCCGCGGTTCAGAGCTCCAAACCGAAACTATGAACAATGGTAGCCACTTCCGATTTTGTACACAATCCTTCCCTTTTTTTCTGGTTGGATCAGTCGATTAGTCCCCCCCCCCCCCCCCCCTCTCTCCCGACGTTCACAAAAACATGTCTTAAATGCAGAGCCCAGTATGACGCCGGCCTATTATTTCAATAACTTGTACCGGCAAATTAAAAAAAAAAAAGTGTTTACAGTCGGAAACATCTTCCTCTTCGTAAAAGGTGTAATATTTCTTGAACAACGTTTCGAAGCGGCCACTTCTCTCACAAGCTCTGTAGCCGTATCAAAACACTACGCCTTTGTAAATAAAGAAATGCAGCCAAAGATGTATTTGGTATGATCGAAACTGCTTCCAAACACCATTGTAGGTGTTTTGAAGTTTAGCGTGTAGGCAGCATGGTCGGCTGCTTCACATCGACTAGTCTCTTCAGGCGATTATGGTGTACGACTTTTCGTGTTTTTGTTTCCTATCGCATTTTGTATACAATAGATAGAGTAAGACAATAGAATAAGACAACAACGGTAAGTGTAACTTCGATATCAGTCTTAGTCGCACTGCAGCGGTATGTATAGGGGAACTCTGTCGCGGGGTACATAGCTAGCTCTATTGGTAGTGGCGTCGTAGTTGTGTTTCTGTGCAATCTTTGCTTTTTTGTCGTCCCTAATTGCATGTTGGTGAGCTTGTCGCAAAAGTAGTCAGTAGGCGTGATGCGTGGTCATCACAACTTGATGATGAATGATTAGTGTGTTCATGCACGCCCTGAAGCATAGCAGCTTGAATTTCTATATTTTTGGCACAAAGTAGGTGATGAGGACCGCATCCCGTTGACTAGTGCACGCTTGAGCGATAAGACATTATGACCAGGGGTATTCTCTTGTCTCAGTCAGTCTGTGGTTCATTACCGTACACACTCAGGCTGTTCATCAGCGTGCGATTGAAGCACTCGACTAATCCGTCCGAATGCGGCTGGAAAGTGGGTGTCCTTGCCTTATGGATGCCCAAAACTGAGCACATTTCTGGAAACACGTGACTCAAAAGTTTTTCTCGTGTCAGAGTGTAGCGCTTTTGGTATCCCGAAGCGACTGAAAAAGTTTTGGACAAGACAGTTTGCCACCTCTTTGGTCTGCTTCGTCTTCAGCGGAAATGCCTTGATCTACCAAGTAAAGTAATCGGTCACCGCAAGGATGTATTTGTGCCCTCTTCCCGTCGTTGGTAATAGCCAGTGATGTCGATAGCAACACGCCCAAAAGTCATTGTAGATGCATCTTGAGTCCGTGGTGCTGGTTGCCTCGGGACTAATGCCTTACGAGTGGAGCATTTGACGCACATCGAGCACCAGTGAGCTACACTCGGTAGTATTTAAGCCCAGAAAAAACTTTCTGCGGCCATCTTCAGCGTTTTTGAACGCCCGAGATATCCGCCTCCTTGTTAGTGCTTAACATAATCCAGGGCAAACGGAATCCACGCAGTGGGGATCACGGCAACTGATGTTGACTATCTTGTCTTTGTCCACATAAGGCAGCTGTCGATGAGTTCTAACTTCTCCCGGTTACGGAAGAGTGCTCCCGCGTTGCGTCGATCAATCTCTTTTGCTGTTTTGCCTGAAAACAGGGCGTCCAAGATCGGTAAAGGTGCGCGTCACGTTGTTGTTTGTCTCGTAAATTCTTCAAAGTAAACGAAGAACGTACGGATGGTTGTTTTCTTACTGAAGATTTTATTAGTACTTCCTCTTCTTTCATGCTAAATTTCCTCTCTTCGTTCTCGTCGTCTTCACTCAACAATAAAGACAGTCTGGTATCGGCCACTCCAGTGTTCGGTCGCACATTCCCGACCTGCCGGGCACAACGAGGATACCACAAACCTTTTTGGCGAAGAGGATGGAGGGATTCAGATTTAAGCCGGCTCGAGACTTCTTGGACAAACCAGGGACTCCGAAAATCCCCTGGGAGCGATGGAGTTCGCTTTTGGAATGCTTTATGGGAACGTCTGGTGCCCTTCAACTGTCCTCGGAACGCCGCCAATACCTGCTCCGACACTGCCTGGGATTGAAAGATCAACGAATCTTCGACATCCTGCCTTCCTCCCGCGCTGTCGCTGTGTTCTCGCAAGCAACGACGTCAGCGGCAGCCAGTTCTGCTGCCAGTTCTTCAGTCGTTGCTACACCGACGAAAAGAGACGTGTACCAAGGGGCTTAAGATTCCCTTAGCGCACACTTCCAAAGGTCGTACAACATCAGCCTTGAATGCCACCGATTTCGCCGGCGCTATCAACGTCCGGAAGAGTCCTTGTCACACTACTTCGCTGATCTCCGAGTCTTGGCAGTTCCGGCCAACTTCGGCCCACAACAGGACGAGAACACCCGGAATAGTTCACAGCTGGAGTGCTGTCAACTCAAGTTCGTGAACGGCTACTTCTGGACAGCAATCTCCCCTTCAACCAAGCCGTTTAAATCGTCCTCAATATCGAAAAGACCAAGGCCGAGGCCAAGGAGCTGACCATTGTTACAGAACAGCAATCAACATGCCACGTCGCCCATAACGTTCACTAGGTCGACTAACACCGACAGTTTCCTTGTAGAACTTCGTTCTCCCGTAAGCCGTCGGGACGGAACTTTCCACCTCAGCGCAATACGCGGCACAGTTCACCGTTCCACCAAGCGTCAAGTGAGTATGCTCCATCTACGTCAACCAGGGGGGCTATGTTGCACGTTTTGGACTCCCAGGAGACTAGGGAGAAGGAAGTGACGTAGGTGTGAATGAACGTGTCTTAGCAACTTCTGCAGATACCGTCATCAGCGACTACACCAATCAACATCCAAAGAGCGTTGTTGACGTCACTTCCTTCTCCTAGTCTCCTGGGAGTCCAAAACGTGCAACATAGCCCCCCAGATCGATATACCGCGCTCTGACATGCCATGACCAGCGCTCGGTTCCCTTAATGGCATTAGCGCAAAATCATCGCGCCTTTCAAAAACTAACGCCCATTTACTGCGAGACGAACTATCATGACGATAAAAAGCGCGAAGTGCGGGTATGGTATTGAGTAGGGTGCCTGTGATGAGCGATCCTCCGACAAGCCGAAGAGGACGAGGAAGAAGAAGACGGCGTGGGGCATGCGAAGGGCGCGAGAGGGGATTCGGGTGGTTGACAAAGGACGAAGCCGGACCTCCGTTGACGTGACCAGACGTCAAAAGGCCCGACCTACAACCCGCTTCTCACGCAGTCCGGGCGTCAACCTTCCGGAGGTAACCAAGACTGCAAGCGTGGCGCAGCTGAACACCCGCTGCCGCTCCGTGCCACAGACGTACGGAGCCTGATTCAAGCCTTCGGCCCACGCCCAGCTGCCTCGTCGCTATGTCCCTCGGCCCTGACCTTAGAGAACACCTGGTCATAGGCTGTCGCCGAGGTACGAGGCCTTTATTCAACCCTTCGGCCATCGTTCAACTGCCTCGTCACTACGTCCAGCGGCCCAGACGTCGGTAGACCCCTGATCATTGGCTGCCACGGGTACTACGCCGCAAGGACTGAAAATTCGTGAGCGAGGGACCTTTATTTTAGGGGACACTCGAACCTTAACAATTGTTCAAGTGGTGTAAATAGTTGTGTAAATATTCTTTTTTTTATATTTCTACATTGCAATGTGAATTATCCCATAACGTATCCTCGTGTCTTTTGTCATTTCTTTACAATATCACGAACCTCACGACAGTGCCTTAATGTGCGCTTTGCTCACGGTGAAGACATCTGGCCATTTTGTCCCCCACATTTATTTTTATTTTGTGTTCAGAAGCGTGTGAAAGAGCGTGTTCCTCCCCGCGTTTGTGGCGCTGACTGTGCTACGGCGCCATTTTGTTCTCGTCGATTTCTTTGTATTTTACTCATGAGCGCGTGCTGTCGACATCGGGTACCACAAAGGGTGGCATCACCCAAAACAGAAGGACATTGAGGCACCCTAGTATTGAGCACTGTCAAAGCTAAGACACTTGTCCGGCAAGAGGAAAAACGTGCAACGGCTGTGGCCGATTCGGGCATTTCCATCGCATGTGCAGCAGCACAATTAAGCCCTTACGCCGTCAAAACCGCGTCCGAATTCAGAAAATCTTCTCAGACGAAGAAGACGAACAAGGAGTTCTCCACGCGTCTACGCCTTCCCGGATGTGAATACATATTAGCGTCATAATCTACGATAGGCCTCTACAGTTCCTCATGGATAGAGGTTCCTGAGTGTCTATCGTCGAAAAATACATTTTTCAAGAGTACTTCAGTAGTGATACGAGGATCGTCCCACTGCCGGTGACCCTGCTCAATTATTCCCGACAACGTATCGAGGTACTGGGAGCCTTCTCCGCGTCAGTAGAAATTAAGACACGTTCAGCGAAAATTCTCTTTTGCATTGCGAATACTGGAATATCGTTGTTAGGGATGGATGCCGTGAAAGCTTTGGATCTACAAATTCAAGGGTCCACAATGAGCTGTTTATACACGGAGACCGATGAATCAGTAGAAACCTGCCCAAATAGTTTTGAGACCGGCATGGACATAAACTCTTAGGGTCACAGATCTACGAGCCCCCCTCAACAGCACGAGGAGCCGTCGACGCTGCATTCAACACCGTCTACACAACTGTCAGAGGGAGACCAGTTACCAGAAGCTATAGAAGCTGCATGGAGGTCGCGCCTGCGACTCCAAGAGGCTTCGTCTCTTCTGAAAGCTTTGACACCTGTTGCTTTCGATTCCGACACCACGGAACTTTCGCCGACTCGACCGGTCCTCCCGACGACTTTGAATGACTTCGGTCATCTACTCACCCTGAGCTGGGTCATGTCAAAGGCTACACTCACAAGGTGACGATTCGGAGCTCAGTGCGACCCGTGCAGCACAAGATGCGTCGCAACCCATTAATGGCCCGAAAACCTGTCACGAAAGAAATTAAGCGCCTTGAAGCAGCAGAAGTAATTGAACGCATCAGCGTATCCGAATGGGTTTCACCTATTGTTGTAGTACAAAAGAAAGATGGGTCAATCTGGATGTGTGTAGACCTCAGGGAAGCTAACAAGGCTGTCGTTATGGGCAGCTTCCCTTTGCCTCACATCGAGGAGCTTTTGAATGCACTAGACGGGGCAAAGCGTTTCTCCAAAGTGGACTTGGCGCCAGCCTACCACCAAGTCACCCTTCGTCCTGAGAGTCGAGACTTAACAGCATTTATAACACACGAAGGCCTTTTCCGCTTCAAGCGTGTTTGCCTCGGCCTCGCGTCCGCGCTAGCAACATTCTAAGTGATGATGGCAGCAATTCTAGGAGGATGTAAATGAGTTCTATTTTATTTTGATGACGTCATCGTCTTTGGAAAATTGAGAGAAGAGCACTTAGACCGACTGCGCCATGCTGTGCAGCGTATCGCTGAGGCTGGACTAAAACTAAACAACAAATGCGTTTTCCCAAACCCTCCTTTCTGGGCCATCACGTCAGCGGAGAAGAAATCGCTGCACTTAAACCGAAGCTGGACGTCACCAACGCGACTCCCATTCCAACGGCCACTACACAGCTAAGATCATTCCAAGGGATGGTAGAGTACTATAGCCGTTTTTCCCTCGTCTTGCAGCAAAAGTCGAGCCCCTGCGCAAGTTCTTGCGGAAGGACATTCCTTTTAGATGAGATACCGAAGCGAACACCTGCTTTACGAAGATCAAAAGTCTGCTGTCGTCAGCAAAAATTTTGAAGATGTTTGATCCCAACGTTTCCATAATCGTCTCGACAGACGCATCTGGGTACGGACTCGGCGCCGTAGTTCAACAGCGCATTGGGAAGGAAGTGCAAATAGTCGCTTTCGCCTCTCGCACGCTAACAACTACAGAGCGAAAATACCCAGTGGGCAAAAGAGAAGCGCTTGCGTGCCTGTGAGCTTGCAAACGGTGGCACAGCCACCTGTGGGGCCGGCGTTTCACACTTCAAACAGACCACCAGGCCCTAGTGACGCTGTTGGCAACTCGTGGAACAGGCCATGGACCACTTCGAATAACAAGATGGTCGACACGCCTTCTCCGCTACAACATTGAAGTCGAATTCCAACGCGGAACCGAAAACGAAGTTGCTGACGCGCTTTCTCTCCTTCCTCAGCCGGAAGATGAAGGCGGTACTGAATTTGAGGAAGAGAAAAATTCTTACATCGCACTGCAAAACGAACGTATAACAAAGCTTCAACTGCAAGAGGCCACAGTCAAGGATACAGTCTTGTCGAGTGTGATGTCCTTTGTTACGTCTGTGTGGCCTCCACGACAAACCTTGTCATCTGAAGTAATATCATTCTGACGTGAAGGACGATCTTGCCGTTGACGACGGCATCCTTCTGCACGATGAAAGATTTGTGATACCCCTAGAGCTTCAAGGTCTCATCACCAAGGCGCACAGGGGCATCCTGGTATCGTCAAAACCCGCACGAGACTCCGCGAACACTACTGGGCGCCAAAGATAAATGATCAAGTGGAGCAGGTCAACCACGCCTACAACATTTGTCAGGCATCTGACAAAAGCGCGAAGACCTTCGCGACTCCACTTCAACCAGTATCTTACCCCGATCGGCCGTGGTCTAAGGTTGGAATGGACATTGTGGGACCTTTCGAGCGTGCAGAACCATCATGCCGCTACGCCATAACTCTAGTCGACTACTTTTCCGAATGGCCCGAAGTACAATTTTGTGCCGACGTCCCCACAACAAGAGTCACAGGGTTTTTGCATCTGATATTCTCCGAAGAGGGTTTCCCAGAATGCATTGTTACCGACAACGGCCCACAGTTTATTTCCAAACAGTTCGAAAAATTCCTAGGATATCGTGGAAAAAAGCATTACTTGATTTCCATATATCACCCCCAAGCAAACGGGCAAGTTGAGAAATTTAACAGAACACTTAAGGGTTTCATCCAGTGCGCATCTGGAGAAAAATGAAAAATTAGGTCAGCGGTGGTGGACTACCGAGGCGTCTACAGATGCCCGCCTCTTGCCACAGCTGAACTGCCCCCGCACTACTTCTCCATGGTCGCAAGCCCCGGACTCGACTAAATATCTTAGGGCTGTCGTCATCCCAATTCCTTCACAACCCCTTCGAAAAGGTTAAGTGATTTTGACAGCGAGTCGAGCAAACACAAGAGAAGACCAAGACGTATATAGACAAGAGAAAAGGAGCGAAAACGTCTAAGTTCGAAGTCGGAGACCTGGTTCGAGTGAAGAATCCAGGTCATATTCGAAAAGGATCGAGGTCGTTCAGCAGCCCTCTTCCAATATTAGAACGTGTGTGTCCCTGGACATTCAGACTCGAGGATGGGTGAGTGTGGAACGCTTCTAAGCTCACCGCTGTCACGCAGTTTGCGTCTTCCAGCCCTATCACTAATCAAGCTTCAGATGTCCATATGAGAGTTGGAAAAGCTGACACGGGATTTAACCACCACAGGAGGCAAGCACCATCTGAGTCATCACGCCGACATAATCAGCCGATATGACTTGCTCATCGTGGATTATTAGCGGAGTAATTTCCGCTGCCACATCCTCTACCTGGCGGACCACTGACGGAGTCACACCTGCGTCCTGTCGCGGGATTGGCAGCTGCGCTGTTTACGTCGCCCAAACTGGACGCTCTTCGTGACAGGCCAGAGCGAGACCGCCGAAAACGGCGACCACCGGAGCACTTCGGCTATGGTGTTACCAGTTAATCAAGTTGAACTGCGATATGAATGATTGCGTCAACGGTGTGCTTCCAATGTTGAACTCTTTTATGAACAATTATGTTGACTGCATGACTCTGATATGAACTGTAGTTATTTCTGTAGCTGTAATCCTTTTCCTTCATTATTTTTATTTGGTTAGTTATTCTATTTCTCTTCTGCAATACTTTCATATTTCTTGTTCTATCTTGTTTCATATTACACTGAAGTTCTCAGAATTGGAGGCGGGAAAATGTTGTATCCTAACTGATGATTTTATTAGTACTTCCTCTTCTTTTATGCTAAATTTCCTTTCTTCGTTCTCGTCATCTTCACTCAACAATAAAGACAGCCTAGCATCGGCCACCGCAGCGTTTGGTCGCGCATTCTTGACCTGCCGGGTCCACCGAGGACACCACACGGTTGTCATGAAAACTACCTATGGGTCTTCATTCGCCGGAGAAGGTCGTCGAGATAACGAATCAGGTTTGCCGTGTGGCTTTCCTGGTCGAGAAGAAATGGTACAATTAAACTCTCTGAGGTGATCGAACCAGCGGACAACTGGGCCTTCAGGCTCTCTGAAGCTTTGTAAACATTGCAGTGCGCTATAGTCCGTCCTGCAGATGAACGTTCCACCGAGCAGGTCGTGCCTGAAGTAGCGGTTAAAGTAGACAAGGGCCGGTATTTTCTTTCTAGTGACACTTTAGTTGCGTTCGGGTTTCGTGAGGGTACGACCGCCGGATGCAGTCACCCGTTCCTTCCTAGCCTGTGATTGGGGAAGTACTGCACCGATCCCTTTGTCACTTGCGTCCGTGTACAGCATAAGTGGAATTCTCGGAGCCGGTCGGATCCTCCAGACCATACGACCGCAGCGCCGCGGCGTACATTCGGGACCTTTCCGTGTCAGCGCCTGATCCCACTACTCTTTTCTAGTATGCGCCGCCTTTTTCACCGCTTGGTGGCGGGTATGTCGACGGGTCATTTCTTGTTTCCGTACTTTATAAACTGCATTTGTTTCTTTTCTCATCTATAATACTAAACAAAAACTACTTTTATAACTAATTGAAATGGTTCGCGCCACTTATACTTTGTATTTCGACTAAAAAGAAGCTTTTAGCGGCTCTTACCAGTAGTAAGCCCAGGACCAAAGACGTCGCATATCGCGCGCTTTCGGTACCGCGGGTCGCCCCCGTCGGTGGAGAAGGTTTCCGCGTCGTCCGGTTAAAATATGATGCACTGATATTTAGTTACTCTCTCCGTGCCCGATGGCTTGCCCGAACCCCAAGAGACGTGGGAACCACGAAAAAGGTAGACGCTTAAATATGATTCCAGGGCCCGTTTAAGGTCGGTTCGGAGGTGAACGGCGTGGCGATTCTTTGATTTGGCTTGCTGTGTCAATGTCAATGGTATGCGTTAAGATCGACGTTCTCCTCAAGTACCAGTCACATTTAGTAATTACAAATCGAATTTAAACGGGATGCCTTCTTTAGCTTCGCTTGGAAGTTACTGTGGTATGTCTACCGCACCTTGTATCGAGGCTCTTTTCCATTTTTTCTTGTTTAGTCGTGGAGCTGACACCGTCTCTTCTCGCCTTTCTATGGTTCTTGTTAACTGGTGCGGCAGAATACTCGCTTTCAGGATGGTCGAAAGCGTGCAGGGTCCTAGAGGATGTGCCTTTGTACAAGGTGACTGGTTCTTCAAAATGGTTAATGACATCCCCCATAGCGGTAACTCATCTTACATTGTGAGAGCCCTCCAGGGGACTTCAGCGTTCTTTTTCAAATGGTGGTTCATGCGAGGTTCAAGACGTGCAGTACGGAAAACCGCAAAATTCGTCGAAGGGTTTCTGAGCACGATAGTTGCGGTCCTCGGTGGGAGAATGGACGTGACAAAAAGCTGAAGTTTTTGGACTTGGGAACACGGGTTCGCTACAGGCTTTCGTTCCAGTGTCCATTTACTGAATTGGACACGGAATTGACGTTTTATTAAAAAGTCGACTACCAACACGAACCCACGGGGGATACTGGGGACGAGAATAACATGATGGCTCACAGAGATATCTCTAATCTCAATGTTCATTGTGTACGTTCCCCAAACTTTGAAAGCGGCCCCCATTAAGACCAGGGACTCTGTCTTGATGAGTAAGATCGAGTTCGGGATTGGTGGCTGGAGAGCTCGAGCTACTTGTCATCTTGGAAGATAGTTGCGTATGAACCAGGGTCAACAAGCAGGGTCACTGAAAATCCGCCCACTTTTCCCTTCACTTTTACAAGAGGGCGCCGAAGAAGTGTTTCAAAAGGAGTACTGGGTCGAAAAACTCGTGGAACAAAACATTCTTTGCTTTCTGACGTAGCGGGGGGAGTAATCAAAAGAACAGCGCAGAGTTTCCTCCTCCCTGCGCGAGCTCAACTCCGCGACTTTTGACGAAAAATCCCCCGCGATCCCTAGGCGGTGAACAAGAGCACGAGACAGCGCGTGGAGGTGAGCGTTCACGCCGCTCGCTGTGCGTTGTCTTTGGGCTCTGTACACTGTGGCTCTGTAGCCAATACCACCTGGAAGACAAGGCCTGCGCATGACGTTTCGTCAGTAGATCCCCGACCCGCCCCAAGCGGCAAACACCCCGAAGCTTGACGAGAGTAGGGGCCCCGCGGAGCGCGGGCGAAAAGTGATCGCAACGCCCCCGCTAGCAGACGAATTCTCCGCAACGCACTGGTTTTGTCTATTTCCGTGCGAGGTGACCAATGAAAAAAAAAAAAAAAAAAAATTGTCACGGGTATTTGCTGCTTTGAATTTAAAAAAAAAAAGGTGCCACCTCAAAAGTGAAGGACATTTTCTTCGCGTGGGAAAGATGTTAGAGCTTTCAGGTTGCAATTACGGGGCTCTCCTGAAGAAAACACTCTGTCACAACTTATGTAAGCGAGACAACACACGAATGTACCTTCGCATTGTCTTTTGAAAAAAAGGCAATGTACAAACATTTTAGAACGGAGCTACGTTTCAACTTTACTGTTCTTATCAATCAATTTGTTTCATTGTTGCAGCTGCTATTTCTCATGAATGTCTTGCTTATAACCGTTTTGTCGAATAGGCGAATAGGATGAAGAAGCAAAAGGCAATTTCGAACCACGTACGTTATTGCGATGTCAGTATGCTCTGGAAGAAGTGGATTGTGCGCATACAAATCTGACGCTATTACTGAAATTAATAAAAGCGGAGATACGAGAAAAGCAGACTTCTTGCGCGTCCAAAAGAAAAGAAAGAAAAACGAAAAGCGCGTCGTAGCGCAAAAAAAAAAGAAAAAAAAAACTGATTTCGGTTACGTTATATACGGAACACAAATTCTGATTGTTAGCGCCCGGACGACTAACGACTAACGCCTTCGTCGCCTTCTAAGATAAAAGTCGGCACCCCTTGGACCGCCGTCAGCAGCTCTTTGAATTTTTCTAAGTCTGCTTTCTTTTTTTATTTTTGAGGAGGAGCTACGGGCATCGCGTTCTTTCTTCCTCCTGCTTTTATGTTTTTTTGTGTGTGTTTTTGTTTTGTTTACTTGACGTTCGAACCATCGCGCATTTTGTTTTGCCTTGTTTGGATTAGTTTGTGCTCTCTCTTCACTGCGACGTTTACTACCACCAGTCCGTCTGCTACGCTGTGCCCGGACATTTTGAGGGCCGCCTTCAACTTTGTTGTTGTTTTCTTCTACTGTGGTCTGCGATAACCTCCTATTTTCCCCTTCGATTGAGTTTCTAATCGGAAATCTTCATAGGTGCTTTTTGGAATTTATTAAATATATTAAAATGTGCAAGCTCGTTATACATTTATATTCAAATTTTATTTGTCTACGCCGGAACGTCTGCTGTGGGTCATCGTTTGTTGATCAACCGGCCGCCTTCGGGGATACACCAGCACATACTTGGAGATGGCAGGCATGTCAAGTGCTGCCTACCACTGCAAAAACAAGTTTTTTGCGATGTGTTAGAAAATCCTTCTTCCGCTTCCCGAAAACTGAAGAAACGTGAGTAATTAAGTTGCTGCAGCATTCAAATTAAACTAAAACAAACAACTGCAAAAAAAGTGAAGCTTTTCTTTATGCTGTTGCTTTCCATTTTCTTTTTTTTTTTTTTTTTTTTCATAAGCGTTGCAATGATTGTTTTCGTTGAAGCAGCTTTTTGCTGGGTGACTTGTATTTTTCTATCCTCTACTGTTTTGTTTTATTAGCCGTTGTGCGCTGTTTGTTCCCCATTTGTTTTTATTTTCGTCTGAGAGGGGGACCCTATCTTTCCTGCAAAATTCGGGAAATGTTTGCAAGGGGACATTTTCTCGTTACTTTTTGTTTTCGTTATGCTGAAGCGGCTGGTGCGCTTGCTCAGGTAATCTTAACATGTTGTTTGCGCACGTTTTAATGATCACCTATTTAGGTAGGAAACTGTGACAGCGCAGTCTGTAACGGATCAACAGTAACCTTTTACGACGTAGTTCGAGCAGCTAAACGCCTTCCTCCCGCTTCCCAGATGCGCTCAAAACTCGTGTGGTCCTCTGAGCGGCGTTTGAGACTGCTAAATAAACTGCTCTTTCTTCGTTTATGCGCGCGTGGTTATTTGATGATCGTTGCTGTTGCAATCAGTAGATTCCGCTTCGCAAGCAGACTGACCGTAATGAATTGTTTCAGCTGTTGGGGTGACAAAACGGGGCTCGCAAAACGTCTGCTTACGTAGACTCCGAGTCCTCCAGAGGGCGTTCGCCGCTGCTCCCATGGATTTTCGGAGGAACTACGCCGCATTTACTGGCGGCCAGAGCTACGGGCGCGACTGCTTAGCGCGAGCTGACAACGAGCTGCCACAGTTCATTTGCAACGTGCATGCGACACCATCAAGATTGCCGGACTTAGCAATCTGAGCTCGTTCTGAGCACGACCACTGAAGCAGGCGATGGAGCAGACGATGTAGCAGACGACGGTGCTCATCCGGGCTACCTAGGGGGCGCTGAGGGGATCTACTAGTGATGCCGTTTAGAGGACGAAACGCGCAGGCCTTGTGTTCTAGGTGGTATTGCTGTAGCCCGGTTTGGCCGAAATTCGATCCCGTCATGCTTCGCTCAGACGAGGAGCGAGAGCACACGATGAGGCATTCACACAGCGGCAAACTTGCACCGTACGCATTACAAGTAATCAAATTACTTGTAATCGATTACTTTTTGGAGTAATTTTGTAATCAGTTGATTACTTTTATTAGGCAGTAATCACAAGAGTAATCTGATTACTTTTTTAAGTAATAAAATTACTTGTAACCGTTACAATTTGTTCACGAGACCCCCCCCCCCCCCCCCCCCCCCCCCCGCCTCCCCGGCACAGGCCTTTTTTTTTATGAAATGACAAAAATAAAATTTGCTTTTTTTTTCGAACGAAAAAAAAAAGAAAAGATTTTTGCGGAGTTGTAGGAAACTAGGTAAATCTTTTTCTATGTACAGTTTCTGTGGAATGTCCGTTTTTTTTCTCCAGCTGGGACTGGGAGTGGGAAGCCCCAGGAAAGCACAGTGCGTGACAAAAGCCATTCAGGGCCAAGTTTGAGGAAGCAGGATGTAGCTTTGTGAGTCCTTCGTTCAAACTAGCCCCCTCCCGCGCACACACACAGAAATAAAAAAAAATAAAAAAATCCTTTTTAGGGTACCTACTCGCAACCCGAAGGAGAACCAGAACCGAAGAATGCCTAAAGCGGATGCGAAATATAACAAGGCAGTTAAAATATTTCCCCATTTCTTCTGCGTGGTCTTTGTGACAAGTAATGTTTCGAGTTGAGAAGTGGTCGGGGCAATCTCTTCCGCTAATGGATACTACACATGATCCGTTTCAAATCCTGGAGCTGCTGCTTTTGTTTGCTCATGCGAGCTCATCCACATGTGAACAATAAAATGAGTGACGCAAACCTTGAGAGACAACCCTTGCTCAAGCTTAGCAAGATCTAGAACCCCCTCCACTCCCCCCCCCCCCCCCCCCCCGCACACACGCACACACTGGCGGACGCCCAAATCATTACACGTCTTCAAACGAATTCTATGCTTGTGTCCGCATTGTGAAGGTGCAACGACCACGAAGAGGGAACCAGTTTTTCTTCAATACTTGTGCAAATGTGAAATATAGGATGGAAGTAGTTCATTGTTATGAGCACTAAAGATGTGTCTTCACACAATAAAGTAATCGGAAAAGTAACGATTACTTCTTTAAGTAATGTCCAATTACTTTTGCCGTCGAGTAATCAAGTAATCTAATCGAATACTTTTTAGCCAAGAGTAATAGTAATTGTAATCGATTACTTTTTTTTAGTAGCGTGTACAAGACTGCACAGCGGAACCGAAAGAAAAAGTAGATTTTCTGCTCGAAATCGCGTCGTCCTGCGGAACACAAACTCAAACGCGAGCTTGAATTGTAAGCGTCCGATATTTCAAGAAGGGAGGAATCGACGACCCGTGCTTTATTTGCAAAATTTGAGTCGCTATGTTGCCTTACAGACGCTGAAACCTACCAGTGTGTATGAAAGGCTGAGGACAAGCGCAGAGGCCGCGAGATCTCAAATCATCCGTGTGCGGGTGAAAGGGGGAACTTTTGTCTACAAAGCTCGCACAGCAGAAACTTGTGACGCATTCATTCAGCGTCCGGGAAAGCTAAACATGGGGACGTTGCCCGAGGCTTGAGCAAAGTCAAATTTGAACGGCAGCTATCTTGCCCCGTCGTATTTTGTTTGAGAAAGCTCTCGTTCTCAACGTCGTCACCAGGGAAACAAAAAAGTCTTACGAAACGCATTGCTAGATAATCCAACGAACTAAATTTAAGCCGTATCCTTTCAGTGGTTCACTCATAATACCATGCTTAACACGAAGCAAGCTCTTGCGCGTACAGTGCCATCAATTGTCTCAAGTGTGGCTGTTTTGTAGCCAGCTGGTTTCGGAAAATTACGCCGTCTGCAGATATCTCTGACAGCCGAGTTGCTTAATCTTATATATAAACGATGGCAGCGACTGCACTCTCACATTCCCACCCATCACGTCGAACAAAAATGCGCTAGTTTCGGTTTGAGGTCGGTAGATTTCTACAACATCTGTGGCGACAGCGTCAGTCCGCACTCGGTGCATTCGGCAAATTCGTTCGGGGCCGGTTCTCCGTGCAACACTCCGCGGGTGCAATGCATTAGAACTCTCACAGTGCGAGTCTGGATCGCGGACCGGGAGCCCGTCACTGGCATCACCGGCGGCAATTGCTTGACAACAGGCAATACACACAAGTCTAAGGGAGAAACACGCTAAAGTAGGAAGCTTGTACGCGGTGCTCGGGGGCGACTATTTTATGACGTGCTGCGATCATTATATCTGATGCTTGGAGATCAAACAGACATTCGTCAAACGTTCAAACATCGACTAAAAAAAAAATCGGCCGGAGCATTACCGACTTTAACGACGTCGCTTGCTTCGGTTGCTAAATAAATGACACGTTCAGCGATCGAACGGGACGCTCTGAGTTTCAGTTTGTCACGGAAGCCCTCCCAGCGGTTCAAAGAAAAAGCTTTCTCCAGAAGTACTATGTACAAGTGGTTAAAATGATGCGAATGTCCCCACTAAAGGCCTTCTAACTTATCATTTGTTGAGCTCTGATGACTCTGAGATCACGTGTGACTCCACAATAACTCTCGGTAACCCTTGTCTTATTAAACACATCACAGTTAACGCCCAACAAAGTCGCCCTCAACCCTTAACCACACAACATTTATTAAAAAAAAAGATTGGTATTCTAACGCGTTTATT
The DNA here is from genome assembly GCF_016920785.2 of Ixodes scapularis. Classification (NCBI taxonomy): domain Eukaryota; kingdom Metazoa; phylum Arthropoda; class Arachnida; order Ixodida; family Ixodidae; genus Ixodes; species Ixodes scapularis. The sequence continues at coordinate 177,809,182 of NW_024609835.1, forward strand.
ATTCTTGCCCACAATATTAACTCTTATTTGCTGAAAACACGATAGAAGTTTTATGGTCCAGAACAACCTACTAACGTAATAAAATTGAGTTTTCCCGTTTCTCCTATAGCATGCATTAGCTCGTGTCAAGCAATGACTGCCGGTGGTGCCGCTCGATCCCAGCAATACAGGACTCTATCCGCGATCCAGCCTACTGAGAGATCAGTGGTGCCAGTGCTATTAGACATAAATCGTTTAATTGGATCGGTACGCCCATACCTGCCGGATGTCGAGACGAGGCGCAAAACCGTACATCCGGCCAGTATTGGAGCCGGTTTTCGGCCGAAATCGCCTCGACACTGGCCAAGTAGCGACGTGCTTTTTCGCCGACTCGTTTGTGTAAATTATTTCTTCAGTCATTTTATTGGGTGCCGGGCCACTGTGTACACCCCAAAAAATAAGTGTACAGTGGTTATTTCACCTTCACGAGAAGGAGTATTGTAGTTTTACATCTCTGAAAAAAGGTGTAGTGCATTACGTTTTTAAAAAACCACACACTTTTAAGGGTGTGAGGTTTACATTTTTTTATACGGTCTATCGCTACGATTATTAGGGTGTTAGTTATGGGACACCTCACTAACATGTATAAAAGTGTGAAAATGTTTAATGTGTATATACCTCCTAACTGAAGAAAATCTCCTTCATGTGATTACATCGCGTGCAGATGAAACGATCTGTCGATGACATGTCGTTCGGCGAACTGATTTGACCGCCAATGAGTGACGACTGCCAGTAGAATTTCGGGGAAATAATTCTGCCGGCTGCCGGGAGACTGAACTCTGCCCAAGAATTATCCCGGTTCTTGTTTGTTTTCCAACATTCTGAATTCTATACCAGCTTAGTAATTAGCGGCGAGATGTTTTGGTGGCGCCCTCCTACGGTTCCCCCTTGTGACGTCATTAACTTGCAAACAACAAGTTCGATGGTGTTTGTAAATAGCATGGTGGAAGCTTGAAATCATTGTGCTCTTAAAGCAACACCGCCAACACCGTCAAAATTAAACCTCTATCATTCCTCTTATTTCCGTCGATGATAAATCCCCTTTCCTACGTCATAGTCAGCGTTCGGCCAATCGTGGAAGGCCTACCACAGCGACGCTTTCGGTCGCGCACGGGGCTAATACCTCTTCGAATATTAAAAAAAAAAAAAACAAAAAAAAACGATGGTAGTTGCAAAAACTCTGACAGCCCTGCTCACAGTCATGTGGGAGTCTGACCGGTTCTTGTCAGTCGCCACCATGCGTTGGAAGCTTCCGGTTTCGAAGAACCGGAGCGCGCGGAGAACTTGTTCCACGGTCATGGTAGACGCGACTGTCCGCCGCCTCGAAGTACGGGCGCCGAACGAAGTCGTCGCAGAGTCAACCCACAATGGCTTTCGATAGCCGGTACTGTCGTCGAAAGTCATCGTGGGGGAGTTGAAAGGCGTCCCGGTGGTATTGGTGGCGACGCCGACGGTGGCGGAAGATAAGCTCGGCCACAGCGTACGGCACCGCCATGTTGACAAAGTTTAACTTCGCCTTGATCCGAAGCGAAGATTTCGAGCTCAAACCGCGGTTCTAGCAAAGTTCGGAAACGTCACTTTGACGTCAGCGACAACTTCGACAAACGAGGTTTCTAGTGACTTTTTTTGCACACAAACTTTGGAGGGATTAGGAGCGTTAACACGTCGCATAGGGACAATCTGCAATGCATTAATTTTAGCTTGGCGTAGGGATGTAGGGACAAACGGGCGCTACGTCATCGGCGAAGCCGTTCCACCAGCGGGCTCCTCGCACCCCTTACGCGCTGCACGCGCGCCCCGATGAACTTCGCTACATTCTGCCGTTCTCAAAGAAATGAGCGTTCTAATGATTGAGAACTCGCTCGGCGCGACGTCAGCGTCGTGAGAGTCCAATTAGCGCGTTCCGCAAACCTTCGGGCGCAAAGTTGTGCTCGACGAGTTTAGTGACCCAGTCGTCATGATTGTTTTACCTTCCCGGTGTGCTCTGACCAGGTACGTCGCTGCCCTGATCGGTGTATTGCCGAAACGGGCGAATGATGCTTCGTACTGGCGCGGGCTGCACACACATAAACGCACACTCTTGCTAGGTGGCCAACGCCACCGCACTGGAAACATTTGACGACTATCTAGCAGTGTTCCTGTTGGGGAGCGAATGACGCTGCACGCGCTGCGGTTCACGGGGCTGACCGAAGTTGTTTTTGTTTTCTTCTTTTACTCTAAACCGCCGGTCTATCAAGATCGGCCGCGCCGAAAAATAAGGCAAAACGACGACGACGACGAATAAACGCTCAGTCTTGTGACAACCAGCTAGGCGAACATGACTCCTTCATTTTGTCTTCCGAATTTACTTCATTGGCGACGAAGTCAAATTGTGCATTCAATTGTGAAGTCAATTTGCATCTCTTTGTGGACCACCACAAAGAGATGCAAATATGTCATACCGAACAGTAACCATTGCCTGTTATCGAAGACATATTTGCATCTCTTTGTGGTGGTGAGGTCTTCAGCACGTTGGATTTGAAAAACGCGTATCACCAGCTTTGCCTTGACGAAGACGCGAGACAGTTGGCCGTGATCAACAAGCACAAGGGGTTGTTTTGCTACAATAGATTGCCATTCGGCATCGCATCCGCACCGGCCGTCTTCCAGCGCAGAATCGAGTCCATTTTGAAAGATCTCCATGGAGTACAAGTTTACCTGGACGACGTTCTGGTAGCCGAGAAACATGGCGAGTCAACGCTGCGGCAAGTGCTACAAAGGCTGCGGGAGTACGGGGTCAGGTTGAACAGGGACAAATGTAAGTTCCGTCAGAAAGAAGTCAATTACCTGGGTCACAAAATAGATGCCGCAGGTCTTCATCCCAAGGAAGAGAACATGGAAGCAATCATGCAAGCCCCTAGACCGCAGAACGTTTCGGAACTGAGGTCATACCTCGGTCTCATAACGTATTACAGCAAGTTCCTGCCGAACATGTCGACCCTGTTAGCTCCGCTTTATGCACTGCTAGTGAAAGGCCAAAAGTGGCAGTGGTCTAGCGCCGCCGACAAGGCTTTCGAAGGTAGCAAAGCAGCTTTGAAAAACGCAAATTTTCTTGCTCACTTTGACCCCAGCAAGCCTCTAAGAGTGGAGTGTGACGCCTCGCCTTATGGCATTGGGGCGGTATTGTCCATTAAGGTTGGAAGCGAGTATCGACCGATCGGGTTTCGTTCACGTACGCTATCCGTAGCCGAGCGTAATTACGCTCATCTCGAAAGGGAGGCTTTAGCTCTGGTTTTTGGAGTAACGAAGTTCCGGCAGTACTTGCTGGGCCGCCATTTCACGTTGGTCACCGATCACAAGCCGTTGATTGGCCTTTTTCGTCCGGATCGGCCAATCCCATCGATGGCCGCCGCTCGCATACAGCGTTGGTCGTTGTTACTGCGGGCTTATTCATTCGATCTGGTGTACCGAAAAGGAACTGAGAACCTGAATGCAGATGCTCTCAGCCGGCTGCCGTGCTCAAGGAAAGGTGAATCATCAACCGAGGAGCTGTCGGAGTATGTTCTTCTGATGGAGCAGCTCGATGAAAACTTCGTTTCAACGGCAGACCTGCAGCGGCTGACGGCTGAAGACAATGACTTAAGGCAGGTCCAAAAGTGGGTTCAAAGTGGGTCCTGGCCTCAGAAGAGTCATAACGGGAAAATGACCCTAAAGCCATTCCTGGAAAGGCGGAGCGAACTAACCACCTCGCACGGCTTGGTATATTGGGGATCTCGAGTCGTAATACCACAAAGGGCTCGGAAGACTGTACTTGCTCTCTTGCATGAAAGCCACCGCGCCGCATCGGCCATGAAGGCGTTAGCTCGGTCCATTATATGGTACCCTGGAATTGACCAAGATCTGGAGCGTATGGTCAGTCAGTGCACGAAATGTGCCCAAGTTTCTCCAGCCCCACCGGCAAGAGATCCTGTGCCATGGCCGGAGACGAACGAGAAATGGTCGAGAGTGCACGTGGACTTCGCCGGCCCAATAGACGGGTTCATGTTGTTAGTTCTCGTTGACTCTCATAGCAAGTGGATTGAAGCAGTTCCACTCAAGTGCACGTCAGGGGAAGCAACCACGTCCGCGTTACGCTCTATCTTCAGCCGATTCGGAATACCACGGACTGTGGTTTCCGATAATGGGCCCCAGTTCGTAAGCGCCGAGTTCCAACGATTTTGCGAGCGGAACAATATCCGACACATTTTCTCGCCTCCCTATTTCCCCCAATCAAACGGACTCGCGGAGCGAGCCGTCCGCACTGTAAAAGAAGGGCTCCAACGGCTGAGCAGGGGCAGTATGGTGACACGACTAGCGCGATTTCTGCATGAGTATCGTCGTACACCCGGCAAAGAGGGTTGTTCCCCATCTCAGCGTTTACTCGGCTACGATATACGTTCACGTCTGGACGCCGCCTTGCCTCCATTACCCACTCCTTGCAGTCAATCGGAAGCTAGTCCCTTTCGCCCAGGTCAGCCAGTGTGGTTCCGAAACTACGGTCCTGGCGACAAGTGGAGCCCCGGAATCGTAAAGGCAACAACTGGTTCCCGCCTGGTACAAGTTCAGTCCCCAGGCGATGGCAAGGACCACCGGCGCCACGCCGACCAGCTTCGCCGTCGTGATCCCGGTGACGCAGCTACTGAGCCCCCCGCGCCAGCACCCGCTTCCGAGACTGTCCCACCTGAGGCGGCTTCCGCGCCAGACCCCGCTCTCGAGACCGTCCCACCTGAGGCGGTACCAACATCCGTGCCTCCAACTCCGCGACGATCAACGCGAAGTCGTCGCTCGCCATCACGTCTCTTCTACAAGGGGAAAGGAGTGTTGGGGAGCGAATGACGCTGCACGCGCTGCGGTTCACGGGGCTGACCGAAGTTGTTTTTGTTTTCTTCTTTTACTCTAAACCGCCGATCTATCAAGATCGGCCGCGCCGAAAAATAAGGCAAAACGACGACGACGACGAATAAACGCTCAGTCTTGTGACAACCAGCTAGGCGAACATGACTCCTTCATTTTGTCTTCCGAATTTACTTCAGTTCCCATGACGAATACTTTGGCTGGTGTCCTTGGAGGGACTCTGCGACTCGATGAAAATTAACGGCAGCCCGTATGTCAGCGACGTTGTTAGTTAATGCCGTGTCAGGGCCTCCACTAATGTTGGAAAACTGGCCTTCACACGCTCGGGAAAATGCTCGAAGACACGAAAGGCTTTCAAGGCTTTTTTCTTGCAAGAGTGTCGGCAGGTACAGAAACCTTTTTACATCGTTTCAACCATTGGCTGCTGCACAAGCAACGAAGAGCTTTGACCAAGATTGAAAGTTCTCCTCACCAGTGAAGACATCCGGGAGGACCGGGGTTGTAGTTCTTGCTCTTATCCCACCGCTGCCCCCACTTGTAACGGGTCGATGTTTTTGTCGTTGGTCGCCCATGTGGGTCGCTTCAAAGAACCCAGTTCCAGCGTTCGCCTTTTTCTTGCACGCGCAAGCAACCCCTCTTCCTCTGTACGCTTTGTCCTTGGTCCACACGCACCATTACACTCTTATAATTACATTATTGTTGAAAACTAATATTGCGAACCTATATAGTTTGATGGTAGGGAATAAAATATACCGACCGATTAGCCTGAGTAGCTTAAAAAAACGTTTGCTTGTTTCCAGTGTGCCGTCTATATAAAACAGTGATTACGTTAGTAAGATTGGTAATTTTCCTGTGTAGCTTTTTAACGTACGAATCATCTTATCCTGCGCTATTAATATCATATTCTAATTTATTGTTTATGTGTTGCTCTCAACTGTTATTTCGTAACAGTGTTTTGAAATAAAAAACTACCATCTCTAAATAACCTTCTCTGAACCATTCTGGAATAACGTAACCTAGTTTGTAAATGGCAGAAAGGGATCGGGCTATATTGCTAATTGTGGGAAGTACGTGCCAGACCAAAGAAATGCATCTGTATGTAGGTAACTAATCTCTAGAATATATTGTGATGCTTCATTAATTTTAAGGTTTTGTTTTCTCATTCAACTTAAGTAACACCAACAAAACTTCAATTGTTTATTGGTTTGCATCTTTTTAATTTCTTATCGTAAAACAAATCGGTCAAAATCATTAACTTGTCATGGTAGCACTCTGTAAGGCTTATCGCCGCACATTTGAAATGTAAACGAAGTTTTGTATTTAAGTTAACTCCGTCATTAAAGACAGAAAATCTGCCATGTGTGCGTTCATGCCTGATTTTGTTATATTAAACAACTGCTCTCTCATAATGGCTCTTCTAAAATAACGCAAATTTATCTTACCTTTCTGCGTGGCTACTCTTGAAGGTCAAGGCGTCCGAGGTAAACAAAACGACGGCTACAGCAGGGAGAAGCTTGTAGGCTCTCATGACGAACAGAAGAACAAAAGCGAAACCGCTTTTGTGCAGCGGTTGAGGTGTTAGGGACGTATAGTGAATCTCTTGCACGACCTCGATTCCGTCCTGTCTTTGTTCTTCTGACTTGCAATGTCATTACCAGTTGGCTGATGGCCGTAAAGGAAGCAGGAACATGGGTAACCTTGATCTGCTTGGACAAAGCGCGGAAATACAGAGACATCCGGGAAGGATACTTCCTTACTATGCCCCTGTGCACATTGTTAGATGTAAGTTATCAATGTGCGATTGCATTTAACTCACTAACTGAAAGTGGAACATGTACTATAATTAAATAAAGAAATCACAAAATTTCCAGTGAAGATGTGACGTTAGTTAGTGACTGAAAAGGAAAAGGGGTGCTGCAAGATTTTTTTTAAATTTTTAGATACACGAAAGCTTGCTTTATAACCCTCTGCTGAAAGAGTTCTCCTTCACGATTTATAAGAAACCGGAATTCCTTAATTTTGCGTTATCTGCTTTACGCTTGGCGTAGAAAAATGAAATGCTTGTTATGTGTTTCGTTGTGATTAAAACGGTTCGAAAATATTCATCACTTTAACATTTTGAAACCAAATAAGCTTAAATACGCGATTTAGTAAAGCAAAAACGACTTGTCTACATATATTTGTTTCTGAAAGACATGGTCAGCATCAAAAAGCGTATTAAATATTAAATTAAAAGCATGACTACGAGAAATCATAAAAATAGAAAAACCCATTATCGTCTCCTAATCTTCAGTTGAATTCTTTTGAACGAAGTACGAACAGTAATAGTCATATTTATAGGCGAAAAAAAGTAATAGCATAAAAAGCACATGCGGAAGGGCGCGAAGTTGAATAAAAATATAAAATTCCGTAGACTGAGGACTTGTCAGCCCACAATCATGTTACTTGTTTCCAAATAAAATCTGAAAAAAATGGCTGATACCGAAAGAAACATGTGGGAATTATTTTCTCATTGTCGAAAGATATTATTTTACGGCGCCCTGTCTGTGTGTTTTCTTGTCCTGGTTCAAAGTTTTTTAGCACTATTCCCACAAAAGAAGCATGCACCACCACCTAGCCCAACTACGTGCCTCGTTGCCTCTTAGTAATTTTTGCGTGAAAGCGTTAACATGGATTTGCTTTTATTTCTTCTTAGAGATTTTGACCGAGTGCTGAATATCTGAGTCACCGATGGCATTTTGATCTTACAAAGCGGTTTAATTGCCGCACAGTATGTTCGACTATACCCACTTGTGTGACATGGAGCGCCTGATACTTCTAACTAGCCTTTACAAGAGTGTAATTTATATCATCTATAGCTGTGGGCTTGGTGGCACCGCGTCAGGCAGGATGGCTAATCCCTTCTCGCTGTATATGCAGATTCTGCTGTGGCAAACAACCCTAGCAACACCACTTGGAGAGAAGGACCATGAGTTGGCCGGCTCAACACGTGTTAAAAGATTAGAGCAAGTAATATTCTTGGCGATTCATGACCCATCGACTTATCATAAAAAAACTAGATTACGTAGTGAACGCACACCGCCAGCGCGACATCTGGCGTCGAAGTTTCCTTTCGGACCGCTGGCGACAAAAACAACATCGTCAGCTGCCTAAAAAAACCGGCAGGTTCACGACACCTACTTCAGTGGGCTCGATAGCACCGCTTCAGGCAAGATGGCTAATCTCTTCTCGCTGTATATGCAGGTTAGTAATAAGTATCGTTTGTGCAAATGCTTAAGGGATGACACTTTGTCACTTATTGTGCTGTCGAGCCCCGGCTTCGTTTTTGTTATGATGACTGAGTGCTGAGAAGTCTTTTTTCTGCTGCTTCAGCTCTTTGGTGATGTTGTACTAAATCCCGGACCTGATATGCTGCTGCAAATTTTGCAAGAAAAAAACAAAATAGAGGGAGATATTACTCAACTGAGAAACCATTTTGGCACACTAGAAACACGCTTGGGAGTGATCGAGGCGTGAACTTCCCGTTTCAATGAGCTAGTTGACAGTTCAATAGCTCGCAGCACAAAGAATCAAACTTAGAATTGTGCGTGCAAAAACTGGAAAATAAAACAGAGGATTTGGAAAACAGAAGTAGATGTAAAAACTTTAGAGTTTATGAAATCCGGGAGATGGGCAACGAGACCGAAGGTAGTTTAATTAACAGTGTAGTCAATGAAGTGTTTTCCAACAGGTTAGCAGTTCACGTTAAAAGTGTCGAAATAATTCATAGACTTGGTAAATGGTCTTCTTACCGAATGCGTCCTGTTATCCTCAAATTCGGTCGCTTCTTGAAAAAATGAAAACGAAGTACTTAGAAATGCCCGGAAGTTAAAAGGATCAACCATTTTTATTAACGACGACTTTTTCCTATACGTCACGAGCGTGCGGAAAAACTGTGGGACAGTGCTAAGGATAATAGAGATAAGGGGGAGAGGGAAAGATTATTGTACAACAAATTAAAGATCGGGGACGTACTGTGCGTCTGGGATGAAGATAAAGATAAGAGTACAATTGCCCCCGCATGCCCAATACGAGCAGCAACATTAAGCTACAAAATGACCAGTCATGTCGAACTGCAATAAAGATTTCATAGTTCTCAATGTGAATGCCAGAAGCGTGGTAAATAAAGCCGTTGATTTAGTACAATTTTTGATTCAACTTAATCCGCATGCTGTGATTATCACTGAAACGTAGCTAAACCCATCAGTTTTAAATTGTGAAATCATCCCACCTGTAAACAAACTTTATAGAAAGGATCGCAAAAGTAAAGGGGGCGGCGTCGACATAGTTTTCAAAGATTGTTTAGATTGTACAGAATTAGAAGGCGCCTCTAATATAGAAAATAAATTGTGCAAGATTAAATTTGGCCATGTTGAATACATTTTTGGCGCTGTTTATCAGCCACCCGGAATGGGATTATAATTTGTGAATAAGCTGAATGACTTTCTACGTAAGCTCCACGCGCACGTTCATAAATTTATTATTGCCGGGAATTTAAATCTTGCTGATATCGATTGGGATGGCATGGTTCCGACCTCTCGTGAGACTCTGGTTCCTTCCGCACTACTTGAAATGTTTTTTTTCCCACAACCTGACTCAAGTTGAAAAAGAACCCACAACAATTCAAGGTTCGTCCAGTTCGCGTCTGGATTTGTTTCTTGTTTCTGACAACTTGCTATCAACCACTTATGAGTGTAGCGTGCTGTCCGGTATATCTGATCATTGCATGGTCCTTTCGTCTCTTACAAACCTAAGAACCCCTTTATTGAAAGTTTACAGATAGCCTATACAAGGATTTCAATCAGGCCGACGATGACGCTATCCTGAACGAACTACTTTGAGCACAAGGATCTTTCCAGGAATTGGCTGATATTCCAGCAATGTCGGTCAATGACTTGTGGCTTTGCTTTAAGAAGTTATAACTAAATTTATGACTAAGTATGTACACACTAGGACTAAAAAAGGCAACGCACAATTCCTAAATTAAAAAAAAATATATTATTCATAAAATTGCTAGTTGTGGCAATTCAGCAAAAATGCTGAATTGCAACTAACAGTGCGCATGAAAAACTCAGGTTGCTTAGTCAGAATCGTAAAACGTTATTTAAAAACGCGAAACACAGATATTATAACCAAACGATGCCGGTGTTTTTACACTCTTCTCCACGCAAATTTTGCCGGCAAGTCCACCAACTAAAGAGGGCATAAAAAACTTGATATCGATGGACACACGATCGAAGATAACTTTGAAATAGCAAACTGTGTGATGTCATCCTGTTAACGCGCCGATGAGTTGATTCCTCGCCAACTGTTATCACTGGTCATATGACCCGAATCATCTGTATATATTCATGGTTGTTTGAATAAACGGGGCTGTCTTGCTCACCCACGACGGCTTGTCTGACATGGAGTCAGAAGTGGGGTGGATTCCGACCGGCTCCGACGAAATGCCGCTAACGACGAGTACGAGCCCTTAAGCAACAACCGAAGCAGCGTCGACCTGGCCACCACAGCAGCAGCCGGCGTCACGTCGACATGGCAGGACTCAAGCCTCCGAAGCTGTTCGACTTCCACAACGCCGCCGACTGGCCTGCCTGGATAGACGAGTTCGACGACTACAGATTTGCATTGGGCCTGCACAAGAAACCTAAGGAAGTTCAAGAAAGAACTCTTCTTTATACGATGGACAGGAAGTCGAGAGAAGATCTGCGTTCGGTAGGCGTAAAGACGAAGAATTCAAGAAGTTTGACCTGATAAAGTCAAACTTAGACGGATACTTCGTTCACACCAAGAACATGGTGTACGAGAGCGCTTGTTTCAACCAACGCCGACAGGAACTGGGAGAAACGGTAGATCAATTTGCGACGGAGATACACAGGCTAGCAGAGCGCTGCGAGTTTAAGGACATGAAAGAACGTCTTATCAGAGATCGATTAGTAGTCGGTCTTTTGGACCAAACTCTCTCAGAAGAGCTTCAGATGGATCCAAAGCTGACGTTGCACATAGTTCTATCGAAAGCTCGGACAAGTGAAACAGTAAAGAAACAACAAGCCGAACCAGCAGGGCAAGTGTCCGCAAGCCCTGAAGCGTTCGTTTCTGCTGTGAAACAGAAAAAGGCCGCCGGAAAGAGCGAAGCCTCAACCTGTCGAAGGACTGTAAACAGCAAGAAGTGCAGTTATTGCGCTGGTCCTCTACATCCCAGGACAAGTTATCCCGCCCAACGAGAAAAATGCCGTTTTTGTCAAAATTTTTGACATTTCGAAAAAGCATGTCGCATCAAAAAACGCGAGGGCATCGCCGCACCCAATAACGAGCATTTCTTGGGCACGCTCGAGCATTCAAAGAACACGTTAACTGCGCTCTTCGTGACTGTGCAGATAAATGGTCAGGAACCTCGAATGAAAGTTGATACGGGAACTGAGGTGACTGTAGTCAGCGATGATTTTCCAGGCGTTCCACGCTCGGTAGACGAAGCAAAAAGTCTTCGAGGGCGAAGCGATGCAAGAATTTGCACTGTTGACAAGTTCCACGCGAACGTCACCTGGAAAGATAACTGCTCACGTCAGACTTTCTACATCGTTTGCAATGTGCGAACGATGTTCTTGGGTTCCCAGCGGTCAGTGCCTTGGGCATCGTTCGATTCTTTGTCAAAATAGAGAGCGTCAAAGACGTCGAAGCCAAGTATCCCATTTTGTTTAAAGGTACGGAATCTTTGACTGATGAACACACGATACGCTTAGTACCGAATGCCGTCCTGTACACGGTGTCTACTCCTCGTCGGATTCCCATACCAATGAAAGAAAAGTAAAGAGAGAGCTAGACAAGCTAGAGCTCTAAGGAATGATTCGAAAGTTTGAACAACCAACAGAGTGTTGCGCCCCAGTCGTGCCAGCACAGAAACCTTCAGGTGACGTCAAAATCTGTGTCGACCTGAACAACCTAAACAAGTTTGTACGGTGGGAACGTCACCCGCTTCCAACGGTAGAAGAAATCATGGGCAGCTTCCATGAAGCCCGTGTCTTTTCCGAACTGGATGCCAGTTCTTCATTTACCAGAGACACCTTTCGAAATCATGTTAAGAGCTTGTCACTTTCATAACGCCGTATGGAAGGTTTCTACCGGAGACTACCTATCGGCGTGACTTCGGCACCAAAAATTTTACAAAGAAAATTCACGCAATTCTCGGAAGGCTTAGAAGTCGTCCTGAAATACATGGATGATGCATTGGTGTACGAGGCGAACAACACTGAACGCGACAGTCACCTGCTCAAGGTACTGGACAAGCTACATCAGAAGCGCGTGACCCTAAACAGAGAAAAATGCTGCTTCTCTGTATGAAGGGTATCGTTCCTGGGAATGATCTTCGACGCCAGTAGAGTAAGACCTGATCCCGAGAAAGTTCTGGCCATCAAAGAGCTCCCCCGGCCTCAAAATGCCGTCGAAGTTTGTTCTCTCCTGGGCATGGTTAACCACCTTGCAAGATTTCTCCCAGATGTAGCACCTACCACAGCACCTCTTCGCAGCCTTCTATGCATAGATAACGACTGGTCATGCGGTACTCAGCAAGAACAAGCACTCGTCAAAATCAAGGACACCTTAAGCTGGAAAGGTGCCTTGCGCGGTACAATCCAAGCTACCCAGCAATCGTCTCTGCAGACGCCTCGTCGTACGGCCTCGGCGCCGTACTGCTCCAAGATCAGCTATCTGGGGAGCAACGTCCTGTTGCATACGCCTCCAGGTCGCTGACGAAGACGGAACAGAGGTACTCTTAGATAGAGAAGGAAGCCCTTGCTCTAACATGGGCTACATAACGCTTTGATGAGTTTATGCGAGGTCTGACGTTTTTGTTCGAGACTGGTAATAAACCTCTATTTCCGTTGCTGGGCCGCAACCCACTCGACTCCTTACCCCCAAGAATTCAAAGGTTCCGAATGCGCCTGATGAGGTACTCCTTTACCCGCACGCACGTTCCGGGTACAACTATTGCCGCGGCAGACACTCTCTCGAGCAAGAAGCAAGAGTTTGTCACCGTCACAGGGAATGCTCTCGGAGGAGGACGTCTCGGAACACGTTAACGCCATCATCCGGAAACTGCCAGCATCCGACAGTCTTATAGCCCGAATACGTGTGGGGCAGAAGAATGACCAGGAGTGCTCATCGTTGCTTCAAGCCTGCTGACAAGGGTGGCCAGACATACACAAGCTACCGTCGGTCCTCGGGCAGTACTGGGAATAGCGTGGCAACGTTACTGTTTGCAACGACTTGCTCTTAAAGGGCACCAGAATTGTCATTCCAGGAAGCCTACGGAAGGAATGCTTCGAAGGCCCCATGGAGGCCGTCAAGGCATTGTTCGCCGCCGAGAAAAAGCCAAAGGTTCTCTCTGGTGGCCGGGACTCAGCAAAGATATAGTTAGAGTTGTGTCCGAATGCCTAAAATGCGCCACTGATTGCGTGCGATTCTCGGAACCGATTATCACATCCGAAACACCAGAACTACCATGGGAGAAACTAGGAGTTGTTTTATTTGAACAAAAAGGAGCGGTGCACGTTGTTGTTGTCGATTTTCACTCCAGGTAACCGGAGATGGCGTTGCTGGGCAGAGGCACGTCATCTGTGGCTGTCATTCAACGCCTGAAAAGTATCTTCGACCGACACGAGATAGCGAACACCGTGGTTTCGGACAACGGGCCCCAGTTTGCATCGGGTTCATTTCAAAACTTTGCGACGACATACGGGTTCAGGCACGTGACAACCAGCCCTCGCTACCCTCAAACAAACGGTCAGGGTTGAACGTATTGTAAGGACTAAAACTGCTCTTGAAGAATGCAGAAGACCCTTACCTTGCGCTGATGAACTACAGGAACACCCCGGGGCCTACAGGTTTTAGTCCAGCACAACTTCTTATGAGCCAACGACTTCACTCAAGAGTGCCTTGCGCTCCATCTTTACTCAAACCTTGCACGGTAAACACTTCTTGGACGAAGAGAGATGAGAAGTATAGGCAGAAACAGAAAAATTATTTTCACAAACGTCACGCGGCCAGACCTTCGCGTTGTCTTTCTGCAGGCAACCAAGTGTGGCTGAGAGACAGAGGTGCTACGGGTACCATCCTTCGCCCCGGGGACACACCAAGGTCCTACTGGGTCAGGACAAAGGACGGCACCTTCCGCAGGAACCTTCATCAGCTGTTCCTGCTTGCGGACAGCGATCCCGGTGCACAGCCAGTGTCAACAATTTGCCGAGCCCGCGGACAAGACCACGAATGATGCAAGTAAGTCTGGTGAGACCGCACCGCCAAGCGAGCCTTACGCGTCAGATCATCCGTCGACCAGCACTCAACAGACTGCAGCACCAGCGGGTGAAACCGCGTCACGACGCGATCTGGCCGTGTTGCAAATTCATAAAAGACTTGGAATTATTGACTAGTATGTTTACGACAAAGAACAATATGTTATGTTTTCCTACCTAAAGTAAAAGGGGAAGATGTGCTGTCATCCTGATAACACACCGATGGGCCGATTCCTCGCCAACTATTATCAGTGGTCACACAACCCGCATCATTTGTATATATTCACGGTTGTTTGAATAAAAGGGGCTGTTTTGCTCACCGACAACGGCTTGTCTGACAAACTGCTTTAATAACTTTTCCTATTGTGTTTTCCTCTGACCAAGGAACTACATTGGTGTTTAACCAATTGGAAGACGTTCCCCTCATCTCTGATGTAGAGTTGTCTCGGGAAGGAATTGTGGGTGTGTTGCTTCACATAGACAATAAGAAAGCAGCCGAATACGATAGAATGCCAAATGCGTTTCTTCAACGATATTCCAATCCTCTACCCCATTATGTTTTTTATCGTTTTTGAAAGATCGCTGTCTTCAGGTTCCTTACCCAATGACTGGAAGATTGGTAAAGTTGTGCCTATCTTGAATTCTGGGAAAGTAGACTACGTCCGTTAACAATTACAGACGAATCTCTCTAGCATCAACGTGTGGTAAACTTTGAGCGCATATAATTTTGAGCCATACTCACTCTTTCTTAAGAGATTAGAACGTATTAAACAGCTCTCTGCACGGCTTTCGTAAAGGGGTATCAACTATCACTCAGCTGGTTAAAGTCACGCATTACTTGTGTGAAGTACTGAACCGTAACTGCCAAGCTGATGTTATATTTTTCGATTTAAAAAGCGTTTGTTAAAATTAATATAGGAAATTATTACTCAAAATGAAATATATTCTGAAAAAACCCAGGTCTAAATAGATGGATCGTGATGTTTTTGCACAGAAGAAGACAATTTGTTGAAATGAAAGGTAAACATTTTGAGTTAATTGATGTAAAATCTGGTGTACCTCAAGGGACAATGCTTGGTCCTTTTTTAGAGCGCAGCTCTTAGGCGCCCGTTTCCGGCTTGAGCACCGTCGCCATCGGCGTAGCTGCAAGGTGCATTATGGGACGTTTCCCGTGATGACGTCACGTGTGACGTCGCAAAGGTCACCAGTGAAGCCACTCGTGACGTCACTCGTGACGTCACCGCGGGTTGCATTATGACTAAATTTCCCGCTAAATTTTGAAGAAACATTTCCCCGCTAAATTTAGCGGAAACCAATTCCCGCTAACTAGAGCGGGAAAATTTCCCCGCTAAATTTAGCGGAAAATTTTCCCCGCTATATTTAGCGGAATAAATTCCACGCTGCAGTTAGCGGAAAAATATTCCCGATATATTTAACTGGAAAATGTCTCCTAAATGGGAGGCGAGCAGGAGAGGTGAAGGGGATGGTAGAAATGAAGAGGAGGGCCATATCCTCCTGTCCGTACCTTCCCCTCCTCCTCCTCAAGAGCTGCGCTTTAATTCGGCGTTACAAAAAGTTGTAAACGCCTATTATTTTTTAAATGTTTATGAATGATATACTCTTCAATTTAACTGTTAAGGCTAGGCACTTTGCCGACGACTGTATTCTGCATACAGAGGTTAGAAGCCTACCGATCAAATTCATCTGTTTAGCACGCGTTAATCAGTGAAGCAATACATGGCAAAGGTCACTAAACTTAGAGAGAACCGTCTGTATGACAATTACTCACAAAACAAAGCCCGTTCAACTCGTTTACGTTATAGAAGGGTATCCACTAACAAGGGTAATCACGTACAAATATCTGGGCGTAACTATTTTTCACGATATCCGTTGGAGTGCTCATATTGATAGAATTGTAAAAAAAAAAATGAATTATAAACTGTGGCATTTAAGGCTGTCTTTGAAACTTTGTTCAATTAACACAAAACGTTTGGCTTATAAAACATTCATTCGTCCATTGATAGAATATGCAAGCAAAATCTGAGATCCTCATATTGTTAAAAAATGTGCTAAAGCTAGAAAAGGTGCAACGACTTGCTTGCCATTTTATTTTTTCAAATATCGTCGACTGGATTGACCTACGACATAAAAAGCCCCTAAAAAGAAAGAGGAAGTTTTTCTAGCAGTCTGATTGGGACGCGCGTGTCAAATAATAAATTTTATGCGAAAAAAAAATTTTAGGGCAATATTGACGGCGAAGGATTTATTTGAAATTCTGCGCGCTAAGTCCATGATGTCACAGGTCATTCCGGAATGATCATCTTGGTCGTGAAGGCGAAGCCGCTCTACCTCTCCTCCACGCGCCCGAAATGCCGAGAGACATGACAAGTGGAAAGGAGGTGACTGCCAACAAAATTGCGTCTTGCGCCGTCAATATTGCTCCAAATAATTTTGTTTCGCGTAAAAATCATTTTTTGACACGCGTGTTTCAGCAATAATGTTTAAAAAAAAATATATATATATTTTTCAGGGGCTCTTTAAGATGAGACGCAACAATAAAAAATTGAAATTTCTTCATATGATTATCAATGACTTATTGCAGATAGACAAAACAGCTTACCTAGTTCCTGACGAATCGAGAATTACTCGGAAAGAACACAGTCGCGCACTTCATCAGCCCCGGTTCTTCAAAATCTGTTTCGGATTCTCATTCTTTCCACAAACTATAAGTGTCTGAAATCTCCTTTCGGAACAAGCTATGGTATGCCAATCACTTGAAGCTTTTTCTTCTAATATTCATCTTGCAAAATGTGAAATATTTTTTTTTTGTGTGTATTGTTTTCCGTTAACGCATTCTAGCCAATGCCAGATCTCATTTTTATTTATTATTCTCAAAGCAATTTTGTGAGTGTTTAGTGATTTCTTTTATAGTAACTTTTCAAGTGTGTGCTGCTCTTGTTGTGGTAATAGTTTTCGTTGTAGACACTTTATCTTAGTCTCAACAGAGACTGATAGTATTTTAAATTTAAAAAAAATAGCGCTGTCATGTAGTGAGTTGCATATTATAACGGAAATATCAACTCTTATGCAAGCAAGCTTAAAAGGGGCCCTACAACCAATTTTAGATTTTTTCGAAGTATTTTTTTTTGTGCCAGCTGAATTAGCATTTAAAATTGAACCAAAACATATCATTAACCACAAGTTCCTTTTGCTTCACAAACGTATCGCTCTCTTTATTCTCCGAACTGGAGAAGTAACGCATCTTTTCCTTCATTCCGAAAACACATGTTTAGGAAAGATTTACAATAGCAACTTAATCTTAGGTGTTCCGAATACGTTTGAACTATTTCGGCTTGTTTTCAGCATTTTCTTACCACATAGGTTGGTGTTGCAACTTTTTTGCAGTAACAAACCTAATGGACCCTTTGTAATAATACAAACTTTTGCATAAATCTTTTGTTTAACAGAATAGCTACCTTCGAACATTTCCATGCCTTTTCGATGTGCACGCCGTGGACAATATCTATCAGAGCCAGTCAGGGTGATCAAAGCAGTGAATTTCGCTACTACCACCAGGGATGCCACATTCCATCTTTCACGTTCCGAGGTCGGCATTTTAGGTGGCCCTCACTCACCCTCATACTCACAGCCACACTGACGTTAGTCCCTCACTCACCCTCAACGTCAAAGTCACCCTCACCCTCAGCCCCTCAATCACCCTCACCCTCACAGTCGCACTTACCTTCAGCCCTTCACTCTCTCACTGAGCCTCACGGTCCTCACGCCCCTCGCGCCCCTCATGCCCCCTCACGCGCTCACCGCCCTCGCGGCCCTCACGCACTCATACCCCGCGCGCACTCACGGTCCTCACGGTCCTCACAGCCCTCACAGCCCTCCGCTCCTCGCATCCTCACACCCCTCACGACCTTACGGTCCTCAAGGTCCTCACTCACCCTCACGCTCATAAATGTTTGGGGTTCAGACTCACTCATCCTCACCTCACCTGTGAATATGAGGGTGAGTGAGGGTGAGCGAGGGCCCTCATGAGTGAGGTTTGCCGGGGTATAAACACATGATCAATACAGCACGCTTCGCGGATGCAGTAACGATTCGTCCTTATAGCCATTTCGCTCGATCGCCAACGAGTGCCTCTTTGTTGGCGTTAACCGAATCTTAAGTATTGATGCTTAATGCATTTACCTTGGTTATTTTGCGCTCTTGATATTTTGTAAGGGTAGCTCAGCGTTCCTGACGACATCAAACCTCAAGAAAGGAAGCGTGGAAGCCCCACGCCGTCTCGTAACCTATGGACTAGACCGAACTGCGCGTCCTATGTTTGTTAATGTAAGCCTGCAAAGTAAACAAATGCAGCACAGCGTAGAGTTCTCTCTGCCACGTTTAAATGCAAGTAAGTGTTTAAGCATTGTATCCGGTTTCGAAACTACCTAAGCTTATTGGTTCGAAGGTTGGCAGAACGATACAGCGCACTAGGTTTTTCTAGGCTGGATTCCTCAGGAAAGGAAGAAACGAAATATACGTAAATTTCCCAATAGCAAGGGGAGAAAGCCTCCCAAATTGAATGTGTTAATACACGAATCACACTCGGTGCCACAACTACAAGCCTGAATGCCAAAGAATGACGGTCTGGATTTTTGGTGTAACGAGTGACAAAGTTACACTAGAGTCACATTTGTATGGAATTTACTGTTTTGTTCGTTCTTGTAATCACTGCTCTCTTCGTTAACTAATATTGTTTAACTTTATTTTTTCCCAATAATATGTATATTAGTATGTATAACCTGTGAGTGCACTTGCATTGCCACTACTGCTGAAACTTTTGTGGTGTTGGGGACCTGTCAAGTTGTCTATGCAGCTTTTTTCCCCAGCCACCACCGTTGTAAAATAAAAAAACAAACAAACAATGAATTCAATTTAATCAAAATGGCACCGCTCAAGCAATACACACATTTTACGCTGTTACATCATGGCGAA
Source organism: Ixodes scapularis (assembly GCF_016920785.2). NCBI lineage: Eukaryota > Metazoa > Arthropoda > Arachnida > Ixodida > Ixodidae > Ixodes > Ixodes scapularis. The sequence goes on from NW_024609835.1 coordinate 177,828,411, forward strand.
ACGCCGAAATTACGTAAATTGTGTTGCAAGAAGTTCGGTATTTTTAAAAAAAATCCGAAACCTAACTTCGTGTTTTTCGCCCCATCACTGCTTTTAAAGAGAACGTGTTTGAAAAGTGAGAGTGAACATAAAAAAAAAGTTGTCGTTTCTGCTTTGGAGAATAAACGGCAACATTGCTCTGGTTCCTTCAATTCTTGGCCTAAATTGTGAAACACACATATAGGCTAATACTTTATTGAATTTCACAGCTGTTGGCATGGCTAATCCTGCGTTTTGTTACAAAATGAACCGCTCATGGGTGTTCGTTTTGGACAGAAATTGACACAGCGCAGTTACTATACTTTCAACGCAAAGGACTATGCAACCAAGGCCTCGAGTCTATTGTATTTTTACTCTATTCAACATATGATCTTAAAGTATAGAAAGGCCAGTATACGATATTAAATAAAGCGAAGCACAACGGGAACATCAATCGGGCTTTTCTTCGAAGGGCTTGGGCCATCTTGACGTTTCGGTTCAGCTCTAGCTTGTTTTCCTTGTTCATTGTGAGAAGGAAATCGTCCGCCGGGCGGCCATATCTCAATTTCTGTGAAAAAAAGAAAAGAAACGAAAAGTGAATGACCGTAAAATATATACTTTCATCAAATACACCTTCCCCAGCAAATTCATTTGCACTAAAGAGTGAGGCGGATTAACTGTACAATTACATTGAAACAACTTGCGTTCTGTAGACCGCATCCTGTGTTTTTAGTTGTGGCCATATAGCTGCTATTGCCCTTTTGTTATGTTCAAATTAGGCCACAGATAATGACAGATTACTTCTAAGCTAGGTCATTTTTTCCTTAGTCATTTCCCTCCAAATTGTTAATTTAGTTTGCACCTAGTAAAGAAAACACGTATATACATGGTTCACTTCTGTTGAAACTTATGATAGAAAAAACTGAAGTTAACAGTCGCCCTTCAAAAAAAAAAGATAAATTAATGAATCGTACGTTTATTTCGTGCTTAAATTAAGGAAAGCATTTGTATTTAACAAGGATTGTGAGTACTGCTTAACAAGGAATTTGAGTACTCGTGAAATGTTATTTTTAGGATTTTTCGCGATGTCTTTAGTATAGTATCTATTATGTGAGAACTAGGGAAAACTTTCTTTTTAACTTTTATATTTAGTTATAAAGACAACGCGTACCTCAAACAGCAGAAACAGGTCAGCCGGCACAGCAACTTAAGTGCATACGATAGGATATCTGGAGTTGGAGAAAATGGTACGTCTCAAATTTTGAGTTGTATCATCGAAATACGGCCTGTTCATTTCTCTTTTTTTTTTTTGACGAGTGCATATTCTATGGGATTTTATATTTCTGCGTTCTAAGGCCTGCTTAACTTTGGACGGAATTCTTTGACCGCCTATATTAAATACGAATTCTGTGATATGTGCCTAAAACAAGTTTAATAGCTGAACAGTATTTACTGTTGCCTTTTTAATAGTGCGCAAAATGTAGGGACATGCTTGACTACGGAACAATCACGTTGTCATATATTAGAGATTAGTTTCATATCCCATCTCTCCTACTAGTTCGTAAAATACTGAGTGTTGGGAGAAACCGTGTTTTTTCTCACTGCGCATGGCCGAACGCTCAGTCTTTGAACAAAAAGTGGCGCCACTGATTGTGACCAAATTCCAAAGTTTCAAAGCTTACCTTTATCTTATTCAAGACTTATAACCGATGTCCGGGAAATTGCACACTTACAATTGCAAAATTACAATTTCCAAGATTGCAAATACATGGAGATACATACGGAACGCTACACGGTACGTTCCCCTTTTTTCCATTGGGAACTTTAAAAAAATAGGGTCCTTGATAACTTCTGAATAAAATTTATGATTATGAAACTTTGGCAACCGGTCAGGATTACTAGCACAACATTTGGACGAATGCTGAGCGTACAGCGATTCGTAGCTTAGATTCGCCGTTTTAAAAACAGGGTTGTTTTATCACTCAAACACCCGATATTTCTATTGTAAGATCCCCGATAAATGAATAGACAGCGCAGCGTAAAACATCCGACACACTCACATAGTAGGTATTGCCGACCCAGTGGTCGAAGCGCCGGACACAAAGCGGCCTCATGCGCACGCGCACCAGGTAGTGCGCTGTGGTAGCCACGGTGAGGAGCGCGAAGACGAACATGATGCAGGTGGCGAACCAGACGTCGATGGCTTTGACGTACGACACCCGGGGGATGGTGCCGCGCACGCTGCTTGCCAGGGACACCATGGCCAGAAGCTTGACAGCACCCAGGGCTGCGATGGCTTGCGGAATCTCAAGCTGCACGCGAGGAGGATTGCAGATGTTGACTTGGGCCACTCGCATAGATCAGTGTTACGTTTAGCGTCGTTCGGTCTATATGCAACTACTGCAGCGAACAAAAGCAAAGTCAATGAACTGGAGAATCAATGAATGGTTGAATTGTGCTGAGCCCTTTTAATTGTATGGCAGCATGCACCACTTAGCCAAAGATTTTATTTCCACAATTACCTAATCTGCTATAAAAACAATAAATAAATATATGGAACTAGTAAGGTTAAGCCATTTAACGGTACACTTCTCAAATCGAAACTACTTTATGAAGCACGATAAAAAATCAAATAGGGCTACTAAGCACGAGCATTAGTTTACCATTCTCCACTACAAAAAGTAATAATCCGTGCAAACGACGGTGGTGCGCCTTCGCAAGCTGGTGCGTGAGCTGTCCGCCCTATAGATTAAAAGGGAAATAAAAATACGTTACTCTCGACTTATGCTACCCAGTCCAGTAACCTGTGATTGGCGATCTCCGCCTTTTTCAAGTTACGAGTAATGGATGCTGGTTTGTGCACGAACTACAATGAAGGGCGGCCAAACCTACCTCCTCAAGTCTAAACACAACGGCATATAGCGTTTCGTGCCAAAATTGATTGCTCTTTTATGCTTCATACTACTGACAATCAAAAAAAAAATCGTCAGGAAAGATGAAATACGCGCAAAAGTAGGTGCTGGCAGTGGTGGTCGTGCGGGACAGTGCTTTTTGAAAATGGCAACCGCGGGAAGCAAGGCCAGGCGAGAGGTGTACCCATATGCAAGCCATTACTGTAAAAGATGCATTTTCGCTTAACAAGACGTGACATTGGACTAGTTTGTGCATGGTGCCCAAATTTCTTGTAAAGAGAAAAAGCGAACACGAAAATCGCTTAAGCGTGTCATCTTCATCGTGTCCGTCTTTGTCTGCGTATACATGTTTCATGGGCAAATTTAATTGAGCGTGAAATAGTTGCAAAGCGAGAGATAACTTGCCAAGACACTTGTGCTTGCTGCACAGAAGAAATACAGTCAGTGCACGATGACTGATAACCAAGTGTCTTTGACGATAATCATGCAGCAGTGATCTTACTGCTATACGCCAGCATGATGCTCATTCGCATCGAAACGTGCTTCGTTAGGTTTGAATCTAGGAATAACGCTTATACTGACCTTAACCTTCAACGTCATAAATTCTCATACTTGATTTGTGGAAACGCAGGGGCTGCTAATAGTGCCGTCAGTAGTTCTTCGAGCTTCGAGGCCTCTTTGGCCGTCTCTGCCTTAAACAAAGGATTCTTCCCGTTTAAGCATAATTTTAGATCTAAACCATTCAGTCATGTGTAGCTATATGTGAAAAACTCTCCTTTGCATATGTGGTTTTGCTTACAATGTTTCCAGGGTTTTCCACTGCTTTACTTTATTCAAGCCGAGAGTAGGCTTTTCGGCTATGCATTAAAAGAAATACATTTTTCCAGATCGAAGAGCTTGAGAACCGGTGGTCAGAGCAGTTGGATTATACCAGTCGGTCAAGGAAATGCCTTCATAATCGCTTACTGAAAACCATCTTGTGCGTTTTTTTTACAATAACAGGTCATTGAACAATGTCATATTTATGAGGTTTCCTTTTTAATCAATCTATTATTCAGTCAGTCAATTAATCAATCATATTTTATTTATTTAATAATAACAATTTACACTGCATCTGGATCCTTAGGCTCTTGGTGAATCCTGAATTTATTTCAGGTTTACAAACAAAAATTATGGGTTTTCACGCTGACGTTGGATGTGTGGTACATATAACGTCCCTCACTTTTCCTGCGTACGAACTACTTCTGAGAGCCACTTATAATGCTCAGATTTTTCAGTACAGTTCCTTAAGTGGTTTTATAATTTTATATCAGTTTCAGTATGAATCAATATCTATCTACACTGCGAGATAATATAATGTTGAAATTGCTCTTTCAGAGACACTGTCAGTTTTTTAATAAACGTGATGACTAATGCGTATTTGTTACGTTATGTACATCATAACTAGTTTTAAAATCACAAATTTAGTGCAAATGAACTGTTCGTTGGTTTTAAAATAATCAAGTCAAATAAGCATCAAAAAGTGCATTGGAATAAAGTATATTCAGTGCACGTTTTTGTTGAATAGCTACTATAGTCGCTGACAGGATGATAACAAACGTCTCTGCCGGACGCCCGACGTCTAGCACGTGTTCATTGGTTTCCGACGGGTTTTAGCAGCACGTGCTCATTCGAAGCACTAGAAAAGTCACAGTGCTATCAAATAAAAAAGTTTGCGCTCAAGGCACAAAATTCAAAAGACATCCCCGTCTTTTTCATCCTTTCATTGACTAGAGCCAAAAAGTGCGTAGGATTGTTAATCCTATAATCCTAAATATTTTACAAAAGATGCGAGGATAACGTTTTATATTTTTAGCATGCTAGAGATCACCTGTCCTCGCCCTTTTTTATTCGATCCATGACCTAGTCAATAATAAAAGCTATTACATTACATAGAACGTATTTGCTAGTCAATTTAGCACATATTTTGTCGACAGCATTTATGTTGAACCCTTTTTTGACGCAGACCCACTCGCCCACCAAAACTACACGCATCTTCGCAACATTCAAGGTAGTGACCAAGATCCCACCTTGAGCCATAAGAGGACCCAGGAGCCGCACACAATCAAGCTGCTCGGGAGGTAGCCGTAGAGGAAATGATAACCTCTCCGCCGTTCGAACACAAACGAAGCTTCAAGGACGCTGAAGTTTCCTGCAAGAGTGCAGCCATGCTCAGAACAAACGCCAGGTACATTTAACTAAAACATTCCGGCTGATTTTGGATTTCGCCCACTTCAACATCAATACAAGACTTGCGGTTATTTGACTGAATTTTTAATGGCTGACCCTCAATAACTTCATGAGTGAAATCTAGCCACATCTCAAATATACCTGACACACTATTGGCGTTTAAGCGTTGAGGAGTCTGCAACGTAGACAATAATACAAAAAGGGTGAAGTTCCACAGTCTTACTTGAAGAAAATAAACCTTGACAGAAATGTAAGTTTAATAAGAGTATATTTGCTTGCACATAAAAAAAGTGTCTTGAATACTTCATCTAATTATTCGCTCGTTTATTTGTTCATTCTACGCAGACTTGTACGTAACGCGTTACAAGTAATTGATTACTTGTAATCAATTACAGTTAAGTGTAATTTTGTAACGCTTCAATTACATTTGTCAAGCTGTAACGCTCGGAGTAATTCAATTACTTTTTTTCTGTAATCAATTACAAAATCCATTACACAATTACCAATTACATTTTTCATCCCACAATTTTTTTTTCTCACAAAAATCAGCATAGTCACTCAGCCATGGAGCAAAAATGATTGACATTTTTTAACATCTAAAAAAAATAAAACTAGGATTAGTCGGCAAATCCTTTTTTCTTTTACGCCACGCTCTTCTACAAGCGCGCCACCAGCCTTGGCTGGGGAGTTCCGGATCTCGTTGCAGATTGCTGATAAAGTCGACGGGAAGCGGGAACTCGCTATTGACTTTTTAGTGGGCTTTGTTCCTTAGGTCGACGCGTCAGCTACACGACAAGGTCCGGGTCTGAAAACAAAAAAAAAGGATGAGCACCCTACCGGCGTGCGGTCGTGTATCACTACTGCGTGATGCACGTTAAAGACCCCAGGCTAGTTGTTGTACCGCACTGGCTAAATTTCTCATCTACAGCTGGGAGACTCGTCGCCCCTGTGAGGCAGACCAAGTTCTAGGCTGTATAAACACACACACAACCCAATTATTATTTTAAAAAAAAGGAACAATAACCAAACAAAATTGTGTACGCAATATTTTACTGTGTATTTGTGTATTTCTGTCATCGCAATAAAAAGTAACGTGAAAGTAACTTGAAAAGTAATCAATTACTTTGCAGTAATTGTTCAATTACTTCTGGGAGGCAGTAATCAGTAACGGTAATCGGTTACTTTTTTGACTGTAGTAATTGTAATTGTAATCAGTTACTTTTTTTCAGTAACGTGTACAAGTCTGATTCTACGTGAGAATGAGCAGTTAATGTTGTTATAATACTGCTTACGACTATTTTGAGTAAAGGTTAATATTTTTTCAGAACTCTTCTCTGGAGAAGCTTCAATGAGTAGCCTGCTCTGGAACACAGTGCCAACATCTGCATAGACATTATGCTTTATTAAAAAGCTGAAACTTTGCTTTTTTTTATTTTGCGCTCTGTTCAGTTTTAGCTAGTCGCATTTTTTGTTCATAAAATAATCTATTAATACAAATTTTTAAGCCTCTTAATTTATTTACGTTCCCTCGTTTTCTTTGCAGGAACATGAAATATATTTTACTCAATTTAAGGAACAGAAATTGCCCGAATGCGAGTCGTCTTATCCTCCTGAATGATATATCACACCAGACTCTTTTTCTAGATTGTATCAGACTCTTTCTTTAGAATTTGCAGAACTCGGTTATCTTCGTCGAGAAATTAATACACGAGATTCACATGAAGCTCGTGTTCTATTTATAACCTCTTATGATGTTTCATCTCAATTGTGTCCCTCGACAGGTAAAATGTTTGCTAGCTAAAAATGATGCTGAAACTCATGAAAATAAATGTATGCAAAAATATCTTCGCTTCCAAGGCTGTCTTTGATCTTGGAGGATCTGGTTATTAAATATCATATACTAGAGTGTAAAAATAGGGGACTCGTTTGGGATCAGGTGATTAAAATGAAGACGACACCAACCTGCTGGAAGCTCCCTGAGAAAGCTGGTGTCAAAATATTCGACTAGGTCGAATTCTGGCAATTCAAAGGGGTAACTCAATATGAGGGGATCTTGTTTCCAACGTAGAATGGTTTCCTCAACTGCGTGTGCATCTACATAAACATTAAAAAATGTATTACAGCGTCACAAAGAAAACCAAAATGGCTTCTTTTTGTTTCGGCTATTATTGCACTTTCAATTAATTAAGTCACAGCAGATGCAATAACGAGAATACATATAAAACATCCCAACATGCCTCCAACTGTGCGCTCGAAAGGTATGCAAATATCAACACAAAGGTCTGCTCAACAATACACAGAATGCACCTATTGGTTTTTAATCCTATTGCAAACATTACTTTGCAAACACAAAAAATGTTTTAGTTGTAAGTAGTATGCTGTAAACAAGAAAAGCAAAGCTTGTCTTTAAAATATTGTAGTGTTGCATCGCCTGCTGAGAACTTACATGAACGAATGAGAATGCTACACCTCTGACTATCGAATGGGTACAGCATCAGATTCATAAGGCAGCGCAGTCGGAGATTCAGGCTGAAATGAAAAAAAAATCAGTCAAAGGGCTTTGAATTTCGAATCCTAAATATTTTACACAATATTGATGTCAGTATAAAACATTATCTTTTAGCATACCAGAGCTCACCTGTCCTCGTCTATATTATTCGATCCATGACCGAGTCATTACTTAAAGTTATTACATGACGTAGAATTCGTTTTTTAGTCATTTTAGCCCATAATTTGTCGACCGAGTTTATGTTTAGCCCTTCGTTCTTGTGCACACACAATCTTTCACTAAACTGCACGTATCTACGGGACATCCAAAGTAGTAACCGAGATAGTATATGAGTAAAGTAGATTTGTGCATGTCCTTTCTTCCCCTTGTTCTCTTTCTCCAGCGATTATTAACGTCTGCAATACAGTAGGATATTATGAATTCGCACATATATTAGAGTGACAATGGTGGCTCCGGTTTAACCCAAGAAATAAAAAAGAACAGCGGCTCCAAGGCAAAGCGCCAGGACCTATGGATCCTGTTTGAAATTTCCCATGAGCCCGGAAATTTTGGTTGTACTTCAAAGACTCTAAAATTGTATACGTAATCTACAGTACCCCGTTTGTGTATGTCCCATGACCTTTGACTTGTCCCGGAATCGTCAGCCGAGGCCGACCCGTTGTGGGATAATTCGTTTCAACCACTGTTGGGCCGAAGCTGGGAGCTGCGGCCGGCGTCGGGCCGGGTTCCGCATTGTGTAGCGTAACCATAGCTGGCGGGACGCCGCCACCCGACGCTGGCACAAAAGAACTTCTCTCGTAGCCTGCCCGCTGTCGCGCCAATCCTCTGTGCCTACTTGGGGATCCAAACAACTTGTTTCTGTCGGATATCGTCAACAATTCCACGGCATAACATCGACCTAGCGTCGCACAAGTAATACACATAGCTTAAGATATAGCTAAGCCGCATCTTTAATATGGTTTACCGGCTTGAATTTCTGGTATCACTTCATATATGCATAAAATAAAAATTGATTTAAAACGTGTCTCGGCCTCACCAAACGACCCAAGTGTCAGTGAAAATATAGTGTTACTCTATAGACTTTCATCATGTGATGTCCGATGTGTTGGAAGCTAACGTAGCTGCGCCGTTCGACAAAAAGTAAAGTAAAACTTTCTAATTAAGCTACAATGACATTTCTAGGTCGGGGAATAAAAATATAATCCTATTCAGGTGGCCGAGTATGGCGTTTTCATATTTTTCTTCAAGAATTGTCTATATATAAAAAAAAGAGTAATTCAAAAACGGTTCATATAAATTATGCTCGCGTGGCGGTCATTCGTTTTGTTTATGTTGAACATTATTGTACAGGAGGTGCCACAGTCTTTATCTGAAAATTGTGGGCATTCATTTTCAAGTGAAATTCAATTATTTGCTTCAAAAGTTGTACATCTGGTGATAATTACCACGTAACTCGTGATTATCACGCACAAATGTTAAATTATACTTTTTTTAATTATGACTTACTAATTATTTGTTCACAATTACTTTACAATAATTATATTCGTTCATATCTGCATTTATTTTGGGGGATTTATAACATACTAAACTATGTCAGCGTTAGGACTTCGCCACGTTTTGTGCCTTCACTTTTTTGCCAATATATTACTCGCATAAATTTGCGACTAGTTTGTGCCTTATAATTTGAAAGTGTTCATGTCTTGCTACAGTATATTTGTGGCCATAATAATGTCGTTCTTCTCTATGGCAATTCAAACAAAAAATTATCCAAAAATCGTATGGAGACTTGCATAACTCCCTCAATGTTAACTATCTCTTAAAGCTTGGGAAAAGCGAATCGTTGCTGCCAAGAAGAAAACAAGCAAAAAACAAAGTCCTCCTCCCCCCCCCCCCTCTAAAAAAAAAAAAAGAACTTTTGACAGCAGATTACGTCTACCCTTCTAAATTGAGCACGGTGCGCGGCATTTTTGAGTTGGGGCATAGCCTCCTCTCTATACTCACAAAGCCTGGCAGTTCGACGACAAAGCCACTGAGTGCCCGATCGCGGATTCGGAAAGGGAGGATCTGGTAGCACAGAGCATTTCTCCGGGAGTCTGGTATTCAGAGCACAGCTTTTCTAGCGGCGAGACCCGAAACATGGTGTTCAGACCCGACGAGAAAGAAAGCAAAAGCCCGAGGAACGCGAGAAGAACGAGCGAACATTCTCTCGCTCGGAACAAGCGTGTTTCGGCGTCTCGCTGCAGCGGGGCGCCCGTTACATGCCTCTTGTCTACCGCTGTACCTTTTCCCTTTCTGCGGCAGCGTCACGTGACGATCTGCCAGGCTTTGTCAGTATAGAGAGGATGCTATGGTTGAGGTACCCAATGAGCGCCACAACACACGCGAATATCGGGGGGGGGGGGGGGGGGGGATTTAATGCTCGGAGCACGTGGAGTGAAAGCTCGCGCTGCAGAGCCCAGGTATCCTGTGTTTAATCTCCACCCCTGCCCATTTCAATCTGGATGAGGAGCGTAGCAGCGCGGTCGCGCATCACTCCTGTTGGGTGAACGTTAAAGGCCCCAGGCTAGCGGTTGTAGTGCGCTGGCTAAATTTCTTATAGTGGTTCTACTGCAGTGGCTAAATTCCTTATCTACAGCTGAGAGACAAATCGCCCGTTGAGGCAGCTCTGTGTGAACATACACACTACCCAATTGTTTTTCTTTCTGTTTTATCATTCGCGGGGCGTTCGCTATTGATCGATGAGGTTGGCTCTCCGCGGGAATCATATGCTCGAAAGGTTGCACGTGCATCATGCGCGTGCAAGTAATATTGTTAGGCTTTCTCGCACGATCAGAAATAGGGCTTCGGAACGGTGGAATGAATCAAGGCTACCAAGTAAGTCACGCATCATAGTAAGGACATTCTTTGCTCTCTTGGTGGTTGACATCATTATTGCTCTTTATCTGAAGTCTTATCTGCGTCCACCAGAAAGGAAACAGCTTGCGACTGAGCAACATCATATCGCCTGGGCCCGGGCTTCCGAACGCCGATTCTAAAAATAGGAAATTCGCTTTTTCCAGTCGTAACAATCCCGAATGATGGCCGGCCTGCACTCAGCCCCAAGATGGCGGCGAACACGAAGACACGAGGGAACGGAATGCCGATACCGCAAGCGGGCTTAATCAGATGGTATACAAAGCGCTTCTTTTTAGGATAAAAAAATGTGTCTTCAGCAAACGTCGTTAAAGCTACACTAATGCGATTTGGTCGGGTGAGCTATACAGCCAGGCGGACATAACATAGGGGCTAATCGTACCGATCAGTCGGCTATTTCACTGAAGTATTGACATTGACGTTTTAGTTATACAAAAATAGCATATGACTGTAATTGCAAACTTGATGAGCGTCATCGAAAACTACTAAATAAGTATTAGATAGTCTTGGAGAACGTGGGAAGGTTCGTAGAACGCTAAAGTTACCACTGGTGCAGCAGGAGCAAGGTTACCGTGCAATAACGCACACGCGTAGTTTTTTGTCTCTAATCATCCGCAGTTTGTCACCCCACCCTCGTGCCTGTTGCACGAGAGGTAAATTTGGTGCAAAGCAGCACTTCCCACGCTCTCATAATATTTCTAAGAATGAGTAATTCGGTGTTTTTCAATGACGCTCAGGTAATTTATAATTGGAACCATATGAATATTTTCACAAATTAAAAAGTTAATAATAAATATAAGTTAATTATTCAACTTATCGTCACAACCCTTAAGTTATGTCCCCCTGGCCATATAACTCACTTGCACAAACTGGATTAGAGTGGCTTTCACGGCTTATTTTTAAAAAAATCTGTATTTTTTTACGTTTCTGTCTTAAAAGTTTGCGGAGTTCACATGTGTTTATAAAAACACTAATACGTTTCCGTCACCGTATGCTGTAGGTGATGTTGCCGTCCGGAAAAATCTTCACCATGATCGTGGGCAGCGTGATCTCCTGCACTCTGGCCACCTTGACATTGGCGAAGGTGAGGTCCGGCTTCCATATCTGTGAAGCAATGTCATCCCCGTTCAGCATCAAGGTATCGTACATCCCGACACGTCGGAGGTTCAGTCTGGGATCGAACCACGATTGACGCAAATAAAAATTGACCCTAAAATCCTGAAAAAGGAAAGAAAAAAGAAAAAGAAAATGAACTGAGGTCGCGTGCAAAGACAACAAAGAAACAACAAAAAATAAAAGCAGCAACACAACACCACTGCACCATGTTTGAGTTGTCAAGAGGGCCCAGACTGTTGACGAACAATTCCACCGCTACTTCGGTTGGCTCAGCTGAAACAAACAAAATTCACGCAATGTACTACTGCATTTCACGCAAGTAAACATTGTTTTATCAAAAACCACTCGGGTGTAAAGTATTGCCCATGCTAATTATTTTAAATATTTCGTGGTTACATCGACTTGACTCGTATCTAAACGGGCGTCAGCCTTAAATAAGTAAAAAATATGACTTCCCAATTCTACCGGAATTATATTTGATACCCTTAACCGCACGTGATTTCCCCAAAAGCCGTGTCGCCTTAATTATTTGTCGTTTGCTATAAAGCATTCTTATCGGGCGCATTTAAAGGTGTACTCCGGCGATTTTTTTAGCTTCCCTGACCTATATTTTGAGAATCACCAGCTTTTCCCCTTTCCGTTATGCTATTTAGTATCGCGAAATTCAGAATAGCTATTAAGTAAAAATGATTCCAAGACCAAGATTCAAATATACCCCAGAATTTCAGAGCCATGACGTCAGGGGAAGGCAGGCTTGCAGCAGGGGGCCGTCTAAAATGAAGTACGCCAAGTATATGGAGAGGTCCCGGGCTCGATACCCGGACCAGGCGGATTTTTTCGGGTGAGCACCAGCCACCTAGCTGTGTTTGGAGATTTGTGTTTGTCCTCTGTCCCCCTTGTTCCCCTTCTCCAGGGATTATTTTCATCATATTTGGCATAGTTCATTTTAGCGGGTGCTGGAGCGAGGTTCAAAATATTCATTTGGCACTAGGAATCTGCTTGTAAGTAGTTCGGAAAATAGTATGCAGTTCAAAGTACAATCACTGACTTCCGCTGACGTCACGTTTTTGTTTTTTTTCCGGTAGAGACTTTCGCTTTGAAATACAGGAGGAAGACCAAAATTGTAAATTGAAAAACTTCGCGAAAAAGGTTATTGACTGACTCTCTCAGCAATGTTTTGTTTGTGTATTAGGCGGTCGTCATGTAGATCGGGAGCTATAAAGAAAACGCCGGAGCACCCATTTAAAAAAAAAAATATAACAGGAGACAAAGACATTATAAATAAATATTGAATATCTCCAAGTTTACTGTCATTAATTGCCTAAATTGGTTTAATGTCTTATGAGAACTATCTTTAAAACTTCAGTTGTGAATGTGGCATAAATAATCCGTAATTCAAACGTTAATATGTAAATTTGAGTGAGTCAGACAAGCTATTGTGAAGATTATCGGGCCCCGACTAATGTCTGCCCAGATCAACGTCCAGTGAACACCGCTGTCCATGCAACACTTCCCCCCTTATTATTGAAATAAGCCATAAATTAAAATAAAACGATTTACTGGATATACCATGTAATACAAGTATAGCAATTGTGCAGTTTACGTCCGACGTTTTGTCGGCTTTGTTGGTGCTCCTGCTGCCGTGGATAGACCCGCGCAACTCGAGTGTGCGTCGTTCAATGGTCGTCCAAGCATGCACACCCTGGCGCCGCAGCTTCACGAAATAAAATAGGTATTTAAGCTTTTTGCTCTCAGAGCCGTTTTAATAATTGCGGAGCAAACTGTGTTAACATATAACAACGAAGTCAATATTGGTGTTACTTGTAAGTGCCTACAGGCCGGTCTTTATGAGTAAAAAGTTTGTAATCGTACTATTTTGTTGTCGAAACACCACAACGGTACAAGGTCCATAGCAATGTCCTCAAACGTTAAGAATAGCATTAACCTTTCTTCGCCCTTCTTCCTTGCGGATACGTGCTTAACATTCCAATTATGGCTACGAAAGTAGGCTCAACTATTGTAGACAGCGATGCAAATAGGTAAACCGAGTCAGTGCGTATCACGGCAGGTTTGCTACACTCTCCTAGAGTGTGAAAGACCTATTCTTGAAGGCAGTTTATGCGGTAGTGCAAAGCATGGTTTGACCAGAGGTACTCTATGTTTAGAGAGAAAATATAACCGAATGATCATTTACTGTCTCATACAAAAACCGTGTGGTCCTCGCTGAACCATATCCCCCGAAACCTCCTAACCTGAAACTGCCTCGTCAAATGGACCTTTCGTATTGTTGGAGACTGCACACATATCTCAACTTTTCTATGAATGAAAAAGTACTTTCGACGCACGAAACTCACTATTTACGTTATTCTTCTTATCTACCACCCCCATCAGATACCATATATATAATCTTATATATAAACGAGAGCACAATAAAAAGTGCGAAAACACATAGAAAGAGAATCGAAACGAGCTTACAAGTTCCATACGTAGGCCAGACTCTTTTATCATAATTCTCGAGCACACGATCTAAAAAATTAATGTTGATTTCTTTGAATTCCTCCGGAAGAGGAGCGGCTTCGAATGTAGAGGCCCTGAAATAATGGAACGGTGGTTATTCCCGGCCTTAACGGAGCCGATGCGGTCACATATCAGGGAGTTGTAGTAGACCGTTTCCGCAGTCCTGCCAAGCACCCGGATGGCGCTACGTACTCCGCCTCAAGACCTTGAACTATGCAGACAAGGTTGGCGGCGCGCATGCGCAGCTGCGGCGTTTTCTTTGCGGACACCGTAGCGGAAAAGAAAAACGATCAACGACTGAGAACAAAGTCCCGACGGCGCATATTCATATAGACTTTGGCAAAAATCATCTTCTGTGCGCCGCCATGTTTGTCTGCTGGGCTGTGGAACGCCTTCTGAGCATGCGCTGTTGAGCTACTGTGCAGTTGATTGGACGCTGCGCTTGCGTACACAGCTCAGTGACTCCGAAATTTTCGCCTGGGTGATATAAGCGATGAAAAGGTCTATTGCTACTTGATAATCTGAGTTTCACTCTAAATCCGATCGCAGCTGATGCTACGATCCGATGAGCCAATCAAGCAGTGCCAAAAGTGCATCGTAATGGCGCTCGTCGTCTTTGTACGTTTTCATTTATCAGCTATATATTAATCGCGCAGAAAAAAAGTGCCGGATCATGGTGCATTCGGCGTGTGGGATTGCCTTAGCCGGCAATAACATACGCACAAAAACCTGACGAGGCCCATAACGATATACTTTATGTGCTGCTCGACAGACTCGACTCTACGAAATCGTAGAGTTGGCTGCAATAGGATTTCTTAAAAAAAGAAAACTGAGGAAAGTTTAAAATCTTTTATAACGGTCTATTTTATCACTGACTATGTAACGTACACGGAACGAAACGATGTGCTTTTTAGGCGTTAAAAATGTAACCTGCTTTCAAATATTTTACCGGTAATTCTGGTGTGCGAGTCGCGTTTTTTTCCCCACAAAATTTCGTTGGTCTTAACTTCTACACTTTTCGTTCTACCTATAAGTATGAGTTTTAAGTTTTAACTGCGCAAGACGTAGGTCATATTGAATTTTACGTTGTAGGCGGAGCGGCAGAGGACTCCCCCATTGCCTGCTCTTCCAGGACCCATAAACACATCAAACACAAAGTTGGGGCCGAGTTTGACAGTATGCAAAGATTGACCCATCACGACGACGACTTCTCGCTTTTTTCGCCCACGTCCAACTGACGCGCTCCACGAACTTTCTGCTCCAACTTTGTGTTTGACGAGTTCAGAGGCCCTGCAGCCCAAAGACGGTTATGAACTTGGCGGTATACGCCCGCGGCTGGAGAGATTCGTGCCGACCGTACAATAAAGTTCAAGGTTTACGGGGTGCGACTCGCATACAAAGGTATTTTGTGAAAAAAATTGGTTTATAAACCAACATATTATGTCCAAACAAGTCGGTGTTCGCCCACACCAGGTGTGAGCACTGTGCGTGTGCCGAAACCAGGTTGGCATAAAGTGAAGCGTCTGTTCATGCACCATGCCGACGTCAGCACCATTACGTTGGCGCGACGCAAGAGCCGCGTGTGTACGGAGGGTGCAATGCGCACAACAGTGTGACTAGACCGGGAGTAGCCGTTCCAAGTCATTGGGTTCGATGTTGGCAAACGTGTGGGACTTCCTAAAATTCTTTGAGTATACAGATTGTTTTAATGTTGTTGTCACTTCCCCTGCAATACTTAGTTCTATGCTAACGTACTACGTCGTGAACTCACCTTTGTGTCCAGCTGTATGCAACGCATGCCGTGAAGGGTACCAGAGCGAGCTTCCAGAACATAGCTTCGGCAAATGCTATTATTTTGAACAACGACAATTTTATGGCTAGCTGTAAAAGTAGCGCTGCCGGCGTAGGAACGATATAGTACCGCACGAATGAACCCGATTACTTACTTCCGTTAATGAAACGACTGTATTGGAGGATGCGAATTTCCCAACCTAAATTATGATTGGCGGGAAATTCAGAACAATGAGATCCTGGAATAAACGTGGCATTCAAAAGTCAGTTCGATATGGCCTTGGTAGGCATTTTGATGTCACGCTTCGAAAAAGGCGGTTGGTTTGCCAAGGCTATGCGTATTTTCCTTTCTCGTGTATTCAGGATGTGCTCTCATGTAGAAAAGGCTGATTTAAGTGAAAACATTTTGGAGCTGCTGAGAAGAAAGGGAAAAAAAAAAAACTTTAAACATTGAGAAAATGAGGACTATGAAAGAAGCAAACTGATAATCACGATACATTCTTACAAAAAAGGCACATCAACAACACCATGAAACTTTGGAAATAGAAAAAATAGAGGTGTTTATACACACAAAATAACGTGACGAAGGGGGCAAACATATCGACATAATACTTGTCGTCTTGTGCTTATGAGGTAGTGGTCCGGTGCCACTAACGCGTCTCCGACTAGTGTTTTTACTTTGTCCTGAAAACTGGTACTTTAATTTTCCCCTGATGGGTTTCGTAGAGCATTTGTTGAATTAACATTGCGAAGTGTCCCGTTCTCGCCGGCCGCAGTTCTGGCGTTGTCGGAGCAGCGGTGGAAGATGCGGCAGAAACATGTTCCGTTGCAGGTCGCTCTCCAGCCTGACACCCCACGGGAGCTTCACCAGCCAGAAGTGGGGAGTCCGCGACGACAAACGGCACTCGCGTTCGCTCGTACTTTTTGCCGGGACTTGTACCGCCAACCGGCAGGATCACGACATCGAAGAGCGCAACAATCCGGCTTTTCGGACGTCATTCGTTGCCACTCGGAGGCCACGTTCAGTGCACGGGCGGTATAGGACGCTTAAGGCACCTGTAAGGGACGCGCTTCAGTCAGCGTAGTTGTGGCAAGAATAATCCTGCTGCCCTGTGGCATGACTATTTAGTCAAAGTGAAGGTTGTTGAATATACACGCATTTTGGTTCTTTGCCCTGCCCGTCGTTCACATTAAATTATTTGTAGACCAATGCCATACTCGCATCTAGTTCCGTATTTGCGAAGGTCTAAAACGAGTCAAGTAAATAAAAAGTGATATAGTATTTGCACGAAGATGATGCGTCTTTTCCAAAATATTCGCAAAGCCTAGCGAAACATTTAGTCATACATGTAAATATTTTCGAGCGCTCTTTCTTTAGGTCCACGTTTAGCACTAAATATTAACCAGTTTATGATAAAGACAAATATCTGGAAAGTATCTTTCGCTATATATTCTTATTTTTTTTTTTATTATTTCCTCATTACAAATAATTTCACAAAGACGAAAAAAAGATCACGATACGATTGATGTGAGATATCACGGCAATGTGACGTATCATCGTCTGGAAGAGAAGGGTTCGCGATACGAGGTTGTTTTCCATCTGCATGCTCTGAGCGTGCTAAAAAGAAACCTGAGGCAAGAAATTAAAGATAATATAAAACTATCCTGTTTTTTAAAGAAAACCTCCTGGACATGTACGACATTTGGAAACTTAGTATTTTCCATAACCTCTTCCTCAGCATCAACGAGCATTGCTAATATACAAATTATACTGTTTGGAAAGTTGCGTAATAATACCCATCTTAAGGAATTATTACTCGCCCCATCTCAAGATAAAACCATTAGTAGCATTTTGGTGATAAAAATATTTCTGGTTCCGCACTTGTAAATATGTTCAATATTTATTCTGTGAGCGTATGCAATAGCACTGTGGTAAATACTATCTCCAGAGAAATTCAGACAGTATTTTTAAACCCAACGAATACTAAGAAAGTGCTCTTTTTATTTATTAACATGAAAAATAGTCGCAGCCGTGATTGTAAGGATCTTCTAATGGGACCAGTGAAGTTTGTAATTGACTTGCTAATTAATGCGTGAGTCATCTCTACAATTTTGCATTATCATCGAGTACATTTCCTAAAAAATTCAAACTGCTAAAGTATCTATTTTCTATAAAATCAGAGATCGAAATAATATGAGCCGTTCTCGACCCATATCTATCCTTCCTGTTTTCTCGAAGCCCTCTGAAAAATTGTGCATTCTTGAATTTTACTTTTTTTAAACGTTTTTAGTAATGACTGACTCGTTGTTGAGTTTTAGGAACCATAGATCTACAGAAACGGCTCTACTTGTGCAAAAACGAAATAATATTAGAAAATGTTGAGAGTAGACACTTGGCGTGAGGGATATCAAATAGAGTAAATTGAAATTATCCTACATAAATAAAACGTTATGAAATTCTAGGTAATGCGTTATAGCTCATAACATCACATACACAGTACCGATCCCAATATGTTCGAATTAGCAATCATAAATCCTCTACGGAATGCATTTACACAGGGGTTCTTCAAGGTATCATGTCCTATGACCTCTGTTTGTTTAAAATATGTCGATGATATTGGAAGCATTTAAGCTTCCGCTGAATTTATCATTTATTCATAGCATAGGTCTTTCTGGTTCTAGAGAAGACTTGCTTACTTTCAAAGCGAACAACGTTTTAAATCAAGTAACATAGTAAATATATTTTAACTCCTTTGTAATCAACACTGCGAAAACTAAGGCAGTTTTTTTTTTTTTTTCAATTCTAGGGATCACGCATTAGATTATTATACGATTTTGTTTTGTACATCGACGATAAGTGGCTTAATAGTGTCAAGACTGGGTGTAATATTTCCTGGACACGTGTTGCAGTGCTCACATAACATATATTCATAAGGAACTTGGCAAAGTTGGGAATAATGAGTAATTATAAACATATATTTTCCACATAACTTAAAACTAAACTAGTAAAAACTAATTTATAATGCACTTTTCTATTCGCTTTTCTGTTACGCTGATCTGGTTCGGTGAACTACCGCAGGGGGGAACGTGGACAATTTCAACTATACACAAAAAAGCTCTTGGAATAATTAAAAATGTACCTCGTGGTCATCACTCTTTTTCTCTTTTGAAGAACACAAATTAATCAATATGTGAAATATGTATTCTTATAGGTTAATTAAAAAAAAAACTATCAACCATTCGTAAAAGAAAATATTAGAAATATTTTAGATCTTGCTTACCTCGAAAGAAATGAAGCACTATACCCATCACGTTATCGGGCTTCCTGGCGTATTCCTACTGTTAGAACAAATTTTGGTGCTAAATGATACCATTAAAATTACCGGCTTTATTAAGCTCTTCGTCTTCTCGTGATATTGATATATTCACGGTAAATAGTCACACCATCCGAGAAATATTGTAGCTTGAAAGTAATATTTATTTTAATATTTTAATATTAGAAAAGGTATAAACTTGTATGCATTTATATATATATATATATATATATATATATATATATATATTATATATATATATAGATACGTACATGGAACTCGTCAAACTGCATTCCTGTAGCTTTTTTCTTCAGAGCCCTTGTCACAAATGTATTGTTTTTGGCAAAATAAACTCATTTTATTTTATTTGATGTGTTATATGTTTCATCAATTTGAATAGGATATTATGTGATACTATACAACCTCTGCTCGAAAAAAAATGACCTAGAAAGACATGTTTACGAGTTGTTTGAATACAGCGGTGTCAAACTTATTCGAGTGTGGGGTGCCAGATACCCCACCCTCGAACGGTCGAGGGCCAACGGAAAAAGGGGGGGGGGGGGGGGGGGGGGGGGGAGGTAGGTAGGCAGGCAATATTTTACCGTTGTGGAACAAAGAAAGAAACCAACTTACAACTGACTGTTTAATGAGAAGCTTCGCTTCTCATTAAACAGTCAGTTGTAAGTCAGCGCTCGTGTTGTCCTGTTCCTTCTGTCCTATGTTCCGCGCTGTTCCATTTAGTCATGAACTAACTAGCCCATCAAAGCACACTGCTCGCACTTTTTATTTTCACCTTTCGCGTGATTTTTACCCTAAAGTATGGTGCCGACGACTGCAAAAACACAGACAATATTTAAAATAACAAAAAATAAAAACAAAACAAAACTAAAGAACTTGCCTCTACTGGGATTGGAACCGACGACCACAAGATCAGCAACACAGCCCAGCCGGTTTCGTGATCTTTTTACGAGCTTACATGTCTCCTGAATTCGTTCGGAAGCATTGTCTGGTTAATTTCTTATTTAATATTTTGCTACGTGTTCAGGACGTATTTATAATATTGTGGCAATGATGGCGTGCTAAATAATTTGTTATAACTGCGTCTCCTAATAGTTCTCTTTAATACGGTTTGCTTATCGTTTTACTGCAAGCGTGTTGAAAATAAACGAACATAACTTCCGTAAAGTCGCTATACATCCATAATAGCCAAAGAATGCATTCCAATTGAATCCACAGTCTATCTTGGCACGTTTGTCGCGTGTGTTCTGTATATCTGTGTCTCGAGATAATTTCCCGATTAGTCGTGGTGCGTGGAGTTTGCCTTAGTTTCAAATGTGTCCGAGAAAGACGGAAGCAGACGTGGAACTACGTCAAATCTGCTCAACAGCCAAGATCATGGCACAATCGTACTGAAGCAAAGTTCGTTCCTTTCTTCGTTAGGGCTACCATTATTCTTTCCTGCGTTGAAAATGCTTGTTATTGTCTGTAGATCGCTTGCTTTTACCAGTATTACTAATTGTGCGCGTATTGTGTTATGTGAGGCTGTTTTTCTTCTTTTTTCCCCGATGCAGAGCAGTCCATCCTCGCGCTGATTATCGTTCACGAATGAGCGCTTAGGCTGCGTACTCGTTCCAGGTCCATGAGTAGCGGCGGAACTTTTTGGGAGATGGGGAAAGGGGGGGGGGGGGGTTGATTGCCTCCCTCCAACGTATTGTTTACAGGTAAACTAGAATGTCTGAAAAGGCGCGGTCCATCGCCGAAGCTCTAGGTTCGACACCTAGAGCTTGCGCGTTTGGCCTGTCAGACTGAATAACAGGTGGCCCTCGCTGCCGCTGACGCTGCATCAGCTCAACAGCGTTTATTAAACAACGAGTGCGACGTGCCCGAAAACGAAACCGAAGGAAGATCAGAAGTGAGGGCGGAACTTACCTCTTGGCTGCCTGGAAAAAGAGAAAGAAAAACGTCTCCTTCCTCTCTTGTTCCCATGTTAGCTTGGGGGTGCGTCAGTAGAAGGGAGGAAAACGCGCCGTTGCTACCGTTTTATTTTTGTTCCCTAGAGTGTACCTCCACCCCAAGTTTCCAGCGGCCTCAACGCTGTCTCTGAGCAAATCACCATATCCTTATGCGGCCATTTAGGCAGTGCACTTCCGAGTTTTCCACCGAACTAAAAAGTCTAATCTGTGATTCCGTTGGGAACAACATTGCCAAGTCTCGTCTTTACTGTCAGTCGTATAATGTAAGTAGGCTTAGCTCCAACCGCACCGTGCTACCACTTTCACGCATATAGGATATAGGAGATATAGGAGGCAGATAATCTTCCTTCTCTCTTCGCATTATGGCGAAATGACGCAAAAACCAATCCGCCACGATTACGTCCAGCGTGATCAACAGAGAGATTCGCTCCCTGCGCTTGCCCCTCGGCATTGCCAATATCACCACGTCACGTAGGAGATGACAAACTGTTTTCCCGCCAGCAACCGTATTACTCCTGTGAGCATATGTGACAGTTGTCGACACCGGGTGGACTTAAGGAGGGCTTATTACATCTGTGACAGGACCATCTACTCCTGTTACTGACTATATAGAGGTTTACAATTGTAAGTAATAGTGCCACGAATTAAGGCGACGAGAAGGCGAACAGTGAACTGAAAATAAAGGTTTAATGGGCGAACTTGTGCCAACCAAAAATAAGTAACGGAAGAGCGTCGAGGCAGCAGAAAAGCAGGCGGCGATTTGGCGGCGAAACAGAGAGCGCGAGCCAGACTGACTCGACAAGGTCGCGGGCAGCTGCTTATCTACCGTGCGTCACTATCTCAAAAGTTCGGCAAAAAAGTTCGAGCGTTGCGCGATCGGGGCGAGGATGAACTGGCACTTTCGAGAACAAGAAAGCAGGAGGAAAGTTACGTCTGGTGCGAGAATGAACGCGAATCCTCTAGAAGTCCGTGACCGAGCGTTTCTTTCTCGACCCTGCGGGCGGCATTAGGACCAATATCAGAAGGACCTTGTTATTAAATTTGTCAGCCTCCCCCCCCCCCCCCGCCCCCCCCCCCCCCCTCTTCCTTCTGCAAAATGTTTGCGCCTAATGCAACTGGAGCTGCAGAGTTCGTAGTATTTATTGGCCAGCACGGCCTGGTACGCGAAGCGTCAGTCAACGGTAAATGTATAAAGACTGGCTACGTCACTTATGGCCGGCTCATTCTAATGCACAACCTCAGCTTCTTGTTGCGTGGCTCGAATGTCGCTAGAACAACAGCTGGGACTGGACGCATTTAATGTTTCCATGTCAAAGCGGCATCTTTCATGGCACTGCGTCGGGTTTTCCCAGTGGTTCCTCGTTGGTGTTGCAGTTGCAGTGAAGTTATCTGACAGTGGCGTCTCGATGAACCTTGGAGAGTCATGGAAAAAATGAGCTCTCCCGGAAATTTAGCCTGCGTTTATTTTGAGCGTCACCGTGTTGCTCGTTTGCACGAGAATGACACCGAATATTATAATAGACCCAGTCATCTGAAACACAAAAGAAAGTAGATACTGTCGAGAATAGATATGAACAACATCTTAACTCTAAGTGCAGTTCTGACGATGAAAGTTACGGGGAACCTCACACGGCTTGTTTGAAGCTTAACCGGTTGGTGTTCTTGTGCCATTCTTAAGAAAAATATATTGAGAGTGTTGAACTAGTACGCACCCATTGCAGCCTCGACATTGCTCTTTCTTGCATTTGTGTTATAAAAAGGCCGAATGATTGAAATTAAAGCTCTAATTAACTGCCTTTGAATTAGAAACAAGCCTTCATAAAACGGTTTTTACAAGGACTCAGAAGCAAAGGTAAATTTATAGCAAACTAAGAATTAAAATAACGACATGAAGGATGTCTTATAAAACGCATTTTGCCATGGAACTTACATCCATGCTCTGTTTACGTTTTTATCCGGTTTTTCTTTATTTCTTACTTACTCACGGTTTGATGACCTCTTATTAAACATTTAGTATCTTGGTATAAGGGGAGTTAAGCAGTGACGTGTTGCTGGAACTGTCGCGTATTTAAAAACACAGAGTTCGCTTACTGAAAGCAGCAAAGACCTCTTGAGCAAAAAGAAGCCCCCACCGCCCAAGCACATCCTGTCAGGGTCAACGCTCTCATGCAGGTATCGCAGCTGTAAACCCCCAAAAATACCCCCAATAAGCTCATTAGTTCCCATTTCGTGGTAATACACGTAGCCGTCTGTACATATACCTGTTGAAGGTAGCTCTCTGGCGCCCCGAATGCAGGAACCATCAGAATGACGCTCTGAAGCTTGCGTGCCTGTAAAATGAGAAGAATGCAACTTTGCCATTGTTATATCCGGATATATGTGTTGCCTTACCTCATTGATTAAACCTTGCCCAGTGAAAGCCAGGTCAACGATGCACAGCGGAGCGTAGAGAGAATAGAATGCAGCTAACCAAAGTTCTTTTCTAATCCCGTCGTGAAATACTGCGTCTAAGACAACGCAGTCAAGTATTATGGCGTTCGCACAGGTTACAATTAGTGCTTCTGCCCAGATGTCGTTCAATAACTCTTTGAGCTCTTTAATTTTGCTCATATGGAGTCGCACAGCCTGGACCTGAGAGAAGAATTGCGGTTGCAAGTGAACGTTGCTGCACTGCACATCCTTTTGAAACAACTCAACCTGGACTTGGATGTACTCTCCCAGGACCTGGATGCAGCTCCTCAGAAAAAAGTAGGATAATGACTCATAAAATATAAAACCAATTCCCAAGGAAACACCAAATATCTTCATCAGAACGGACCACTCAGTTGGCACGGACTGCGCCATATCCACTAATATAAACCGTTCTGCATTTGTGAAGCACAAAGCAAGTGCCATATATACCCCGCAAGCACGCACCGCGTTCCATCGATGCGCGGATGAATGCCGTATGCTGTGCGTGTGAAGCGAAAAACCGGTGCTCGTTTCGAATGCCTCTGATTTGCGGTAGAAAGCGAGTAGTTTCTTTGATTTCGTTAGCATAACTGACAGGTTGACGAGCACCTTTACCACACAGACGCCGAAGACTACGAGGAGCAGGGATCTGGAGAGAGTATCCGAAATGTTGGCGACTACGCGCGAAAATTGTTTGGCGAACAAGAATTCGAGAAACATGTAGAAAGCAAAGCAACAGATCGAGAAAATAGTGTACGGAGTCTTCCATGTGACTTTCACGTTTCTCAACGAGTTTCCACCAAAGTTGGGAATAAAGAAGCAGCCCTGGAGTCGCGCGACGATTGCGAATGGGAGAGAACGTTTCACCATTATGGAGACCATTCTTTCTCATCAGCCGAGAGCCAGAGTAGACCATACCTGAAAGAAGAAAAATGGAGCACAATATTTTGCTTTCTATATTTCGTGAACCCTACTTATTTCTTAATATTAAAAATATCAATGACGGTTTAAGTGATAGTCTGAAAATACACTGTGGTCTACATAGGGAAATGTTGAAGTCACCGCGCTTTGGTTTTTATTTTTTTGAAGAAAATACATTTCAGTCTCATGAGTGTGGGTCTTGCCTGACTCGCTCGAAGTACATACATTGATGCCCGGTTTCAGCGCAGTTTTTAGCTATAAGCACGCAGACTTTTTCAGATGTAAAAGTGGGACTGAAACCGAAAAATATAAAGTTTCGAGTAAGTTTGCCCTTTCCTATTTATATCCGTTTCGTTTCGATTTTTACGGTTTTAATTTTTACCGTTTCGGTTGCCGGTTACCCGTTCCTAAAAACCGACTGTTTTTGGATTTCCAATAATTTGCTTTATTGAAACGCTAGACAGCCTTTTTCTAATAAACGGTTTAAATTAGTCCCAGATATCCAACAGCGGGACCATTCAGAATAACAATAACTCAAAACGTCTTAGTACTTCTGGTTTGTCAAAAGTTTTAATCGTTGCTAGCTCCAGCACTCGTTCACTACACATATTTCCATCATATAGTTTGACACCCAAACATATATGTTACCCCTGCAACTCGGGGATCGTCGCATTCTTTATAATAAAGATACAAATAAATATTGCTACTTTGTAGTTCAGCAGCGTTTGTAAACAGCGGTAAGAAAGTTCCCCCTTGGTGCTGAAAGAACCATTCGCACCTTCTTGTCGCTGTAGTTTGTTGTAACCTAAGATATGCAACAGAGGCTTCGCCGACACTGAAGGAAAGAGCAGAACTTTAGTAAGAAACCGCTTAGTAGAATAAAGTAAAATTGAGAACTGTTCTAGTTGGTGAAATCAAACATAATACAAATGTAATAGCACTTAACAAGTATTACTAAGGAGAGGAATGAACAAAACAGAAATCTGCATAAATATGTCCTCAGTTTTTAGTTACTTTCCCTAATCTTCGTTCTTGTACCCTGTTAAACGTACGTCATGTTTGCCATTTCCAAACAAATGCATGGTTGATAAAAGCGGACGTTTCTAGCTGTCCGATTTTGTTACACTAAAACATTGTGCATTTATGTAGTAGCGCCATTTCTCCCAGGGGTGGCTTCTAAAGAACCGAGTCGAATGGACATCTCAGGATTCTAACTTATTAGTTAAGACCTTAAAGGCGACAAGTACTGGATACACGTAAGGATTGTAGGAGCGTGGAAGATTTAGAAACGGAGACTTTTCATAATGAGCTCAACCACTGATTCGAACTGAATATTTGAAATCCCAAACTTAGATTGAACGGAGATGTATTACCTGATGCACCACTCGCTGACGGTAACTGTCTCAAATGGCCACAATATTTCAAGGCCCCTCCTCCAGGTCATTCTTAAAAAAAACTAACATTTTATATTTCGGTTAATATAGGGTAACATCGGTTACTGGTAAATAATTTACAGTTCGTTTACAGTTACGGTCTTCATAAATATCAAATAACGGTTTTCTTCCAATTGCGGTTACTGAAAAGAACTTTCACTCCCAAACCGCTACCGGTTTTGGTTACGGTTACGGTTTGAGTCCCTGTGTAGAAGCAAACGCACGAGCTTTCTTGGTCGTGGTTATGGAAGCTTGCTTGAGGCAATATCACCCTAACTTGGGTAAGTATGATCAGAGTCGTTAAATAAAGGACTGGTCACGAAACTTCTTCATAACACTTATGGACAGCTTAGTGCGTGACATCGCGCGACGCTAGCATCGTCAGTGGATCCTAAGAAAGTCGCGCCGTTGCCTTCAATGCCGGCTAGCGGTACACAAACACATACTAACATGAAAAGCCAGAGAATTGACTCAGAAAGGAATCTTTTTTTTTTTTTTTTTACATATTTACGAATCCAGCGGCGCTAGGCCACTCATAAATCATTTGCACCCCACATTGCGAAACATAGTTGTAATTCCCATACAGACCTTGTTTCCACCCACAACAAAAAACCGAAAAACGCAACGCTTGAGGAACTCCTGTTTGTCTAGGGTCTACAGTTGGTTTTCCAGGTGGTCAGACGTCTTTTCTAGTAGCGTTTGCAGCATTGAAAATATTGGCCTAAAACGCCAGAGTTGAGCAGAGGCCTTATCTATACTAAAAAAAAAAACTTGGAAAGCAAGGATTACTATGAGCTTCGCGAAACGACTTCGCACACGCGTTTGAGAGCGGAAACGGTTCCCAAACATCGGCGACACCAGTGCCCAAATATTGCGCGTGAGTACACACGTGTCGAATACATGTTGATTTGTCTTTGCGGAGGCATACCGTGACAACTGTCAGTCCCGGTGACTCTCCAATGTGCAAAAAATATCTCTGTTATGTAGAATATTTCCCCCATACATCCAATCGACGTCGGCTGATTGCACTGGTATTAACATAAATATCCCATGACACCCGGGAACTCCGAGGTTGGTTTTGAGGAGACACGTCAGCCGCACAAGCGCCTTCACACATCCGCGACTCTGCTGTGAGCCTGGGGCACTGACGTCGGGCAACGCTTCCCCTACCCGGAGTTGCATTGGGACAACTATTGCATAGTATGGCCAATCACTCTAAGCAGCGAAACAAGCACTGTCTAGCTTTCAAGGGGCATGGACCGGGCATAGATGCCCTAACAATTACAGAACCAGGGTGCGGCCTAGATATTCCACACCATACAGCAGGTCTAACATTTTTCAAAGCAAGCAATTTTGCTCAAGTTAACACAGACGGTATGCTTCATTCCCCACTATCACGTGGCAGGCGCAGAGCAGGACTGGCGAGCAGTTCGGTTTCGTGGTCGCAAAATAGTGCAATCGTGAGGCTCGTAATTCTACGCATCATTGCATCTGGCGGAACCGAAAGTTTGGCTGCGTCCCACAGTTTGGCGCAAATGACCGATTTTATTAAAAACGCTTTGTGGCCGAAAGAGAAACGACGTTGGCCAGTTGCACTTTGCGTTGCGTGCTCAAACACTTTCTCCCGGGTACAATGCTCTACTTTGTTTTT
The DNA here is from genome assembly GCF_016920785.2 of Ixodes scapularis. Taxonomy (NCBI): domain Eukaryota; kingdom Metazoa; phylum Arthropoda; class Arachnida; order Ixodida; family Ixodidae; genus Ixodes; species Ixodes scapularis. Next base: position 177,856,159 of record NW_024609835.1, read on the forward strand.
CGGGAACAGGACACCAGTACTCGCACTACTGGCAGAAAGAAATGACGCCAAGATAAGTATCAGATTATTTGCCAAACTGAAGCGCTGGGCTCATCTCTTGGCTTAGTAGGGCTCCAGAAAGTGCTGCGTAGCCAGCGAAGATACGTTTCAACTCTAAAACGCTGTCAAGGTCGCGTAAAAACAAAAATACGTAAACCTATAAGTCGACAGGGATATCGTGCTTAGACTAGTGTGCGGGAAACACTCACGCTTTCGAGGATCCCTTGTAACAGTGGATTCAGGGGACAGCGGGCAGCCCTGTCGTACCACTGTAGAAACTGATAAGCCAACTCATGAACAAATAAGTCAGATGCCCATTAACAATGAGTTCGCTGAACATGTCTTTGTAAAGGTTTTCAAAAAATTCGAATGCATGATCGAGAAAAACCAAAGGCAATCAAAACACCGGAAAGCTGGTTGTGGAAAAACTTTCGCGTTGTCAAGGGAAACAAAGGTTCCGTTTAACTGACATGGTGTTGCGTAAGCGAACAAATAAGTGTCAACGACAAAGAAAAAAAATGCTACGTCCAGTGACACTGCTGGTCCGAAAGGAAGTTTCAGTTAGAAAGAGGGCGTTTCAAAATTGCTTACTTAAAGGATAAATACGGATCTTATAATCAATATTTCGTAATGAGATGGGCCGCCACGCCCGCGGCTCCGTCAAATTATTCTCATCTTCGCAAATCAAGATTATCCTTCTCAGCTTAACAGATACGGGCACGTTCCCAGTACTAAAACAAATATTAATTACAACTACGAGGACGTCTCTGAGATCGTCCCGAAAATACACACAAAGTTTTGTAGGTAGGCCGTGTGGACCTAATGTGGTGCAGGTGTTTATGGCGTTCAAGAATTCCAAGACATCCAGACGGGTCATTCTTTTCTTCAGAGACACGTGAACGTTCTACACGGAACTGCTGAATGGCCGAAAAATGGTCTCTCATGTCCCCACCTTATCTTGTCGCCAAAAGACGAGAACAGAAGCCCTTAAAGATGGCCGTGATGGCCTCCTCCCGAGAGTACTCACGGCCGTTGGGTAGAGTGCCGCCCGGTATCTGCGTCGAGACTTCGCCTCTCACTCCAGGTTCTCGGAGACACCTCACAACGTGGGGGTCCGAAATTCGGTTACTCTCGGAAACTGTGCATTGGCAGTTCTTGAGCTCAGGCGGAGCAAACGACTGTACTTAGGCGGAGCTCTTAAAAGTATGGTTGCATGAGTGAAGTCTCTGCTTTACCGCGCTTTACAATGCTCATTCGCCTGATGACGTCGTTCCGTATCTCCGTCTGCTGCAACTTCCGGCGCTTTCCCGCGGATACTAGCAGCGATTTCCATTAGACTTTCAGGACGTCCTATTAGGAGGCGTCAAGGGGCGGTGAAGCCAACGTTGCTGCTATTCTGCCGCGCAGCTGTAACAGCAATGCGTCCCGCAGGAGCGTCACGTCCACGCCCCATAAGGCGCTCCGTCCAGATGGGAACTCGGGAAATGCAAATGTCACAAAAAGTGTACGATGGTTCGAAATGTGTTGTGGGTCCCAATTGTGAAATGACATTATATAGAAAATTTTAGGGAAATATTGCCACGCGCGACGGCGAGCGAGCACGTGCGTGGCCGAGTGGTTACCGCACTTGACTCTCGTGCGGTAGCCCAGGGTTCGATTGCTTGGAGCACCACGTCTTTTATTTATTCTTTCAATTTAGATTTCTGGTAATTTCGAGAACCGTGTTGTTTGTTCTAGGTTAGAATGATCTACGTGCCGAATCTTCTAGGCCGATTGTTCCAGAAGTCCACGCGTGTACAAAAGGGGCCCCGCGGGGCGAGCCGGGGTCCGTTTCGCCCCAGCGGTCGACTCTGCTGTCACGCCGACCTCGACGCCCGCTATGCTCTGCTTTCTTCTGTTCCCTTTTTATTTTTTCGGGCACAATTTTGCCCCCTTTAAACGCTCAGTTTACTCAGTTATTCACCGCCTCATCAGTTGTCATTCGTGACATTTTGGTGGAGGTGCTGGGTACCGCATGTTCGTGCAACGTTCCCTTCCAAGGGCCCGCAGTGCAAGTCCGCTTCCAAGCCCGATGAGAAGATCACTTTGCGAAACCCGAAACTCGGACCAGCCGCCGCATCAAGGGTGAGGATCCTGAATACGGTTTGCTGCTGGACAAGCCCAAGCCGAAGAAGATGACGATGGCCAAACAGGCGCAGGCCCCGGCCGATTCTACCGTCGTATAACTGCCCGTCGCACCAAAATTCAGACGCCTTTCTACGGAGCCGCACTCGAGGACATCAAGGATTGGCTCCAACATATGAACGTGTGGCCCGTCATAACGGGTGGTCAGCTGAGCACCGCTTGCAGAAGCTTTACTTTTCGCTGGAAGGAACTGCGAGGCACTGGTTGAAAAACCACGAGGCTTGTTTGACGTCGTGGGAGGTGTGCAAGCAAGAACTGAAGAAGACGTTTGCCTGCCAACACCGACGTGAAAAGGCCGAAGATCTCCTGCGAACAAGAACCCAAGGCCTAAATGAGAGCATCACCAGCTTCGTCGAGGATGTTCTCCGCCTGAGCGCCCGCGCTGATCCTCAGGCTACCGACGAGAAGAAGCTGCACCACCTGATCAGGGGTGTGAAAAGCGCGATATTCGGCTGTCTCATCCGCAATCCCCGACAACCGTCGACGGGTTCGTCACGGAGGCGACGAATATAGAACGGGCCCAACGAGCACGCGCCAGACACTACCAGCGACACCCCGGCGTAACCACTCTGGCGACATCCGGATCCGACCTTGGCGCCACCCTCCCCGGCATCCGTAAAATTATCCGTGAAGTCGTCTAGGAGGAACTGAAGAAGCTCCTGCCCGCTGCCGTACGCCTGGCTTCACTCTCCATCGCCGAGGTTGTGCGGGAAGAAGTTCAGAGAGCCGTCCAACCAGAGGCTCCCGTCGTTGTGGCAGCCCCCGAGGAGCCCACGTTGACTTACGCTGCAGTGGCCCCACGGCCACCGCCTCCTCCTCGCACTTATGCCGCGCCGCCCCGACGTCAGTCTCCTGAGCCGCAGTACGACCGACGCCACGAGGACCAGGTCCAGTACGCCTGCCAGGAGCCCCGCGTACCTAGGAAGACCGACGTGTGGCGAACGCCCGACCGACGCCCTCTGTGTTTCCACTGCGGGGAAGCAAACCACACCTACAGCCAATGCCCATACCGACGACTCGGGCTGCGGGGGTTCCATCCGAATGACCCACGCCCCCGTTATGGTGAACGCCCTCGGGTGATCGGCGAGTACCTGCGACGACTCAGTCCCCCCAGCCTGCGTCCCGCCAAGAGTTCCGGTCGCCGTCGCCACGACGTCCAGCTTCGCCGATGCACCGACCCCGACGTGAAAGCCTGTCACCCCTCGCTCCTCGACGGGGAAACTAGGCGCGGCAACCCCTGGAGGTGGAGTTGCCGAAGACGAACGACGCCAAGATCCTCCCCGAACGTCGGAGGGCCCCCACTAGAACGCTACCAGAGACCAAAACGACGCCCGTGCAATGGTGTCCAACAACCTATACGTCCTCATCGACGGCCACGACGCATCAGCACTCGTGGACACCGGAGCAGACTACTCAGTCTTGAGTGGGAGGCTCTCCCGCCACCTTCAAATCGTCACGACGATGTGGGATGGACCTCTAATATGAACCCCCGAAGGGCACCTCATCACCCCAGTTGGGATATGCACTACTCGTGTCGAGATCCACGGTGAGACGTGCCTTGTGAAGTTCGTCGTTCTGCAAGACTGTTGGAGGGACGTTATCCTCGGAATGGACTTCCTCTGCGAGTATGGTGCCGTCATCGACCTCGGGGCAAACCAGCTGACTCTGCGAAAGCCTGTTTTACCGCCGGAGGAGACCAACACGACGTCAACCGCGATCCGAGTTATCCCCGATCATGTGAACCTGCCGCCGCGGTCAAATGTTTTCCTCATCGTCATAACCGACGGAGCCATGCACGGTGAAGCTCTTCTGGAAGGCAGCGTCTAACTGCTCCTTGAGAAAGAAATTGGCGTCGCACGAGGCGTAACGGACCTCCAAGAAGGACGTACAACTGTTCTTGTGACAAACTTCCGAGAGGAGCCGCAGCATCTAACGAAGGGTACCACTGTGGGGCCACATTGAGGAGCTTAAGGCGTCAGCCGTGGTCACCGCAATCTCCGAAGATACCTCGTTGTCACAGCAGAAGAGCACGCCGCCGCCGCCGATCGACATCGACCCCGAGCTCTCAGCTCCTAAGCGCCGGCAACTGGTTGATCTCCTCGCCGAATACAGTGACTGTTTTGCCACGTCGTCGAAAGTTCGCAATACACCAATGGCGAAACATCGCGTTATTACCGACGACGACCCACTCCTGTCCACCAGTCGCCGTATCGAGTATCCTTAAAGGAAAGGAAGGTGATTCAGGATCAAGTCCAAGAAATGCTCGACGACGACATCATTCAACTCTCGCGAAGTCCATGGGCGTCCCCGGTCGTCCTTGTAAAGAAGAAGGACGGAACCCTGCGGTTCTGCGTGGACTATCGTCGACTGAACGCTCTGACGAAGAAGGACGTCTATCCGCTCCCCCGCATCGACGATACGTTAGACCGACTGCGCCACTTCCGATATTTTTCGTCGATGGATCTGACGAGTGGCTACTGGCAGATTGAAGTCGACGAACGCGACCGGGAGAAAACTGCCTTCGTCACTCCCGACGGACTGTACGAATTCAAAGTGATGCCGTTCGGCCTTTGTACTGCGCCAGCCACCTTCCAGCGTGTCATTGACACCGTGCTGGCAGGTCTGAAATGGCAGAGCTGCCTTGTCTACCTCGACGACGTCGTGGTACTTTCACGAGATTTCGAACGAGCACTTGAAACGACTTCGAGCCGTGCTTCAAGCCATCATGACCACCGGCCTGTCACTCAAGCCAACAAAGTGTCGATTCGCCTATGGTGAACTTGAGTTCCTTGGCCGCGTCGTGAGCAACAAAGGTGTTCTCCCTGACCCCAAGAAGACCCGCGCCGTAGCTGCATTTACGCCGCCGTCTGACAAGAAGGCCGTGAGAAGATTCCTCGGACTTTGTGCCTACTACAGACGATTTGTTCGGGACTTCGCCAAGCTGTACGCACCGCTGACGCACCTCACGAAGGACGCCGTAAAGTTCGAATGGACAGGCGAACACCAGCGGTCATTCGATGATCTGAAACGAAGACTCCAGACGCCCCCGATTCTTGACCATTTCGGCCAGTTCGCTGATAAAGAGATCCACGCGGACGCCAGTAACACCGGACTTGGCGCGGTGCTAGTTCAAAGGCAGGACGGGGCAGAGCGAGTCATCGCATACGCAAGTCGGACGCTGTCTAAGGCGGAGAGGAACTGTTCTACAACTGAAAAGGAGTACTTTGCTGTCGTCTGGGCAGTAACAAAGTTTCGCCCATATCTGTATGGAAGTCCTTTTCACATGGTTATGGACCACCACTCGCTCTGCTGGCTTGCGAATCTGAAAGACCCCTCCGGACGCCTCGCCCGGTGGAGCCTACGGCTCCAGGAGTTCGACATGAGCGTTGTGTACAAGTCCGGCCGGAAGCACAATGACGCCGACTGCCTGTCAAGAGCTCCTGTCGAGGCCGGTCCTGCCTGTATCGAAGACGACGACGATGAGTGTTTCCTCGGCGCTTTGGACGTCAGCAACATGGCAGCACTCCAACGAGACGACCCTGAGCTGCAAGCGCTGATCGAGCACTTAGAGGGACAAGCGAGTTCGGTTCCCCGTGCTTTCTTAAGAGTCCTGCATACATTCTCCATGCGGCAAGGGGTGCTGTATAAGGAGAACTTCGTAAACAACAACACAGCATGGCTGTTGGTTGTTCCTGCCAGCTTTCGAGGCGAAATATTCCAAGGATGCCATGACGACCCAACGGCTGGACACCTTGGCTACAGCAGGACGCTCGCCAGGTTTCGAGAAAAGTACTACTGGCCGAGGCTACCGAAGACCGTTCACCTATACATTCGATCATGCCACGGGTGTCAGCGACGCAAGAAACCGCCGACGAAGCCGTCAGGACTTCTGCATCCGATTTCTCCCCCGTCTATGCCGTTCCAGCAGATCGAAATAGATTTACTTGGCCCTTTCCCGCCGTCAACGTCGGGGAACCGCTGGATTATCGTCGCCACCGATTATCTCACACGGTACGCCGAGACGAAAGCCCTTCCAGCAGGCACGGCTGTTGAAGTCGCCAAGTTTTTCATCGAGTCCATTGTCCTTCGGCACGGCGCCCCTGAAGTCCTCATCACAGACCGTGGAGCTTCGTTCATGGCCCAGCTGACGCAAGAGATCCTTCGTCTCAGTGGCACCGGCCATCGTCGAACCACTGCATACCACCCGCAGACCAACAGGCTGACCGAGCGACTCAACAAGACTATCGCCGATATGATCTTTATGTACGTCGACGTAGAGCACAAGACGTGGGACGAGGTGTGGCCCTACGTCACGTTCGCCTACAATACGGTGGTTCAGGAGACCGCTGGATTCACCCCTTTCCAGTTGGTACGTGGTCGGAAGGTGACGACCATGCTGGGCGCAATGCTGCCCCATGAGCGATCTGACAATAAGAGCGACGACGCCCAGGCGGTTGCTCAACGTGCCGAAGAAGTCCGCCAGCTCGCCCGACTCATGATTCAAGACCAGCAAAGCGTCGACGCGGGCCGCTACGACCTTCGTCGCAGGGACGTTGATTTCCAGCCCGGAGACAGGGTGTGGGTGTGGACGCCCATCCGCCGCCGCGGCCTCAGTGAGAAACTGCTGAAACGGTACTTTGGACCATACAAGGTACTTCGTCGCCTCGGCGAGCTGAACTACGAGGTGATGCCCGACGGAACAAGAACATCATCATGCCACCCACCACGACCTGAAGTCGTCCACGTCGTGCGCCTGAAGCCGTACCACGCTCGATAGGACTGTGGATCTTATGTGTTTCAAATGACTCTTTAGTTTGCCGTTCTTTTGATTCGCTTTGTTTTGTTTTGTGTTGCATCGGGGCGATGCGCTTTTTAAGGGGGAGTAATGCCGCGCGCCAAGTAAGCAGCGCGGCCGTAGCCTAACTGTTATCGCGCTTGCCTCCAACGCTATGGGCCAGGGTTCGATTCCTGGCCGCGGCTACGCATTTTTGTTGACACTGTAATGTGATGTTCCGGTGAATTCGAGAACCGTCTAGCTGATTCGAGGTTAGAATGTTCCACGCGTCGAACCTTCTACGTCGAATGTTCCAGAAGCCAACGCGTGTACAAAAGCTGCTCCGCGTGGCAAGCCGGAGTCAGTTTCGCCCCAGCGTTCGACTCTGCTGTCACGCCGACGTCGACACTCGCGACGCTCTGTTATTTTGTACCCTTTTATTTTTGGGCACAAGTTCGTCCCATTCAATGTTTAGTTTCTTCAGTCTTTATCGCCTCATCAATTGTCATTCGTGACAATATGACTATATTACTGACACCTCATCGTGACGCTAGCGTTTTATAAGCTTTCCAATTTGTAGGGAATTTCTCTTTCCTTCACCAATTTTGCCATTTCCTTTTTCCAGAACATTGAAACCTATGGGGGCAGTATTTATATTTCGTGTCCTTCTATGTTGTTGCGAAATGAAAGAAGTTCCGTTTTCGTCCCCATCGTCCGTGCTTTCTTCTTTCATATATTCGTATCAAATATTCATCCCTTCGATTATCTATCTGCGATTAGGACGGCCTTCTCTCATGCTTTGTGACAGGTAAGAACTACTCAGTTTTTGCAGGAATTTTTTACTTTTTGTTTAAATATTTTTTTTACATAATTATGTTATGAATCTCTTCCCCAACGTTTACTACAGAAATGTGCATTTGATTATTCCCCACTATGCATAGCCTCTTGAGGCCCTTAAAGTAATAAAACGAAATGAAAAAACTGAACAAAATGAAATCAAGCTTTAGCCTAAATAGCTTGTTAAGAACCCCCAACGCTAGAATTATGAAAAGACAAATACTTCTCACATAGAATTACGTGTACCTAATCAAGGAAACTACTCTTCTTACGCCTTTTTTTAAGATTGTGTCATACCATCACGAGCGGTATTATGCAGTAAATTTTAATTATTGTGCAAAAAAAGGTTTCCCTCGCAGTTCTGAACTAATGTAAGTGTTTAATATATTGCCAAAACGTTATATAGCTCTTTTTTAAATTTAGCAGTCTGAATCACCGCCCCAATAGTACCGCGAGCAGTGCCGAAAAACAACGCTCGGTCATGCAGTTCTAGATAATTCGGATTTATTCTTACTTGGGACGTAACTTTTATCGTTTCGTCCTAGTTTCTTGTTCTCTAAAGTGCCTGTTCACTCTCACCCCGAACGCTTGATGCTCGAACCTTCTGGACCGAATTTTCGCGATGCCGACGCGCAGTAGATAAGGAGCTGCCCGTACCTCTGTCGAGTCAGTCTCGCTCTCACTTGCTCTTACGCCGCCAAGTCGCCGCATGCTTTTCTGCTGCTTCGACGCTCGTTCTTTATTTTGTTTTGCATGAGTTCGCCGATGAAATATTTTTTTAGAGCGCAGCTAGGCGCCTTTTTCCGGGTTGAGCGGCGTCGCCGTTGGTGTCAGCGTCTGGGTCGGCGTAACCCCGCGTTGCATTATGGGACGTTTCCCCGCTTAAGTTAGGAGGAAAAGATTTTTGTTAAATTTAGCGGGAAAATTGTTTTGCTAAATTTAGCGAGAAAATTTTTTCGCGAACTCTAGCGGGAAATTTTTTTGATAAATTAAGCGAGGACATTTTCCCGCTATATTTAACGGGAAAATTGACGTCACGTGACATCAACACCAGTTCAGCTTTACCGCTAAGCTTAGCGGGAAAATTTTTGCTAAATTTAGAGGGAAGATATTTATTAAATTTCCCGCTAAATTTAGCAAAACATTTCTGCTAAATGGGAGGGAAGCAGGAGAGGAGGAGAGGAGGGAAAGGAATTCATACCCTCCCCTCCGTACCCTACCCTACCCTCCCCGTCTTCCTCAAGAGCTGCGCTCTAATGCGGCATAACAGAGAATTGTAAACGTCTTTCATTTTTTCAGTTCAGTGTATATCCTCTCGTTGCTTTCATTCGTGATATTTGTGGTGGAGGTGCGTCTGCTTCCTAGGGTAGCGGTTGTATTCACGGACGGTCTTCTTGAGCCGTGTACTGGGCTTGCGCTGCGAGGCCTCGAAGGAATACGCTTCATGGGATATGGTACCCCTCACCTTCACCAGAAACGTCACGATCAAAAGCAACCTAGAGGATAAACATTGGATTGAAGAAAAAAATTTATTGGGCGAACTTATGCCAAAGAAAATAAAGAATGAGTGTCGAGACAGCCGAAAAGCGTGCGGCGATTTGGTGGCGTAACAGCAAGCGAGAGCGAGACTCATTCGACAAGGTCACGGGTAGCTCCTTAGTTAGTGCACGTCGGCATCGCGTAAATTTGCCCCAGAAGGTTTGACCACCGAGCGTTTGGGATGAGAATGAACAGGCAGTTTTGAGAACAAGAAACTTGGACAGAATAATAAAAGTTAGGTCCTGAGTAAGAATAAACGCGGATCTTCCAGAATTCCGTGACGGAGCGTTGTTTGTTCAGCCCCGCGCGCAGCAATAGTCAATCGTTTTGCACGCTCGGCTTCTAAAGTAAACAAGGAAAATGACACAATAATTCAAAATGAGCCGAACTTTAACGCATAACACGAGCAAATTAATAAGTTTCAAACGTTTGGGAATGATTCAAACTAGAAAGAAACTGCACGAAGCTATTCTTCACCCTTGCTTCGCTTTGCAATAAAGCCAGCAAAAATAAAAAAGAGAAAAAAAGGGAAAGGGGCAGATTGTGTATACGAGACGGTCGCAAGTTTTAGGCGTGGCAGCGTTAACGTTTCAAGTCTCGTGAAATGAAATTGTTGTATCCATTGTAACACATCTCCTTTTACGTAACGGAATTAATGGTTCGAAGCACAACTATAAAAAGAAACATTTGTCAATCACAAAATCAACTGTACGAAACGAATATTTAGATATACAGTAAACGTATACCACTGGATGATACAGAATAAACCAAACGAAACAAGTGTCAAGACAAAACACAAGCATATTCAATCAGAAGTCACAAAATGGAAAGAAGTGCAGATAGAAACGCGATTTACACTTGATCTTCGGAGACGAAACATATTGATCGACACACGACACACATACGACTTATATTTAAACCTATTCAATGAACGAGGCGGTGGAATTGCGTTACTACTCTGCAACAATGCTGAATGTTAGTTACTCGATTGTTACAGTTTAATTATGCCTGACTATGAAACACTCTCTTTGGGTTCAGATAAGGCAGTGTACTCTGTTTGTTACCGGTCACTTAATGGAGATATCTCAATATTTTTTTTTTTAATTATACGATCAATTTCTAGCCTTCGTTGGTAAAAAAAAAGACCTTAATTGCTGGAAAAGATTTCAACATCGACATGAGTAACAATAGCTAATTTTATCACTGCATTAATACCTAATGGTTTTGTCAACATGCTTAATGTGCCGAATAGAGGCCCAACTGAATGCCGATCCGTCCTTGACTTGTTTATTAAAAATTTATTGCAGTCGTATGCTAAGGATGGAGTTATAACCTGTAGCGTTAGTGAACATCTTCCTGTGTTCCTTTGTGTGGAAAGAACTTAACTAGCAGCTAACGAAGGCCGTCAAATTCTAAACTAATCAATTACGGAGAAAGCCCTTATTCCTTTTTGCGCTGCATTGCTGTGGGAAAATTGAAACCGAAAAGATACATTCAGTGAGGCGAATGACACTTAGGATAAGTTTATTGACATTTTTAAAAGGTTTTGGAAGCTTGCTCTAAGTCGGCGCCTGGACACTGCGTTCATATTTATGGCAGTTTTGCTGTTTTGCAACTTACCCCGCGGCAAAAGAACACTCTCACTGGCTCCTGCAATATCACCAACACCTGGACTGCAGGAAGTATCCTCGATAAACCGTAGGGTTTCCACCCGATGGTCCTCTGGACGGCACCGATCCGGTAGGCCTGATGGAATCCGATGATGCCACCTTGAAACCAATACTCGCCCCTGCTCGATTAGACATGACTTCTGTAACGCACTCCATGCAAAACTTGCGGCCCAACATTTTGACGACTACTATGAAGTACTTACCACCTGAGGAATACGACACTGACACAGAAATTGAGACCTTCTCTGAAAAAGGAAAAACCGACGACCAAAACGATGTCGAAGATATAGAAGAACTGTATGCTTCTACCAATGAAGAATCGCAAGATCCTGACAACCAGTACAAGAAGGTTGAATCACGCAAACGACGCAGGGAGAGTACGGACTCAGAATCAAGTTCTCCCAAACCAGCAGTCAACTGCCAGGCTCTTGGGCTTACCGTCATATTTACACCAGACGACCAAAACACCAACATCAAAAGCTTCAACCCTATCAAGGTTTCGGACTGCTTGAAAGCCAACTGTCCTGATGGAATTTACAGCATTCGACCTAACTCAAGGCTGAATGTGATTGCTGTAGACACTCGCAATTTAGGTACAACAAGCACTTTACTGCGTATCAAGTCTCTTTGTGGGGTTCCGGTTAGTGCATACGAGCCCCGCCCTAAGAACATGGCAATGGGTGTCATCCATGGAGTACCGGTAGATATCAACGACAGCCAACTAACTGAGGCACTACTCCCAAAGACATCAATCGTTCGCATCCGAAGACTGGGAAAGTCACAATCTGTTGCATGAACATTTGCATGCCCAACTCTACCTGATGCGGTATGTGTAGGCTATGTGCGCCACAAAGTATATTTATACGTGGAAAAACCAACACAATGCCGTACTTGCGGTCGCCTAGGACACGTAGCTGCATCATGTGCATCTTCGTCTATTTGTACAAAATGCGGAAAAACGCACGACTCGACATCCTGTCCAGATAGACCACCCAAATGTGTCAACTGCGGACGTGACCATCCCTCTACTTCTAGAAGCTGTCCAAGATGGCAAGAAGAAAGGGATGTCGTTCGTTACCGCGTTCTTCACAGAAGCGACTATCTAACAGCGAAGGCGGCAGTAAAAGCTGATGTTTCTGAACACAATACCGATAACACATCTGGCCCCGGACACGGTTTAAAGTCAGCAGCAAGCATGCCAGTGACTAACAAGCCACATAAGCAACCAATTCAAGAGGCGCCCCCAGCATCGCAGCCTTCCCAAAGAAAGAAGAACAAAAAGCCACACAATAAACCAGGAAGAAGTACACAACTTAATACAGACGACCTCGAGTCCTTTCCGCATCTGCCAAGCACAGTACCTACGACACAAGAAGACCTCGCTCACAATCAACCTTCTACATGGAAGGTTGTAAGTAACATTGCCACCAACCTTGTCAAGAGTGCCTGCACTCCACAACCGAATGCTGCAGCTGAACCACCACCACCTGCGCTGGGCATCGGAAGCATCTTTTGTGCTGCGATCAAGGCCTTACGTGGACTGCTTCAACACGTGTCTTCACCCATTGCCATCTGCATGGTCCAACTCATTGACACATTTACACCGCTCCTGCAACGATGGTTGAGTTAACTCAACTGTTACTACTTAATTACCATTTATTATAATTATGACAGCACTCACTATGGATGACAGATACAACAATGCGACTATATTCCAGTGGAACGCGAGAGGCCTAAGGGGGCGTCTATCCGATCTCAGGCAATTTTCACAGAAGCATCAATTTCCTGTCATGGCCATATGTGAATCAAGGCTTCCAAACAATTTTCGTTTTTCTGGGTATGAATATCTTTCTTCAACCCGAACTACAGGACCAAGTAGAGCCACCCTTCTCCTGCGCACAGACCTCAGTTACGTGCATCACGCTATTCCACCACATCAAGATAATGAGTACATTGTGGCTACAGTCACTGACGGCAAGGGCAACTTCACCTTCATTGCTGGGTACATTCCACCGAAAGCTAAATTTGACGAAGGTTACCTCACTGACATTCTTAGCAAGTACCCGTTGCCATTTGTCTTAACAGGTGATTTTAACGCCCATAATTCTGTATGGGGCAGCACGCACACCAACCCTCGAGGTAGAGGATTGGCCGATATTACTGCCTGTCACCATCTCTGCCTAATGAATGACGGTAGCCCTACGTACATACAGAATCTTAAAAGTAGCAGCTGCCTAGACCTCACATTCGTTTCGCCATCGCTAGCATCTCAAGCAACATGGTTTGCAGACATTGAATCAAGAGGTAGTGATCACGTGCCCACCTATACGAAGCTTGGGAATTTTAAAAATATGAAAACTCATCATGAGATTAGCCATATCAATTGGGCAGACTTTCAAGAAAAAATGACCAATGAATGCAACCGAGAGATGGACTTACCATCATTCACAGAAGCCATCACTCGTTCGTTAAACCAATAAAGAGAGCAAACAACCTTACCGATTCACCAAACTACATTCGATGCCAAATATGAGCGACTTTGGGTTATTCGCCGGCGTGCTGAGAGGCGAGTTAGAAAGCATAAAATGCCCGAGGATTTACGTGAGTTCCGACGAGTAACTAAAAAAATCAAACGTCATTTGAACAAACTTGCAAAACGTCGTTGACGGAAAATGTGCTCAGAACTTGATCCAAGGAAACGTACTACGAGAATATGGCAAATATCAAGAGGTCTTTGAGCAACACCGCAACAACGTTATCCGTTTCGGGCACAAGCTCTATCGATGCAGTGTTCAGTTATAGAGGCCGCGAATCAGTTCTGTATACGAATTACGCAGGCGCAGTCTACAGACACAAGCACACCGAAAACGCCACGGCCAACACCACCGTCAACTCTGTCATGCATGGACGTTGATTTCTCTCTGAACGAACTCGATTCTGCTCTTGCATCATGTAGGCAGCCAAGCTCACCTGGACCAGATGGTGTTACCTACTCGGCAATTGCACGACTCGGACCAAGTACAATCAAATGCCTTCTTCGACTCTTCAACCAATCCTGGAACGAAGGCAAGGTACCTACATCATGGAAAGTCTCCCAAGTTATACCGTTACTAAAGCCAGGTAAATCACCCCTTACCATCACTTCCTATCGACCCATTGCGCTGTCAAGTTACGTAGGCAAACTCATGGAACGTATGATCTTGGCGCGATTGGAATGGCATTTCGAACATCATGGTCTATATTCAAATGAATCGTCAGGCTTTCGACGCGGCCGGACCTCAATAGACGGGGTGATTGATTTAATTACATCCGTTGAACACGAAAAATCTCAACGACGAATGATCACAGCCGTATTCTTGGACATCAAGAGTGCCTTTGGCTCTGTGACGCATGATGCTATACTTGACGCGCTAGAAGAACTAGAAATAGGAGGGCGACTCTACAAGTGGATCTCCAGTTACTTAACTAACAGGGCAATTTTTGTTGCTACGGCACAAGAAAAAACTACCCTTTATAATGTCACAATGGGTGTCCCACAGGGTGGGGTATCAAGTCCGACATTATTCATGATATGCCTTAATGCTCTCAGAGTGGAACTTCCAAAAACAGTTCGATCATCGGTATATGCAGATGATATCTGCATATGGGCCTCCGGAGTTACCAGAGTACAGGTTAGAGCTCGTCTTCAAAAAGCATTAGGCACGATTGATAGATATCTTCTTCATCGCGGATTGACCATCTCTCCATCGAAATCAGCCGCCATATCTTTTACTAGACGGTGCATGGATAAATACCCCCTCAAGGTATCCGGCCAAGCCATTCCGTATGTAAAACACCACATATTTGTAGACATATCGATCGATCGAGGACTGACATGGACGCCTCACATTATGCACATTAGAAAAAAAATTGACCAGCTTTATACACCTCATACGTTTTATATGTGGCACAACTTGGGGTGCGAAAGTAACATCAGTACTGCGTCTTTACAAAAGCTCTATTTGAGTGTCTATTGAGGTACAGCCTGCCAGTCCTTCATGGGATGTGCGCCACGAATTTTAAGTGACTAAAAAGTGTACAGGGCTCTGCTCTTCGTGCTTGCTTAGGTGTTCCGCACTCAACGTCCACTTTAGGTGTTATAGCGGAAGCTGGGTGCCTATCCATTGAAGCACTTCGTGCAAAAGAAACACTACGTGCACACTTACGCCACCTAACAAGGCATGAATCCCACCATTTTGCCCGGATACAATCATCCAGGAAAGATTCAAGCTATGCTAAATTCTTGATACAGCAGGAGCCAAATATACCAAAGCAGTTTGAAACACCAAATTTGGCGGATATTCCACCTTGGACACTAACATGCCCTACAATATCACTCAATATAGATGGCATACAGAAAAAAGCGTCAACTGCACAAACTGTATTGAGGCAACTGACCCTCTCATCAATCAATGTCAACCATCGGTTCAGAACTCACATTTACACTGACGGGTCAACAACTCATCAAAGCTCAGCTGCCGGAGTAGTTATACCCATGGAACAAGTCGTGCTTAAATTCAGACTAGACCACCGCACCTCATCAACTGTCTCGGAGCTGGTGGCCATTAGCGAAAGCTTAAAATATATAATACGCACCGGACCACGAGCATGGTCCGTTTTCACTGACTCAAAAGCTGCACTCCAGAGCATGCAGCACTATCTACGACATGGAGCAACTGAACAGCTGACATTCACTGTAGTCAGCCTCTGCCAACAGGCCCAACAGACTGGCCACCACATTCACTTCCAATGGATCCCGAGCCATTGTGGCGTCCCTGGTAATAAGGCCGCTGACCAAGCAGCAAAGAGCGGGCATGACAACATATCTAGCATTTCTGTTCCATATTCAAGAACTGACGCTGGTGCAACGGTTTTCTGGGTCGGAAAAAAGATAGGTGCGGCCCTCTGGGCAAGCCCTTCTCACCACTATCCACGACTTTACAATCTAGATCCCGAACTGAAGTTCAGACCGCCCAGAAACCTTACAAGAAAAGGTTGAATCAGTACTTCACCGAATCAGGCTGGGCGTTGCATTTACATATAAATATCTCCACTGTATTGGGAAAAGACCTTCTGCAAACTGCTTGATATGTGAAGAAGTGGAGTCACTGGACCACCTGTTATGCACCTGCTCAATTTATGACGTGGAAAGAGAGGTGCTTACTGAAGAACTTTTCCAGCTGGACTCCCGACCGTTCTCTCTCCAGAAGATCTTAGGAGCGTGGGAGAGCCCAGAAAAGCTGGCTGATGCGACCAAATACATACTACGTTTCTTACGTGATACCCAACTTATTTTCCGTTTTTAAGGAGCAGATATGGAGCTCCACGTTATGTTGATGTGTTTTTATTAATTTTCTCTTCTTGGCCCTTCTTTGGCATCCCCTATTCCCCTTCCACAGCACAGAGAAACCGGTTAATGCAAACTGCATAGAGCGACCTCTCTGTCTTTCTAAATAAACCTCTTCTCCTTCTTCTTCAAAAGGTTTTATACCGATCACTTTCCTATTAAAGAACGTAAACAGTCTAAAAACGAGAAAGGCGTGGATTACGCCGGAGTTTCGGAAAGAAATGAAAATTAGAGACAAGCTCAAAAGATGCTTCCTGAATGCCCGTGCACTTGGTGATTTAAAGACTTTTAAACAGTACCGAAATAAATTGACAAAGAGGCTGCGATCTGCGCGGACAAAATACCACTCCACTGATTTATGCGATAAAAGAAATCGCCATGACGTGTTAGGGTCTGTAGTAAACAAACTATTACGTCGTGGTTCTCCGCATGCACCTGTCTCAAAACTACGAGTGAATGGAAGGGAATTGTCTACAGCCGAATTAGCTGGCGCTTTTAATGATTTCTTCGTAAACCTGAATGCACGTGGCAACTCGTTGGCTGCTTTCAAACCTGGCATTTGAAATGACAAGTCAATGTTTCTACAACCGGTCACCGCGTCTGAGGTGATATCAGTGATCAAAAGTATAAATAATAGCCGTAGCTAAGGTATTGATGGCCTCCAGATGCGGGCTGTAAAGCATGTAACTGATCAATCAATCTCGTCCGCTCGTTTAGCAGACGAACGTTTTAGAACTTCGCAGTGCCAGAAGGAACACGTAAGGCACCAGGTTTTGTACCTTCAAAACCCATCCATTTTAGTAAAAAGAAAAATAAAAAGAAACGGGACGAATTATGGGGAAATATACAAAGTTAGGTTCTCTATATATTCGAGTTTCGAATTTCATTTACTTCAGTTTCTGCAATTCATACCACCCCCCCCCCCCCCCCCCCCCCAATAATCATACACGCGAACCTTCCTTTTCTCGATGAGGTCCATGAGGGTTCCTGCTACTGGAGGCGCGACCTGTACCGATCATCTGCAACAGTCTGTAAATACGGTTCCCCTAACGCCGTTTCAAGGCGCACGATCGGGCCACATGCCTGACCCAGGTGTTGATCGTTTCAGCCTACCAGTCGAATTTCGTTTCGGTTTCCTAAAACTCACTGGTGACATGGCACGTTATCGCGATCTACGAGTGGCTTGATCAGAAGGGGTTCGAAATTCCGAGCCGGATCTGCGTAACGTGGAACCGCCCTATAGTGAGGCTAATTTTCGTTGCATAAGTTTATGTGCATGTACCCTGTCGAGTAAGACGTCACGTCTAAGAAAGCTCACTTTTAAGAAGCGAGGACCGATGACCGCAAGAAGATGGACGTAACCATCAACGATACGTAGAATCTGAAATAAAACGCTCCCTGAAGGGGCTTCTTGGTGCCGTCACAAAACACCGCGTTCTCACTCGTGTGGCATGAGTGGCCAACGTTTCAGGCCTTTTCGCCATCGAAGCTAAAGACTTGGCAGGTGCTGGACATTCGAGTCAGTGTTCCTCGCTAATTTGTCATGTTTCGCAGTAGTAAGTAATTGAGAACAAGCACCATCAATTTCTAAATATTTCGTATTGCCAAATCGATTGAACACCTTTAGCTGTCAAATGGCGCCTAATGTTTGCGGTCAAACTTAAATATTCAAGAGACGCTGTCAACGCGAGGATTTCGCGCTGGCTCGTTATGGAAGTGGTTCCATTCAGACCTGCATTATAACATCTACATGGAGATGAATCATTCGCTGTAGAGGCGGTATTATCTGTGCGTGTCTGCTAATATTAAGCCTCTTGCCACAATAAAGTTGATTAATGGTTCTCGAATGTTTGTGGGTGATAGAGACATCATCAATATCAGAGCTAAAACCTTTAACAGAATATTTTTGAAGTGCATACGTTTCAACTTCGAATGGTGCTGCTGCTTCTCTTAAAAAGGTACTCCGGAGTTTTCTTCGCAGTCCCCGATTTGACTGAAAAGTTTCTAAACAGGCCAACAAACATTGCTGAAATAGTAACGCCAATATTGGGCCAAAATAAAGTGTCTTTTCGCCAAGTTACCGAATATACAATTGTAGTCGTCATCGTGTTTTTCAAAGTGAAAACCTCTACAGGCGACATTGAAAAAGTGACATCAGTGGAAGGCAGAGGTTTACTCTTTGAACTGTAGACTTGGTTCCCAACTGATTACAAACGGTCTTATGGTGTCAAATGATTGCTTTGGAAGCTTGCTTCAGCAACCGCGCAGCAGCATGAAACAGATGCTCGGCGTAGTTCGTTTTTAGATTGGCCGCTCGACCTGCAAGTCTGCCTTCCCTGACGTCACGGCATTGAAAAGTGCGGGTATATTTGAATCTTGATTTTGGCATCATTTTCATTTTCCAATTTTACATTAACTCTTCTGAAATTCACGATATTAAATTGCATACCGGAAAGGGCAAAAGCGGGTGATTCAAATAATAAAGTTATTTGGTTAGCTCGAAAAATCGCCAGAAAACCCCTTTAAGAAGATATTACGGTAGAACTTTATGTTCGAATCAATATGTTGACGAATTCAAATGGCGCCACCACTTTAGCTTAGCAAGATACGCTTTTAAAGCCAAGCCAATCTAGTTTGCCTTTTTGCGTTTTTCCCGACGACTCCCTACCATGAAAATAGCACCAATTCATTCTTCGCTTCATGTGGCTTTCTATAGTTGGAAAGAAGAAAAACTGTTTGATTTTAATAGGTTAATAATTACTGTTAGTAATTAACTTCGCAAGCAAAGACGCTGCATGCATGGCCTTGCTCGGTGGTCGAGGTGCACGCGCGCTCCGCGCCAGTACCTTGCTTCACTGCCCCAGAGAGCCTTTCTCCGAGCTGATTCCATTTACTAAAGAACTTCTTGTCTGTGCCATGTACAACGTTCACGCACATGGGGCGTTTTGACTTGCATTCCAAAGCGATGAACGCAAGTGTTCTGGAGTATGGGAGCTGCACGCTGGGCTAGGCGTTTTTAAGGATGCGTCTCAACGACGTGCGGCCGTATTACTTATGAGTGCGACGCATGTGAGCGAAACCCGCGTCGCATCGCATCGCCGCGCGGTGTAACTATAATATCCACTCATGACAGCAAAGGTTGTCATGTTTACCGCCGCTCAGTGGCGCGAAGTGTCGTTATTTTTGCTTACATGTGTTTCACGCTTAAGTCTAGCAAGTATACTGCACTGAATAAATTGCTTAGCTACAACGTGAACTTGTCAGCCATAACTCAAGGTACGATACGAAATACATCTAATCAGATTTAAAATACTTCCTATAAGCGATGTGGTTGTTTTTGCGTCAGCTCCAATTGTTTATGTCGTCGAACCGAGACTTCGGTTTATTTTGGGGGTACTATATTTCGTAAAGTCAAAAATATGTAAATCTCCAAGCCCCTTCGTAGGCTGGTAAACTATTGTTAAGCAGCTGCATACCGTCGCTTGAAACTTCATCAGAATGTGGATAAAAGTTCGCAGCGACTTTGTCCGATGCACTTAGGAATAGTTCTCGGGTCCACGATTGAATAAAACTATGAACGGCCTGTGGCGATACGCTGGTAAACTTGTATGCAGGTTCAAGTTATTTCAGAGTACAAACTACTTGCGACCGCCTTTACCGGGGCCGCTGCCGCTGTCACAAGTCCCCCGCCCCCTCCTCCCGACCCCCCCCCTCCTTCCGCACTCCCCCCCCCCCTCACCGTCTCCCCGCCCCCGCCCCCCCGCCCCCTCCTCCCACCCCTCACAAGAAAAGTGAAGAACTTTAATATTGTAACGTTTTCTCTGTGCTAAAGAAGGAGTCCCAATCAGGCTCTGGCGGCCCGATTCTACTGGATCAGAACAATTAAATATCTAGTGAGGCTTTTAGCTTTATTGTTTCTTTTAGCAAATTAATGCGTGATCATATTAGTTCTGTCGATAATTCTCAGGAACGTGAAAGCAAAACATGACCCGACTAAACCGGCAAGAAATGTATACAAAGACATAAAAGAGAATTGTTAAGGCAGACCTGCACCTCTCATATTTTGAATATTTTAATGATCGTCAACCTTCACAGAATAACTCGTGATACTGTAAAAATAATGAGTGTTTGTGCGACTTTAAATTAATACTGAACAAAGCAGAAAGAAAACATTTTTTGTGCAAATTTCACGTTTTGCCTAACTGGAATCACGACCGCTTTTTGCGACCAATCTATTGATGATGCGCAGAGATGAGGTCTTCGCGTAAATGACTATGTTGAAGGCAAAAGAATGGGTGTGAACGCACATTTTGATTTTCATTTTATGTTTTGCACTTCGGTGAACCTTGTAGAAATGTCAAACGTAGATGTGCAACGGCTTCACTGTATACTTTGTCTTTCCTGTATTTTTCCGCAGGCTTACTGCTGACCAGTGTAAGGGGCCCGAGGACCAGTCAAGCTGCCTACTGCTGCCTTCTTCCTTTGGACCCAAGCCAAGCACCGGGGTAATTACTCTAGGACTGAGAAAGAATGCTTGTGGCGTCTCTGAGCAAGCGCGTCCGCGGCCGAACGGTTTTCATGCTTGGCTTCCACGCAAAGGGCCACTGTTCGATTCCTGTCTGCGGAACTACCTTTTTGTTATTTTTGTAAAGAAAGCGTTCGGGCAAATTCGACAACCCTGTTGCTTAATCGAGGTTTGAATGATCTACGCGCCGAACATTCTGTGGCGATTGTTCCAAAAGCACTGGCGTATACAAATGGGCCTCCTCGTGGCGAGCCGGAGTCAATCTCGCCCCAGAGCTTGACCCTGCTGTCCCACCGCCATCGACGCCTGCGACGCTATCTTTTCTTTATTTGTATTGGACACGAGTTCGCCCCATTAATTGTTTAGTATGTTTGTTTTTGTTGCCTCACCACTTGTCGTCATGACATCTTGGTGGAGGTGTGGGCTAACGGAATATATGCCCACGATGCGTACTACCTGTGAAGACGATAACCGTTCGGCCATGGGCGCGCTTGTTCGGAGACGTGCGTGACAATATTGCACACCCTTGTGGAATTTTAACATCCTTGTTGATACCTTATCTTGTTGCAGCACAGCTGAACCGTGATTGTTTAGATCAGTGGTTTTCAGCCAGTCATGTTCCGGGGACCCTAAACAAGTTGAAGGAGAGTATTGAGGCATTACAATTACAAAAGAGGTAAATGATAACAAATAATACGTGAAAACCGACTTTGAAGCTCTAAAACAGAGAATAATCACCCCAACTAACTTGGCACTCATGTTTTGGTCTATTTAGCTTTGTTGGACATCCAGCATCAATAAAACAGGTTTTATTGCTCGGCTTCACTAGCAGTTCAGGGTTTTGGGGAACTTAAAAAGGTCTTCAAGGACCCTTAAGGGTACGCGGATCCAAATTTGAGAAATACTGGTTTAGGTAAGCGAACGCGTGAAGCTCTGCTGTCAACGAAAACCAGGCGGCGAAAGGACCTCTTTTGAAGCTTCTCAAAGCTGTCCTTACCCAGAGTTGATTTTTGCTGGAACTGCGAATATCCGGCGAATAGAGTCTAGAAAAAACAAGTCAGAGTGTATTCCCCTTTATGTAAATGAACAACGCTTGTAGAGAATATTTGGTGAATATTCTTTTTAAAACTATCTGTTCAAGAAAAAAAAAATAACCCATAGGTACCCGTTATCTTTCTCACCTTAATCGCAGATCAATTTATGCACGCTAATGTTTTTCTTTTGGGTGGATAATCAAAATTAATGTCATATAAGTCGTGATTTCAAGCTTGATTTATGTAAAAAAACTATATCTGAAAGTCATATAACTTTGGCAGAAATATTGAAATATATATGATCGCCATAGCGAATTTTTTCTTGGATATGTGAAATTTCGAAGCTCGAAACGTGGATATCGCCGAGGCTTCACTTTGGTAGTTTTCAAAGCCGTCGATTTCCTACCAAATCATTCACGTACTTAGCAGCCGCATGCACATAGCTGCCTTTTATTTACTGTCTGAAAGATATGCAACATGCACACAAGATATTAAAAATATTAAAGAAAAAAGCGTTTCCAAATACGTCTAGCAAACACTTTTTAGAGCCACATTTTCAAATTACGAACCAACCATAGAACTATTATAATGTACGCTAGAGGTTCAACTGGCGCTAGTGTCTATGCGACTTCCGTGAGGCAAATTGAAGCAGACAGCAACCAGTCTACTTTTGCGGTGCTCCTGTGCATTCCTATGGGAAAACGCGCGTACATTTTGCCTCTTCGCCGAAAAATAGCACGGAATACTTTGGTTATTTGGGTCGTACCGAATAGTATGTACCTTGATTAACACTGTAAAAGTGTAATTGTTTTAGTTAGCGCATTTTTCTTCATCAGTGACCGACGTTTAACTTCGCTACATTTCACTCCCAAACGTGTGTTCCGCAGCAGGTGTGTAAAAACAAGCGACGATTCGAAGCAAAATTACAATCGAAAGCAATGTAGAGTGTGTTCAAGGCTCGCCAGCATTCCGGTAACGTTTGTATATTGATAATATGCCTGTCCTGTCACTAAATAAAAATGACCCCGTCGTGCATGAGCGGACAAAAAATTCAAAACGTAGAGAATAAAGTCCGTGGGCTATAAAAGGTGTCTCTTCGTATTGTTTTCTCTGCCGGGCAGCTTTTATCGGGCACTTGTTCTCAAAGATTTCGAGCTATCTTTCTCGGGTGATATTTTGAACGTAGAACAAGCAGCTTCGCTCAGAGCAGAAAGAATAAAGCGGTACTTACTTACTTAAAATAGGAATAAATTACGTGGCCTTCAATTTATTTTGATCGTATATGCACGTGTAGTTACTGATCCAGTGTTACTGCGTAGTTCTTGCCGTCTTTCTTAATTTCCAGATGTTCTTCGTTCCTTTGGCACGTATATCCCCCACGCTGAAAAGCGCCGACGTCGTGTTCGCGCTAACAGTGTCCGACAGTGCACATAAATACACGTACGAAGCCATTTTAGCACCGTTTTTAATGCGATGAATTTGAAAGAAAAACACCGTAACTGAACAATTGTTTCGTCGGCCTGACTGAGAAATGTTCCAAGCTACCTAGTACGTACGAATTATTCGGGATATTTGCTCTTATGATCGAGCGCAGAGAGAAAATACACTCACTTTTTCCCATAGAAATGCATTACCGGAAGTCAATTTTCGACTGGTTGCTGTCTGCTTCAATTTGCGTCAGCACACTAGCGCCGCTTGAATCTCTAGCGTACATTATAATAACTCTATGGAACCAAAAACGTCTTTCTATTGCCGCGTGCATCATCAAGAAGATACGCTTCTCCGTTCATCCAGAAGATTGGCGTACACTTTTAACCCGAACGTAAACGATAAGGAAGCCAGAATGACCTTGTCTGGTCAGTCTCATAGCCCCTGTCAGACGGGCGTCTTGAACACCTTTGGAGTAAATGTCCTTTAACTGAAATGTGATTTAAGGGGAGTCAGACACGCAAGTCAAAAGTCATTCGGGCTGAATTACATTTACGATCAATGGAACTACGACAAGTCCGTTAACTCCTCAACTGCCTACTCTCGTCGTCAACGATCACGGATGACTTCGAAAATAATAAAAAATAGATGATATTATTTAGATATTGATCAGTTAGAAGAAATTTTAAAACAATTTATGAAGCTCTCTGCTTACTGTAAAGCGCCTTTAGCGCCTTTACTTGTATATATGTATATATATATATATATATATATATATATATATATATATATATATGGTGTCACAAAACAAAAAATTTACGGGGTCATTTTTACTGCAAAAATAAACTAGGCAGCGCTGAACGCTCATTCTCCGCCCAAAGGTAGCACTAGAGGTCACAACTAGATGCCAAAGTTTCAGCCCGATCCGATAACTTAATCAAAAGTTATGAGTGATTTTTTGAAAATTTCAATGGGAAAATGGTGGCCAAAGGAGTTTTCAAACACATGGGGGTCTATGGCACCAGAAACCGAAAGCGGGCCAAAATGGGCTCCATTTTCCCATTGAAAATTTCAGAAAATCACTTATAACTTTTGATTCAGTTATAGGATCGGGCTGAAACTTATGCAACTGGTTGTGACCTCTAGCTCTACCTTTGGACGGAGAACGAGCGTTCGGCGATGCCTAGTTTATTTTTACGGTGAAAAAGGCCGTGTAAGATTTTCTTTGTGACACTCTGTATATATATATTTACAAACAAAAAGTGAAAAGAAGTATAAACGGGATGGGTGAAAAGATAAACAACTCACAATATTGAATAAAGTTTCAGGTAGACAGTCCGTGGCACACGTCGCCATGGAGGTGGCGGAGGTAGTTGCCGGCAAACTTCCCTTGACACCTTGGCTGTCGGCCGCTTTTGTTTCAGATGAATTGGCCGAGGATAATCTTCGGGGACAACACAGCAGCTTGCTGGGCGCTAAAGCGAGGCCAGCCGCCGGTGTACTTGCTTCAAGACGGAGCCGAAGTTCCCAACCGTTTAGTCCAATTAAAATCTCTCGCACGCAGCACAGTTCCCAAGATTTTCTCTCTTCTTCCCTTTTTTTCTTCGTCCTTTTCAACCTTGACATGTACTTTAAGCCCAGTTCTGTTTCGCAGCTCTGTTCAGGACGAAATCCAGGTTGGGCGTTCGAGAACACATTATTTTCTTCGAGAAGGCAATAAGATGTCCCTCTTAATAATGCGCTCTAAGGCCCAGCAAACAGCTGACGTAATGGTTATAGGGCCGGTAGAACGCGATTTGTTTCAACGCGCAATCCAATTCCCTCATCGGCAGGGGCGATAAGGATCTGTTACCATTGCGAAGGAACAGACCGAGCGTCGACGATTTTCCGGAAGATTCTAGGTAATACGGGGTGGAGGATGGGACTGGCGAGCTTCAGGAATGAAGGGTACACAGAGTCCGGACAATGGCCATGAAAAGGGCTTAACCTTGATATTTCGTCTTCCAGTTCATATTGTGTAATGGCAATGGTGGATAAATCTCCTGTTTTACTATTCGTTTTTTTTTTTTTTTTTTTCTCGAGCGTTTCCCTTAGGGTTGGTAAAGTAGCCTAGGGGTTACTGCGGCTAAACCAGATTCAGACAAAGTGAGCGCTGAAATGCTTGGCTACATCAAGTGGTAAAGTGACATGCTTGTTGTCATGAATAAAGGATGGCGCGAAGCACAATTCGAGCAGTTTGAAGAATTTCTAGAGGCTTACAACTGAAAGCAAAGACATGTAACTTCGAAGATCTTAAAGACTCTCTGCTTTGAGAAAAGATGGTTCATGGAATCTCGAGCACGTCTCCGCAAGAAAAGCACGTTTGAAAAAAAGAAAGTATGACTCTAGACGTAGCGGTCGAGCGCTGCAAGGCCAAGGAGAGTGCAGAAGAACAGTACAAAGCGTAGGAGCATGAACTTCCGAAAATTGTGCACGTTCAACTTCGGGAAGCCAAAGAGTGTGAGCGCAAAAAAATGCCGCTATTTTAATATATTTCAAGAGCCCAAGAAATGCCCCGCACATAAAAACACGTGCGCCAAGTTCACAAAGCGGAATCAATTCCTAATTTGCTGTAGGAAGAGAAAGGCAGCTATTAATGACGTCGTCGAAAGGAGCGAGAGCAACAGTGACTTCGAGATTCTCGAAATTTTGGCGACCGACAAGCGTTTTTCCTTTAATCGCAATCGAGTTGTCACGACGCGCGTCGAGGGAACAGAGGTAGAGCTTAGGTGAACATGTTGCCCGGAGAGATCTTCGAGAAGCTATAGACAAAGTAGGAACCTCGTTCATCAAGGAGAGTACTTCGCGACAACGGAGATGGTGACATCTAACACAGTGCTAATATTTGCCCATCTGTAGCTTGACACGATACGAATCAAACTCTTTCTTTCTATGGTAAAAATCATAAACCATTGAACTCTGTGAAACGTGGATGACCAGCGAGGCTGTTCAGCACGCAACACAGATGTGAGACAGAATTTTGAACAAAGGTACGAACATATTTATCGTCATGATCGGCGGTCATCGTGACGAAAGATACGATGACCGCCGATCATCGTATCGAACGTGGACGAAGGGGGCCGAAGCACCCGCCGAGGAGAGACGACACGCAGCCTGGTTGTGAGGGTGGACGATGACTGACCGGAGCGGCGTACGCTCAACGGCGTTTATTGGGCAAGGTGAACAATGTTGCCCGCCGAGCCAGGAGGCCGCAGACGGGCGGGCTGGAGGGGGGCGCTACATACTTGTTACATCCCTCCCCCCCAGTTTGTTTTTTCTAAAAGAAAATAAATGAAATAACACACAACTGACACCACATGGCGTCTGGTCGTGCCAAGTCCTGGCCGGTCGATGTTGAAGGTCACCCCGGCGAGTAGCGGTCAGGTGGCCTTCGCTGCCGCGTACTCCGCCGGACCACTGGTGTCGACGGGCGAGGTGTGGCAACGCCGGGCGCTGCCTGAACCGGTCGCGCTCCCCCCAGTGGAGCCGCAAGGACCGGATTTGGGAGTGGCACTGGTGCGACAGGAGTGGCGACGCTTGTCGCCTCTGGGGTGGGTGGTGCTCCGCTGGCCACGACTGGTGCTGTTGGGCCCCCTGCAGGCTGGTCCTCTGAAGCGACGGCCGAGGGTGGAAGCCAGGTCCCGAGGCGCGGCCTGACATGGTCGGCGTGCCGGTGCCAGGTGGTCCCGTCAGGCATGCGGACGAGCAGCGACGAGGCACTCGCTGGTGAAACCACACGCCCGGCAGACCAGGGTGGGCCAGGACGGAAGTTCCTGGCGTACACCGACGCTCCCGGCTCCGGCAAAGGCCCGGGACGGCACCCTCGGTCAGCAGCCAGCTTCTGCTTCAGCTGCTTCAGGAGCGCCGTGGACCGGAGGTCTGGATGCAAGACGTCCAGGGGGGTCTTGACCATCCGGCCCATCAGAAGCTCGCAGGGGGCACGGCCAGTGACCTCGTGAGGTGTGGTCCGGTACTGGAATAGTACCCGGGCCACCTGCGTTCGGAAATCCCCGGGCTGGCTCTTCTTGAGCTTGTCCTTGATGGTCTGGACCACTCGCTCGGCTGCACCATTGGAAGCAGGATGGTACGGCGGAACCAGCATCCGGCGGATCCCATTCCTCTGCAGCCAGTCCAGGTACTCGGCGCTAGCGAAAGCGGGACCATTGTCGGACACAATGATGTCCGGCAATCCCTGCGCCGCGAAGACCTGCCGCAGAGCCGCAATGGTCGCGCTTGCCGATGGACTGGTGACTGGCAGTGCCTCCACCCACTTGGAGAAGGCATCCACTACCACCAGGAAGTAGTGGCCCTTGAAGGGTCCCGCATAGTCCACGTGCAAGCGGGACCACGGCCTCTGTGGGAACGGCCAGGGGGTCATCTCCACGTGGCGCGAGGCTCGCTGGTTCTCCTGGCAGACCTGGCAGCCTTGCACCTGGTGCACGATGTCCTGGTCCAGGCCAGGCCACCAAACGTGCGACCGTGCCACCATTTTGGTCTTTTCAATGCCAGGATGCCCCGCGTGCAGCAACTGCAGCACCTTGGCCCGGAGACTTTGTGGAATCACCACCCCGGAACCCCACAGGAGGCAGCCCTGCTCCAAGCTCAGCTCAGCGGTCTTGTGGCTGTACGCCTGGTGACGCAGCTCCTCCCCTCGGGCAACCGCCTTGACCACCTGGGACAGGACCGGATCCCGGCTGGTCGCCTGCGCCACCGCAGTCCTGGTAAGCACCCCCGGGTAGGCCCGCTCCAGCAGGAAAACGTCAGCTGGCTCAGGAACGGCAGCAGGCACCTCCGGCAGGGGCAGGCGGCTCAGGGCGTCTGCAGGTCCCAGGTCCTTCCCAGGGCGGTAGACCAGCTTGTACCTGTAGGCCGCCAGCGTCAAGGCCCAGCGTACCACACGAGGCGAGGCTTGCACTGGGACTGCCTTGTCAGGTCCCAGCAGCCCCAGCAGCGGCTTGTGGTCCGTGACTGCCTCGAACTGTCGGCCCCACAGGTACTGATGGAAGCGCTGGACCCCGAAGATGAGGGCGAAGCCTTCCTTGTCGAACTGGCTGTAGCGTTGCTCCGCCGCATGAAGCCGACGAGAAGCAAACGCCACAGGGTGTTCCTGACCATCCTGACCCCGGTGCGACAGGACGGCTCCTGCCCCGTACGGCGACGCATCCACGGTGAGGACTACAGGTTTGGCCGGGTCGAAGTGCACCAGCACTGGAGCCTTAACGACCAGCTCCTTGCTGCGCTGGAAGGCCAAGTCCTACTCCTTCTTCCAGGCCCACTGCTGACCGTCACGAAGCAGGCGATGCAGCGGCTCCAGATGCGTCGACAGGTTGGGCAGGAACCTCCTGTAGAAGTTGATGAGGCCGAGGCAGCTCTGAAGCTCCTTCTTGCTCTTGGGCTTCGGCGCCTTGAGCACGGCCTCAATCTTGCGGGGTGCCGGGGCCAGGCCAGCCTGGGAGATGATGTGTCCCAGGTACTCCACGCTGGGGGTCAGGAACACGCACTTGTCCAGCCTCAGCTTGAGACCGGCGTCCTGTAGTCGTGTGAGGACTTTGCGCAGGTTCTGCAGGTGGTCCCCGTCGTCGGTACCGGTAACCAGGATGTCGTCCAAGTACACCGCCACGTGCCTCATGCCCCTGAAGAGGTTGTCCATCTCTCTCTGGAAGATGGCTGGGGCTGAGGTCACGCCGAACGGTAGGCGCGTGTACTGGAAGAGTTCCATAGTTGTTGAAATGGTGACATACTTCCGGGCGGCATCCTGGAGCACCAGCTGCTGGTAAGCATCTTGAAGGTCGAGCTTGGTGAACTTCTGTCCCCCGGACAGAGCCGACCAGAGATCTTCTACCCGAGGCAGCGGGTACTTCTCGACGGTAGCGACGGGGTTGATGGTGACCTTGCAGTCCACGCAGATCCTGACGCGGCCGTCTCGCTTGAGGACTCGGACAATTGGTGCGGCCCACTCGGAAGTCTTGACGGGCACCAGGAAAACCCTCTCGTTGCAGCCGTTGCAGCTCCTGGGTGCCCCCGTCCTTCAGGGCGAACGGCAGCGGACGCGGCTTGAAAAACCGAGGCCGGGCTCCCTCGGGCACGTGGATGCCGACCGTCGTGCCGGCAAAGGTGTCCACCCCCGGCTGGAACAGGGACTGGAAGTCGGTCAGGAGGTTCGGGACGTCCTTCACCACGTGCAGCGCAGCTTCTTGGTACTCCGGCAGCCGAACACCCAGTGAGTGAATCCAGTTCCGGCCCAGCAGCGTCGGCGACGACCCCTTGGTTAAATAAAGGGGAAGGATTGCCTCCCTGTCGCCAAGGCGAACGCTGACTTGGGCCCGACCCTGGACCTGGGAAAGCTGCCCGGAGTAGCTGCGCAGCATGACGTCAGACGCCTCGATGGACACGCCGGGGAAGGTCCGCTTGAACAGTTTCCCGGGCATGACCGACACGCTGGCCCCTGTGTCCAGCTCCATGGTGATGGGGTGGCAGCAGATTTCGACAGACACCATATATGGTGGCACAGACGATGAAATTCTCCTGGTGTGCCACACGAAGATCTGCGGGTCCTCGGCCACGACGTGGACCCTGGCTGAAGAGGTACCCGGACCTTGTGCCGCTCGGCCCCGCCGCGTTCTCTTGCGACGACCACCCTGGCCGCGGGCTTGGCTGGAACCCGGGCTTGAACCAGGCTGCTGCTGCTGCTGCTGGCCGCCGCTCGTCCTGCCCCCTCGGCAGACACGTGCGAGGTGCCCAGTTCTCCCGCACGTAAAACATCGTGCTTGGACGAACTGGCACTGTGAGGGGGAGTGGGCATCACCGCAGCGGCTGCAGGCACCGCTCCTTGCCGCCATCTTATTTACCGCCGCTTCCGTCGACGGTGAGCCGGCCGCACGCGCAATCTCGCTGGCGTCGTTTGCTGCGGCTTCTATCGCCAGCGCCGCCTTCACCGCGTCGTCCAGCGAGGGGTCGGGGAGCTCCAGGAGTCGCGTCTGCACGGCAGGGTCGTTGATGCCGCAGACGAACCGGTCCCGGAGTAGCGAGTCCAGCTGGTCGCCGAAGGCGCAGGTGCTCGCTAACCCTCGTAGCGCAGCGACGAACTGCCCGAGGGTCTCCCCGTCCCGGCGGCTCCGGTTGTTGAAGCGGAACCGCTCCATAAGCGTGGACGGCACCGGGCTGAAGTGCGAGCGCAGCGTTGCGAGCAGCTCACCCAGCGTTTTGACGTGCGGCGTGGCCGGCTTGAGGAGGTCGAGCAGGAAACTGAAGACGCGGGTCCCGCAGCTGGCCAGGAAGATGTCCCGTTGTTTCGCCTCCGGCGTGTCGTTCGCCCGGAAGAACACGTGGACTTGTTCTTCGTAGATAGGCCAGGCGGACCCATCTCCCTCGAACGGCTCGAGCCTCCCGTACAGCGGCATGGCGACAGGAGCGGGGGGCGGTGTTGCGACTCTCTCGGCGGCGTGAGCCGAACCGTGCACGTTGGTGGCCTCCAGTGCCACGGTTCCTCGTCGCCAGATTCACGATCTTTCTCGAACGTGGACGAAGGGGGCCGAAGCACCCGTCGAGGAGAGACGACACGCAGCCTGGTTGTGAGGGTGGACGATGACTGACCGGAGCGGTGTACGCTCAACGGCGTTTATTGGGCGAGGTGAACAATGTTGCCCGCCGAGCCAGGCGGCCGCAGACAGGCGGACTGGAGGGGGGCGCTACATACTTGTTACATCAGCGGTGCCTGCAGCCGCTGCGGTGAACAATGTTGCCCGCCGAGCCAAGCGGCCGCAGACGGGCGGACTGGAGGGGGGCGCTACATACTTGTTACAGATACACGCACACATTTATTGTTGTCTCGATGGGTGGTCATTATTTCGCGTGGACGACTATCGCCGCCACGAGGAGTCGGAGGAAACTAGACACTCGAGACAGAACCAACACCCCGGGAGAGCGGAAGGAAAGGACACTAGGCACGCAAGCGGCTTGGAACGACGACAAAGAGAGGGCGGTGCGAGCGTATACATGGCCGACGCGGGTCGCACAGCGGCAAATCTGTGAGAAACCTTTATTATTTACCTAAAAGTCTACTGACGTTGAAAATGATGCGTATTGATAACTGATTTATTGAATAGACCCACTGCTAAATTACTCAAGCATAAAGGAGAATGCAGGGAATGGTGTTCCACGCGTCGCACTTGCCGGCGTCTCCAACATTAACTGTTCTAAAGCAAAAGCCTAAAACCATACTCACAAAGCCTGGCAGTTCAACAACGGAGCCATAGAGTGACCGGTCGCAGATTTGTAGTACGAGGACCTGGTAGCAAAGAGCATAAAAAAAATTACACCATCTTTCCGAGGGGAACCATGGGGTGATGCGGAGCATCGTTCCATCACATTTCATCGGAAGAACGGAGTGAAGTGGAGTCAACAGCGGGTGAACTGAACGCGCGCAGAAATTGGTTTGCTCTTTATGTTTATACAGCCTCGATGGAGATGCGCCTCAACGGGTAATCGGTCTCTTAGCTGTAGATGAGAAATTTAGCCAGTGCAATACAACCGTTAACCTGGGATTTTTAACGTGCATCACGCAGTAGTGATCACACGAACGCGTGCCGGTACGAAACTCATCCAGATCGAAACGGGCGGGGGCGGCGGAGATCGAACCCAGGAGGTTCCCAGCGCAAGCTTTCGCTCCACGCTCCGAACTGAGACGCGTTAGCCCGCTCGGTCACTTCCTCCCCTTGAACGCGCGCAGCGCGCTACCGCTGCTGATATTCACACTTGAAGGAGAGGAGACTAGAGGAGGAGAGTTGCGCATGCGCGCGCGGTGTGAGTAGAAGCGAACGCACGCTAAGTGCACGCAGCTGGTAGAGAGAGAGAGCGGAGAGAGTAACGCGCAGCTGTTGGAGAGAGGGAAGGAGGAGAGTTGCGCATGCGTAGTGTGAGTGCGGATTACGACGCCGCGGGACATAGACCCGAGCAAGAGATGCTCCGCATCTAAAAGTCATCTCTCAGGTAACCTGTACGTCAGCGTTCAGCTTTTGCAGCGGCGACGACCCTAAACGCACTTGTTGGCTTAAGAGAAGTGCGTTTTGGCGTCTTGCCACAGCGGGGCGCCAGTCACGTGGCTCTCCTCTCATCCGTTGTCTGCCGCTCCCCCTTTTACATTGCGGCGGCCGCTTTTTGTGGCGATCGGCCAGGATTTGTTAGTATGTAGTAGGCTATACTAAAAGAAATGGCATCTTGCACGCGCGTTTGTTAAAGCTTTAACTTGGTTATTCACTTTGACTCTTTTATACGGGGAAGGCGTGCGCGTGTGGCGCCGGCGTCTGCAGCAGTAACTGTTCTAAAATAAAAACCCAAAACGAAAATGGCATCTTGGGCGCGCGTTCGTCACGGCTTTATTTTGGCTAATTACTTCGAATTTTTTATACGGAGAAGGTGTGCGCGCGCGGGGCGCATGCGGCGGTGCGAGCGGAAAGTTATTGCTGACGCACGTGAAAAATCCACGAAACCCTAGCCATAAACAGCTTTGCGGCAAAAAGAAAATCAAGCTATGTTGAGTCTTTGGGTTTGCGATCCACGAAGTTGCTTAGATGCGTGAACCTCGTGAACCAAGTGCACTCGGTCGAGAGCAAGGCATTCAAAACAAGCGTACAGTTGAAATTCCCGAGGTTCTTCTCAGGTATTGGCAAGACTCTGCGGGAGTGCACGATGGTGCTCCGAGAAGACGCAGTACCGGTGGTGCAACCCGCCCGGCGAGTGCCAGACGCCCTCAGAAATCCTCTCAAGGAAGAACTCGAATGAACGGAGGCCATGGGCATAATCGCAAGAGTGGAAAAAACACTCAGACTGGGTGAGTCCTTTAGTCATTGTGCGAAAGAAAAATGGAAAATTTAAAATATGCGTGAATCCTCGAAACGTGAATCGTTCGCCGAAAAGAAAACATTTTCAGTTGCTACGGCGCGAGGAAATCGAGATTGTGCTATTGCAACACACTCTTTAAAAACAAAATCTCGTCAACGCAACACTGGTCTATTTTACAATTAAGAAAAGTGTATTAGGACAAAACAAGGGGCCTGAAAAGGTGTAGGAGGCATGCAAGCGTCTGGAGCAGCGTTTTCATACCCTTAAATGTGTGAAATTGATTAGTGTAGATGCGTTTCCGGGGTCCTCTCAAGATGACGGCAGTGCCATCTTCCCGAGCAGACCGTCCCGAATGATGCTCCTGGCCAGCCTCCACCCCAATCTCTAGCGATCTGAACGTTGTCTCTCAGCACATCAGCACATCATCACCGCAACCCTATGCGCCTATCAAGGCAGCGTACTTATGACTTTTCCACTAATGTTTCCTCTCCGTTTGGAACTTCGTAACCAAATCTCATTTTTACGCTCAGTCGTATATTAAATCGGGTAAGCGCCAAGTGTCCCATCCTATGAAAGCGTCGTGGGACAAAATTAAAATCACGCACTTCGGTCACGCTATACGACACGAGGCAGTCAATCTTCCTGATTTCTTCGAATCTTGGCGAAGTGACACAAAAACCATTCCGCACGGTGACGATGTCGTCCCGCTCGATCAACACTGAGCTTCGCCTCCTCCGCTTGCCCACCGACATTGCCGGTGTCGCCTTGTCGCGCAGCAGGTGACGCTCAAATTTTTCTGCGACAGCGAATGCGTTACTCCCGTGGGCGTAATGCGGCCGCTGTTTACACCGAGTGAACTTAAAGCGAGTGCGTTCCACCTGTGAGCGGAGCATCTACTGAGTTTTTAACCTGCCATTTACTATAGATTTCCCCATCGAAACGAATAAAACCAACATCAAAGTTGCCGTTTGTCTAATTTGTAAACCCCCCCCCCTCTTCCTTTCTGCACAATAAACATGTTTAATGCAGCTGAGGCTGCGGAAATCTTAAGTTTCAGTGGCCAGTATGTCGCTCTATGCTTAAG
Source organism: Ixodes scapularis (assembly GCF_016920785.2). Classification (NCBI taxonomy): domain Eukaryota; kingdom Metazoa; phylum Arthropoda; class Arachnida; order Ixodida; family Ixodidae; genus Ixodes; species Ixodes scapularis. The sequence goes on from NW_024609835.1 coordinate 177,890,538, forward strand.
GCGCCAGACAACCGTAAAAATATGGGTTAATTCACGATATAATCAGTAAGAGAGTCAACCAGGGCCAGAGACATTTTATGTTCAGATATTCAAGCGACCTCTCACGTGGACCTGTTTTCATCGGCAGTCCCACGATGGTGTTGCAGTTAGAGTTAAGTAATTCTATAGTTATGTCTTGACGGGTCTTGGAGGGTCATGGAGAGCATTTACTATCCCGGAATTTCATGCTGCGTTGATCCTGAGCGACATCGTGTTGCTTGTTTGCACGAGAATCACGCCAAATATTATAACCGAACCAGTCATCTGAAAGATAAAATAAAGTAAGCATAGCGGGGAATATAAATAAACAACATCTTCACTTAAAGTACTTTTTTGTTGGTTAAAGAAGAACGCATCCGGAGTGTGCAACGATCGGCCATTTTGTGACACTCTAAAAATAATTAAGCTATTTCAAACTTCAGACTACAGGTCACACATAAACATCTTGACGTTGCTCTTCTATTTTTGTAGTATGAGACAAACAGATTACGTTTCAATCGCTACAATAGTGCGTTCTCAATATAAGTATGCCTTGAAAAAACATTTTTCCACATTGTACAATACAAAAAAACAGAATAAAAAAAAACACGCATAATGAAAATCATTTATCCAACAAACTTACATTCATGCTCACACCATCTTAACCGGATTTCTTCTTTTTTTTTGTATTTACTTCTTCACCGAGTCCGTGACATTTTATTCAACTTTTCGAAAGACTGATATAAAGGGAGCACTGACATTTTGCAGGGTCTCGCGCGTTTCAAAAATTGAAGTTGGCTTACTGAAAGCAGCAAAGACCTTTTGAGCACAAAGAAGCTCCCACCACCGAGGCACATTTCGTCGGGGTCAACGCTCTCATGCAGATATCGCAGCTGTTGGAAAAAGAAAAACATTCAACAAGCTGATCAGTTTTTTTATTTTGTGCTACTATGATGCACCGGCTCCCCATATACCTGTCGAAGGTAGCTATCTGACGCCCCATACGTTGGAACCATCAGAATGGCGCTCTTAAGCTTGCGTACCTGTGAAGCAAAGAGAACAATGGGGCTTCGCTATAGTCATATCCTGGTCATTGTTCTGACTCACCTCGTCAATGAAGGCTTGTCCAGTGTAAGCCAAGTCAACGAAACACAGCGAAGCGTAGACAGAGTAGCCTGCAACTAACCAAAGTTCTGTCCTGATCCCGTCATGAAACACTGCGTCTACGACGACGCAATCAACTATGATGGTGTTCGCGCAGGATACAATTAGTGGCCCTGCCCAGATGTTATTCAATGACTCCTTGAGTTTCCGAATGCTGTCGATACGGAGTCGCATAGCGTCGACTTGAGAAGAAAATGGCGGTTGAAAGCCAACGTGACTCAACTCGCCGGCCTTTTGGAACAACTCGACTTGGATTTGGATGTACTCTACCAAAACTTCGGTGCAGCTCCTCACAAAGAAGTAGGATAAGGACTCGTAACAAAGAAAACCGATTCCCAAGAAAAAAGCAAACATCTTCGTTGGAACGGACCACTCAGGGGGCATGGACTGCGCTATATCCACCATTATGAAGCGTTCTGTAAGCGTGAAGTACAAAACTTGTCCCATATATACCCCGCACTTGCGCAACACCTTCCATCGAACCGCGGCTGAGTCCTGTGAGCGGCGCGTGCAAGAAGAGAAGCCTGTGGTCGTTTCGAATGCCTCCGACTTCCGAAAAAAAACAAGCAGTTCATCCGGTTTCGTTAACATGACTGATAAATTGGCGATTACTTTTACCACCACGACTCCGAAGACTACGAGCAGCAGGGATCTGGAGAGAGCGTCTGAAATGTTCCTAATCACGCGCGCAAAATGTGTGGCAAACAATGTCTTGAGGAGGATGTAGAAAATGTAGCAACTGATCGAGTAAAATGTATATGGAGTCTTCCATGTGACTTTCGCGTTTCTCAACGACTTTCCTCGAAAGTTGTGAATAAAGAAGCAGCCCTGCAGTCGACCAAGAATGGCATAGGGAACGCAACGTTGCACCATTACGGAGACCATTCTTCCTCAGCAGACAGAAGCCAAAATAATCGATACCTGAAAAAAAAAAAAAAAAGATACAGAGCGCATTATTTTTATTTTTTTAATGACCCCTACATTTTTGCAGTCGTAAAACTATGAATAAGTTTATAGTGATAGTTTCGACTAGGACCCTGCGGCGAGCATAACCAGATGTATCTGTCGGCACACTTATTATTTATACCGGATGTTACGGAGATAAGGTCAAAGATTCCAATATCAACGTGGTTAAGGAATAAGCGATTTTCGGGAACAATCTGCCAGCTACCGCGAATCTCAGAGATCGCGACAAAAAAAAAAAAAAGAAAAAAAGAAAAAGAATTAATTACCTAAATAAGCATATCGTTTCAACTACTATATGCTTGCTGAGCTAGAGCAATCGAAAACATCTAAAGTGGTAATTTTTGGGAACACCTAAAGCACGTGGGACGTGTTGAAACTTCCACTTGTGCAGCAGGCACAAGGCTGACGAAGCAATGATGCGGATGTTTTTTTCACCATTCGCGTTTTTCACCTATAAACGCGAGCCATGCCAAAAGATACCGTATTTCTCGGTGCATAAGTTGTGGTGTTTTGAAACTGGCGCCGTGACCGTGGCGAGCCGGAGAAAGTTCATTGAAAAGCCAGGGGGACTTCACTCCTCGCCACGACACGTCCCGCAATCTACCGCGTCCCGCCCCGTGACGTGTTCAATGACGAGCCCACTGGGTGCTACCAATCATGTTCACGAGCGGGGTGGAGGTGAGGTCAAGGCTTCGTTCGGCAGGGTTTGCATGGAGTCAGGCGTCACGGCGAGGCGACCGGCCCGACGTCTGGATGCAGCTAAATGCAAAGAGCACGTGGACAGGGAGTGGGCCAGTCACATCGCTTCCCCCTCTCCGGCTCACTACGGCTGGCAGTGAATCGCTGTCGTGTTCAAACAGGAAAATGGAAGGGTGTCCAGCTTTTTCGATGGAGTGGTGAGCCGTTCACGGACCACGCCGCCAGCTTGCATAACCCTTTGTTCGGCGGTGCGACTTATATGCGATTTTTCTTTCGTCAATTGCACCAATTGCTGCAAGTAATATATAGCTCGTTCGATTCGTTCAAGCGAATAATAGCACTGGCTCCCACTTGCCCATATTGCAGTGACAATATACGTATGTGGGCTTCTTAAAGGGATTGCTCGGCGATATCCGGAAGTTTCTAAGTTTTAGCACTCGTCACGTAGAGAGAGCCTAAATATGGTCACATCTAATACTTATTTTATTAAATACGCCTCAATACTTGCGACGTCAATCATGAGCATCAATATGTACCTTCACGCCACCTTTCTCAAGTATGCATGGCTGCGTTGGACCAATTTGACAGGGGTAGGGAAGAAACACCAAAACGTAGAAGAGACTGAAAATAGACAGGACGACGTCTCAAGCACAGCTGAGTTGGAGACGTTGTCCTGTCTATTTTCTGTCTCTTCTACGTTATTATTTTGACCTGTCCGTGCCCTTTAAAGGAGCAGGGACAGGTCGATAAATTTTTGTAGCGTGATCCACACTGGCCGAGGTTGAGCGGTTTCGCGTGGCTCCCAAAGATCCGTGCTGCGCAAGCGCGAGGAGCAGTGACGTCCCACGGCACACAGCTGGCGCGCCGGAGCCGCCGCCGCCGCGCGCGCCTGGCCGGTCTGCGCATTCCAGAGGAGTGACTTCATAGCCGTGGCAGACGCTCTGGCGCCGCCGCGTGCCCAGCTGTGCGCCCCCGTTGCGCAGTAGCCAAGCCTGACGCTGCACCGGAGCCGCTTGATAGCGCATCTCATTTTGTGCGCATAAGCTCACGCTACGTATATCCTGGCATAGCCGACCTAAGCCACCGCAATTTTTTTTAATTATTATCCGAAACGATTGAAAACGATGCCTGGACATTCCTAAAAAGTCGAAGGTTGGAAACTCAATAATTTGGAAGCGAAAAAAAAATGTTTTTCCAACAACTGAGTTTGAAATCCCCGCACGATCCGCACGAGTGTAGTGACATTCAAGATATATTAGTTCTGTAACTCGAGTTTTTCTCGCACCGCCAAACCGTCCCGACCGGAAGTGTCGTGTTCTGCCGCGTTACGCGATGAACCGTGCTTCTCCGCGCATGCTTCCTATCGACATGTGAACAGACGACGCCTCACTTTCGAATTTGAAGTTTTTTTAGGGCCTTTTCAGCGATCTCAAATTCTTTAAAACAGTGTGAGGTCAAAGAGGACGCGCGGTGGACTTCTGGGAGCGACATGAAAGGCTATGTCGCTCCGGTGCTGCGTGAAAGGCTGCCCCGGCGGAGTCACAATCGAAACTACGGTGCCCAAGAACCCAACCGATTTGTTTTGACAGTTCGACGATTTCTTTTTCGAAGCCTAAAAAGTCGTCGGGCACCAAAAAAAAAAAAAAAAAAACTTCGTCCGATTTCCCAACTCCCTTACCATCCTCAGTACTACATGTGCCGAGTGCCGCCATGTTTCCCGAGGGAGCCTAAGAAGCCGGAAGGCGACATAATTTCTGGACTTCAATGTTCGATATTTCGCGCTCGCCATTTCGTTAAAGAAACATGCCTTGCGGATGTAGCTATTTGACATCATAGAAATGTACCTTACAAAGCTTTTAAATTTTATAATCGATTATGTCACTAATAAAAAGAAGCGAGGAGGTGAGAAGAGGGAGAGAAGGAAGCCAAAGGTAAAAGGCGCGTGCGCAAATGGGAATTTTTTTTTCTTTTGCGTTGTGGTATTTACTTGCGTGTCTATGACTACGCCTTGCACCGTTTAGACAGCAACAAGAAATACGACCTTTGGGGTGTGTTTAAGGCAGATATGCCGCACCGACCGCAACAATAGATACGTGCGACGTATGGAAAAAAGGCAACTTATTTGTTTTTTGTTTTCTTTTGTGAAGATGATAGTTCATTTGGGAATGCACTATAACATCTTCTATAACATCTATAACATCTTAAACCAGTGGGGCGTATAGTGCAGAATATACGTTAATTTAAGAAGTTGGGAAAAATTCGACTATGAAGGAGACTGCATGAATCCATCCTCTTCCCGTTATTCCTTAACAGCAAAGCCGTCAAAAAAGAAGACACAAAAGGACTTACACTGAAGATGCGAAGAACGATGACTGGAAGAGGACTACGGTTTAAGGTGCTTCCTGCAGAATGTAGAATAACAAATGAAACGATTCCCCAAACGGGGTTCTCGGTGCCGCCGAAAAACGCCACGTTTCCGCTTCTGGTGCAAGAGTGAACAACGTTTATAGTCTTTCAGTTTTCTTTTGTTTGTTCTGACGGTGGCTACAAGAGTAAAACTTGGATGGGTGCGGGACAGACAAGTCAATATTCAGTGTTAATGGACATGCTTCGTACCTAATAGTCATTCACTGAAGACAAGATATATTAATCCCTGAATATTTCTTTTAGCGGAATCGAACGAGCCCCTTTAGTGCTCTGAACGTTCATAGTGTTGTTGTTGAAATTTATGTATTCAAGCCGCGTTGTCAATGTGAGGTGTGCAAATGAGTGCTTAACTCGGGCTCATTAGTGAAACGGTTTTATTCCGACCTGCACTATAACATCTGCATGGTGATGAATGATTCACAGTAGAGGCGGAATTATATGAGCGTGTCTCCTACCATCGTTTCGTTGAGCTACCCAGCACCCAGGCTTTACTATTTCTGGATTGCTATTAATTATATTTCCACTTTTTCATTTTAGTTTCCGGAAATCTAATGTTACCACTGGTGTTGTTGAAGCACTAGATGAGTTTCTGGTAGAACAGGCACAAAATCGTGTTAGATTGATGATTGCAGTAGGTAAAAGCAACCCAAATACACACTGGTGTGGAAATACATGGGAAGCACTTTCAATCAACTGGCAATGGTGGCTTCATACTCGACTTAATATTCCTGGATTCCAATATTGTTGAATATAAGATATCAATCCAAGAAGGAATCTTAACCCATATTTTTTCTTGTTTGATGCCCGACAATAAAAGTAAACCTGATTTGTACAATGTCGTTTTTAAAGATTATTTGCGTGACGAAGATGAATCAGTAATTAATTATTTCTAAAGGTCGCTCGACGATATTGTCAACTGTAATAAAGTCAATGACTTGAAAAACAACTGAAACAAATAATAGCTTGCTGCGAGAATAGCTTTGTTCCAGCAAGTACTAAGAAAACAAAAACCCCAAATCCGTGGATATCTGGAGAAATTATACACTTAAAACACAACATCAAGCGTACACGCTTGAAAACGAAGCACACCATTGAGGTAATGCACCTAGCTAATTAGTTAAAATATAAATTAAAGAAATCAAAATTCAAATATTTTTCTGAAACTCGTCCAGTTTATATAAAGAATGAACCACAAATTCTTTAGCCATATCTTTCTTCTGAAAAGGAAAAAAAAATAACGCAAGTATATTCCGGAATAGTTCCGTGTACAAACGAAATTTGCATAGCAAATGCGAGAAACATATATTTTAATTATAACTTTACGATAGAAAACAATTTCCCTACTTAAATGACAATGTCGACTGTTCAATCAAATATTCTAGAACTTAGCCTGATCGAAGAAGGAGTGGTTTTATTACTACTAAACCTTGATAGTAAAATTAACAGGTCCGGATACGGAAAATTAAAACATTTCTTGGAATTATGCAGAATGTAGAGAGAAACACTTGATAAGTATATATATAAAATTATCGTCTTCGCCGCGAGCTGCCAAAAGACTGGATATTTTGCCAAATCATTAGAGAGTTTTAGAATAGGGGGCCCCGAAACGTGGGGGCCCCCTATTCTAGATGCGCCGAACCGAAACTGGGTCTTGTGTCTTAGGTTGACCTTCGCCTTAAAAGAAAACTTCGAGAAATAGCTTGGAGCCCCTATTTGCTTGGGGCCGGGTTGCGTCGGCAAACATGGCGGCGCCCTTTCCGCTCGTTTCGGAGAAAATTCGTCATTGTCGCTGTCGTATTAGGCATGTCTAGTGCCAGTGAATGATGCAGTCGGCTTTCGCTTCGCTTTATCTTGCTCAAATCACAAAGAATGAGTGGTGAGCTCGCCTCATTTTAAAGATTGTGGGCAACCTAGGGATTCCGAGCGTTTGGCCCAGGCTGCCCCTCCGGCGAATCGTCGCTGGTCCTCTGCACCGCGAGGGGTCCAAGGGCTACTGGCCACGCGAGCGGCGCTCCGCCGCTGATAAAGGTCCGTCGCAGCATATGCGCGGGGGCTTTCGGGATAGCGGCACGGGCGACAACAGTCATTAAATGTCTCCCTGTTGTTGAACCGGTGTGCTGCGTCATTCCCCGAGACGAGCAGCAGCAAGGGTATTGCCACAAGATCATATTCTGATTCAAGCCGTTCCTAAGCATAAAGAGACGCGGTAACCGTTGACATGGCAACGTCTCAGTATACTCGGAGACCCCGAGTGGATTTCATTCGTGGCACGTGAACTGTGGCTTTAAAACGAGTATCCCAAGGCGTCCAAGTCCCTCCAGCCCAAATCTCAATGAAGCTGCGGCTCGCAGAGTATGCTCGATCGCGTTCATCTCAGTTTTGGCATAGTTGAATGCCTACATCTTAGGCGACAGTCGCTCAACGTGGCACGCGAACGCTGAAATCAGTTCGAAAACGAGCGCCAAATGAGAGTGCTGCGGATTGGGTTGTTCTGGCTAGAAAGAGCTAAGAATATTTATGCAGATTTTAGCTTGTCTACTGCTTTAGCAGGGTTAATTTGGTTTTGCCTTAATTGTTATTTGTAAGCAAAAGGTACTTGCTCGGCGCATACGTTTTACATTATATAATATTTCTCTCTTTATTTCAATAATACGCTTGTTAACCACATTGACGCTTCAGGTAACCCAAGCGCGCCGCGGCTGCTTTGGTAGATGCCCTACTCTATAAGCCGATGGCGCCAACCTTGTTGTATTTGGGTCCCCAATTTCTTATGGACATCCAAACGTTGGAGCCCCCTATTCTAAACTCTTCATTAGCACCTAAAACTTGAAGCAAGCTACAGTTAAATAACTACCGACCTATTTCGCTTAATAAATTATTAGAAGATATCATAGGTAAACATGCAAAAAAATTTTTAACGACAATAACCTCTTTTAGTTTAATCAGGATGAATTTAGAGCCATGGTTAAGCAGTTAAGTGTAATCTTACATGATTTTGGAATGCATTTTTTATATTTAGAGTTTGATGTTTTAATATCAGCTAATTTGAAGTTGGCTTTGTTGCAAGGTATTGACCCCTCGTCCCGAGCTATCAAATTGTAAACCAGACCAAGGGGCCTGCAATTTGACTTAGGCTTAGAGGGCTGAAAGTTCAGTCTGGCTTCACAATACCTGGGCGGTTGAGATGAATCTTCAAAGCTGTTCTCTAAATTTTTGTAGGATTTTATTACTTTTTATTAGCTGTTGTGCTAAGTCGTGGTTTCTTTAATGATTTGTATTTTCAGAAGTGGGCCTTCAACTCCTTCAGCTGGTACTGCAGGCCTGGTAGCATTACTTGTGACCCATGTACCAGAATGAAGAGCTGAAAGCAAGGTTCGAGTAAGAGGACTAGTGGTTCCCGCGCAGCTAGGGAACCGTTATGGACTTTACAATTTCTGTGATGCGATGCCTTAAAGTAAAATACTTCATAAATTTTACACTCCTGGAATAACCCCAAACAGTATATTCCGGATAAACGCCTACTTAACAACGCGGGGAAGTTTGTAAAATTTAACGGTAAATACTCAAAGCGACTCAGGGTATATTCTGGCGTACCTCAAGGGTCAGTGTTGGTACCACTTATATTTCTTATTTATGTGAATGAAATCGGCAAACATATCAAGCATTCTGTAAAAGTCCGATTTTTCGCGGAACTTTGTAATTTGTTCTGTATATTAACCAAACGAAACGACCAAGAGATACTGAACATGTCATTAAATATTTTACAAGCTGAATTGTCTCGAGTGGGGAATGAAAATTGTTCATAAAAATTGGGTTGCTCTGAAAATTAGTGATAAATGCGGGTCCTGTAATTCAAGTGTAAAGTTTCATCAACCCCGTTGTTTAAAATTCGACACTACTAATAACCACGGAATCATATTATCTCGTGATTTAAAGTGGGAAGCACGTATCAATTATATCTGCAGCATAGCTCGCTGAAAATAAGACTTGTTCGGTCGAGATTTAGAGACACACCACACCGGAATATAAGCTATCGGCCTACAAGTCATAGATGCGGCGACCTTCACTAGAACATCCGAGTATTGTTAGGGACCCTCACCAAAAAGTATTTTAAAGGTGCCATCCAGAAAGTTTGAAATGGGAGTTTAGAACTTATATTTTTTTTTAAATGTAGGCTTGCGAAGAGCATGACCACCTTATTTAAAACATCCAAACTGCGGAAATTAGAAACTAGACGGTACATTGCAGTCTAAAAAATTATGCGTCGTAACCTTGAAGTACACACATCATTATTTTAAAACGCCACATTGTCGTTCATGTAAAGCTAACCATACAAAAAAATGATAAGGCTATGTAGCAGTAATATTGATTTGTTTAACATATTCGACAGTGTTCTAATCGCTGAAGAGTCGAACTTACTTTAGGAAAAACGTGAGTAACTTATGGTAACTAACGCACCATCATAGAGCGGCTCCTGAAAAAACATCTCTCCGCTCGACTCGAACGGCTCCTGGGCGCTTCGGAGTACGATACCCGACTCAGGTGCCGCGTCGTCGACGGAACTTGCCGCACGTTACCGTCGCCGTCGGCGTTACCGCGCATTACATTATAGGACGTTTCCCATAATAACATCACACGGCGGCTTAATCTGGCAGGAAACTTTTCCGCTAAATATAGCGGGGAAATACTTCTGCTGAATTTAGCGTGGAAATGTTTTCGCTAAATTTAGTAGAGAAAGTTTTCCACCCAATTTAGTGAGCAATTTTTTTGGCTAAATTTAGCGGGGAAATTTTTTTGTATAAATGTAGCGGGGGAACTTGCCGGGAAATTGCCTCACAATTTCCCCGTTAGTTCCCCTCTGTACCTTTCCTTCCCCTCCGTAGCCTTTCCTCCTTCTCCTCAAGAGCTGCGTTTTAATTCGGCATTGCAGAAGAAGGCAAACGTCTATCATTTTTTTTAAACTGCATCATGTTATCAAAATAAAAAAATAAAAAATAGTCAAGCGAGTGCATACGTAGCCGAATGGTTACCGTGCTCCCGCAGAGACCCCAAGTATAATTACTGGGAGCAGACGATTTTTTTTATTTATTCTTTCAATTTAGCGTTTTCAAAATTCAAGAACCTTGTGGTCCGATCAAGTTACGAACGTTCTACGCGCCGAACGTTCTACGCCGAATGTTCCAGAAACCCCCGCGGGTACAAAAGGTGCTCCGCGTGGCGAGCCGGAGTCGGTCTCACCCCAGCGATCGATTCTGCTGTTAAGCCGCAATCGACGGCTGCGACGCTAGCCTTTTCCTATTTTGTTTTGAACACAAGTTCGCCCCAATAAACACTTAATTTCTGTCAGCGATTCATCCCGTCATCAATTTCCATTCGTAAAGATACGTTACTCAATATTTGCCATCACAAGTTAGTTCAAGTTACGGCAAGAAGTCAAGGATAGTTTGAAATAAATATAGCTGTTTATTTTAGATACAGTCGTTAAATTTTGCTACTTTTAGATAAATGACGTACATTTCTGCATTATTAACAAAACGAAAATAACGGCTAAGCAAAAAGTTTAATATATTCGTAAACTGCTTTTTAAGATGCACATTCTGATATATTTTGCGACATTTTGCGTAAAATTGGTTGTTTGTAAATAATTTGTGAAAATATCTCTGAAACGTGTTATTTCGACGTGTTTCTTTTCTTTTTTTCTTGCATAGAAGTATAATATTGGGATTTTGAATATTTAATGTCTTATTGAAAATTGTTTATAAAATAGAAGAAAATAGTTTTAAATACTTTGTTTGGTGTGTCATTGGCGGCTGTGCAAATTGCCATAGTGAAATCTCGGCAATGTCCATGCCACGAGCTTCTCAGTTTTATATCTCTAAAAAAATTTAGCTACTGCGTTTACATATAGCTTAATGTTTCTCCCAAGAAATTGGCTTTCACAAGTATTTCGTACAAAACTATAAAATATGACCCGGAGAGTCAATGTACGATCGGACGTTGGAACAACTTATTTTGACTGTTAATTTGGTTTAATAGTTCAGATGCGTCTCTTGACGGGTTTTTGGGGCAAATCAATGACAACCAAAATTTTCCCTTCCGGCAGCAGCATTTCTCGTTTACAGCATGGTAGGTGACTCCGATAGTTTATTTTTACGACATTTGCCATTCCGTAAAAGAAGTCGTACTGTGCGGTCAAGCGTTATGGTATTCGACTTCGTATTCCTTGGCGGAATAATAGAGCCAGTAGACGAGGTTGAAGAAGGCGAAGCAGAGTGGGAACAGGTAGCGGCTGGCCCTGTCGATCGCTTCGGCCCGCTTCACGTTGCGATGAAGCTCCAGCTTGCTGCTCGTGTCCATCTTGAGCAGAAAGTCGTCCGTCGGGTATCCGTATCTGATTTGCTGAAAAGACATTGAAGCTCCCTTTTTTATGACTGAATTCCCAATCATGTTTGTACTATACACTTAAAGAAAGAAAAATGCATCTAGCGCGGGTAGTATAATAAAATGGCGTTTTGGCAACTTTGAATGCCCCAAGTGCCTGCCGACTTTGGTCTGCTTCACGACGCTACAATATGGTGTAGTCAATCACCCAGCGCCTAATATGTATCGCCACGGCGCTCATTTTCTCTACGGGTTCGCTGTCACCGGCTAAAACAACGGCGGGCAGCAAGTTATTCAGGATTGCTACGCATGCATTGTTCGTGGCTTTTTTAATCAGAGACGCCAAACGCACAAAACTTTCAAGGTCCTTGACGATTCACTTTTTGCTCTGCTTGATTGGCTAGATTAGATCGTAGCCTCGGTTGTTGTGGCACTAAAAACGTAACGAAGTATAGCCCTCAGCGAAAAGTCGCCCCCCCCCCCCTCCCAGCTACTAGATAATTAGCAGATATGTCTGCACATGACAACGGGGGGAAGGTCTCTTTCAAATGAGATATTCAAGTCCAGGCAATCGTAAGTTAAATGAGAACAAAAATATCAATACAACCCCCCCTCCCCCCTAAAAAAAAATTGTGCAGTGCGTTTTTTCGAGTCTGTATCCCTTGTTAAAATTCAAAACCTTCAAGATTCGTATGTGTTGTTAAATTCGCTTAAATTGGCGAAAGAATAATTTTGTCAAAGAACGCTTAAAGTTCGCTGCGAAACTATTATATAGCGTTTCATAATTTTATCTAATGTAACCTTCCAAATCATTCAATAAAAGCGTATGCCCTGCCAAGCAGAACGCCTGTGGACCACTAATATTCGCCCAGTCTTGTATTTACACTGTAAATGCTGGCAGCCACTAGGCTACACGTGGTTGATAATTTGTAGTTATACATGCGAACTTGGTCGGAGATTCGTTTGTACAGGAAGGGGAAGGGCCGGTGCGTTGGTATTGCGTGTGTTCAGCACTGCTTATGTTTGCCTGTATAGGTGCGTTTTCATATTCGGCGTGTTGGTGCTTATGTTGCGCATGCTTTTGTATACGAGGCCTAGACGAAGGATTGATTTCTTTCAGTTTTGTCTTTTGCGTGGGTGCTAGGTGGTGAACGACAGCGCCTGATTTGAAGAAAACTGAGCATGCAGCTGTGCTTTATCTATTTCTTATAGACGGGACCAAAGCAAATGGCGTCTTTGGCTTGACAACAATGTGATAATCGTTCCACCCAACTACCTGAGGACGGGTTATATGCTCCGAAACCCCGAAATGTGAGCACACACCCACGGATGGATAACACACTTCAGTAAAAACAATCACGCTCAATAATAATAATAATAATAATAAACTGCGGTTGCGTTGTTGCAGTGACTATGGTCAGTGTCAACTGAAGGTGTTGAGCAATTCCGGTCTGCTTACAGCAAGGGGACGCAAAGCTCAATAACGTCAGCATGCCCATTGTGATGTGTAGTGTTTGATGACGCATTGAAGACATTTAATAGACGTATGAGCTTTATCCTACCGCTCCGTCGAAAAGCTGTGCAGTTCTTAAGGCCTTATTCGTATCGCTCGCCTGTCACTTGCCGGTCGCCGTGTTTAATGGGGTGGGCCGTTCGTCTACCGGTTATTTGATCACGTGCGGCAGTGTTTCCCAAATGTAGGGTCGTGACATACTCAGCGAGGACTAAAAAAAAACATGTCAGATACTAAAAAAAAACTGGTCTTTTTATTATTGGCGTTAATGAAAACAAGGTACAGTTTGCAGCTCAACATCGAGCGGGAACTGAGAGTTACGGTGAACAAATTCAGCCCTCGATTTGAGAAACTGTCCTAAAAAGGAACATCACTTTTGTCATTCGAAACAGGAATTCCTGCTGATAGCGCTGTTTTTTTATATGGTTTTTAGCTCAGCTAAGTTACTCTGACTGTAATAGCTATCAAACAAAACGTTTTGCTATATTTTGTGTACTACTTTTGATGCACTTAACAAACCAAATAAATCGTTTGGCATCGGGACAAACTGCGGGTGGGAGGGGGGGGGGGGGGCGCTGTAATTTAATACTTGCTATTTTTGATGGGTCGCAGGGTAGTAAACTGTGGAAGCACTGCCGTACGGAGTTATCATTCTCGGCCCTGGGGTGATTACATATATAACAGCGTTTTACCACCTTATTGTTTTATTAAAGCAGATGTAACAATCTCTTTGAGTCCCTACGCCACTTTCTTATAGGCTAAGGTGTGAAACCAAGTGGGCGCTTCTAATATGTACAAATTATTTGTATACTTACGTTCTCCAGTGATTTGATTTAATAGTTTGCATTCAGTGCGAAACAAACCGCGTGCTGCTTCCAGTGGCGCCATTTTTTTTTTATTATTCTTTTTCAGCCCTTAGTGGAATGTTCTTGTGGATGCGAATCCTAATCAGACGCTTTAAATTGGTGAAAGCTTGTCACTGTTTATTGTGTAATTATATTTAGGTATATCTGGAGTGATCAGTATCCGGAAAACGTTTAAAGACAATGCTGTCAGCAATTGTAAAGAATACATGTAAACACCACCAGTGCCACGGATGATATGTGACGATCGTCACTGCAACTTTTAGTTACAATACTATACATGCTAATTGAAACAGAGAGTGTATGTAATACCTTGACAACGCTCCGAATCGTTTTGTTATTTTATGGCACCCGATGCGTGCGAAACTCTTCCTGTTTATTAACACACGTTGGGGTAGCTTGTACCAAGAGAGATAGAAAATCGTTCAGTTTAGATGAATCTCAAAACCAGTGTTTACACGCGTAACGAAGCTAGTGGGTCCGTAATTTTGTTAGTATAAAGTAACAAACCTCACGCAGTATATTTCTAACGAGTGTCTTAGTAAAGCATACTAAATAACAAAAAGAACAAAACGTAGCGAAGACGAAGCGCAGACGAGTGCACACGTCAGCGTTTCGTCCTCTCTATGCTTTACTCTCTTCTGTCTACATACGCCGTAGTTTATCTAGGACGTTCCCATAGCCGTGACCTTGTGTTTAACGAATAAATGGCGCACTTATTACCGAACGTTGGAGATGCACAATAACATTCGGGAATACTTTGGAAGCCTGAAATATTTAATTTATCCAAGAATTTTCTTTATTGGATTCTACGTTTGGGCAGATTTTTCATCATCTTCTCCGGACATTTTTGCTCGAAATGTCCCCGAGTCACTAATGAAACTTATCCTTTTGCGGAAGTTACCCAATAACTGGATGATCAGTCGACATCAAACAAGTGCAACTTACGTGGATAAGGTTGGCGATGCCGAAGTCCACCCTGCGCATGACAGCGGGTCTGAGCCTCACGCGGATCAAGTAGTTGACGAGCGTGGTTTCCGCGAGCTCCGCGAAGATGAATATGATGCAGGCGGTGATCCACACGTCGATGACCTTGACGTAGGTCACGCGCGGCATGGTTGCCCGGATGGAAGAGGCTATGGAGAGCACGGTGAACAGGGTGACCACGCCGAGGGCGAAGCGGATCTGGGGCAGGTGTATGGTGATGTAGAAGGCCACCCAGGAGATGAAGACGGCCAAGCAGGTCGGGAAGTACGACTGGATCAGGTGGTAGTGGATGCGCCGATAGAGGACGAACGTGGCGTTCAGGCAGCTGAAGGTCCCTGGGACCAAGAGAAATCGTCACATTCTGGGAAGCAGAGATACCGTGATGCTCAAAGTGAGGTGATTCACTTATACTGACTGCGCTAAAAGTAGTCATAAACCGATGGCGTAGCGAGGTTTGTGCATATTATTACTGCAACCCTCCAATGACATTGCGTCATTAGCCGAAAGGAACGCCTAAGAACAAAACCCGGAGCAAGAATCGTGAACACCCACCTCCAGCGTTTCTTACACTGTCAGTGACTCTAGAACCTTGAGCCGGGTTGTGCTTGAAGAACACATTTAAAGTGCACAATGGTGCGCACTTGAAACGTACATGTTTTTGACATACGGGTCCAAAATACTTCGTTCTTTTCGAATAAAAGGGACACTCGTTGTTTATATATTTTTTTGCAGCGATATACGGGGTGTTTCAGCGCAGACTTCTTGCAATTCCTTTAAGTCCATCGTGGCTAGCAGTTTCTCCCCGAAAAGTGTTTATTTTCTCTCTCGATCACGCTATTTCGAAAATCGGAAACACGCTGTATAAAGTTTGCCCAAGACCTTGCAAATCCTTGCGGCCTTTGCAAGCCATTCAAAGCACAAAGCCTGCTATAGCGAGAGTCCGTGGTTTAGCCCAATTACGCCCCTGTTTACCGATTAGCTAATGAATACAAGCAATAACGTGCATCGAATATAACGTTATAATTTGCGGATGTTCATATAATAACTAACCTAGAAAAACACGCTAAAAATGAGCGAAACATCATTCTGATTAAATTATTTTATCCCCACTTTACTTGCATTGTTGACTGTCTAGATCTCAAGTTCGTGTGTTGAAGACAAGTCATTACAAGAAATTTCTTGAGCCTCTTTCATAAAGTTAATGGGGTATGTAAGCTGAATAGTGGGTAGTCGCTATTAGAGAGTTTTAGGGAACCGTTTCTGCACATCCGATACGGTACGATAGGCCCTCCGCTACCAACTGCGCATGTGCGAGTCTTCTGCTTCAGCGCATGCGCAGTTTGAACCGGAGGGCTCATCGTACCTTATCCGGTGTGCAAAAACGGTTCCCTGAACCTTTCTAATTACCGAAAAGTTTCATTACTTTTCACTTTATTTTGGCACTAATGCAAGAACGAAATATTTTTTTTAAAACAACGCAACCCGAAGGTCAAAAAAAAAAAAAAAGAAAACAGAAAACACGTTAAAGGGCCCATGAAACGATTTTTGGGTTGGGATAAATCATTTTAGATTGGGATTTTACTAATAGAACATCGTTCAGTGGGCCAAATGAAAAATGGTAGAAAGTCAAAAGCCTGACATTCAGTGCGAAAATTTGAAAACACAGCGGACTATTTCGTTCCTTCTCCCCTTCGTAACTGCTCTGCCTTTTCACTGGGATACATCCGCGGTCTCAAAAGCGTGTCATCGGGTCCAAACTGACGTCACACAAAACCGGACCTCATTTAGTCCCTTCACCCCTAAGCTGACATTGTGCTGGAAGCTACGCGCTTGCCGGACCAATCAGCCACCTCCGTTTCATCACCTGACTTCATTCTCTGCAGCCACATTTGCCACGCTTACGTGGCAAAAGTGTGGCTAGCCCAAGGAGCACGTAGCTTCCACAGCACTGTCAGCTTAGGGGTGAACCGGCTAGGGAAAGAAACTTTTGTCTGAGTTTTGAGCGACGGGCTAATCTTCTAGGGGGAGAATGGATGTGTCCGGGGATTACACAAACCAGGTTCCGAGCGAGAGGGGCCTCCCTTCTTTTCGTCTTCTTGAACTGTTTGGTGGAATGCGCGATTTATGAGTTGAAGAGGAAAGCGAAACAGGAAAAAGTTGGAAAAGCGTTTCATGACCCCTTTAAAGGGCCCATGAAACGATTTTTTGGTTGGGATAAATCATTTTAGATTGGGATTTTACTAATAGCACATCGTTCAGCGGACCAAAAGAAAAAAGGTAGAATGTCAAAAGCCTGACTTTCAGTGCGAAAATTTGAAAACAGAGCGGACTATTTCGCACCTCCTCCCCTTCGCAACCTCTCTGCCTTTTCACTGTGATACATCCGCGGTCCCAAAAGCGCGTCAACGGGTCCAAACTGACGTCACACGCAACCGGACCTCACTTATTCCCTTCACCCCTAAGCTGACATTGTGGTGGAAGCTACGCGCTTGCCGAACCAATCAGCCGCCTCCCTTTCATCACCTGACTTCATTCTCTGCAGCCACATTTGCCACGCTCACGTGGCAAGTGTGGCTGGCCCAACGAGCACGTAGCTTCAACAGCACTGTCAGCTTCGGAATGAACGGGGTGGGGAAAGCAACTTTTGTCTGAATTTTGAGCGACGGGCTAATCTTCTAGGGGGAGAATGGATGTGTCCGGGATTACACAAACGAGAGCGCGAGCAAGAGGGGACACCCCCTTTTCGTCTTCTTTAACTGTTTGGTGGAATGCGCGATTTATGAGTTGAGGAGGAAAGCTAAACAGGAAAAAGTTGGAAAAGCGTTTCATGACCCCTTTAAGTTTAAGATAAACGCTTGCGAACGCAGAACACCTGATAATGCAAAACTTCGCGCATATTTTAATTTTAAGTTTTACTATGGTCTGCTCAGCTAGGTAGAAGCTCCTACTGCAGTACACGCTTCTATACACCAACTCATGTTTACAAATAAACCGGAGCGCCCGGAGCGCCCCTAGCGGACGCCACCGACGCCGCGCATGCGCGATGGGGGTTCGGGCAAGAAGCGCGCCGTCGCCCATAAACAAACCATTGAAATGCGATGTTGTCGGCGTTGGTGTGAGTCCCCGCGTCCTTTTTCGCGTTGGAATTGTTGATTCTACGTCTTCCTGGCGATGTCTGACTGCTTGAGCGGCGTCAACGAAATTAACGAGGCTCGTTACACCTCAAAATTCCACGTGAATAATCTGACATCCGGTTATTCATTTCGCGTGGATGCCGCAGAATGTGCGCTGAAGCCTGATTCACATGATGAGATTTCCCTCGCAATTTTCAGTAGCGACATCGCTCGGACTGAAAAAGCGTAAACCGTAGCTGAGATGGTCGACGTCGATATTGAAAATCGCAAGCAGAATCTAACCAAGTGGATCAGGCATAACAAGTCTGTGATGGCCACTGGTTAGAATGATCAATATCTCCTTGTATCTACTGTTTACGTCGCGCCTGCTTACCAACCTTCATACTTAAATCTTTTGAGGCCTGCACTTACTTCTTATCGCAAGTACCGGGCCCACCTTTGGTCTATGGGCCGGTGTCCTCTAAAAGAGCAGACGACAAGCAGAAACGTTTGAAAGAGCAGACGACAGTTCGAACGATCACGCGGCCGTTTGAACTTGAAGACGCACTGAACGTAGTCCGCAGGTGGTACGTACAACTTGACGGTTTTCCGGCGTTCATTTTGGAACAAAACAGAAAAATCTGATGGCCAGAAGCATCCGTGAATTAAACCCAAAATGCTTCCCGCCAGAGCAATCGTGGTCCGACGGCGTCTAGTTTTCCCTTTTCACGGCACATATCCACGTTCTCGGACGAACCGAGCGCATGAAAACTGACCTTCAAACCTCTCTCGACTCTTTTGGTACAGCCCTAGTCGCAGCATTTTTACGAGAAGGCAGGTTTTTGTCTGGTTCCTTTCAAAACAACGCAGGAATACACGTCTTACATGGGCACTTCCGCCCACAGCCCCGGACCGAAAGTGCGTCCGACGCGCCACCACCGCGCCGTGACGTAACAGAGATGAGTTCGTGTATAGTCGGTGACGAATTAAGAATGCAGGGGGAGGAAAAGGAAGACTTCGTGGGACGGGAACGTGGGGGGAGGGGGGGGGGGGGGGGGGGGCAGGCGGACTGCTGGGGCGAAAGAGATGTTGCCTCCTCTCATCTGCCGCAGTTTATCTTCTTCCTTCTCCCCAGCCTTTCTTTCCCTTGCCCGGAACTCTTAACCTGTCACCTACTATACACCTTTTTCCCAAGGGCGCGGCCAACTTGATTGTCGTCACTTCTGGTATGCAGTAAAGCATCGTTTTAATCTCTCCACGCCGCTGGAACGTGTTTACGAAGAATGCGTGATTGTTACACATTTTTGTTTTGCCTCATCTATATTTCTCGCATATTTCAGTTTGAAATGATTTATTATTCTTTCTTACCGCATACCAGATACGCGAGCGAGAACGACAGGAAACAGAAAACGTCTATAGCACTCCCCTGGCGGCGCATGTTCGCGAATCACTGAAGTGTTATTGAAGGCAGAAGACTCCCTCTGAAGGAGAGCTTTTACCGCATATCTTGCATTGCCGCAAGACTAATATATATATATATATATATATATATATATATATATATATATATATATATATATATATATATATAGATATATAACTGAGAAGAAAAAACCCTTAGTGAAAACAGCAACAACGGACGATTTAATCTTCGACGTTTCGGCCGGTGTCCGGCCTTCGTCAGGAAGGCTTCCTGACGAAGGCCGGACTCCGGCCGAAACGTCGAAGATTAAATCGTCTGTTGTTGCTGTTTTCACTAAGAGTTTTTTCTTCTCAGTTATATACCCACGCCTTCGGCCTCCCGCCACCATGCCCGCTATATATATATATATATATATATATATATATATATATATATATATATATATATATATATATATATATATAGGGGGGAGTTTTTGTTTGTATAAGAGATTTTGATTAAACTCACCCAGCTGTCGTTTTTCCTCATAGGCCCCTGTGTGAAACTCAATGAGGTCGAACTCCTCCATCTGTATCTCAAATTCTAGAGTCAGGGGATTCTGGCGCGCCCACGATATCCTTGTCTGTCCCGTTTTTTGGGCATCTGAAATTAGAACCTTCATACGGTGAGTCCTCCAAACATTATAAAAGCATAAATTTAAGTATTTGCAAAACTGTATCTTGTTCAAACTCGTCAGAAGCTCGTGGTTTACTGACTCAGAACGAAGCAGTTGTTGACAAGAAGAATCTACATTTATACGACCCTACAACCAAATTATTATTTGACAGAAATGAATACATGTATATTGCTAACCAAAGGATTTACGATAAATTTAATAAAAATATATAGCCGTATTCTAAAGTCCACAATATGTATTTCACTTGGTAATGCTTACATAAAAATAAATTACTGCCAGTTTAAGTATAAATGGTGGTCCTTCTTTAGATTAAATACAGGGTGTTTAATTTTTATCCGGAAAGTTTTATTTTTTTTAATGCAGGACAGCTAGATCAGTGTTGTTTTCACAATGTTTCTATCGGGCTTCAGAGAACTATCGTAAAGGTAAATTGACGAATTAAAAAAAATATATTTGTGAATTAAGATGTTTAATATTTGTTTTACGCGTCATCTTGTAATTGCAGTATTGACGGCAATTACTGCTGGTTGCCAGAGCAAATTAAAAAAAAAGTAAATACAGAATGTTATATTTTATCATTTATTACCTTTTTTTGCGTTTTTTCGCCTGTTTTGAAAATTGCGTGCAAAAACAGTACCGCAAGTCAAGCCCACGATGACGCTTAGAAGAGTGACGTAGTCGTTTCAGTCAAGTCTTCACTTGCATCGTCAGCGCACCCACGAAGCGCAAGCTGCCGAGATAGTGATGACATGATTCTCTTCCCAATTAGTTTTTCTCTTAAAGTTGGTCTGACCTCTAATAGAAATTGAAGTCAATACTGAAATTGCAACATGACCCCGGCAACCACTAATTATAAACTGAATCATACAATTTGAGTTATTTAGCCAACTTACTATGACGATTATCCCCTCATATGATTTCCGCCAAGCCTGATATAAACATCGTTAAGACAGCACTCGTTGACCTTTCATCTTCCTTTCTTTTAAATCTGTTCGAATTGAGATGAACAAACCCCATGTATATACCAATTTATATTAAGTTGTACTAGCATAACGCAAAAGAAATGTGGTGGAACCGGGCAACTCGTCATTTCTGAGAAACTCGGTAGCCTCAAGTGGTGAGCCACAAACATTTTAGCATTGACGAAAGAGTTCGTTACAGTAATCAAACCAACCCGAGTAGGCACGCGTACCCTTGAGAGCTGTAGTTTGCCACTAAAAAGAATAAATGAACACTTCTATACTTTCTTGAGGGACACAGCTGTGCTTTAGAGCTGGCATAGCCGCTTCAGATTCCCGCAGCGGAACATATATATCATATTAATTTTTACCTATGTCGAACTTCAAAACTGTGGCACGGCTAGCTACAAAAAAGTGAAAAGAATAAGGACTCTATTTGTTAGTTTTTTTTTTTTTTTTTGTTTTTGTTTTAACTACTTGCATTGCGATTACAGACGGCATAAAATTGGCAAAAAACGAAAAAAAAAATAAAGAGGATGTTTTGTAGTTTTCACCCAAACTGAGCACTTCTTACATAAACTAGACACAGAAATGCGTCTCAATTTACCTGAGGCTGTCCCTTTTTCTTGAAATCACTAGTCACAAGTAGCACGCGCGGTTTCTTATTGTCCATGTTTTTAACTTCATGGTTCGGTTTTTGGTTGTCATCCTTGTCCTCAAATGCCGCAAGCCTTTTGGATGCGAAGCGATGATATGATACTCGGCAGTCGAGAAGTACAGCGTTTCTTAAATTGCCATTGACTATACTATCAACGCAAGCTGTGTTTTGCTCTTATAACCAGCTAGCTATAAAGCATCAAAGCGTCATTGTTATTAAACGTTTGTTTAAATTCCCCCTGGCTGTCTAAGAATACGTAACAGGTTAAAAAGCTATTTATAAGGAATACATATCATGGGTTCCTTACAAGGTCTGATGATCATTGGACACCTCTGTTTGTCCAATGGGAACAGCCTGAAGTCCATCCGACAGGACAGTTTGAGCCGTACCCTGGAAAATAATGCACGTGGCACGGTGAGGCACAATTGAAAGTTGCTCAGTTTAGGCTCTTTTGAAACGAAGGCATATTTTTAACATACATGTTTTGAAAGTGATGCCGTGAAGAGTCTTATATAACATCGTCTATATATGTTCTAAAAATTCGTGGGAACCTCCATCTCTTAAGATTTAGATGTTAAATGGAGCAGTGAGTAATCAAGCAAGCTGAAGGTTTAACAGACATTTTTAAATTTTACTGTGAAATAAGTTAATATACGATCATATAAAAACCGTTTATTAACCTATAAAAAGAATATAAAATTATTAAAAAAGTTATAAGAAACTTCTTATCCTTTCAATTGTGTTCTCATCAAATTCCTATATGTTCCCGTATGAACGTATTTGTTCATATTCGCTTATTGGACTAACAAATTTCTTATACAAATAATGTTTTTTACTAGGGTAGTGATTGATTGTAATCAAGCGATTGCTATAACCTGCTTGATCACTTTGGTAGTACAAAAGGTTTTTCAGGATCATTTTGTTAATAATATAATAAACAAAGTTATTAGCTGAGCCTATTTTGTATTGGAGCCACTGAACTTGGACGGCTGTCACTCTAGGTAATGGTTTGTATTGTTTATATTTGTTGCGTTTTTTTCATTAAGCGTGTCGTGTGTGTGTGTGTTTTTTTTTTAACCGCCTTAATTTTCGAAAGAGAGCGTTGCCGGTGCCGAAATACCATAACATGCAATAAAAACTCATTGAAACCTGTTCAATTAGGTTATTACCCTGTTCTTTTGATATATATTTTTCGTCGTTCTTTTTTACAATCGGATTGAGCTTCATACATTGTAAACCCCTCCAGAAACAGAATTTTTGCCGGTGCCATTTTTATTGTTAGTGCGTAAGGCGTATGCTTGGCTCGTGTTCCGCAGTGATGGAAGTGATGAATACCGGATACATATACAACATCTATATTTAAAAAAATATAGAAATAATAATTTTAACTTTTACACAAAAAGTGGCTGATGGCCTTCTATGAAAACTCTACTTTTGAACTTCTGTCACTATTTCGGTGGTCAATGGTCCTAATTATTGAAATATTATGCTCATTATACCAAATGCAATACATGCATTAGTATTATGAATAATCAGAATTTGTTACAAGCACGGGGGGGGGGGGGGGGGGCTTAATTAAAATATTTTTAACTCTGGAATCAACTTATTGCCTTTAAGGACGGCTGAATAAAATATTTCTGAACATAGATCTACCGGTGCTAATAAGCCACTGAATCCTGGAGCATTCTTGAGCAAGCAGATATTCAAGCTAATATTACCGTAGCACTGATGTTATAAGTCAGACGACGAAGACGGCACAATAAAAATTCTTTATCGGGCGTATCGTAAGGAGCACTGATGTGATCCTTCCGATAATTCTGATTTATCTCCCTTTGATTCTTCACTGAAAAAAAAATTGGGTTGTGTGTACGTTTATACAGCCTAGAACTCGGTCTGCCCTGCAGGGGTGACGAGTCTCCCAGCTGTAGATGAGACATCTAGCCAGTGCGGTACAGCCGCTAGCCTGGGGTCTTTAACGTGCATCACTCAGTAGTGAAACACGACTGCGCGCCGGTACGATGCTCATCCAGATCGAAACGGGCAGGGGTTGCGATTGAACCCAGGATTCTGGGTTCTGCAGTGCGAGCTTTCGCTCCACGTGCCCCGAGCTGGTGTGCGCTAGCCCACTCGGCCACCAATCCCCGATTCTTCACTGAATATTTGTTGAGTCAGCGTTTCTCCGTTTCTGTGTCTTACTTGTCCTCCGTCTTTAGCACTACTTTCAACTGCGTAATTTATAACTAACTAGCCCGTCACGTGATCTCAGCACTGTTGTGATTAGTATAATTAGCATCGCCATTATGACACCACTCTGAGCGTATTAGCGTTAATTTGCAGCGTTCACTTGACGTGAAGGCTATTCATAAATATTTTCTTTAGCTTCCCCACTGAACACACAGTATTCAAGCTCAGTGTTCGAGGCTAATAACAATAGCAGCGAACAAGGGATAATTTCAGATGTTGCATTTTATGGCGCTCATTGCTGTGCGCTTTGCAGTTACTCGCGCGTTGACAGTGAGTGTTGGCCAGGTTTTTTTCGCGCAGTGAAAACTGTTGTTCATGGCAGATGAGAAGTTGCTTTAGACAAAGTTTGTTCTAATGACGACATGAGGATACCAATAATTTATAGACTCTCCTCTAGTCGAAACTTGAACCATTCACCACTTGATGGTGGTGTTGCCCTTGGCAGTTCGAACTCGGCTAGAAACTCCACTCCCCCCGACTGAGTAAATACTCAACAATTTCCTCCAAAATCTCAAGATAACTCTCAACCTACCTCGAGATTTTCCTCGAGCCTCAAATAGGTTTTTGTTGTCGTAGCGGCCGACACAATGTTCACCGAGTTTGTGAATGTTGTCCTCAGAACCGACAAACTCCTGCACCACAGCGAAGACGATAACCTTCCAGTGTAATGGCGTTTTTTCAGGAACCGGCTGACCGCGATGGAGGTGTTCAACAAGTGCGAATTGTTCGCTTGCTAGCGCATCCCGGAAGTGACGGTGGCCGTGCCTCTTAAGTTCCTGAAGCCGGAGAAACGGGAGAAGAGTTGTGGTCTGTCGGTCCCTCGAATGCTCTCGCTGTTGATTCAGCTGCAGTTCTACGTCGCTGGGACGTTACGGTGCCCGGTAAACGGCCACCTGGTAAATGTTTTGCAAGCCACAGTGTGCCGGGTTGTTGGGCAAGTGTCCCGGCTCATCGCCAGCACTGGCCAGCACGCTGTGTTACCGTCTTGTCTATTTCTCGGAGAGCTCGGCGAACTTTGAGTTTTAGATGTGAGACTTTTATATACTCAAGCTTATGAAATAAAATGTATTATTTGGCACTGTATGAGCGAAACGTGCCAAAGAGGTGGTGTCTCATTTTACCGAAAGGCCCATTTAAACATTACCATTTTACCGCGTGACTACTTCGTGCAAGAGTGACCCTCAAGGTTATGAGGGCTTCCGTCGAGTTACGATTGCAAGACACCAGGATATTCGTGCTTCGTGCATGGCAACCAATTAAAAAAGTGTCTCTGCAGGCGACATACGGAGCAAAGATGTCCTTGTGGCTCGCGGTCATATCCACATGCAATGTTAAGAAAACGTAACCGAAGGTCACTCTGTGCATACCTTCGTTTTTCGGGTTATGTATCTTCGCGAAGCAACGAAAGCATGCTAGAGCAGTTTAATGAGTTCATTACCAGCATTTATTCTACGGACATGTAGAATAGAGTTCACATGTACAACATACAGAAATTAAATTTCAAGTTCGTACTGAAATGAACATGTCGAATGTGTGGTTTCCGTAGGCTCTGGCACATTCATTGTGCTTTTAGTGCCAAATGACTGTGGTTTTATGCCAACACAAGTGCATAGAATATGTACTTGTATTGGCTCCAGTACCTGCTACGATTTCTATGTTAGGGCTGCATTTGGGAGGGTGCCAAAAATGAGAACTGGGCTAATTAGAAACGTATATAGTAAAAAAAACACAGTTCAGGCCACGGCTCTTCTAAGAGGCCAGTACGCCGAAAGGCTTGAGGGTAGAGGAAATTTGGCGAAGAAAGACTGGTGGCGTTGTTTTGTCCACTGTTCACAGTCTGATCAGTTGGCTAATTAAGTATAGTTTGTTCATTAACTTTTTAAATAGTGGAAAACAAATATTGTCACGTAGGCGAGGAAGACGTCGGCGGTGATAGAACCTAAGAAGGGCTTAATGAGCAAGCTGCAAAGCAGAATCAAAAACAGGCGGCGGGCCCATCCGATCAATCTGCTCGCAGTTCTTCGAAATTGCGCGGAGCACGAGTGAGCCCCAGACGCGAGCCCCGTGCAGAACCGAAATCACCGAGGCGCGCTGTCATATGCGCGAACAACTGAAGCATTTCTTAAGTACGGCAATATGGTTCCAATTAGAAACGTGCTAAGCGTTATAGAAAACCCCTAAATCGACTGTTTTTAGAAAGATACAAAGCAATGGCAGAATTTTACGGCATTCCACAAGAACGCTCAATTTGGACGCGTTTCTAGGTTTCGTGTCATTATCGGAGCGCATCTCTGCGCCAGCTGTCCCGCTACCCGGTGGCCGAGACGTGCAACACACGTGCGAAACACTTCCCTCCATTTTACGCGCCGCGACCACCGGGGAGCAGGGCTGCGGGCGCAAATATGCGCTCCAATAAGAAACCGAAACCTAGAAACGCGTCCAAATACGTGTTGTTTTAAGAACGCCGTAATATTTTGCCTCTGCCCTTTATCTTTCCGAAAATAGCTGATTTAGTCGTTTTTGATGACGCTCAGCAAGTTTCTAATTGGAACCATATGTCTATTGTCACTCATTTAAAGGTTAAACAACAAATTATACCTAATTAGCTGTCAGATCATTACGATTAGTCCCCTGTATTGTGTGCTCATGCCGGTTAGCCTCACCTGCACAAACCTTTTAAAACAAATCTGTTACCCTCAAAATAAAAATTTTAAAAAGTATATTCATGTTTTGCACCGAAATTACGTTCTATATTAAACACTTTTTGTAGAATATCTCCTCCAGGCGTCCCCGGGAACGGCGGATTGGAATATGGAATCTCGTAAAATTTCACCGTGGAGGAATCGCCGAAAAGCATCTGTGAAGCCAAATGCCTCTCGAGTGTGTATGGTGCACATTTTTCCTCCACTGTACTGAGTGGAGTTGGAGTTGGAATCGAGTAGCGTTTCAGAAGACGGTCGTCCATCTAGGTATGCTATAAAATGCTCCAAGCCTATATACAGCCTGTAGATATACCTCACGCCGTACAGCACTGTCCCATCTGGATCAATCTTGACGAGCTCGTTTGGGGCCGTGATGCTGTGGATGGCCGCGTCCTTGGCGTTCACGAAAAACAGGTCCGGTTTCCAGAGCCGCGCCGTCAGCGTTTCTCCGCTGAGCATTAGCGTCTCGTTGATGCCGAAACGCAGCAAGTTGAGCCTGGGATCGAGCCAGGACTGCTCCAGATACGCGTCCAGGCCATAGTCCTGCCGAAGTGGACGTTCCTTGTACATCGTTCAGGTATTTCAAACTTTTAACATATCTTACGTGGTCAGGTTTGTGTCCGTATAGTGCTAACAGCACACGCTAGTTTTATCCGCGAGGGTAACGACAATGGGCGATGTACTGCACAAAAATTAGTGTTGGTAATCCTCGGTCTGATCTGAACAACCACCGGGACTGCAGGATAGACAGCGGAAGCTATACTTCGTTTCACTAAAAGTCCGAGCGCAGCCAAGAGCTGTAAGACGTACTAGAAACGCCGACTCACAAACTAAACGCGGGAAGTCACGGCGCAATCACTGCGTTTGAATGGCTTAGCCGGAGATAGCACGAGCAGGAAAATACCACTAACAACGTGATTATGCGCTTTTAGTACTGCTTGACTCACCCCATCAACTCGTGTGATTGGCTGGCCTTGGACTTAAAGTGAAAGTAATTATAGAAGCGATGTTATAATTTTGTGTGGCCATTCATTCAAGCAGTTTGAACGACTAAACTTAAACAGATTCGATGTTCGAGATGGAAGTTTACCAAAAACTTTGTGCATCTGGGAGGGCACTTTTTATAATGTCACCGGGGGCTTGAGGAGCGGTCGACGCCTGAATCCTGCCCGACCGCGATTGTCGATTCTCGGTCGTTCATTATGTGAAGTGACCAAACTCGGACTCTTTTCACGGTACCGCACACTGTTGCTCCCGACAAAATCTGGCGAGAGACGGCATCCGCGAAAGCGTGGGGTTAGTAGAGCAGCTAACGAGCTCAGGGCAGGGCCGGCGCTACACCAAAACGCGTGCTGGGTGAACGCCGGCCGTGACGCCCCTCCCTCTCTCCCCCCCCCCCCCCCCGCTCTCTCTCTTTATACGCCCATATCTACTAGGTGCGACATCACTTTGTTAGTAAACATCTTACTGGTGACCCAACACGAGCATTTTGTCAAACGAGAATCGCATTCCAAAAACGAACGGCGATCGAGCATATAACTCGCGTCGGGCGCCGTGCCCAAATAAATAAAAGATATAAAAATAATTCAAAAGGGGGCGCGCCGTCCTCCCCCTTTTAATGGCGCCCTGGGCGACCGCCCAGGTCGCCCAACCTTAGGGCCGGCCCTGGCTCAGTGGAAGCTTTTCCCACCTCTGTTCAATCTAGTAGAACAAGACACTAGAGAAGAGGTCGCAAACGCTGGAGAGGAGGTGACCTCCTCTCTAGTGTTTGCTCTGCCGAAGTGGAAAGAGGTTAGAGGATCTCCCTCTAAACGCGTAACCTGTCACGGACTACAGTTCAAACAAGCTTAAAGTACAGATTGAGAAGCAGACAACTTCATTTTATTATCACTCATTTTTTTTTTTCTCAGTCAAGGTTAGCTGCTATTCGAATGGCCATTTTATGCGAGTTAGGGCCGCGTCGGGTAATGTACGTTTAAACCCATTTGTACTTAATAAATATTCAGCAAAGACGTTGAGTGAAATTTGAAATTATTCATGCTTGCCAGAAAGGCGCTATCTAGTAGTACATTGAATGACAGTCACTAGAGTACATTTCGCAAAAACAAAAACGAAATTTTTTTTTTCGTTTTAGTTTTTACTAAACCAGGTAACATCTAGAAAACCGGGATAGGTATTGAATCAGTCCAGAATTTATACTTTTCACAACGGCGTCTATTATGCAATAACAGAGTTAATTACAACGAAGAAAAGAAGGAACTCGCCATGTTGCTGGAGTCAAGGGGCCCCATGTCATAGACGTCTACGTAGACAGTAACTTCGGTGGGTAAAGCTGCAATCGTGCATCATTAAAGCACGAGAAGGAAAGGCACAATCACCACTGGATCATATAAAAACTATAATAATCAAGTGACCGTCCAACAGAAAAGCAAAAAGAGCAGTCCTGTGCAATTCCAAAAACAGTCAGAACGATGGCTGCGACAAGTAAGGGCGACGTAGTTGTGCATCGTCGTCGCGTTCACGCTCCGTGGGGTTCTTGAACAAAAGTGTGCGGAACAAAATATACATCTGACCAACTTGTTTCGAACAGTTTTTTTTTTTTTTCGGAGTGCTTGAAAGTTTGTGTTTTCGCAAGAGCTTTTAGCCTTGACAGTGCTACGACGGCAATTTGTTATGAGACTACGCCTTACTATGCTAGCAACAACATCGACAACGAACGTTATTCCCAATGGTGAAAAGAACCCATAACAGCTCTCGCTGGAAAACACTCCAGAAGGGTAAGTGTTTCATCATGTCACGTAAACTTTTTCTGTGCCCTCAATTGAGAACCCTATTATAAATAAACTTTTTTTTTTTTCACTGTAATGAGGATCTTTACTTCAAAATACGAGTGCGAGTGACAATGGCAAGAAAGAGTTCCGTCCCATTGTTGTCGTGGTTACTAACAGTTCTACAAAGTGTTATGTTTTTGCACATTTATAAAAATAAACTTGCAACAGGCTTTTGTTAGCCCTTAGATCAGTTCGGAGCCATTAGGCCACTAGAAAAAATATTTTCGTTAATTAGATAGCAAATTAACTATAACGTTTTCATTACTTTGTTAAAAGCCTGCATGTTGTGCATGTTTGAGGGTATAATGTAGTTGAATCGATGCTCACGTGTAGTTGTCACGCCAAAAATTGCTTAAAAAATTTGTAAGGACTCTACGGAGCAAGACATATCAGTCTTGTACACGCATCCAACCGAAATAAACAAGCAAAAATCGCCCGTGACGTTAATCCTTCCTTTCTGCGCTTGAGTAGCATTACTGACGTTTTTTTCGGCACTATTTAAACATCATAAACGCGAGTATAAAAAAAAAAAAAGCTTGTTATAGGAATTGAACTTACGCGATCCAAGGGTGGGCCAAGCGCGCCGATCATAGTTTTCGAAGATTTGATCGAGAAACGGGAGCTTCGGGAACTCTTTCCTGTACCCCTGTGCGCTCTCCAAACTGTAGTGACTCACCCGTGGCTCGATCCAACGTGCATGTGTCGTCGCAGGGCTGTGCTTGACATTCACACTGTTCGGTAAAATTGAGAAAAACGTCACTTGCTAAAAACACAGCGCATGATTACTGCTGTATTTTTTTTCTTTTGGGGGGGGGGGGGGGGGTTGTTCTTATTTTATGGTAACTTGCGAAATTCACATATAAAACAACAGCAACGCAGACTTCCAAAATGATTTCATATTGCCGCGGGCGCAGCTGACAAAGTAGGCTGCGCGCTCGTGGCCTAACGGTTATCGCGCGTGCCTTCTACGCAGAAAGCCACGGTTGGATTCCTTGCCGCGTCTACACATTTTTGATGATGCTGCAATGTGATATTCTGGTAAATTCGAGAACCGTGTTGCCTGATTCGAGGTTAGAATTTTCTAACACCGAACCTTCTACGCCGCAAGTTCCAGAAGCCCACGTGGGTACAAAAGGGGCTCCGCGTTTCAAGCCGGGGTCAGTTTCGCCCCAGCGTTGGACTCTGGTCTTTCGCCGGCTTCGACGCCCGCGACGCTCTGCTGTTGTCTTCTGTTTCCTTTTTTTTTTATTTTTGGGCACAAGTTCGCCCCCATTAAACATTTCCGTTTCCCCAGTTATTCTTGGTTTCCTCGCCTGTTCATTTGTGACAATATTAAGATGACAGTACTAGAATACCATAGTCGAAGTTGAGGCGTGGTCATTCACAATATCATACATGGATCACTCCCCATAACGAGTGGCGTCCACGTTCCTAATTTTACGAGTTTGTCACGATAAAAGCATAATGAGGAAAAGGGAGTCTCTTCTGTAAGGTGTACGGCCTGAATGACATGTGCCAGGATTTGTATTACGTATGGTCACTCTAGACGCATTCAGTTTTGCTTCCAGTATATGCCATATTATATTTTATATTCTGACAAACTATTGCCGATATAAATTTTTCGAGCCTATTTTCTCGTGGCGATTTAACGGAAATTTAGTTATTAACGATGTAAGAAGCGCGATATTATTAGTAAAAACGCGGTATATACATATTGCAAATGGTATGCGGTTATAAACGCTTCTACTGAAGGGGATGTTCCTACAGCTCTTTTAAGGAGGCAACAAAACTTGTTCCCCACTAGAAACTGTAGCAGTAAAACTATATACAGCTAAATCTGTGTTCGCGCTTACTGTTCCATGGCACTTACTTCATAACAAGGTACTGTTAAGTACGATAATGGAGAAAAAACGAAAGACATTCACAACTCCCTGTAACGCCGAATTAGAGCGCCGCTCTTAAGGAGGAGGGGGGAGGGTATGGAGTGGAAGGTACGTCCCTCCTCTTCCTCCGAACCCTCTCCTCCTTCCCTCTTCCTCTCCCCCTCTCGTGCTCCTCTGCTCCTCCTCCCCCTCCTTTCCTGCTCCTTTTCCTCCTCTCTTGAGGCATTCTGACTTTGCGATATACCGTGCTAAACGTCACTGTCGTATTATTGAAAACATCGTCTTATGGGAAACGTCGTGACGTCACTCATGGAGTCGCGCGTTGCATTATGTGAAGCGTCCCGTAATGTACCGCGCGTTTCATCATGAGAAACGTCACTGTCGCATTTTAGAAAACGTCACTTTCGCATTATGGGAAACGTCACAATATGGGAAACGTCGTGACGTCACTTGTGAAGCCGCGCGTTGCATTACGGGAAACGTCACAATACGGGACACGTCGTGATGTCCCTCATGAAGCCGCGCGTTGCGTTATGGGAAACGTCCCGTAATGCAACGCGCGGTTACGCGCACGGCAATGGCGACGCCGCTCAAGCCGGAAACGGGCGCCTAAAAGCTGCGCTCTAAAACACACACAAAAAAATAATACTCTAAGAGATTGAGTATCCGGCACTGCTGACCATTTAACAACACCATTAATGTAATCTTTCTCACTTTCTACGTTCTATTTATTCATAATAACAGCATTAATTCGTCATAAAGCGAGACCATAACAATCCGTCGGTTTTACAGGCAACGCCTGAATTCAGAAAGTCATAAAAAGGGGAACGTCAGTACTCATATTTATTATCCGAGTACTCACTCTTCATGTGCCTACATGGTGTTACTAAATATTAAAACTGACAGATAAAAAAATATGAATACTCGAACTTGGCACTGGGAGACATCCACAAATATATCCAAAATAAAATTTAAAAAAAAATGGGCCATTACTTTTTTTTAAATTTCGTTAGTAAAAACTTGCACTCTGACGTGATTAAAAGGATATAAGAAAGTAAACTTACCTTCTAGCAATGTCGTGTGCTGTTGTATGGAGAAACATGAGCGTGATTGTAACGCAGATAATTCCAACGTGCTCCGCCATTTCACGCGTTCCTTTTATCCTTCATATTTCCAACCAACTCTAATTTAGGCCCATCGGCAGCGCTTTGTTTCCGGCAAGTGATCCGTTAGCCTGTCTGTCTGGGAGGAAACGAGTGTCAAAAAAAGTGACGCGAAGATAATGAACAATTAACAAAGCGTTTAGCGAAGCAAAGTCTGATGAACGTTCTCCTTTGTGCCGTGGGGGACACCTTAGAAAAATGCGGTATTTTTTCTATTCGACTTCTCATTACAAATCGTTTCAAACTCCGGCTTTTACCGCCCAGCAACGGCAACTCTACGATCAATTTTCACTTTCCTTCCAACCCCACTGATTTTTCCTCTTCTACCCTATCACAGTCGTCATAGCTCGATGCAATGCACAACGGCCTCAACCACGCATACGCGGCTACCGAAAACTTAAGAAACGTGACGCGTGGCTTATTATGCTTCTTGATTTCTGATAGGTTCTTGGGCGTTCTTATCGGCGAATGCTGCAATGCCATTGACTAAGAGAGATATAATGAAATGCCCGGAACTCACCACGCCCTGTGTTTCTTGACCCGTCACTGATTACGGCTACATCTATACCCTCAGGGCAATCAAGTTTGGTGTGACACGTTGCGCCATCTAGCTCAAAATATGTGCAGCACTGGGAAGTCCCTTTCGCCAGTCTGCTTGCTCATAGGGCGGTTCACGGATCAAGTTTAAAGATCTTGATTTCTGCGTGTTTGTTCGTTTATTCTTAACATTGCTATCGGACTTCGCAGAAGAGCAAGCGTCGAAGCTGTAGGCACTGTTGCGTTCCAGACTGTCGAAACCCGGAGCTTAGCAGGCGTGAAGCTCCGCAGGTTTCCGTCGAGGCCGTTGAAATTACAGCGCCGTCGGTGATGAACAAATGCCATGAAACGTGTAAAATAAGCATTTCGTTCAGATTGTCTGACTTGAGATGGATTTCTAAATGCGGTATTTGACTCGATATTTTGAATTATTGCGTTCAAATCCCGACGTTGCCTTTCGATTTGATGTGATGACCCTAGAGTCAGACCAGTCCTTTGACCGGTCTTAGCAGAGCAGAGATCAGTGAGACACTGATCTCTGCTCCGCGGACACATCTTGATCGAACGAAGTTTTGTGAGCGTTTGATCGTAGTTACCGAAAACCGGAATGAGCGTTCTCTCCGCTTCACCGAGTGCAGAAGGGAGTGTCGTTTGCGCCTTTAGCACGATTTGCGTGGTTGCCCAAGATGGTTGCTCTATTTCGACCCGTGTCTATGCGGTTCTGACTTTGTCCCCGCTGCGAGAAAACAGTCTACTCAAAAAATAATTAAAAAATGTACTTACCCCACGAGAAAAGGGTATCCATGCGGCGTTTATTCGTATCCTTTGTAAAAGGGAACAGCACATTTAATTGACGAGATCGAGCGTCAGCTTACGACGACCAACTGCATACGACACAGTATAAACTACAGCCAGCTTGCACGAAAAACATATTTATAGGACACCAGGCACGTAGCCAAGATTTTGTTTCGGGGAGGGGGGGGGGGGGGCGCCCATGACAAAATGATGTATGAGGGGGAGGGGGGAGTGGAGGGTCCCAGTAAAATTAAAGATTTTTTTTTTTTTTTTTTTGGGGGGGGGGGGGGGGGAGGGGGAGATGCCGTAATCATCTTCAACACGGCGATGGGGGGTCTAGAACCAAGCTGATCCCAAAAACGATCACAAAAACAAAAACGCCTTTTGCCGTCAATTAGCGCCTCGTAGATGACCAAGTGGATATGTACGACGTGTTAAGTGAGGTGCTGCAGGGGTCCGAATTCCGGGAGTTGGACTTCGATACGGCGGCTTCTTCGGGCTTCGGCGTCCTCGACGAAGGGTAGTCTTCCGGGGCAGAGCACGTCGCTTGGCCGGGGTGTCTTCGGAGGGGTACGCCTAACGGGCATCGAATGCACTACCCCGCACTTCCACCAATATGTCACGAATGACAAGTGATGAGGCGATAATGACAGATGAAACTAAACGTTTAATGGGGGCGAACTTGTGCCCAAAAATAAGAAGACAACAGAAGATAACAGCAGAGCGTCGCGGGCGTCGAAGTCGGCGAAAGAGCAGAGTCGAACGCTGGGGCGAAACTGACTCCGGCTTGCCACGCGGAGCCGCTTTTGTACACGCATGGGCTTCTGGAGCATTCGGCGTAGAAGGTTCGGCGCGTAGAACATTCTAATCTGGAATCAGCCCCCCAAGATGGTTCTCGAATTTACCAGAATACTAGTCTGCAGGAATAAACAAAAAGATGCGCCGCTCCCAGGAAACGAACCCTGGCCCTTCGCGTGGGAGGCAAGCGCGATAACCGTTAGGCCACGGCCGCGCTGCCTACTTGGCGCTCGTCAATATATTTACGTAACGACTTCGTTCTAATCATTACATTTTTAATCACAACCACGTCCTCCCCCCTCCCCCCCCCCCCTTCCAGAAAAAAAAAAATTTTAATTTGGGTAAAGTTGACCGCAATCACGCTATCCCTCGTATTGATCAGCGCAAAATGATGCTTAAGACGCTTCAGTTCCACAAAGTCCTTTACAACGATTAACCTTCGAATATTTATTTTTGCGAACCCCAACAACAAAGTAAAAAAAAAAAAAGTCCAAATGAATATTTAAAAAAAAAAGAAGTGCGGGCAAGCAATATTTTTGTTTTGTCACTTCTGTTTTGCGATTAAAGACGGGGAGAGGAGGACACCAAGTGATTGTGTGCCTCTTCGAGAAGCTCGAGGAAATAAGAGAGCAGACAAGATTTAACGATGTCCTTCTCGATTATAGCGACTACGACTATTCTCCTAATGTCACAACAGAAGAGGACGCTCCATCTACCCTAAAATCCTCTAAAAGCGTTTTGATAAGTGGAGGTGTTATAGCCACAAACATCCTCGTTCGTTGTTGCACAAAAGGTATTAAAACACTTCTTTTAATTTCTTAAATATCAGCATGTACTTTTTTTTGTGTGCTGAGTTTCACCTTATTCGACTAAGTGTTATAACCTACATATTTTCCTGTAGTTCTACCTCTAGAGTATTCCAGCGAAGGTGTGGACATCTCAGTAACGATTTTTGTGCGTCAGCTTTTTGCGTGCACATCGGAAATGGTAATGATGATCTCTTACATCGATGCCGTTTATAGCCAGGGTTCCTAGATTTTTCGTGTGCGTGACCAAAAACTCTACGCTCGCACTGCACCCACGCACCGCACAGCACCCACGTACCGCACGTGCCGGCGTCTGCAGCAGTGACTGCTCTAACGCAAAAGCCTAAAACAAATGGCATCTTCCACGTGCGTTCGTCAACGCTTTATTTTGGTTACTTACTTCGAATATTTTATACTGGGAAGGCGTGCGGAACGTGGAACACCGTTCCCTGCATTCTCCTTGAAGCTTGGATTGTCGTTCTCCATTTTCAATTTTACTTCTCTCGTCGTAATGGGGAGGCCGCATATAGGGAATATTCACTGGACGCCATATTTGTGGGTGTTGTTTAGAGCGCATGCTCAGAACGAGCTCACATCAATAGGCTGCTAAGACCGGCACTCTTGATGGTGCGGAATGCACGTTGGAAAAAAACTGTGCAAGCTCGCCATCAGCACGCGCTCAAAATTCGCGCACACAGCTATGGCTGCCAGTGAATACTCCCTATAGTCCGGACTCCCGAAGAGTAACGCGCCTACGATGAGCAACGGCGGAAACGGCAACGAGAATGTCAGCGACGGCGGCACGTGTGTGTGCGTACCTTTCGTCACGATGACCACCGATCAAGACAACAGATGTGTTCGTAAATTTGTTCAAAATTCTGTGTCACGTCTGTGATTCTGTGCCAAGTCTGTGTTGTATGCTAAACAGCTTCGCTATTCATCCTCCTTCAAGGCGTGGAATGACTCCCAATTTTTTTCTCCTGTGTTTACCCAAGCCTGACACCATCTTAGCTCAAACACAGAATTTTACTAATAAACAAATGGTAGCTAAAGTAGGCTAAAGATACCAGGCTTGACTAGGAAGTGAAACTTGTGAGGGGGGCCTAGTTATCTGCCCTTCCCTGCACGTGGCCTCAGCGGATGAGTATTTGGAGAACACTGGAGTACACAAAAGTCACTGGATCCTAGGAAAGTAGCGTGATTGCCTTCCCTACCTGCCAGCCGGACACAGACAGATAGAAACATACAGGCGACCAAAACCTCGCAAGCTGATTGGCTAATCTGTCTACGTTGCCATGGAAATCCCCATCTCGGCCTATTCAAGACTTCGAAGCTTCCTGAGGGTCGTTCTAGTTACCAGTCGCGCCAAGATCACTATGGAGCATCATCACACTGGAAGCGTTCCTCTTCATTATAAGCGTCTTTGGCACTGAGTATGCAATCAACTTACCAAACTTATCAATCATGCATATCTCCACGAATCTCTTACAATTATTTTGTTCATCTTACGTACTCAGAACATAGAATATAAAACATAGCAAAAGTAAACTTAGTTTTCAGTGCCTCGAAGCACCGACACAGCATGTGGTGGTACTACGAAGATGTACGCTTGTTTTGCCGGTATGTGGATAGAAAATCTCGGTATACAAGAAATATCACCATACATCTCCGTCATCAGCGAATTTAGATCGCCTCACCAAGAACGGAGGGGTCAAGGAGAAATTTCTCATTTCACGGACCAACATGGCGACCATACGGGGAGCTTGGCGCTGCTTTCCATGGATCCAGTGAGTTTAGAGTACACTACCACGGGGGCCATGCTCTGTGTGTTTTTGAACGCAATCAAGAAAGACACCTACGGCAAACGTGCGTTTAAATTACCTTGTTTTAAGCGACGTTCTAATAATTTGTTTTAGGGGTGTCCTGGTGCTATTAACTTCTGATTGCTTATATGTACATCGAAAAGGTTTAATTTTCTTATTTCCTAACGTCTCAACTAAAGCTCCACCTTTTCAGAGCCAAAAGAAGAACGTGAATTGAAATCTCATTTATTATTTACTTGTCACGTAGGACTTACTAACTTACTAACTTACTAACGAGTCTTACTAACTTCGTTTGTATACCGTCTGGCAATATTGGCAGGTAAATTTAGATGTAAACGAATCAATTCTTAGTTAATGTTTTGCCACTTGTATGACGGCATCTACAGCTTCGCGATTCCGACAGTATCAGGTAACGGCTTCAATGACGAGGCTTTGCTCTTTCTTCGGAGTAAAGAGCACTTCCATCGCTCCGCTGGAGAACCACAATGCAGTACATCAAGCATTCATGAGTCAGAATATGGAACTCCCATGCAGTGCCTCAGTCCACCTTTCTCTCAAATGTGTGCTGCGCCCTTCACCCCTAAGGTGAGACTGCGGTGGAAACTACGTCCTCGTTGGACCAGTCATAGGCCTCTCTTTCTCCACGCAACCCCGTTCCCATTCATGCACACGCGGACAGAGCGGGCGCAGGTAATAAAAGGGAGGCAGCTGATTGGTCCGGCGAGCACATAGCTCTGACAGTAGTTTCAGCATAACTGCGAACAGAGTATGCATAGTTTTCTCGGGGGAAGCGCTATCTTGAATGGCGTAGCGCAATATATCGGGCATTAGACTCAAGAGCCCCGCTGAACTGGGTAAAAGCGCTCCTTTCGGCGCCGCTGATGTATGGGTGCGGTAAAACGCTAGTAATATTTGCCGCAGGGTGGGGCTTGTGTGTTTTTGCATGGGTTCACGCCTTATACACTGTGCGCCTGTTTCGTGCTCAGTAACATGGCTTCCGCCGGTGCGGCGATGTGTGCCACAGCGGCATCGAACGCTGCGGCAGCGAGCGCGCCAGCGATCCAAATCGAAGGTTAGTACTCTCAAGACTGCTGCATCAGTTAACAGCGAATATATTTGCGGTTCCGTTGAAGTTTTTCGTGGGTTTACTCGCAGTA
Organism: Ixodes scapularis; assembly: GCF_016920785.2. NCBI lineage: Eukaryota > Metazoa > Arthropoda > Arachnida > Ixodida > Ixodidae > Ixodes > Ixodes scapularis. The sequence goes on from NW_024609835.1 coordinate 177,929,124, forward strand.
CATAAAGACAGTTTCTGTCGTTCTGTGTCCATCACCACAAGGAAACGACGAGGCACAGAATCGGAACATCGCGGAAATGATCGTAGACAGCTTAAGCCTGCTATGAACGGATGTTTGTCCGCGTAAAAGGTTTATTTGAGGCTCCCATGTTTACGGGTGCGTTGCTTGTCAAAAACGGAATACAGCAATGTAAAAATAGGCCCGTTGCAATCGTGGGGCTATCAGCGGTTCAGCATTTGGCGGCCATCGAGGTTGATGTTTATTACCACCTACGTTGCGCACTCATCTGTAAAACAACAAACATGCAGTAGCGTTGTGACGGTTAACATAATTTAAAGGTTCTCTGCTGTTGTGCATGAGATCGGGATTTGAGGAAACCGACCAGGAAACCCATGCTCAGTAACGGGAATGAGCCTTCAGCTACACAACAGCTCTTTATGAATCGCAATTTATGCTTATGATTAGCGGCGGCTCGTAGTTTGTTCTTTGCCAATGTCATCGCAAGTATGCAAACTGGAAAAAAAAAAGTTTTACAAACTGAAACAGCAAATCTCAAAAAAAGGTGTACTTGCCTTACGATCGTAACCCATGTTGAATGACGGTACAGCGTCGAACTCGGAGCGCGCTCAAATGCTGCAAGCAAACTCGATTATTTAACGAAGGGCTAAATTGTTTTATGTCTATTAAAGCAACCCATTGCCGTCGGAGGTCCTGGTTATAAGGGAAGCGATGATACTTGAAGACATTGCAGCTTCCCTCGCCTTGCGCGATTCCGTGCGCGGTATAGAGAAGTCCCCCGATACTTTTTTACGCTTTCGGTGGTTGTTCGCGCGACCTAGAAAGGAGCAAGGGTAACCTGATGACCGGCGGAAAGGGGGGGGGGGGGGGGTTGTCATCGAATTAAGTAGCTTTAAGGAAATCTAGTAAAGCAAAAACAGAAAGGAAACTGTGGGCGAAGCAAGTGGCCGTCGGGCATCGCACGCATCCAAGGTACACTTCCTGAGATTCCCCTCGCTTCGCCCAGTTCAACGAGGGGAAAGGGGACCGGCAGCCCTCTGCCGATTCTCTCTAACCCTTTTTCAGTAACCGGGTTCGTGGACATTCGGTACCCAAAACTTAAGCTACATCCTGTTTGATCATTGAGTTGCTGTGGGGCCTAGTTACGTCTGCCCTAATATTGTGGGTGATTTTCAGTCATGAAGTTGATACAAAGAAACCACCTTCCCTCTCTGCTCAGTCAGAAGGAAGAGAGAAGGCGTGAATGAGCGCACCACATCCATTTACTTTCGAACTGATATATCTGAGAAATTTCCGTTTAAAGTGTGTTCAGTCGACATATTCACGAAGAAATGATGTAAGATGTTTCACGAGAATTTCGGGAGTCAGACGTTGCTCAAGATACAAAAAGGCCAATAATTGGGACAGGTGGCAACAATAAACACTCGAATAACTCTTTTTGCTTTTGCTTCTTACTTGAGGACAGTAAGCGATGAAACGTGGGGAAATAACCCCACGAAAGTAACGCATAATTTTTTGTGTGACGATAACTTACTTTTAGATGAGGATTGTAATTCCTTACTTTTCTAGTAACGTGTAGTACAACTCTGGTCCTGAAGACATTCTTTATTTAGCAATTTTTTGAAGAGACGTTTCGCAACGTGTTACGTTTTCAGGATTCTGGCAACTAAAGGCACGGTTACATTTTTAACTCTAAATACGTCAAGCTGTTTGTGGGTGCAAAAATAATATATTTTGAAAACATTATAGAAAAGCGACTGTGTGCACTTCTTTACGAGTTGATGTTTCCAGCGTCTTCAAAGATGTTATCTTCTTCCCAAAAAGCCAACATTTTATATATCTGAAACTCTCATACCTCTAAGGAAAATACAAAGAAGCTCTGTGGCGATACAGACTTTTATTATCGAACACAAGACCCTCTACGTACATATTTAAAATATATCTCACTATAATGACACCTAGAGAACGGGGTCGCTTGCAGCTTACTACTTACTATAGTTTACATTCAACACGAATAAATGTGTCGAAGTGAAAAGGTGCAAGCGAGAGGTACGGTGTGCTGACTTTAAATTACCAAATTAATTGTGACCGACTTCTCAAGCTGGTTTTGTAATCATTTCATTACATTATTACGAAATAATCACAAGGGTGATCTGATTACTTATAGAAATACTTAAATTATTTGTAAGTATTACTATTTTGCCCTCACTTCCTAATGGCGCCGGCCCTTTGTACAAATTTCCTACCAGGCAATCTTCGACCCAAGTCTCCGACAGGAAAATGGTTACTACAATGTGTGGGTTACGATTCGGCAATTCTCATCTAATAATGGAGAATGCGAAAGACCCGTTTTCATACCGATAGTTTTAAAAATTCAAAGTAATCGGAAAAGTAACTGTTACATTTTTAACTATCACCCAATTCCTTTTTTCCGCCTTCGACCAATAAAGCAATTTAATTCTATAAGTTTTAACAAAGAACAAATGTAATTGTGCAATCGATTGTTGTTGTTTTTCTCGAGTAGCGTGTACAAGACGGACGAGAAGGATAAATCAATCAGACTCGGAATTAATAGACGCGAACCAGGTCTCCATAAACGCTCAGGTAAACTTGACTGCCATACATGGACCAGTACACAATGTTAAAAATAAGAAATACGCAAGGAAAAATAACCCTCGCCACGCGGTCGATGCCCTGCGCCCTCTTGACATTTCGGTAGAGCTCGTCGTATTCCTCGTTGTCATAGCTGCCGGGATCTTCAGCCAGGTCTTTGCGTTTGGTCAGGAGCTGCAATTTATCAAAGGTCAGTGCTCAGTGCTCTAGATATTAAAGCTTATTTTTAAATTTATAGTTCCAGCCTCAGCTTGAATAAACAAGGTAAATATCACCGTAAAATTGATAAAAGAAAAACAAATTTATGGCTTCTTTTTTTTATAGTTCGCGGTATTCTTTGTGTGTGGATATGAAGTTGTGTAAAATTTGATTTATAAAATCGGGGCATATAATTGAAATCAAAAATGGGCGGGATTGTGTTTTATTACCTCTTTGTGAATAGCTCAGGGGTAAACAAAATAGGAGTCGATATAGACGTTATGCGCGAATTCATGAGATGTCTTGATAATAATAATAATAATAATAATAATAATAATAATAATAATAATAATAATAATAATAATAATTTATTCCCCTTTTTTTTACAAAGGAGGGAGATAGGGCAAAAAGCTGCGTTGCTTGCAGCTTGACGAGGCCCTACTCCGTGTAGCAAAGCAGCAGAGACATTTCAAAGCAGGACACGCAAAAAACAAAGTACTACACCCTATTGCATCGATTATCTACAAAAAAAAGTCTTTAACACTGTTTTCCAATAGCATTTCGCGTAGCATACCCTTTGATTTTTTTGTAATGTCAATATTTTCACCTTCGAGCTCATTTAAAAGTGACGGTAGCGTATGTTTTAAAGAAGAAATGGTTGGTGATTATAATTATAAAAAATGCAATACTTAGGAATAAATCCCACATGACATTGTGAGGACAGTTCAAGCAACGCGAGACCATATTACCCCAAGAACCTGGCGCACATGTTCGAAAGGCACTATCTAAATGCAGGTAAGAAACAGGCATTACGCTCGCTGGCAATCATATTGTTTGTGCGCTGTTTTTGTCTACAGGGTTTTGTTTTTGAATGGCGCATACGTAGTTGCGTAATTTATTACCGTATTCTTCGGTCAACAAGTCGCATAGTTCTGTACGCTCGCCCCCGCCCCCCCCCCCCCCCCCCCCCAGTCCCCCTAAATGACCCCTTCACCAACAAAGTGGCTCAATAACTCGCATCTTTTTTTTCTATTTTTTTATGAGTCGCACAGGGTTACGGGTGCTGCTAAAGGTGGCACGCGGAGTCGCTGCAACCGAGAGTAACTGTACGCATATGTACCGCTTTTTATCTCCGCCATGTAGTTACTCCACTGCAACCGCGGACTAATGCCGTCACGTTTCAGACCATTTTAGGACTACCGGAGAGCAGTCCATGAACGTGCTCTCAGCCGTTGCTCATTTGTCACCAATCTCGATAAACACTACATCTTGCAGGTTTAAGTCCCATAGGTAATAAACGTCTCAGTTAATAAATGTCGGCGTGGCTTACGTTTGCGCTAGTGCTACTTCACGATATGCTCTTCGACGTCCTAATCGGTGAATACCTCAATCCTATTGGCCATGAATCAACATTTTGAGAAACTGTGGAAACGACACCAACCCCGTTTCCTATGCTGCTGCAGTGACAACAGTGTGCATTCCTACCGGCGACTGAGAAAAAACCACTTACGACGAAAGCGGTGTCGTCCACCTGCCGATAGAACTTTGGTCGCTGCTTGATGCGACCCATGTAGTTCACCAGAATGAAGACGAGGAGCGATGCGAAGACGGCACACACGCAGGCGCCCATCCACACGTCCAGCGCCTTGATGTAGGACACCGGCGGAAGTTCGGAGCGCACACCTGTGTTCACTGAACACGACCCAGAAAGCGAGTACTCGTGAGCAACCTGAGCCGCCACACACGCCCGGGTGAGTTACCCGTTAAGGCTGTTTAGGTCTAAATGAAAACATTACGTGTTTGAGTGTCTTATGCTCAGATGACATAAAATTATAAAAAAATAGGTAATTCAGAACTTTTAGATGTTTTCAAATCAATTCGCAGTATAAACGCAGCATTTCAAGTTTTTACTTTTTCAATCAATGAAAATTCTAGGGAGATTCATTTAATTATATTTGTTCATTTTACAATTCAGCGCGAGAAGGCAGAGATCGACAAGGTTCCTGGCCCTTTTACAGGTCACTTTTTTGTATAAAAGCAAACAAACAAACATATAGAATACTCTATGTTTTTAACATAACAACTAAAATCTCAAGGCCCCCAACATTGAAAATATTGAAAGTGGAAACAAATATAATGTATAGGAATCATGAAAGACACATAAATAATAAATCTCAAAAGTACTGCCACTGCCCACCAAGTGTCTTGATATATATATACCGGGTGTTTTTGCGAAGACTTTCAAAAATCCTAAAAATTAGGGCGATTGAAAAAAGAAGAAACTCTCTTTGGGAACAAACTACCAGCCACGGCGGACGTCGGGAATTGCCAAAGACCTACTAATTAGCTAGATAATTAATTAAAACTTGTTAATTAGCTTTTTAATTAGGGGAAATAGACATATGGTTCCAATTAGAAAGTTGCTGAGCGTTATCGAAAATCACTAAATCAGTCATTTTCAGAATGACTTTAAGCGCTTGAGAAGAGTAGTAGCGCACTAAAATTACCACTCGTGGAGCAGGTACAAGGCTGGGGCTAGATAAGAGGCGGAAAAATCGCGCAGGTGCCTTACCGCAACCGCTAGTTTTGTACCTGCTTTACGAGTGGTAACTTTAGTGCGCTACTACTCGTCTCACGCGCTCAAAGTCTTTCTGAAAATGACTGATTTAGTGGTTTTCGATAAAGCTCAGCAACTTTCTAATTGGAACCATATTTCTATTTCCCCTAATTAAAAAGTTAATTAACAAGTTTTAATTAATTATCTGGCTAATTAGTAGGTTTTTGGCAATTCCCGACGTCCGCCATGGCTGGTAGTTTGTTCCCGAAGAGAGTTCCTTCTTTTTTCAATCGCCCTAATTTTTAGGATTTTTGAAAGTCTTCGCAAAAACACCCGGTATATATATATATATATATATATATATATATATATATATATATATATATATATATATATATATATATATATATATATATATATATATATATATTTGTATATATATATATATGTATATATGTATATATATATACATATATATATATACATATATGCACAAGAAACGAAAACACATTTCGTTTCTTGTGCATTAATAAGACAGGTAGGAAACGCCAGAAAGCCAAGGTGGAGTGGTGTAGTGGTTAGCACACCCGACCGGACATTGGGAGGCCCAGAGTTCAAATCCTGGCTCCGCCGTTTTTTGGCTTTCGGCGGGTTCCTGAAAACTTTGATTCTTTGATTCATTGGATTAAGTACGGTTCATTCATCTGCACATATTCGTTTATATCCTCCTCGGAGACCACGTACGATGACGTGAAGTGCGCGTGTTGTATATTCAATAACGTGGCTCTTGATTCTCGCAGATGATGATGATACCGTGTCTCTAAAAGCTCATAAAACAAAGAATACTACATGTACACAGGGCGAGACAAACAATGGGAGGATTTCTGGAGCACAAACGAGCACGTACCACGTGACACTAAAGGCCCGTTCACACTCTTGCGACCGAGTACGACCGAGAAAGACTTCTTGGGACTGAGCGGAGCGGAGCGCTGAGCGGAGCAGGTCCTAAGAGATCGCAAGAGGCTTAAAAACCCGTTTGGTCTCTCTCGGTCGTACTCGGTTGCAAGAGTGTGAACGGGCCTTAAGCGTCGTACCGCGTTCCACGCGGAGGCGTGTGTTTCCAGAACACCTCCGATTGGACACATTTCGTTTCTTGTGCATTAATAAGACAGGTAGGAAACGCCAGAAAGCCAAGGTGGAGAGGTGTAGTGGTTAGCACACCCGACCGGACATTGGGAGGCCCAGAGTTCAAATCCTGGCTCCGCCGTTTTTTGGCTTTCGGCGGGTTCCTGAAAACTTTGATTCTTTGATTCATTGGATTAAGCACGGTTCATTCATCCGCACATATTCGTTTATACATATATATATATATATATATATATATATATATATATATATATATATATAGAGAGAGAGAGAGAGAGAGAGAGAGAGTGAGAAACGGAGAGAAATTTGCAGTTGAGCTTGATTTGATTTTCTCTGTTATTTAGAATTTCAGAGACCTGAAACATTTTTGTGTGCTGTTTGTGATTTGTGCGGATTTTGGTTTACCTGATCGTATGCCTAAAGTTGTAACCTTTTGTTTTTTCTGTCAAAGTTTCGATTGGTTTTTCACTATGTATTACTTTTAACGATTCAAAAGTAATTTATTTCATTAACCTTTATTAAGTAATATTTGCCAAAAGTGGATTGGTGGGAAGGCCTCTAGACTGGTAATGTCCTGCCCTTCAGTAGATAACTGCAGAAATTATGTCTGTATGGGTGCTTGTCAATGTTTTATGAAACATAAAGTGCACCTTATTTCATAGAAAAGAAAAAAAAAGTGCATATTTTGACGAGATTTACCCCTGCGCATTTTGCCTCCACTCATAACTATGAAACGAGGTTAATCAACTGGAATGTTCATATTCCGAATGTTCCAGCGTGCTTCATTGCTAAGGGCGCGTACAAAGTAGTTTGGTGTGTACAATCTCGCGTTACAGATTAAGGCGCGTCTTAACTGTCACAACTATGCCACCTCTAAACCCCGGAATCTGTCACCACGCGAAGTGGTAAGTCTTCCAATGGTCACGCAGTAGCGCACTCTCAGCTAAAGTGGGTGAGCCGTAGAAGACGAAGTCTAAAGTGAACGAGATCCGACTCGTAAATAGAAAGCGAAATTATGCGGAGCGCAAGTTCGTCTGCTTCTTTTGCAGGGGTTGTGGTGACGTCAGAGCGCCGAGCTCTGATTGGCTCTGAATGAATGATAGTGGGTAGACCTGAAGGCAGCTTGCCTCGAGGTCTACCCACTACTCTTTGATTAGACCCAATCAGAGCACGGTGTTGTAACACTACCGCAACTCCTGCAAAGAGAAGCATATAAACTTCACTCCGCATTGGTAGATTCTGCTCGAGCTAGGTGCATCCTGCATGTGGAACGCGTGTTTCATTGAGCTAGCGACTGGAGACTACACTCCTTCGTCATCTCCCGTTGACCTACTGCATGCACTTAAGGTTGCTGTCACAAGGCAGCAACATCTACACTGAACATTTCTCCTGTGCGGGCAGTGCATACGCCAAAAGCAACGTGGTGGCGCACAACATACAAACAGACCGACATGTCTTACACTCTAAAAAAAGTATGTGCGTCTACTTTTACGCACACCACTCGGAGAGCCAATCGCCGCAACTTACGAAGGCAGCTCAGCGAATGACGATGCCGAAACATATGTTTAGACCAGGGATGGGCAAAATACATGAAAATATGTATCGAAATACAAATACAAAATACTTCGTCAAAATGTATTTAATTACAAATCTAATTACATTTTCAAAAAAGCGTTCAAGTACAAGATACAAATACAACCAAATGTATTTGGTCTCCTCCAAATACTTTTCCAAATACATTCCTCAAAATTTACGTCAGCGACTTCAGGGCACCTGCAACGAGTTTCTGGGCATCTCATTTTAATTTTGCATCGCACACTAGGGAGTTATGCGAGGCTCTAGTAACGCAATAGAAATATAATCACAAAAAAAATGTAATCAGCTGCGACGTAATAGGTGAAAAAACACAAAGCTTCAAGCAGCTTTTTTTTTGTCGATTACATTTTGGTACAGACCAACAAACAACCCAGACGACGAAGACGCGCAGCACTAGCTAGATATTTTTTTATTGTTGCACCTCGCACCAGTTGCAAAAATCTGGACGACCCGCGCATTTAGAATGTTCCAGGCAAAAATATCGATGGAAATCAGGCTGGAAAGCATCACAAGTTGTCACAAGCACTCATTTAGCCAGTCTGCCTGTGAACGTTCATTTCGTCACTATTATTGCCCTGGACTAGCACCTTAATCACAAAGTCACTAAACGCTTGTGTTTAATTGAGAGACATTGCATTCGGTGGAGAACACATAGTTTTCTTCCTGCTCTGGACAGTGACAATAAATTTGAGGGACGCGTTTTTGCCCACAAAATTGTATTTAATTACAATTGTATTTGAAATACACACGTTTTAGTATTTAAATACACAGGTAAAATACATTACTCAATTTGTAATTAAATACAAATGCAAAATACACAAAGTATTTGAAATACGTATTTCAAATACTTGTATTTGAAATACTGCCATCCCTGGTTTAGACGAAAAAACGCAGTCTGAGTTGACATTAAGCAATGCAAAACGTCACGCCTTTGCATTGCTTAATATCACAACTCAGACTGCGTGTTTTGGTCTAATCATATGTTTCAGCATCGTCATACGCTGAGCTTCATCCGTAAGTTGCGGTGATTGGCTCTCCAAGTGTTGGTGCGTGAAAGTAGACGTACAGACATTTTTTAGAGTGTATTTCCACTGGAAGGCTTGTCCAGTGCCTGTGCGCGATCATGTATAATTTCTTTGGCCATGAAAGATTATGTCACCCGAGAGAAGGTTGAGCAGCATTCCGAGGTCGAGGATCACACGGGCGGGAGCATTGTCGAGCCTGATGTAGAAAGCAAACCAGGAGATGACAACGCACAGCAACGTCGGGAAGTACATGTTGATCAGGTAGAAGCCTCGGTCGCGAGACACAGTGAACTCGACCCGAAGGAGGCTGAACGAACCTGGGTGCGACAACGAAAACCCAAAGCGTAAAGTAGTTCCACAGTCTTTAAATAAACTACTCATTGATATGAAAACTTCGGCGGTACTCCTATATAAATCAACGTCGATTTGTCTAGCAGTAAAACAAGTGGAAAGAAATTAAAACTTTAATAGTAAAAACATTGTTATTTTTTGTTCAATATTTTTGAAGCCGGTGTAGCACCCTTCACATGGCATTTCAATTGTTCCCAAAAAATATGGCTTGCTAATCACCCGACTGTCCGACGGGTCCGTGAGGTTTTATGAAAGGATAGACGTGTCCAGCAACTTCCTCCATGGTGTCTTCTCTGAACTTCCGTCCGTCAGTGAGGTTCTCCGAGCGATCTGATTGGTTGACTCCTAATTCTGGCAGCGCGCCCTGGTGCCTCCGTTTGCCCCATCACCCCCTAAAAAAAAAATGATTCTCATAGCGTGACGAAGATGTTTTAGACCAGGTCACCCAAGGACTTTAGTAGAGCGAGCAACAAAACAAATTAAACCGTTTTACACAGTTAAAACTGGAGTCGAATGAAATAAACGGGCAGTGTAACAAGACGTCTCAATAGCCGTTTAATGTACTTATGCTTAGAGGTCGTCGAGCTCGCAATATTTCAGTCAAATCATCATTATAACCTGAGGCAGCGCAAAGCTTGAATGCTCCACGTTTTGACAATAAGGCATGTAGACTTTACAGAGATTACAGGTCAAGCTAAATGCGTATTCGTATTCATAAATTTGTTGTAGCGAATAACGTATAACACAACAGGAGAAAAGTCAAATGATTTGAAACCTAAGATCGTTATTATCGCTCAATTAAAGCTGTACCGCAGTGCACATGCCAGTGTATAAACGAGCATTAAGAGTTGAACAAAATAAATGTAATTGCTACCTTACACCTACATCAGTTCTTTTAATTTAACAATGATTGCTTGAACTGCGTAACAATTTACGAATAGCGTTTAATGATCTGAAATTCTAAATAAGGGTTCAAAATTCTGAAATTAAAAAAAAGAAGAGTTATGGCGAGGATCGCATTAACATCTCGATATGCTTGAACTGGCGCTATGTCGCAGTGGTATGCTGATATATAATAAAACAGAAATTGAATGAATGATATGGCCAATAGAAATTGCAGCCAACCTGTATCGAACGATCGATTGTAGCTGTCATACGTTGTCTCGGTAAGTAGAAACTGTGGGATCTCCACGTCGTTCTCGTAGACAATTGGGTTGGTCTTTTCCCACTTCAGGAAAGTTTGTTCGGTCGTCTGTGCAACTGAAAAAAAAAAAAAAATTGGTCAGTTGTTTTCACTGTAATATAATCAGCATAGTGACCCCTACCAATGTGTTTATGCGCCTAGAAATGAAGGGAGAGAAGGAGGCAAGAGCGTGAGGGGTCGTCAGAACGCCAAGCTCTTGTTTGTATGTTTAGTGGGTAGACCGAAAGCTAGCTGACTTTGTCACCACTGCACTCGTCGAAGGCGTTCGATACGAGAGCCGGAAGCCGGACGCCTGCGTTCCGGCGTCTGTCGGCGTCGCCTGCGTTCGACAAGGGCAGTGGAGACAAAAGTAGCTAGCTTTAGGCCTACCCATAAAGGTATCATAATGTACAGTGGAGGTTCAACTGGTGATATTGCGCTGTTAAAAACTGAAGCAGACAGAAACCAGTGAAAAATTCACTTCCTGCAATGCATTTTTATGTAACAAAGCGAGTGCATTTTCTCCCTGCTCTTGATTATGAGAGCAAATATCACAAATCATTCGTACGTACTAGGTTAATCGAAGCATTCATCAGTCACGGAGATGAAATAACTGGTCAGTTACGGCGTTTTTATTTAAAATTCATGGCATTAAAAACGCTCCTAAAACGGCTTCGTACATGTTTTTATGTGCACTGTCGGACACTGTTAGCGCAAACACGGCGTCAACGCCTTCCAGAATGGGGGATATACGTGCCAAACGAACGAAGGACATCCGAAAAACCATGAAAAATGGCAAGAATTACGCAGTAACACTGGATCAGTTACTGGATCAGTAACGATCAAAATAAATTAAAAGACATTAATATAGTCCGCTTTGCAATAAATCAGTACTGTTTTTTTTTCTGGTCATGAATATGTACGAAGGTGTTTGTTCTGCCTTGAACACACCACCTGCACGCTCGAAATTCTTGAAAGCAGGCAAACGCCAGAGAACAATTGCCCGTTAAAAGCTGCGCGGCATAGAAAATAATGAAAAGACCCACCGTTCATAGACCACAAACTTTATTCTTTACGTTTCGAGTGTATTTAACCGCTCGTAAAGATGCATGTCGGCGCCATTTTTATTTTGTGACAGGACGGGAAAATCAGCGATGGTATAAGCTCTACCCGAATGCTGGCCAACCTTGAACACACTCTACGTTTCTTTCGATTATTATTTTTCTTAAAATTGTCGCTCATTTTTACACAGCTGTTATGGAACAGAGGTCTGGGCCTGAAATATAGCGAAGTTTATCGCCGTTCATTGATGAAGAAAAATGCTGTAAATAAAGCAATTTGACCTTTATGGTGTTAATAAAGGTGCTGGTGCATACTATTGATAAAGCTAGTAAACAGGCGAGCTGGTTTAGTTTGCACATCGTTAAGACCGGAGATGACGGAAATAATGGGGACACCAGCGCAGCTGTCCGAATGTGGCTGTGAAAGAAGACGTATAAAAGCTATGGTTTCAATAAAAGTTGTTAGCTGAGTTTGAGATGTGTATCTTGTCCCCTTTATTTCCGTCCTTTCCGGTCTTAACGATGTGCTGGTGCATACTATTCGGTGCGACACAAATAACAAAAGTTATCCACCTTTTTTTCCGGCGAAGAGACAAAATGCAAACGCGTTTTCCTAGGAATGCAGGGCAGCACCGCATATGTAAACTGATTGATGTCTGCTTCAATTTGCATCCCGGAAGTCGCATAGACACTAGCGCCAGTTGAAACTTTAGCGTACATTCATAGCCTTCTCTATACTCACAAAGCCTGGCAGTTCAACAACGGAGCCATAGAGTGTCAGGTCGCAGATTAGGAGAACGAGGATCTGGAAGCACAGAGAATTTCTCGGGAAAGCTGGACGCCAGTGCACAGCTTTTGCAGCGGCGAGGACCCGGAACATGGTTTTCAAATTCGTCGAGGGGAAAGGAGCGGTAAAGCGAGGAACGCGAGGAGCACGAGCGGACATTCCATCGCTCGGGAGAAGTGTGTATTGGCGTCCCGCCGTAGCGGGGCGCCCGTCACGTGGCTCTCCTCTCATCCGTTGTTTTTAGTTCTAGCAATTCAATTTCGGCGGCCGCTTCTCGTGGCGATCTGCCAGGCTTTGTCAGTATAGAGGAGCTTATGGTACATTATATTAACTCTATGGGTCCACCCACTAATCATTTTAACCTGAGCTCGGCGTTCTGGTGCCCCCGCGCGCACACGTGTCCTCCCCTTCCCCAATCTCTCGGCGCATTAACTACTCCTTGTAAGGTAGTCGTTTCTATTTTTTTTAGTTGCGACTACTTGGTTTTAAAAAATACACAAAGCTAAAACTTGATTTTGCAACAGACGTATCTGCTTGGTAGGAGAAACAACTTATACACCTTCTTCGTTTAGCCTCGTACCCAGCCACGTTGTCCCTATATCCGGTATGCGTTCCGAAAAAAAAGTAAGCGATTTCAATCCGGAAAAAGAAAGAAAAGTATGAAAAGCACATAACAAGGAGGAATAATGGTTGGAATTAAATTTTTAACATGTTCTACTGGTGAAGCGAGAGGAAAGCGATGTTTTCACGCATACGGGAAGTTCCCGAATTGAAGATGACGGCGCCCACGTAGAAAAGGTGTATACCGAATCAGTACGGCCGGCACCAGGTGCCTTTAACACAGACTTGCGCCCGTCACCTAGGGTGACCACCCGTCCCGCGACTCGCGGGACTGTCCCGCATTGAGGGCTCGTGTCCCGCGTTCGGCAAGAAATTCCCAAATTTTCAGAATGTCCGACATTTTATACTGTAGTAAAATTTACTTTGCAACTCATGGCGCTGCCGAGCAACGGAGCACGGGGAAGCGTGGAGGTTGCTGGTGGTCGTGTGAATCGCGTTGGTACATCATTTGCTATCCAAGACGGGAAGCGAGCGACCGTCGTTCTTGTAAAAGAACCGACGCGCATGCTCCGTTGTGCCTCTCCTCTTGATGGCAAAATATTTTAAGAAAAATTGCACTCCAAAAGTTTCAATATAATATATTGTAATCATTTTGAAATAGCCGTGTCAATACGAAAGGGTTGTGTGGAGTTTTGTTTTAGTGAAGACAGCCACACAAGACAAAAAGCCTGCAACTTGCAACAGTCGAAAAGGAACTTTTTTTTTATTTATCAATACTGCCAGCCAATATAGGGCCAAAAAACACACATTTTTAAAAACACACATTTTTAACATAATGTTTAAAATTTGTGTAGGACCATGTTGATAAGATTGAGCGTTGACAGAAAACAATAACCCGAAAAGGATTTAGTGTTTCTTATTTCCATTTGATGCATCGAGTTCTGCTACAGTCGATTTATGCTTTCAACTTCGGCACATTTCATAACACATTTGATATAAAAAAATATATCACTGGGAGTGAAAAATAATTGAGCTTAATTTCTGCGATACAATTAGCAGATGCATAAGCAGCACAAGATATTAAATGTGTTAACAGAGCCTTGGTTTGTGGTGTGTGTTAATAAATTTTCTCTACTCCACCCCGCCTCGCGTGTCCCGCATTTCGCTAGCAGGAAGGTGGTCACCCTACCGTCACCTTAAAATTGTAATGAATTATAATTACAAATTACCGAGCCTCAAGCGTGATGGATTACCGTTACAAATTACTTTCGGTGAAAAGTAAAGAATTACTTTACTCGTTGCAGTACAATTTTCTTTCAAGTTACTTTTCTCGTAAACTAAAAACAAACAAACAATAGAAACAGTCTCGAAGTTCGTTTTTTAAAATATTCTACAACGCAACTTTTGATTTTTCATACGCCTGCATTAGGGTAGTCCTTGTAAAAATATATTATTGTACTTTAGAGAAAGAATGTGGGCGTACTCCGTTCCCATCCAAAGACAGTCACGCTGCTTATATATCACACAAAAAATTGTCTGCAAGAATCAGTCACCGCGATCTCCGTGGTTCGAATGCCGCGTGCCAAGTTTTTTTTCTCTTTAACTCAGTGCCATGCGGCATTCGAAGCACGGATCTCGTGGCGACTTGCGTTCGAATCTGTTTGCAGACTGTCTTTTGTGTGATGCATAAGCGGGTAACCCCAGCTTAAGCTGACAAGGCAGCGGAAGCTGCAACCACACTAGCTATCCCGCTAGCTTACGGCGACCGAAAATAATCCCTGGAATTCTGCAGACAAAGCTAGCAGTGCGCATGCTTAGTAGCAGCGTCTAGCGCTGCTAGGGGATTTTGAGGTAAGGAACCGATCTACGAAAGCTTCCTTTCGAAGCTGGCCTTTCAAGCCGTGTAAAAATCAAAAATAACTAAACACAAAGGGCATTTTAAAAAAAAAACATGATGCAAAACGATGGAAACACGCAGAGCGTACCCGGCGTTTTAGTCTTGATCTTTGCTTTTCGCATATTTGAATAATCCGTGCATGTTTTTCTAGTAGTTCTAATGACCGGTCATACAAAGAAAAAACACGTTTTCTTTTTAGTTATTCTCCTCTTCACGATGTTTTTTTTTGTTTTTTTTTCTTGTTTGAGCTTGATATCATTATGCTGCTGAATTGCTTGCTCATATTGCTTCAGTTTCTGTTTACGTTAGTATTTTTTAACAGTAACGAGTAATTAATGTAATGCGTTACCAATATTTGACACAAAATTGCATTACAAATTACTGCCGCAAAAAAGCAACGTCGCAATTACAAAATTTTTTTGAAAAGTAGCGGATTACAAGTAATCCGTTACTTTTAACCAATTACTTTCCAAGTCTGCGTTTAACATGAGTCTCTTTGCGATCAACGATTCTGCCGCGCTCTTGGGTCGCGAACTCAAGCCGCATTCGGAAGATCGTGAACTTATTCGCCGCGGACCATCGATGTCCTTTGAAGGTACCGTTATGACCGTGTGAATGGGGTATCCGCATTAAATGACACTTAGGATAGACAGCTTCCTGGTAGTCTGCCGAGTTCGAAACTTGGAACACCTGTGAAACGGTAATAAAACTCTGGTAATCATAGGTTGGTTTTCAGCGACTTTCAGTATGGCATTCTACTTACATGTTCCTAGCGTCAATGGACATCGCTGAATGTCCAGCGGATAACGTCGGAAAGCCATTAAGCAAGCCAACTCCAGTGTCAACCTAAGAACGAAACAAGCAACTTGCTTTAACAGAGTTGAAATACATTTATTTTTTATGTTGGTCGTGGCAGAGTTTTGCTCAGGCAGCAGACACATCTCGTAAGTTTACTTCCGTAAAGGTTTGAAAGCAAAAAGCATGACGCTTGGAACCACGCCTGGCTACATTAGTTTTGCTGACTGTTCAAAACAAGCACATGATGCGATCAGTATGCAGGATGCGTCACAAATGACGAATAATAACATAAAAAAATACTTCAAATTAAAAAAAAGTTCAATCTGAATAACGTTGATTAATGCGATGTACATCAGGGGACAAACGAGAAGTGTTAGTTAATTTACTAATTAACTAATTATTTAACATTCACTCAATAACTTTCTAAACTTTCACATACTCTTTTGTATTATTGCCCCAACATAGAACTCTGGCCATACTTGAGTTCAGAAGTAAAACCTGGCGACGATGTCAAGTACACGTAGGAGAGCGCGTTGAAAACTACAGAATACACGGAAAGAATGAAACACATGAAGGACGAACACTGACGCACACAGTTCTTTCAATGAGCAACGAACATTTATGAAATGCCCATGACACTACGACCGTGAGCTTCAAAGAATTGAAATAAAGAGAGCAAAAAATTAAACGTAAATGCTCAAATTTAAAATAAAATAAATTAAAATAAAAATAAATTAAAACTAAATTGCTCGAAAATGTTTAAAAGACCAAATTGAAACGATAGGACATTAATGGAAATTAACCCCTGAATAAAGGAGAAAAGGAAGAACAATACGGAAATTGACCCCTGAATAAATCGGGAAAAAGGAAGAAGAAAAGAAAGGATCTAAAGGGGGGTTAATGGCAGCGTCAGCTGTGTTTGCTGAGTTGTACCGCTTGATTTGCATCATCTAAATGTAGTCTGGGTTTCAAAAAATCTGTATGTCGTGATATCTTTTTTTTTAATTTACATTGTACTAAAGCGCCTGGAGCCCTTAGTATGCACAATCGTCATTAATGCAGCATGCACATCTTACAAACACTCTGTTGTGGTTAGTGTCACAAAGCCACCTGTCACCTTTCTTGGATGTTAAAACCGTAGGTGCGACTAATGTCATCTGAATAATTTGAAAGCCTTGATGGTCAGCAGGACTTCGTGAGAAAACAAAAAGTGCGTATGATAGCAACGAGACTGATGTTGTTTGCCGTCCTTACCGCCATCGTGTGCCTCCAAGGTGACGTGAATGTCTATGGCCGGCGACACATCAAGAATCCAGTGGAAAATGACCCTCAAAGGAATTCATATGGCTCCACCAGGAGATTGCTTCCGGCCGTTCTCATGGCATTAATGACGTAAAAATACTGACTTCCTTCGTCAAGATGGCAGTGCGCGCGGGTGGGGACCCCGGTTTTTCACAGTGATCTCCTACTCTTTACCTATCAGGGTTTACGTAGCAAAGCCGTTCCAGTATTCCATTTGTCCGCGTAAGTTTTTGCGTGACGTGAAAATCCAACGGTTGTGCCGCAGTCGAAGTGTTCAATGTTTTCGCTTAGACGAGCCCCTCTGTAGTGTTCATCGATACAGGCTTCGTCGGCGCCGATGTCTTCTCTTAGTAACTTAATGTTTCGGGCTTAATTCAAGTTACGTTGCCGAATTGTAGAGGTATCCGCCTTTTTGCGGTCGTTTCTTTAGATCGACGTTAAAATGCCTTCGGTCTCGACTATTTATACAATACGTTGCACGAGTTGATCGCGTTACGCCACCGCCATTATGCCTTACTGTATACCGTATGCTTCTTTGCTGGCTTTAATAAATGAAAGATGCCGGTTTAAATGAACCGCTCAAAACAGTATTTATTAATTTGTGAAACGTGGAGCCCTTGCCAACCCTTGTCGTTGCGATCACCTGCATGGTAAGTAAGATAAGCAATAATTTCTTCGTCTTATCACTGCCGCACGTGGGGGCGTCGAGGGTCAATGTTAAGGGCTCGATATAATTCTATGTAACGCAGGCGCGCGGGATACGCGCGCTATGGTTACGTCACGTTGTCGAAGAGCCGGCACTTTGCAGTCCGACGCCTCGGCGTAGCCATCGCAACAAATGGCGGCCGGCGCGCTTCGGTGGCACTGTGGAGAAATAGGCCTTGCTCTATTTCGCCCCAGGCATACGCCAGGCTAGCCTGCCTAGGACGCTCTTCGCGATCTCGCCTGGCACGCCGCACTTGCTCAGGAGCACCCGGAGTCCCAGAGCATGAGGGCGATAGCGGTGGTCTGTAGAGAAGGGCATGTCTGGCGCGCCGGGGCTAGTGCAGCAGCGCCGACAGCCGTTGGCGGCCGCGCCGAAAATATCGAACTATATCGAGCCTTTTACAATTGTGTTTGGCCGTCAAGCTAGACGATGCAAAGCATAAAATGGGGAGTTTTAGAAAAGTGCGCGCTAAAGCTTTGCGTACGCAAAGAATACCGTCGTCGCCACTGCGCATGCGTCGAAGGCTAACCACGTTTCGCGCTTTGCGTGCGCTATTATAGCGTACGCTATTTTGCGGACATTGCGTGCGTACGCAAAGAGCCTGTGCGGTCCTACAAGGAGGATTCGTGGTGACAAGTTAGCTAAAGCAAAGGCGAGCGCAGTTAAATGGCGGCACCGAGTACCATTGCTGCGGCCGCTTTGGAGGCGTCGTGAGGGCGACGTCGGCGGCGTTCTGGCGACTGCGATTTTCAAAACGAAACGGCAATGCACTCGGTTTGGAAAACCAAAAGGAGGTCAGCGATCTCCGGCAACTTGATGCTTGCGACGCGCGAACATTTTTTTGTCGAAGGTAAGGTGTGCGAAATTCAGTACATGAGACACCTCTTGCCGAGGTGTCTCATGTACTGACCGCTCGCGTCGCCTTCTCATGTTTAAGCAATTCTAAGATGTTACTCACAGCCAAAACACTTGTTTTATTTCAAGGTACAGCGTTTCGTGTGTGAAGTGAAAATTGTGACTGTATCCTGGTGCCATTTCATGCGTGAGTTGCTGGGGCCTTTTCGTCGCGGCGGGAAAACACTACTCTAAAACTCTCTCCAGTAGCGTGCGCTAATGCAGGTGCTAAATTTAGCGCTAACGTGCGCTAAAATTGGGTACGTTATTCTAAAACGTTCTAATATTCCGGCCTCTTTTTTGTAGCGTGCACTCCTCTCGACAATGTCGTCCCACGCGATCAGCAGGTAGCTTTGGTCCTTCGGCTCGCGCCTGCCACCGATGTGGCATATATGTTGCCTATCGTGCAGCCGACGACACGCTATTATCTCGAAACCGGCATATTAAGCCTGCCTGACGATAGTCGTTTTACTTTTATTTTTGCCTAGACTCTACGTTTTTTCAGTGTCATGGTGAATTTTCTTGAGTAGCATTTAATAGATTCATCTATAGTTATTGATTCACCATGTTAATGATATTGACAAATTAAGGACGACAGGAAATGGTCAGGCCAGACCATCTAATTAAGACTACGTCGCCTGTCGTATCTAATACCTCACACTAAGATAAACCAGGAACCAATCGCGGTGCGACGAATAACTGACTTTCTTAGATGGGCCCTCCAATGATTTTCGGACTGGTTTGAAATTCGCCCTGTTGCGGACCTAATCAAGCGTAGGAACATGGAGGAAAAATGTGTTTTTCATGAAATTCTATTTATTTCGCACGTAATAAGCAAACTAAAATTACGAAAAAGAAAAATAAAGCCGAATATAATTGCTTTCTGACATAATCGGTCGAATTGAATGATTGGATGGCTGGAGCGAAGCTGCTGGCCAATTCACTTCTATACTCCGTTCACCTAATGCTGAAACTAGGGGCCCCGCCGTCAGTACGAGCTCGCCGGCTTCTGCAGTGCTTTGTTTGCGCGTGTCTGCACGTTCACACTTGTGTTAGCAAGGTCAGAAAGCTCGCGCTGAAGGCGGAGCTTCTATCTCAGCTTAAGGGTGGATGGAGTATAGTTAGGTTCATAGCTGCCGCTCTGAGAACGTGTAGGCATCGTTCCCAAAGTTGCCGAAGCTTCTTGGATCGACGTAGCCTCAAGCTCCCAGCATGATCGGCGTTACCAATGAACCAGGGTTGTTTTTAGTTTACTAGGAGCACGCCGGCGAAGAAAGTTGTTCGTCGTCCACTTCTCCGCGCCCCGCCATAGAGTCCGGCACGATGGTGGGATCGAAGCAGCGATTCGTGGCAGTGAGATGCACCGCAGTAGGTTGGAAAAAGAAGCGAATGATGGGGATAACGAGCGCAAATAATCGATTATTTTCTACTGAATATCAGGCAAATGTCTGCGGAAAAAGATTTCACAAAGTCGCGTCCGTCAAGGCATCCGCCCTTGACGGACGCGACTTTGTACAGACGTGATGTACTCGCGTTTCGCGGCAACCTCCTCACAGATTGCCCGCGTATACTGAAATTTTAGCTAGGCTTCCGCGTTAGGCAGTGGATGATCCTTAAATTACGGTGTGCACGTGTTTGAAATTGAAGCGCACTCCTAGTAAACATTCCGGGCTTCAACTCTTGTTTTCGTCGCACATTGCTACTACCCTTACACTTGGCAAATGTTGTCTCGAGCGGAAACGACAGCCGGCGCGTACGACTAGCCTGTGAAATAAGATGCTCATATGTAGCTCGTACATAGCTCATGCGCGTTTAGTCCTGAATTCTAACTAATCGTAAGTACCTTTGGTTCGTCATCGAGCTCTAAGCTTTTTCCCAACACCCCGTGAAAGCGGGTGAGGATCGTTACAGGCCTAGAAGTTTCTTAGTGCACGGACGTGCAAACCAACAGAAGCGCAGAATTGTCATTTAACAAAATGGCGAGAAAAGCACATGACACACGGCAAGAACGACAGATTCAAATCGCAGTAATAAGCGTCTTGGACACGCTCCGACTGATCCCAACTTCGCCGACATCTCGATGTCCGAATTGGGAGCTCACTTGGGGGCTGCAACCCAATGCGCTAGTGCGCCTGCGCGCCGGCTGTTTTTGGCTGGTTCAGCCGCTGGGTAGCGGGCGTGTCGTGTTCATTTTTTTTTAAATCCTTGTTGCTGCAGGTTGGAAACATTTTTTTTTTCTATTTGCCATCTTTCTCGCTCAACAAAAACGCCTTCTTGAAGAATAACGATGGTTTACGGTGTGATGCGCGTTATTTCGACTCAATCTCAAAATGGTAACCCGATGACGTGGCTGGCCCCGCGTTTTCTGCACACTGCGGCACGTCGCCGGAGGTTTAGCTGTTTTTGCTTGATCGAATTAAAATATGATGCGCTAATACTTCGTGGCAACTATTTATTCTCTGAGTATCCCAAACCACTATTGAAGTAATACCATAAAATTTGCATAATGCTCAAATATTGTTGGAGGCCCCCTTTAATCTATATACACAATAGCACTCTGAAATGGCCTATGCGTTGATTCAAAAAGGAATTCCGCGAAGCAAGCAAATAACTAAATTAAAGGGCTCTCTGCGCGGAACCCAGGATCCTGTGTTCAATTCCTACGCCTGCCCGTTTCGATCTGGATGAGCATTGTACCGGCGTGCGGTCGTGTATCTCCACTGCGTGGTGCACGTTAAAGACCCTAGGCTAGCGGTTGTACGGCACTGGCTAAATTTCTCATCTACAGCTAGAAGACTCGTCGGCCCTGTAGGCAGACCAAGTTCTAGGCTGTGTAAACATACACACAACCTAATTTTAATGAGGGGCTCTCTGGTGTAGCCCGAGTCGGGGGAGCATGCTTGGGTCTCCCAGAAGCAATGTTCCTCACAAACATGTTTTTGAAATATAATTTTACAGTTTGACAGGGATGTAAAAGCTCCAATAGATTATTACAATGCTATAAAATAGAAACTATTAACCACGAGTAAACAGTTTTCGAACGTCAACAGGTAGAACATTTCTTATTTATCTCAATATGACGTCATCTATACGCGGCTCAACTTTCTCGTACAATGTTTTCCCACGCGAAGCTCTTCGTGTCTTTATGGAAATAAGTAATAAAATTTCCACCTGTTAACTAACCGGTTAGCCGTGCACACAATCTTTGAGTTATAGGAGTACGGGTTTCTGGTCGATACGTTTACATGTAGGTTCTTGATTTGGATTACTTTTATTTTTCTAAAAGCAAAAAAAAAAAAAAATATTATGCCAAATGATTACACACATTGTTATGACGGACAATAAATCTTACCGACTTTGAGGCTCGACTTGAACATTCCGCAGACTACGAAATGGTCCACCAATATGTCGGGAAACGGCCGTGAAAGCAGTCTCCGAGCGCAGCGCTTCTTCCCAGCGCTAAAGACTGAGTGGAACCATGGTCGCGCACGCTGCATGCCACGCTGAACGAGTCGTTGAGAGTATGATTATCAAAGTACTTCTTGGCCGACATCTCCTCTTGTGTTCCCTTGTACCGTTGCGCCGTTACGTTGCCGATGCTTGTCTCACCTGCTTGGCGTCTCGCTCGCGTTGTAGGCGAAGTTGCGGCTGCGCCTCTTCGTCCGTTTTGCGAGACGTCTTCATCTGCTTGGCGTCCCATTTACGTTACAGTCGAAGCTGGCGCTTTTTGTCCGTTTCGCGAGACGTCTTTGTCTTATTTACGTCTTCATTACGCTGCAGTGAAGTTGCCGTTCTGGATATGTTTCGTGGGACTTTTCGTTGCTTCTTGACTTTCGAGGTTTACGTAAAAGTACAGGGTGTCAAAAAAAAAAAAAGGATTTTTTTGTATTGCAAAAATAAACTAGGCGTTGCCGAACGCTCATTTTCCACCCAAAGCTAGCGCTAGAGGTAACAATCAGATGACAAATTTTCAGCCCGATCCGATACCTTAATAAAAAGTTAGAAGTGATTTTCTGACAATTTCAATGGGAAAATGGCGGCCGACGGAGTTTGCGAATACATGATGCTTTGTGGTACCAGAAACCGAAAGCAAGCGAAAATGGGCTCAGTTTTCTCATTGAATTTTTTTTGAAAATCACATAACTTTTCAATAAGGTATCGGATCGGGCTGAAACTTTGGCATCTGGTTGTGACCTTTAACTCTACCTTTGGGCGGAGAATGAGCGTTCGGCGATGCCTAGTTTATTTTTACGGTAAAAACAAATACAAAACAACTCTATAATTGTTTATTTTTTTTTTTTTGTGAAACCCTGTATTTCGACGGCATGACTGCAACATCTGGAAAAACTCTCCTCCCGCGTACCGAAGACGTTTTGGATCATGTGGCATGTCTGCCGCAGCTTATGGTGGCTTCGTTGCTTACAAATCAAAGAACGAAGACGAACAGACCGAGTGTTCGCTGATTTTAAAATTGATACTCGTTCCGGACATTCGGTGGTCTGCATGCATGGCAGAAAGAACTACGCTTACCTCATGCTGTAGTAGACTTCTCCTTTGGGAGTGATATCGACGAGTTCATTGGGCATGGTCACATCATGAGTCGCGGAGTGCTTGGCATTAGCGAAGTAGAGGTCTGGTTTCCACATCATAGGAGCGATATCCGCCCCGTTCAGAGAAAGAGTAGTGTTCACACCGAAGCGAAAAAGGTTTAGTCTTGGATCATACCAGGACTGCTGCAAATATATTTCCAAGTTGTAGTCCTATAAGAAAAACGAAAGGTTACGTTTTTAAGAAAGTAATTTTAATTTATTGAAAGGTGTTGAAACTCGTCCGGCGATCGTAAAAGTATATGAAATGTTGTTGTTACGTAAATATTATATACTGTTAATTAGCGGGTCTACTATACTTTGGAACATTACAGAATGATGAGGCCAAGTTTATTTATAATACTGCAAACTAAGAAAGCATAATTTGTTGTATAATTAATCAAGCAACATAATTTAACGCCACATAAAATAAATACGTTCAAGATTTGCTCTAAAGGTTATAAATATCGCTCGAAATAAATCTTACGTATCAAAGTTTGCTCATATAGAAGTGGAATATTCAACAGAGGTATGGTCTAGACGAGGCTCACCATTTCGGCGGTGTCGAATGGGCCAAGTGTGATTATGTAGATGCTGACGTGTACAATTGTAGGTTTTCCTGCGGACATCACAAGAAGCGATGATATATTCACTGTGAACATTGATTGTACTCTGCTAACCAATAGGCATGTCTATAGTTTAGCTAATAATATTCGAGAGAGCACCAGACGCATTCAGCAGGGTAAAGGTCACATTTTAAGGTTCACAGAGCCGTATAGCGTTTTCTTCAAAAATAATAATATTTGGAATCCTTGTCCGTTATTATATGTATAACCAACAGGCCATTCGTAAGATCGTCCAGATTCGTTTACTAGCGTAAAAATATAACTTCAGTTTTCCTGGGAGCTTCTCCCTCAATTATACAAATACGTCATGGTAGCTAAGCAATTCACCACATTCGGTGGGAGTTGATACCACGGGGGCGCCACTGTATTTGGTGCCCCAGTAGACTTCCGGTAATATAATTATTTATTCTTCAGCAACGCAGAGCTGTCGGGTAAGAAGAGTTTCCTTCAGAGAAGTTTTTGTAGTAGGTTTGTAAGAACATCAGTGCATTGTACAAAGTAATGCAAATAACAAAAGGATGAGAGACAAATGGAAAAGAAGAGGAAAACCGGAAGCGCGCAGGGGTCCGCCGATAGGGGGTGGTAGTGAGCTTGTTTGCAAACAAATATCGGTGAATAGGAAATGTTTGTTGTCCGCACTATACTCCGTTTCATCTTATGCTGTACCGCGGCGAAGGCTGGAATCGCGAGCTCATAGCGTTGGCAGCTGCCCTTGGTGCACGAGAGCTTGTGCCGCCGAGATGTGCCCTAGAGCAAGGAGCTCGCGCCCATAGCCTTTCTTGCGGTACATCATAAGGTGAAATAGAGTATAGGTAGCGACGTAGACCGGGCTTGATGGGCGAAATCAAAGCGTCAGATATCGCTCCAACAGCGGCGCCATAATGACATCAGGTAAGCAAGTCAATGGACAACATCTGACGTCTGATATGCTGAAATAATTCCAAGATGGCTGACCTCTTTGAGCTCGTCGCCTATCACACCGTGGTCGGATTTTAGGTTTCGAGCCGTACGCTCGGCAGAGGAGAGCATCGGGGAACTAGTCGGAACCTCGATCCGTCGAGCCGCGTCCCGATGCGGTTGTCAAATGACGAGCCGCGAATATGTTCACGATTCGATCAGTAAATTGCTCATCAGGTCGCCAAAAAAGAGCGAGAAGTCCGGGAATGCAAGTGAAATAAATCGCCTTGACGTACTTGAGGAGCTGCATGTAAAGTTAATCTTGGGTAAGATGGTGGTAAAGGAAAATCGATTGAAAAAAATGACGACCATAACGCCAGTCGTGGGAAAACTAAAACGTCCTAGGACTGCACCCGCGAAAATAAACGGCCCAACCCGTACGTGCTGATAGTCGCGACGCGCTCCCTGAACCAAATGACTGATCATCAATCCTGGAGCAGTTAGTGTTTAAACATATTTTATTGCATCGGCATCCATAGTTAAGTGGCCGGTGCGCTTTTTCAACAGCTTGTAAATATGTGAGTGATTCTGTGCTTCGTTGTTTGCCCTTAGCATGCAATAAAGGAAAGTGCTGGCAATCGAGAAGTTACGTGCGCGTGTCCCTCTTTCCGAAACGGAAGCTTAGAATCATCTCGGGATTATATTTTTTCCTTCATTTATGCTTTATTATGACTCTACGCCACAACCAGGTTCCCCAGCCGCATTCCACAACAAATTCGAGCCGCGGCGGGACGAGCAGCATGGTTTCCATGGTTGCCGAACGACAGAAAACCCGGATGTGTTTGAAACCGAACCTATGTCGCGATTACGTGATGCAGTACCGTGCAACTTATGCAATAACGTCAATAAATAACCGGATGTTTTATTACTAAAATTTAATGTTCCAACCTTAAATTAAGTTAAAGATTTGTTCAGCATTTTTACATAGCTACCGTGACGTTTTGTTGCTCATGCTGCCGAAGGGTCTCGCATGGTCAGTTCAGAGAAGCCAATGGACACGCATTTCAAACGCGGTTTATAAAACGCAGTCGTAATATTTTGCGGGTAATACTCAGGAATCGATATCTTTGTGGTTTAATGAATATGAGAAAATTAAGATCTGGTGGATACATTTATTTTTTATAACCTCTTTAGGTATGGCTATGTCCGGAAGAACCACAGGGTGCCTGAGTCTCGTTTTCCTTAACAGGCCATCACACACACACAAAAAAAATGGAAAGAAATAGCGTGATTTGAAAGGACAGCAAAGCACCGGCTAAAGCGAAGAGCTTTAAAAAGGCACAATCTTAAACGTACCGTAAACTAAACTCTCATTAATTCAAACTTCAGAAAGCCACAAATTTTGTTTGAATTATAAAAGGTTTGGATTATCACAAGTTCATCTAAATATGTTGTAAGATAAAATATGATTTTCTATGTGGATCGTTACACATACAAAACAAATATCTGATGATTTCCTTTAAATAGGCGTACCATATACCCTTATAGGGACACATCACTGATAAAAACTGGGCGTCGCACGGGTATTTCTATAGCAACTTGAGCGGACGCTCTGACGTGGACCTATCACTCTAAAAAAAGCCCGTGCGTCTGCTTTCCCGCACAACACTCGAAAAGCAAATCACTGAAACTTACGGAGGCAGCTCAGCGAATGACAATGCCGAAACATATGCTTAGACCAAAAAACGCAGTCTGAGTTAATGTCACAACTCAGACTGCGTTTTTTGGTCTAAGCATATGTTTCGGCAATGTCATTCGCTGAGCAGCCTCCGCAAGTTGCGGTGATTGGCTCCCCGGGCTTTGCGCGTGAAAGTAGACGTACAAACTTTTTTAGAGTGATATGCCATGCCGCCACGTCACAGCGCCCACACAAGTTGCTATGGAAACTGCTGCGCAGCGCCTGTTTTTGTCGCTCGTGTGTTCTCTGTTTTAGAGCCCTATATAGAAAGATTTAAACCATATAATGGGAAGTATAAGCGACAAATGAGTAGGCGCCATTGGCCGAAAGCGGCCTGGGTGCGTTCCAGTGTATTTTCACAAATTCGAATCCGGCCAACCAGAAGCGACGAATACATGATTCCTCGCGGGAGTTGCGAGAAATAAAACTAATAAGTTCATCGGGAGTACCTCTCGGTGAATTTAAGCATATGGTGCACGTGATGTTTCAATCACGGTCATGCAAAACTAGGGTGGAAGGTATTTAAAAATATACACGGTATAAAAAGCATACTCGACTAGCAGAAGGATTGACGGAATCGGTTCGCCAGTCGCCAAGAGACGGGAATCTCCCGTCTAAGCGGTCCGAGTCCGTTCAAGAAAAACAGACTTCGAGTGGAACATTCGTTTGTTACATCTTTCGCATGATCATAATTGAAACATCAGGCGCACCATATTTTCAACCATGAAGAGTCACTACAATTAACTCTTACGCGTTTACTAAAACTGTTTCTCGCTACCACCGTTAGGGAATTATCTTCGGCTTCTGGTTGGCCAAGAGAGCATGCTAAGCCCTCTATCTGCCTCTGGTGCACGTCCTAGCTCTGCCGGCTCCCTCGCATTTACCAAACAATCTTTATATACTCCTCTGCTCTACTGCTTTAGCCCCGTTATGCGCGATTCTTACGGAGCGTCGGTGCACTGAGGAGAAGCAACATCCGCGGAAACGAGCTCCACGGGTGTTGCTTCTCAGCTGTGTACTTAAGGCTCAGAAAGAAGCGCGTTCAACCAAGTCGCGAGATCAAAAAGTATGAATTACCCGAAAACATCGTTCGAATAAAGCGGCTTATGAAAAAATTAAAAACGTAGTGGGACAACCCAAATTTTGAAATTTGTTTGAATTAACCAGAAGTACGAAATATCCGAGTTTGAATTATCGCGAGGCTACTGTACTTTTATGACGCGTGAAAGAAGCATTTAGCGAAAATGGTGTGATGTACAGTGGCCCAATTTTTTAATAATACCAAGCGAGCGTCGACCGCCGGGACGGCCGGCGCAGTGCCGCGGAGAAATGCTGCGTCACGGGAGAGTTTAGGCGCGTGCGCACAAAGCTCTTTCCGTTGCGAGCGTCGTCTGCCAGGCTGTTTTGTTGAACGCACACATCCCCTGTTTCTTATCTGCTGGCAGAGCTAACCGCCTTTAAACAACAACCTGAACAGCGCTTGCTTGCGTGATACTGCTCATGCGTGGCATAAACCGCGTGTCATCTCGAGTTAAATTTACTCTTCTTTTTTTTTTCGTTTCGTGTTTGCGTTTACATTTGTGAACCAACAAAAATGTAAAAAAAATACGGTGACGCGACAAACTGAATGCAACGATGCATTCACCTATATACTGCTGACAATGCTACGCGCCACCAAAACGAATCCAATGCCTTCACCCTGCCCCGTGACATCGTTCTTCCACCTGTGGTTGCATGCGGTAGTACCCAAGGGGAAAGCCACGCGACATACTTTTAGCGATGAACTAGCCAGGATGGCTCCTAGCGTCGGCAGCGGTACAACTCAAAGTAAAACGGAGTATAGACAGGGTTTCCGCTTGGTTGTTTCCGCTATATAAGCTAGATGACTACAGCAACAACTGCATTGTTGCTATAGTCATCTAGCTTATGTAGCCGGGTAGTCGCACTTTTCCTTGACCAGCAGGCGCGCACACATTTTTATGCCTCCTCGAGTGCCCATAGAAACACGAGAACGTTCTGTGAGAATGTCGATGGGCGGCATGACGCAAAAGGATATGGCAACAACAGTCGGGGTTACACAGGCTAATATCAATAGGATGGTGAACTGATTCCAAGAGGAGGGGCATATTGGCGGTGCACTTCGACATTGCAAGCGCTCTGCTCTCCTTTGCTACGGAGAAGGGGCTGTGTGCGATCAACGGAATAGCCTAGCAGACGACGCTCCCACCAGAAAGGGATCTGTGCGCACGCGCTTAATCTCTCCCGTATCGCCGCACGCCTCCGCGGCACGGCGCTGGCCATCCCGGCGGTCGACGCTCGCTTGACATGATTAAAAAATTGGGCCACTCTACAAACCATGAGACCAACGCACACAACCCCCCCCCCTCCCCCCCCCCCCCCCCCCCCCCCTAGGAACCTCCTTCCACTAAAAACCGCTTACGAAAGCGCTCATAGTTTCGGGTACTGATAAATGCACAATGTATGACGTAGCTGGTGCAGGAACTCATTGTCTTTTGGAGATATAGTGTCTACATATATTTATGTATCTGTTTATAAATTTATATGGTATGTGCATACTATAATGAAAGGTAGTGGCTTACCATCCAAATAGTTTGGCCAAGCACTGCTGTCGTAATTTTCAAATATTGTGTCGAGGTATGGCAATTTGAATGCCTTCTCGTAATACGTCCTGCGACCTACTCTTGATGAGCCAAGGCGGCTATAAATCTCGCTTCGAGAATAACGTCGGGCGTATAACTCATTCCTAAAAAAGAAAAAAAAATAATTATGCCACACAAAGTGTTACCATGCAATGACCTGGAAGTAATCTTAAGCTTTTCAATTCATCGCCGGCGTTAAATAAACTCCCTTGTCTGCTTTTTTTTTTTAAGAACATAAGGGTAGAAAGAAAAGTTAATAAACTGCGGATGTACCACAAAATTTTCTCAACGTAAGTATTTTTTTTTTCATCAGAACGTAGATCTGACTGGTTCGTTAAATGCAAAGAACAAATATATTGATGTTATTTCGTATTTTCTAAATGAAACAAAACTAAACTAGCACGCACACACCTCAGCAAGCAGGTCAAAAGAATAGACTGGCAACGTCATGAAACTAATTTAAAAGCTTTCAAATGGTCAGCAAAACGAGTTCATAAGACCCGTCGCTCGCGCACTTAATGTGTATTTTCAGAACGCAGCATCAATCTGAACAATGATTATGCTCTTTCTAACTTAAGCAGGCATAGCCAATTCAGCAAGCGGTGTTCACGTGGCTTATATAACAAAGCACACAGTAGTACATTCATAGCCACTTAACTTTCTCCCCTTTTTGTTCTCTTTTTGTGTTTTTAATCCACTAGGTCGAAAATCGATCAATTGCGGGTAAGCGCTAGTCTATAGAATGCGTGTTTCTTCCCAGTTTTCCACGTTTCTTGTTTGATGTAATTTTCATAATATTTTCATGCTTGTTTCTGCGGAGAGATCACGCCCTAGGTACCGCCAGTATTGCCGGCTAGGTGGCCCTTACAATTTATTACCCACGAACATCCGCAAGTCTGGAAAAAAGCGCTTGAAAGGATTTCATAAAGGTGTAAAATTCAAGACTACGGCAACGTCGAGCTAAAAGACAAAGCCAATCAAATTGTCCATATTTTCAATATTAACATTTCGATTCGCCAACATGGGAATCATTTGCCTACCTCTTCTGGCTCTCGACACCGTATAAACAATATGAGCGAATATTTACGTTTTGGGTTTGTCCAGTTGTCCAAGTGGTAAACCAATGAGCATCACAGCAATCCAAAGGTGCTGTCGAATACAAAAACAAATCATCAAAGTACAAAACTCTGTGTACATTTCGAGTGTCTATAACAAGTGTGCGTTTACTCCAACCTTTCTGAGCGACTTTGAGCTTTATGAATTGCTCCAACTGGATGGCATGTGCACGTGTACTCGTTGTTTAGCTCGTTTTGTTTCTGATTTCGGTTCGCACATTGAAGTTTCCTTTTATTGTTCTATAACCTTGGCAACAATAACGACGTCAACGAATAACACGACTGATTTCCGCTCAGCCTTCTCAATGACAGGCAGCCGACACTATAAAAGATTAGCCCCAATGATGCGACAGTAAAGCGTCGCTTGAGTTCTCGCAACTTAACTATACGGATCTTCGCACCGCGAGCCGCGTTAGATGCACAAGATTGGCACAAATGGCTCTTAGTTTTTGCTTCAAGTCGGAGGGACAAGAGTGAACCAATTTAGAACGTTACCGCTCCAAATCAATGAAAGACGTTTACGAATCTCTGTTGCGCGAAACTAGAGCTCAGCTCTTTAGGAAGTGGAGGGCAATGTATGCCCCTCCACCTCCTCCCATCCTCATCTCCCGCTCCCCTGCCATTTAGCGGGAAATATTGGCTAAATTTCCCGCTATGTTTAGCGAAAAATTCCTCGCTAAAGTTAGCGGGGAAACTGAATTGCTGTTGAGGTCACGTGACATCAATTTCCACGCTAAGTTTTGAGGGGAAATTGTTACGCTAAACTTAGCGGAAAAGGTTTTCGCTAAATTTCAAGCGACGTCACATTCCTTCACGTGACGTCACACGGTACTTCACAAAGTTTACGAACAGCGCTAAGACAAGAACAAACTGAAGAAGTGGACAGGGCAGGTGCTAACTCACAACTGACGGTTTTATATACTACGTGAAGAAGAAGGCGCAGGAAGTGGCTGGTGTTGAAAAAAGAAAAAAAATAATTAAAGTTCTAGCTGGGGCGTTCTAAGAAAGGAAATTGTTACAGTAATAGGACGAAAACACAGTTGACCAAAACAAAAATATTAAAAATTAAACAAAGGTACTGCATTTGACTATATACGGTATTATTTTTTGAAGGGATACAAAGTTCTCCTTTTTTTGAAACCAGCCAGTTCCTTCACCTTTTTCTTTCTCGTTGTATATAAAATCGTTAGTTATGACTTGGCGCCTGTCCTGTCCACTTCTTCGTCTGCCCATGTCTTAGCGTTATTTGTAATTAGTATGTATAGCCAACTCGCCCACCCGAATATTTTGGGACGTCACGTGTGATCACGAAGGTACAATGTTCACGCAAAATTTGTCGGGAACTGTTTCCCCTAAACTTAGTAATTAAAATTTTCCGCTAAATTTAGCGGAAGAATTTACTCTGGTTGAGTGGCGTCACGTGTGACGTCATTATGGGAAACGTCCCATAATGCAACGTGCGGTTACGGCGACATCGACGGCGAGGCCGCTCAACCCGGAAACGGCCGCCGGAAGGCCCTGTCACACTGAGGCAACACGACGGCAACAGCAGCACAACACGTTGTCCAACAGTCTGGCAACTTGTTGCTCGCTCCCCGTGTTGTCCGACAAACCTGTCACATCGCGGCAACAGCAGAACAACATAAACGACAACTAAAATGTTGCCTCGGTATTACAGCTTTCGGCGAAAAAAACAGCAGCTACTTATGTTGGACAACGTGTGTTGCCCTGATCGCTGGCTGAGCGAACTTCGGGCCGGCAACACGACAACACAGATAGCTTCGATGACAGAGCTAGTTCACTATCAATAACGTCTTACTCAAATAAATTCTTGGAAAACGTTATTTAACAATTTTGTTGGTGGCATGCAGCTAAAATTTTTTTGTGAATGTTTTTACTGCGTAATTACGGAAAACAATTGTCGAAATAATGACCATTTCGGCAATCGACAATTGCTAGGGTCGTGAACGTTCAGACTGGTGTTGAAATTAGAGCCGCCGAGAGACCAGCTCAGATTACTGCTAGTGAAATAAAATGGCATGCCTACTCACCCGCTGATAGAGTATAATAATATAACCCAGAAAAGGAAATATTAAAAAAAATATATATATAAAATGCCCCATGTTGCATATCTGCAACACAGACTTCGACAGCTGAAGAAAGAAACATCGGGCCCATTTTCTGAGAAAAAAGGTTGTCAGTAATCTTCTCAGTGGACATTTCTCAATCCAAAAAGTTCAGAATTTCGCCACTAGGGGCAGCGCAGTGCTCGTAGAAATTCTTTAAAAATGGCGTCCCCCACGCCGGGCGGGAGTTCCCCAAACAAGGTATGTTTACATTTCCACAAAGCATCTAAACCTGAAAATAGGAGCTCTATATCACCGGAGGGGCCTCTAGCAATGTTCTTCGCATGCATCGCATGCAGAATCTTGCATTCCAAACATCATATGAAGCTGGATATGTTTTATTCCTGGCATGTTGCAAATGTGCAACAGTGGGCAGTGAGTGTCACTTCACACGGTTGTTGCATATACAACATTCACTTTTTTCTAAATTCTTGCTACAATTTTTTTTTTTTTGGTTAGGTAACATAATTCAGCTGTCGTTTCGGGATGTTGTTGCACTCTTGGTAATTTGTTCTTTTCCCAACTACAGACCGTCATTGCACCTTCGGCTTTCTATGGTGTTCCAAAGACAAGACCAAAGCGATTCCTTGGCAAGGATAACTTGCTGGACAACATCGATTGCAACGAGAGTGACCTCTCGGGTGAAAGCAGCAGTGAAGAGTGCGACTCAATCACTGAAGATAGCAGCGATGAAGACGTCGAGAGCACTGACGCTGATGTTCAGACGGGGGTTCCCAAGGGGGACCTGAAAAGAACCTAGGCAAACAAACGCTACACGTGGAAAAAATGTGCGTTTGACCAAGTTGGCACAGTCTTCGAAAATGATTTCCCCCTGCCTCCTGCCGAACCCCTGGCAGCGAAGCAGCTGTTTGACCTATTTGTTTCGAGGAACATGCTAGAACACGTTGTTCAGGAAACTAACAACTACTATATGGGGAAGCATGGAACAACACTAAATATGACAGTCGAAAAGCTCACCTCGGTCTTAGGAATGTTTTTTCGCATGGGACTTGTGGATATGCACAATGTACGTGCCTACTGGGAACATGGAAGCCGCTATGAGCTGGTTGCACAGATAATGTCGCGCAGTCGATTTGAGAAGATTGCTGGTCACTTGCATTTTGCTGACAGCGACGGTGCAACAGACGAAGTGAAATACGACAAATGCTGGAAGCTGCGACCATGGCTCTCAGAACTGCAGGAAAACATGCTAAAAATACCTCAGGAATGCAAGTCATCCGTCGACGAAATTTTGATACCTTTTCGAGGAAGGTCGCCAATTCGTCAGTACCTTCCACACAAGCCGAAGTGCAAGTGGGGCCTTAAGCTCTGGGCTCGTGCTTGCGATTCTGGACTTTGTTACGACTTTGACGTTTACCAGGCATGCAGCAAGGGAGTCTACGAAGATCAAGAAGGATATCAGTTGGGTCTTGGTGCAGGAGTTGTGCTTTAGTTGTGTTCAAGTCTCCCTGACCGAGACAACAATGTCATTGTTGCTGAAAACTTTTTTACGGGACCGCACTTAGTCTGCGAGCTAACGCGGAGGGGTGTCTCGTACATTGGAAGTGTAAGAGAGAACAGACTCCAGTCGTGCAAACTTATGGATCAGAAGGGAATGAAGATGCAAGGTCGTGGCGCGTGTGATTCACGTGTCGCATCATGTGGTGACAAAAGCATGATAGCTGTAAAGTGGTTCGACAACAGAGCGGTCACCCTTCTTTCTAACTGCACTGGTGTGGAACCAGTCACCTCTGTAAAGATGTATGATAAGAAAGAGAAGTCTCACATCTCAGTTGAATGTCCAGCAATTGTACCTGAGTACCACAAATTGATGGATGGCGTTGACTTGCTAGACAAGGTGTGCTACAGCTACATGTTTTCCATACGCTCCAAGCGGGGGTACATGTACATATTTTGGCACAGTGTCAAAATTGCTGCAGTGAATGCGTGGTTTCTACACAAATGTCACTCACTGCAGCACAGGGAAGGTTCAATGCCACTGCGAGATTTTCTCGCTGACCTTGCCACGAGCTTGGTTTTGTACAGGAAGCGTCCACCTGGCCGCCCTTCTCAAGAGAATCTTCCCGTGGTGAAGCGGGCGTCACCAGAAGTTCCACGCGACGTAAGAGGGGATGGTAGCCATCATTGGCTCATTTGGATGAACCGCCGCAACAGATGCAAGTTGTGCACCGGAGGCTACAGCTACGTCGCTTGCTCTAAGTGCAATGTTCTCTTGTGCATAAACAAGGACCGGAATTGTTTCGTTGGTTTCCATCGAAGTTAGATAACCAAGACATGCTAGAAAACATGTCTGTCTGTGTTTTGTTTATGCCTGCTTCGCCTTGTTTGATAAAATAAACACATCCTAAATATGGCACATGTTTTGAGATATTCACTTACTGCCCATTGTTGCAGATATGCAACAAGCTATAGTAGACAATGTTTATAACTTATGAAGATTTTTTCGGTCCCTGTGTCTATATTTGTGTTCAATGAGCCTATATTCAATATCAAATACGCTCACTAGTTTTTGCACTGGGAAGCAATGGGTTAAGACGACCACTCTGATCATGATTGTTGATGCTTGGAACTTGGAAACAGCCGCTACCAGACACCTGATGTGTTTTAAAAATACCCAGGATGTTTTGCGGCATGAAGCGATCACATAGCAGGCGGTAGACAAATGGTCAGTGTTAAAATTTTTTATTCCACCACTTGTTATGAAGGCTGATCGTGTCGTTGTCGCACTTTTGAAACGCTATCAGTTCACCTCAACACCACGTTACAGAAGACGCTTTGGGGTACCACCGGTGCTTACTCAATTTTACAGTAGAAATAGAAATTGCTAAAAAAACAAAAAAAACAAAAACAAAAAACGGAAAGAAACACTTTATACCGGTTGGCGTAAATCCCGAACATATATCAGCGACCTCACTTTCCTCGGTTAAGGCTATCTGCTTTGTCAGCGAACGAAGGACATTTCGATAAAATCAAGGGTGGAAAATACTCGCCTCTTCAAATTTTCTATTCACAGTCACTGGTTGATGTCGTCCCGTTGTAATTTTCGGCCCTTCGAATGCACTACCACTTTGTAGAGTCACATTTCCAGCGACGCAGCGACGCACACGACGGAAGGTAAACAATAAAGATGGCGGAGTGTTCCCCGTGTTGCCCCCGCCGTCAGCGCGGTGTGACAGTTTAGTCGGATAACACTGTTGCCGGGCGGCAGCAACACGTTGCCCGACTGTTGTTTGCCGTGATGTGACAAGGTAGCCGGCCACACGATTTCCTCCTGTTGCCGGATACAGTTGTCCAACTGTTGCCTCAGTGTGTCAGGGCCTTAAGAGTTGGGTTCTAAAAGTGCACACCAGGGCAGCTCGGTTTCGGAGAGGTGGTCGGTAATGGTGTCGTCAAGGCACGCATGACTCCGCCACTCCGCCGGCTACACAAATCCCGGTGATGTGTTTTTACAGCCCTCGGGTACTCTAACTAAGCGAGGTACTAACGCGTTGGCGTCACCAAGCGTCAACGCTCACAATTTCGGTACGCTTGGCCGGCCGATGACGTCGCGGGCAAGTTGCGGGCGCGACGTATATCCCGAGACGCACCGCGCTCTTTGATGACTGAATTTGAAGCGATCAGCAGAATCGAACATTTAAAACGAAACATAACTGTCATCGATTTGAAATACGAGCGTGGGATTGTCATTAGCAGATAGATTTGATCGTATTATCTTATATCTGAACGTGAGAGGTATATTTTAAGCTTCGATTTTGTATCCCTATAAGTTGACAGAGTGTTCTAAGCTACGTGCTCGTGGAACCAATCATTCGCCTTTTTTTTATCGCCTGACCCCGCTCTCATTTCGCGAGTATAGGAAGGGAGCCCGGTCAGGAACGAAAAATCGACGGCTAACCGATCCAACAAGTGTTTAGCTCCCACCACCCTGTCAGCAAAACATTGAACGATATATAGTGCTGCCTCAAATTCCCGTGCGGCGCCTTAACTCGCACACACATCCCTCAAAGGTTCTGAACGTATGTGCGTACTTGAAAGGTCTCACTATCATATGCCGCAGATATGTGCCACAAATTCAACGATATATAAAAGAGAAAGAGAAATGCTGGGACAAAAATGTCCACCCCTGCATCTATTATTGGCCGACTTCAATGCTCATCTTCAACTCAAGAACTGTTCCAGAATTGCCACGCGGATTCTAATATTTACATATAAAGAAGACAAGTTTCATGTTCATTTTGTACATATATGACACAATATGCTTTCAGGCACATTGTAGCATACAATGTCTCATAAATAGTTTTGTATTTCTATTAACAACCTGTGATTAAATAATATACCTATAGAATAACTTTCATAAGACATGTAATCGTTGGGTGGTCATAATGCTCTGATGCTTAAAAAATAAGCGTTTTTATAACAGTGCGTCACTAAACATGACTGCTAAAAATGATATAGCTATTACGGCCTTAAGCGCGAAACCAACACTTGTTCATAAAACATCTATAGCGTTTTTATTATCATTATGTAAGTAATAAAGCGTTATCTGACTGATATGTTTTATCATAACTAACTGCGTAAATTTTTGTTCTTTACATAAAGACCATTGAGAGGTATAGGAGTTCTCTTTAAATACGAAATAAATTCGGCATTAATATCTTTATATTGATCAAAAACGCGTGAACTTTTGAAGCGTCCTTAAAACAGCTAGAGTTGAGCCTTTGTTTTTCTCTCACATTTATATTATTTGTATGTGGAATAGAAACAACACCTTTCGAAAAACCTGATTTATGATTCCATTATGTTGTCAGCCTCAATAGTACAGCTGAATTATATTACAATCTTACACGCATAGACAAGGTTGATCTCATTTGATCGTTACAAGACGAGAAACAGAATGGCAACCTAGAAATAAGTTTACTTATTTTAGTGAACTATAGTCGGTACTTCTTTTGCTGGGTCGTAAATGAATATCATCGGCCTTCAAAAAGATCGGTAACTAGCGTGCTGCGCTTGAGCTTAGGCGAGATGAAATTGTGGCAGGGGCCTCAGCAATCATTCGATTTTGGGCACTGAACTCGTCAAACAGAAAGTTGGAGCAGAAAGTTCGTGGGGCGCGCCGATTGGACGTCGGCGAAAAAATCGCGAAATCATCGTCATGATAGGCCAATCGGTGCGCTCCGTCTACTTCGGCCCCAACTTTGTGTTTGACGAGTTTAGAGGCCAAGGTCTGTTCTCACAAGAGCCTCTAAAGCGTAGATACTACACTTTAATGTTCAGACACCCTATGGTTACACTTCACGAACTTTTATAATTGTGTCATGAATCCATTAAAACATGCGACGAGTCCATTCGAGTAAATATAGTAGCACACTTTAATAAGTAACTCCAGACGGACCTGAAACTCTCCGGTTCCTTTGTGCACGTCACTGTGCACTTGACTCGGAAGGCGATCTATAAGTGGAGCAGTACCACAGACGCCAATCTGCTTGAAGGTTGACGAGCAGACAGAAAGGAGGAAACTCTCCCTAGATTCCTCTTTACTATTCAAGAAAAAGGGAGACCCTCTTTTCTGAGGGGAGTAGCGGAGGCATTTTGATAGAAGAGAGACCGCCCCTGTAGGGAGGGGAGTAGGGAAGAGTGGTGGACGGAATGGAGAGAAGGAAACTGGGTACCGCTTTTCTTCCCGCTAGGAGAGACAACTCTGTAGGTTCAAGGTTGGCATTTGAAGGGGCATGCTTATGTGGTTTCTGAAGTCGTCTGTTTATGGCGATAACGCTAAGCCTCCTTATAAACAAAAACAAAATTGCACTCCTGGGCGGCCGACTTTCCTACTAAAAATCTATAAAAAGATCGTGACACGCCGCTCTTTCTGCGCCTTGGATGCACCACGGGGTGCCGTCGAACGGCGTTTTCAAACAATTATTGCCGTATGCCATCTCCTTCACCTTAAGATTTGAGGTTTTGTGCCAAATATAATGCACACAGCGCCTAAAAAAACAGCAATAATTGTAACGCTTGGAATCTCCACGCAGTTAAAAAAGGCGATGGAACGATTTTTATGCTTTGCGCAAATGCCGCTTACAACGAATCCCTGAAGTTAACGACCTTTTGAAAAACGCGTTCGTTTTTCATGATCTTGACTTAAGAGTTCCGGGTATCGTAGCGGTTTGCGGAGATCTTTTCGGGACTGCCAAAACGATTTAAAAACTACATAATGTCGCGTTTGATGCGCTCGATATCTTTAACTCTTGCTCCAGGATTGTCTCAATCTCCTTTGCATAAAAACTGCAGATTTCTTTTTTTTTTTTTTTCAGTTTTCGTTATTCCAACCGCGCACTTGAAGGTGGCCGCCCTCTCTATAGCAAGTTGTTTTACCTCTGTTTTGAAAAATTCCCACACTCTTAGAAAAAAAAAAAGGTCAGTATAGTCCTCCATAAAGGGAAGAACGCTCTTGACACATATGTTCCTTCAGAAAGGGAGAAACTTTCGTCCTTTAAGCAGGGGAGCAAAAGTTCCTCCGTCGACTGCATCTCATTATGGTGGCCACGAATCGAGCAAATCGAGCTCGATAAGGCTTAACGAGAACACTAAGTCTATTGTACGAAGCGAGAGGAGCAGCAAATAAAAACGTAACACGAGCTTTCTGCGAACTGTATTTATTTCCGAAGTTTCTTTACCCCTGCAGGCAAAGAAACTTACGTTTCGAAAGCATGCAGTTACTCAGTCTTCTCATCGTCAGCACTGCGATGTTCAACGGAGACTGTTCGCTATGTTCGAGCGAGCAGCAGAGACGAGCGTACGCGAAGTTCAACAGCGAACAACAAGAAGAAGTTTATTCACTCGAAACAGCGGCTTATATCGCCACAGCTGATAGCGCCGACGCGGGGTTGTAACTGCTGACTCAACCCACGTGCCGAGCCCGAGCTGACGAGAAGCGTCTTATCACACATCTCCCCCTTTTTTTTTTTTTTTTTTTTTCCTCGACGTTTCCAGGCGCAAGCTGTTGGGTCACGACGCTTGGAACCGTGCTGGAGGAACCACACATCTTCCACTTCGCGTGTGAGTGTGACTCGTGTCGTTGCACTGTGGTGCTACAGTCCTCTGATCACTGGATGTTTCCGCCGACTCCGGGGCAACTTGCACTGTTTCTGAACGGTTTTCGGAAGTCGTCGCGGGCAGTGGGATTAGATGCGTCCGGTTTCTTCGCACAGAACTCTCATCGGTTTCGACCCAATACGACCTTGGCTCCGCAGGGCGCCCCTGAACGATGCCTTTTCTTTGGAGGTCTATGATCCACACCTCTGTTCCATCGGACAACTCCGATAAGTCCCGAACTCCATGGCGTCGGTCGTAGTCTTTCTTCTGGCGGCAACGCTGCGTCTTTTCAAAAGCCGCCAGCTTCCGTAAGTCTGGCGTCCGGGGCTGAAGGCTTTCGCTCGATGTCGGAAGGGCCGTGCGCAGTCTCCGGCCCATGAGCAGCTCCGCAGGACTGAATCCATTCTTCAGTGGACTGGTTCTGTAGGAGAGAAGCGTTTTATAAGCGTCTCCTGTCTTTTTCAAGGACCCTTTTATTATCTTGACAGCCGATTCTGCCATCCCGTTGCTCTGATGATAATGGGGGCTAGACGTGACATGGCGAAAGTTGTACTCCCTGGCGAACCTTGAGAATTCTGCACCGAGGGCTCTCGAAAATTGTGGGCCGTTGTCGGACACTACCACTTCCGGTATCCCGTGCCTGGCGAAAATGGACTTGCAGTGGTTTATCACTGCAGATGACGATAGGCTGCTCAGCGGGGCGAGCTCCGGGTAGCGTGAAAAATAGTCGGTCATGACCACCCACCATTTTCCCCCGAGAAAGAATAGGTCAATCGCGATTCGCTGCCATGGTCTATCTGGGAACTCTGTCTGTTGAAGAGGCATCTTTCGGTTAGTGATCTGCTTAAGGCAACTATGACAGTTCTTGACGAGACGCTCAATGTCAGCATCGATACTCGGCCACCGCACTGAACTCTTGGCCCGACCCCGACACTTTTCAATCCCGAAGTGTCCTTCGTGCACTATTTCGAGAACAGTTTGCCGCAGTGTCGACGGGATCACTATTCTAGATCCGCACATCAACACGTCGTTATTTACTGCTATATTTTGCCTCTCCTCCCAGTAGGATTTAAGGCTCAACCCAACATCCCGTCGGCTTGGCCAGCCTTTTGCGCACAGCTTGACTAGGGCTTGACATACCGGGTCTCGTTTTTGTTCCTCGGCGATCTGTTGCAAGCTGGGGGCTGTCACCGGGATTGATGACGCCACCCAATGGAGGTAGCCCTGGACGTCGTCCTCCAGTTCAGTGGACTCCGCTTTTTGAAGCGGTGACCGGGAAAGAGTGTCGGCCACCGTCAAGTCCCGGCCTGGAACATACACAATGTCATACGTGTAGCGCATCAGGCGCATGCGCATTCGTTGCAATCTTGGTGTTAGCTCGTCGATCCCTTTAGATCCGAACAAAGACACCAAAGGCTTGTGATCTGTCTCCAGGCAGAATTGCGTGCCTAGCAGGTAGTCCCGAAACGTTTCACTCGCCCAGACCAAGGCCAGGCCTTCTTTTTCAATTTGAGCGTAGCGCCTCTCTGTGTCTGAGAGTGTTCTTGACGCATACGAAATGCCTTTGAACTGACCTTTGTCTTGTTTTTGGCGGAGGACGGCCCCGAGACCGTACGATGAGGCATCGGCCGATACCACTGTCTCGCGGTTGGGGTCGTAGATTCCTAGAACAGGATCTGACGAAAGAAGCGTCTTCCAGTTCTGGAAGGCTTCTTCTTGCGCAGGGCCCCACACAAATTCCTGTCGTGAACTTATCATAGAAGACAGAGGTTGAAGAACTTCGGCCATGCGGGGCACGAAGCGGGCTAGGTAAGTAGCCATGCCCATCATGCGTCGTAGTTCTGTCTTCGAAGTCGGGTGACGCATCTCTGTGACGGCGGCGAGCTTCTGTTTATCGGGACGTACCTCGTTGCATCCAATTTTGTGACCCAAGAACGAAATCTCGGTGACATTGAACTCGCACTTCTCGCGGTTCAGAGTGATTCCAGCTGTCTGGACGCGTTTTAGCACAGCCCGAAGCCGTTCGTCATGCTGCGCTTGTGTGGCTCCCCAGATAAGCACGTCGTCCATGTGGCAGACGACCCCTTCCATTCCAGACAGGACTTGCCCCATGCGCCTTTGGAAATGCTCCGGGGCCGACGAGACGCCAAAGGGCAATCTGTTAAAATAAAATCGTCCAAACGGTGTGATAAACGTAGTGTACTCTTTGCTCTTCTCGCTCAAAGGTATCTGCCAGAAACCAGAGTTAGCATCCAGTTTGGAGAATGTGCTGGCTCCGCGCAGCATGCCGATGGTGTATTCCACAGCTGGGATGGGATGCCACTCTCGCCGTACGTATCTGTTGAGCTCCGTGAAGTCTACACAAATT
Source organism: Ixodes scapularis (assembly GCF_016920785.2). Lineage (NCBI taxonomy): Eukaryota > Metazoa > Arthropoda > Arachnida > Ixodida > Ixodidae > Ixodes > Ixodes scapularis. The sequence continues at coordinate 177,971,049 of NW_024609835.1, forward strand.
CTCACGGCCCCTGAAGGTTTTGGGACGACTACCATCGGTGCGCACCATGTTGTCGGCTCGGTGACAGGCGAGATAACGCCTAGTGTTTGCATCCGTTCCAGTTCTTGCCTGGTCTTCTGGAACAAGGGCAGAGGGACTCTCCGAGGGGAAGTCAAAGCGAAAGGTTTCGCTTCCGACTTCAGCTTGAGGTCATACTCTTCTTCGAATGTTCCAAGCCCCTGGAACACTTGTGCAAACTCTGACAGGGGGTTCAGGGTTTTGACGCTGTCGACTTGTGCAAGTACGGATAGTTTTTCTATTGCTGGTTTTCCTAGTAGAGGGGTTCGGAGGCCCCGAAGAACGTACACTTCTTCACGGCTGGTGCTCCCTGCAAATGTCATGCTCAGAGTTGCCATTCCAGATATAGCGAGAGGTTTCCCATCTGGTCCTTGAAGTCGGCGCCTTGCGGGCTGAAGTTTGGTTTTAGGACAGACCCGAACAAAGAGCTCTTCCGGGATGACCGTTTCGTCTGCCCCTGTGTCGATTTTGAAAATCACGTTGGAGGACTCGAGGAGAACTGGAATTTCCCACTTTGAGACAACTGAGTGAGATGCAACTCCAAGGAAGCCTGCTTCTTCGTCGACGTTATCAACGTTTCTGACATTTCTTGATGATCGACACACGGCCTCGAAGTGTCCTTTCTTTCCGCACTTTCTGCAGAACGCTTCTTTCGCCGGACAGGATGCTCGATTGTGTAGCTCTTTTCCGCACCAGCCGCACTGCCTGGAGGAGTCGCCTCCGCTTGGATTCGAAGGGGCTTTCTTTTTGAAGTTTGCCGCCCTCCTCTTCCCCTGTACCAGGCTGACTTGCTCGTCCCGTAGACCGTGGAGCTCCTCCTGCTGCTGCTTGACGGTCTCGTGCTGTCGTGCCACCAGGAGGGCTTTCTGCAGGTTAAGGTCCGGATCGAGCTGCAGGGCCCTGGAAACCTTGTGGTCTTGGAGGCCGACAACAAGGCGATCTCGGATTAAATCTTCACGCAGGTCTCCGTAGTTGCAAGTAGTAGAGAGTGTATGCAACGCGGTAACAAAATCCTCGACGGACTCGCCCTCTTGTTGCGTTCTGGTGTTAAACTTTGCCCTCTCGTAAATTATGTTCCGTCGGGGAATGAAGTAGGCCTCGTACTGGTTTAGCGCGACTTCAAACTTCTTTTGTTCCGCCGGCTCAAGCTTGAAGGTGTTAAAGATCTCCTCTGCTTGCGGGCCCATTAGGTAGACCAAAGCGTCGACTTGACCTGCTTCGGGCTTCGCATCCAGTCCAGATGCCGTGCGGAACCGAAGAAATCGTTTTTTCCACGAGGGCCAGTCGTTAGGCGTTGCAAAGCTGAATGGTTCGGGCGGCGTAATTTGGAATGAAGCCATCTTACTTGAGGTACGATTTTGGTGGCGTACTTGTAGTCCTTCCTGTAGCCTCGCAGGACGGCTGGCTCTGTCGATTGGAAATGCGATGACCTTGGTTCAGGGTTTTCTACGTCCGGTATCCGTGGTGGCTCAGCCTGGGCGCCACTTCTGACACCATGTTCGCTATGTTCGAGCGAGCAGCAGAGACGAGCGTAGGCGAGGTTCAACAGCGAACAACAAGAAGAAGTTTATTCACTCGAAACAGCGGTTTATATCGCCACAGCTGATAGCGCCGACGCGGGGTTGTAACTGCTGACTCAACCCACGTGCCGAGCCCGAGCTGACGAGAAGCGTCTTATCACACAGAGACAACCGGCACCCAGTTCGCGCACTTTATGTCTTACCTTTGCTATTCCCCGAGCTACAATTCCTTCGTCAACCGTTGCGTCAACTGCACATCACGGAGGAGTGTAAATCATTCGCCCGCAAAACCAAAAGCCGTTCTAAAAAAAAAAGCAAATCCGAAGCAACCTCTTGGCTTACCTCAGCACGGTAACACGAAATTATGGCGTAGCCGCGTAGCGTAAAAGGATGTTAAATCGCTTGCCACCAGATGGCAGGGTCAAGCAGAGTAATCGCAAGTAACTAGGCTAGGTGGCGCTAAGTACCACCCAATTCATGTTTTACAAAAAAAAATATTCTTATTTTCTTACGCCACAATTGCGTTTCCTATTCTTCGGGAACCTCTAACACATGTAGACACGACACGCACACTACAAGTATCAGGTCAACATATATTGAGCGCATACACAGGCATCGCACATACAAACATCAATACAACAGCACACGACTCCAAACACTACCCTGTGCTCTGCGTTTCCGTCTTTTATACTGGTCATTTTGAACGTACGGAATTTTTCGGTGACTCCCTAAGCAATAAAAAATATTCCGAACATGTTCATTTTTTTCCAGCAATGTCATACATCTGAAACTATTTTTAATGGCTCAGGGGACGAATCTCTTATTAAAGAGAAAACGCTCGATCATGCCGTAATTATTTGAAAGCCAATATATCGAGCCGCTCCAATGTGGTTCCAACCCATGAGTGTGTTTTTCCGCACGGCCCTTCGTAGCCAGTATTTATATTGTAGCGTTTGTTTTTCTATTTGTGCTGTTCGCGCACGGCTGCAATTGCCGTCTTGAATTAATCTTTGCAGAGTGGATATTCACTCAGCTGGAAGTGATGCTTCACGGGCAGAGAAATCGCTTTTCGATCAACTTGAATGCAGTCGAAGCCGCGACTTGCGGCAACTGTTAAGTGTACAGAGCTACGCCGTTGCGAGCTCGAAAACTTCTAGCGCTCATCCCAGCGCGCCACTTGGAGGGCAGTTTCTACAGGGACCGTAATATATTTAAACAGTAAAATAAAGGATAGCGTTTTTTTTTCGATTTTACCTGTCTCTTTTTTTTTTTTTGTTTTATGCTAAACTTCTATTGTAAATATACGTACTTTCCGTCATACTTTCGTAATGTTCAGTCTTTTCCCCAGAGCGCAATCGCTCTCGGGGACCGACAGACACATTGGCCACTGTACGATAGGAGCTTACCGTTCAGACCAGCGTTCCAACATGACTATCCACACGTCGATCGACTGCACGAAATCCCTTAATTGGTTTTAAACTCTTTAATGTAAAGCGGAATGTCATCCTGCGACACCCCGCCCCCTCCGATCACGGCCCGACCAGCGGCATCTATGCCCGACAGTTTACGTCATCTCATCTTGTTGTTACACCACTGATACGCGAACACACGGTCACATCGGCGATAATTCCAGTCTTCTGTTCACAACCCACAACACTGCCATCACGATGTCGCTGACACGCAGAAATACAGAACCACGTTGACGATGTTGCTGACACGCAGAAATACAGAATCACGTTGACCCCCGGGTGGCACTCGGCACGGGACAACGGAACCGAACTCAGCACTGAAGGCAGCCGGCAGGAAAACCTGCCTGCCTTGGACGCAGTTCCCGCGATTTCCATGACGTCGAAAACGTCGACACAGTTCCTCGTGGTTTCGCTGCTGTAGCTCCGCGTGTGTCCCGCAAATCGGAAACGGCCGTCTTACCCAGTGTATGTAGCGCTGCTGGCACTGCTCCGGAACTTCGCTGTTTCTAGCGGCTTCATTAGCTCGTTTGATAAAATTAGTGGTAAAAACGTCAATGCAACCGAAATGTTCTGCACGTTTGGACTAGAAGACAGAATTACAGGCGGCCTTCGCTGCCGCTGAAGCTTAATCGACTCGACATTAATGCTCGAAAAACGAAACCGAAAGAAGATGAGTCGGGAGGGCGAAAGCTTTCTCCGGTCTGCCTGGAGAAGGAGGAAAACGTCTCGGTGAATAATAAGGACTTTAATTTTCCTTTCATCGGTCTGGGTTTGTTTATGTGTGTTTTAATGAATAAAAAAAAAGCTTTACGAAAAAAAAAAAAATCCCCGCTCCTCTGGGGATTGAACCTTTGACCACTTGGTCAGTAGCGCGATGTTTTACCCCTGCGCCAACTGAACAAGGAGGAATTCGCCCTCCTCCTTTCATCTGAACTGCCGTTCCTCCCTTCTCTGGGCAATTTGTCCGCAACAAGGAGGAACAGTCGCTGTTGCCACCTTTCTCCTCCTTTTTTTCTTAGAGTGCACTTCTCATATAGAGTATAGTTTTCGTACGCCAATACATGATTCATGGCGCTTTTGATACTCTTTGCGAACACCTGGTCATTCACTAAGTTTGAATTCAGTTTCCATAGCTCCCAATCGAACTTCGTTACCTTCCGATCTTCTTTCCCAGTCATTATGGCCACAATGCACTAATCTAAAAAAAAGCAGCAAAAAAAATAAAAAAATAAAGAAAAAGAGGCTTAACGTTATAGTGACTAAGGTTCCCTATTCGCTCAATATCGACGTAAATTCTATCAAGCCTGGCATGTCCTGATCCTTGAAAATGCATAAACTTAGCATGTTCTTTTCGTTGCTCGATCATGGCATCATCGTCTAAGTCATATTATTCAGTCATTTCATCTAAAAACTGGGCACTTTTGTCCTGGCGCACATTTTCGTTTTGCCTATCATTCGCGTGGCAGACAGATAAAGTCGCCCAATAACACTATAATTTTTTAATCTCTCAGGTATTGTTCAACGTGTCGGAAAAATGCTGATCGTTCGTTAACCCGATTACGAGCATATATATAAATTACGCGCTTCTGTATGTCATACATCAAGAAGTCAAACACGATAAACCGCTCAGCTTTGTATGTTCCAATGCAAAGCTCAGAAAACATCACGCTTCTCTTTAACCATAAACAGCCTGCTTATGCACAGATAGCGTAAGAGACGCAGATATCATACACTGGCAAGAACGCTCTATTTATGCGGGAAATGCTACAATAATCCGACAGCTTAGTTTTCTGTATGACAATTATGTCGAGGTCTTCCTTGAGCAAAAGATGCAACAGCTGATATTGCTTTCTACCCGTACTTAAGCCGCGAACATTTATAGTTGCAATACGCACAATGTCTTCGAGCTCAGATAATATAACTTACATAATAGAGCACCTAGTGAGTTGGCTCTATATCCAAGTTGTCAGGAGGTACTCGTGGTTCCGGAAGGAAGCAACCCTCCTTGTAGGCCACTTTTTTGAAGCCGAGCTGCAGCTTGCGCTCTTCTTCCGTGTGACCTGGTGGCGGAATCCCACGAGGCGGTCCTTTTGTCGGTTGGGAACCTGGTTTAAATATCTCAGCTCCGTTTACATCGTCAACAAGTTCCTTGAGAGATCGGCTGCTGTAGCTCTGAGAATGGTCGACTGGCTTGACCAGATCCGCTCCTTGTTCCACCGCCGATTACCGTTAAGAAACACCGTTGCCCAATAACGATTGTCGTGCGGTCGCTTCATTCTCTCCGGACGCTTTGGTGTTTGCAGCAGCGTTGTTAACTGCAGCAGGCGTAAAAGGTCGACTTGACAAGGGGGTCATGTGCTTGGCTTCCTGCCGGAGCTAGTACTTTGATTTCTGCTCTCGCCTCCACTTCCTCCTCGACCATTTGCATTTCCGAGGTCTCCTCTAACGTCAAGGTCCGGAGATCTGAGCAGCCACGTACGTTCGAGGGCAATCTTCGTCCACGTGCCCGAAACCGTGACAATGTTGCAGCGCGGTACACAACAGTTCTTTTGAATGTGCCCTGTCTTCTTACAGCACAAGCAGAGTGGCGGCAGACCGGGCACAACTGCTAGCACGCTTTCTCCGAACACCCGCAGCTGATGCGGCAGTCTCTCGATGGTGACGCCTTCCTTCAGTGACAATGTCACCGATCGCGTATAGTCGCTAGCACGCGCCAAAATTCGTCCGTACGCCAAATTTCCCGTCAACCTCAAGCACTTTGTCAAAAGGCTCGAGTGCCTTCCTGACTGCTTCGTTCGTCCGGTAGAAAGGTAGCCAATAGAGCTTTAGGCAGACGTCGTTTTTTCCTGGGTCCTTTACAAGACACGTCTTCTTCTTCACTTCCATCTTACTGGATTTCACTAAAAGCAGCCTGGCTGTCTACAACTTCAGTGTTAGCATCCAGACGTGGTTCACTTGGTAGGCTTCTATCGCTAGGACTTTCACAAGCACTCCTAACATGTGCAGCTCTTCGCGGAAATCATCTCCTTTGTAGGGCCGCCCGGAGAAGTCACAGTATAGAAAAACAAAGTTTAATGTGAGAATACTTGATAGCAGCAGGGGCAGTATAGCACGGTATTTCTGGGTATGAGTGGAAACAGAAGCACCGCGACTTAACACGGCTGTTTTCACCGCTCCGACGGAGCTCATGATGAAACAACCGATACGTTGGAAAAGCTAAAAATATACTAATTATTTTAAAAATAAACAAAAAATGCTATTAAATTAGTTAAAATAAATATGTTTTCAACTATAAATCTTCTTAGAATCATGGGAAACCCCGAAAGCAACTCATTTTCGAAAGATGCATCATTTTACGGCGTTCCGAAAATTCGCTCAATTTGGACGCATTTCTAGGTTTGTTTTCTTATTGAAGAGCATTGTTGCGCCAGTGGTCCTTTCCCCTCGTAATCAAGGGGCGAAGGTACCGCCTCGCCTTCCCTGTAAAAGACAAGGAATTCATATAGCGCACGTGCGTAGCGAGCACCTGCCACCGTGGGAACGACTATAACCGCAAAGGTGCACTATAAGTAACCGAACCCCAGAAACGCTTCCAAATTTAGGGTTTCTTTGAAACGCTGTAAAATGCTGCACCTGCCCACTAGATTTCTAACCTGAGTTGATTTAGAGATTTCTGAGGACGTTTCTAATGAAAACCATATGTTTATTTTCACTCATTTAATTATTACATTTAAGGTACTTTCTAAAATAATTATCATGTTTTTTGCAATCCTTCACGCCCAATGTGGCTGGCAGTTTGTTAGAAGCTTTTCGTTTCCTGTCAATCAACCTAATTGTAGAGGCACTGTGCACTGCAGAGGGCAACAGTAAAAGCCCTTAATCCTTTTTTCAACGCCCTCTATCAAGCTTTCATCTGTTTGAGGATGGCATAAATACGATATACCTATAGCCACTTTTGCAATCTGCTCTGATGATCATGAAGATGAGTCGAAAAAAAGTGCACCGGACATTATGCGTGGGAATTTTGAGACTTTGAAGTGTCCCTCCACCGGAAGCGGCAGGGGCGACCACGTCATCCTCGTCTGCCTGTAGTGTCGGAAGACAGTTAAATCAGATCAAGATAAGGCCGCCGTACGCCTTCAAGAGCACAAAAAGTGTGCCCTCCACGTGAAACTAAAAGCCGCACGCTCCAAACCTGGCAAGTGCAACTTGTTTCTTATTCGCGTAGCTTTATTACAGATAAAATTGAAGCAACGAAGAGGAAAACGCAGTCCCTTGTGTACTCGATAGATACTTTGGATAACCTTCGTGCCAAAGTATCGATAGATACTTTGGAAAGACTGAAACTCAAGTTTTAGCAGTAAATGATATTATTCCAGAACGCTTTTCGCCGCAGCTTTCCCTTCAGTAATGCATGGCATGGGCTGTCGAGAAGCTCAAACATAAGGACGACATCACCCACTGCTTCTGTAGGATCCTGTGCTGGGCGGCAGTCCCGCAGCACCAAAGGGACGGGCAGCTTGGGGACCTATTTTGAAGGCGTTGTCCAGGTGCCCAGAACCATGCCAACTTCCTCCCAGCTGTACAAGAAGTGCCTTCTCGAGGTGTACGAGAGCGGCGTGCCAGTAATCCTAGACGCCATTCGAGACTCCCCAACTGCGTTGACCCTTGACGAGTACCATGATCTCCGAGGATGCCGGCTACTCATCACGGTGGCGTAAAATGTCATCGTGATGACGACATTTTATGACGATTTTTAACGTGCAAGAGCACATGCCTGCTTACTTTAACATTTATGCTTCATTGTAACGCTATAACGGGGGCCATGGTTCTGCAAGAAGTTCTCAAATTTGGTAAGAGGCTCAGGGATGTTTTCATGCTTTTTTAGGATTCAGCATTCTACACACTGATATTTATGTCTATTTGCTGGATCGCGATTGACCAGCTCCGCCTATGGACGGGAACGCGGCCACGATCGGCCACCTTCTTGGTAGAGTTATATTATTCTTAGCCATCATAGTAATATGGCGGATAGCGCTGTGGCGGCAGGCTGCCATAAATATAGCCGTGGGTCTACTACACTGTACCGTGGGTGATATTTCGTGCTTGATTGAAGTTGTTCGACGAGGCGGACTCTCGAAACCCGGCGTGAACGGTACCCCCATGATTGAAGACCCGACGAAAGTTTTACGGAAGAGCAGCACCTCTGAGAAAGTAGCGCAGCTCGCATCGAAAGCAGACGCCGTAATCCCCAGCATTCCTAGAGGCCGTCTCCTTGCGCCCTCTCGGCTATACTCAGCAAAACGCAGTAAAATGATATTTCAACCAAACTACTGCAGAAATCCTGAAGCTCCCTGGGATATCTATAGAGGGCACTAATACACTATTATTTAATACCTACTTGAACCTCAGGATTGTATACTTTTTATTCCTGGGCCCCATATAATATTGTCTATTGGGTCCTACGGGCCACTTTGACACAATTTTTAATTTATTCTCACTGAAATGAAGAATAGTAAAGTTCCCGAGGAATATAATAGCGTCTGACTCATGGCACACACCGCAGTTAAAATTTCGGTATTTTAAATAATACTTTTTATTCCTCAAGACTTTCCAATTCGGCCCGCTTTTTGCCCCTGTAAAGTTGGCACTCCGCCGTGCACTAAGGAGCTTGCGTCCGAGCTACCTGACGCGGAACGGTAAGCGGCGGCTGTGGGAGCAGCTCGCTCTGCACCTGAACGGGCTGGGGCCTCCAACCAAGAGCTACAAGAAGTGGAAAGAGCATTGGTCCCGGCGCGTGATGAAGGCGCAGAAGCGAGCTGCACAGCTCAACGAGGCCGCAAGGTAATCTTTGTAGTCTGCTGATGGCGCAATAAAATTTTTTCAGTCGTTTTCGTTGTCAACAGAAGGACCGGGGGCGGGAGCTCAACCGTGCGCCTACTAGCGTTGTCCCTGGCCAGGATCCTGACGCTGGTGGGCACAGATACGGCGCTCGGGGCCCCTGGGGTGCGGGTCCTCGGTGAACCGGGCGACCTGCAGGTACGTACTTCAACAATTACCATCATGTTAAAAAAGAGTGCAGGGCAGCGTGCACCAATGCGCTGCTCCGCGGAATATCAATGAGGATGCATTTAAGAAACGCGTTGACTTTTTGCAAATATTAGGAGATCTAGCGGAAAACATTGAATCTTTCCAAGTAGTGGCGAAATCTAATGTTTGACACTCAAACAGGGACATGCGTCATTTTTGCCACCTCGCCCTTGGCTGTTGCAATAAATCCCTGTGATCTCTTGCTTGTAATTTTTGGGGAGATGATGTGCCAGCACTAGACATATATCCCGGTACTCAATGGAAACGTTGTCAAAAAAAGAAAGTGAGAATGCCTCTGAGGTGGCATTCTCAAAATGTTCTCCCCCGAGGAGAATGCATGCTCATCAAAATTTTTGGTCAACACATGGGAAGCAGACGCAAGGCTGTGTGTCCTCACGAGTTGTTATAAATTCCCCTTCCAGGAGAGGCCAAGCAGCAGCAGGCGCCAGATGGCAGCCGAGCCAGTGCCCTCCACCTCACGAGGTAAGCTCTCTTGCTAGGGCATCTGGGACCTATCATCAGTGGTGTAGGTATGAACACCATCATCACCCATACTCGGTTTCCTGGTAGACACGACAGGCCAGGGGCCGTGGGTGCGGCCCACCGTGCCTCACCCCCCCCCCCCCCCCCCCCCCCGGCAGTCGAGGCAGGACCGGCACGACGCGGCTGCCATCCAGGCCGTGGAGCAGCAGGCCCTGCTGCTGCAGCAGAACGAGGACCAGACTGCAGAGGAGAGGGAGTTCTGAGGCCGGGCACAGGCTCAAACTTAACCTTACACGCACTTACAACTAACATGGTTCAGACCAAGGTGCTGCCACGAGGCCACAGAAAGCAGTGCATGTCCACAATGGTGCAGAATGAAACAGTTGTGGCATGAGCAAGGTCTTGGCAGACTGTGGGTGTATGGAATTATGCTGCCCAATGTTAATGAAACTCCTTTGCCATTTCAGCTCCTGGAGGTCCTGGAACGGATATCCGGAAACCTTGACAGGACGGCCTCGGGGCTCGAGAAAACCCACAGCATTCTGGTCCAACTGCTCGTCCTGCTGGCCAGCAGGGCGCTGGAGCAGCCCGCAGCCCCGGCCCACCCTGCAGCCCAGGCCCACTTTGCAGCCCCGGCCCACCCCGCAGCCCCGGCCTACCCCGCAGCCCCGGTCCACCCCGCAGCCCCGGCCCACCCGGCAACCCCGGCCCACCCCGCAGCTCTGGCCCACCCCGCAGCTCTGGCCACAGCCCCGGCCCACCCCGCTGCTCCGGCCGCAGCCCTGGCCGCAGCCCTGCCCGAAGCCCTGACCGCAGCCCTGGCCATAGCCCCGATCACAACCCCCGCCCCCCTGAAACTAAATCTTAAATTTATTTATTTATTTATTTTATTTATTACACATGCCAAGCCGGCCGTTTAATTTTGCAGCCTGACATCGGCGCAATAGTCAGATTACAGCAATTGCCAAGAGCTGGGTTAGTCCTTTTTCCTTGGCTATGACCTGTGAAGCAACTAGGAAATATTGGCTGGGCAACAGACGGATTTATGCCCAAGCAAGCCATGTCTCGTGTTTGACGAACAGCGACAGCTATACTCGGCAACAAGTTAACACTGAAGTGGAAGCTCCTCCCACCTCTTTGCACTTTAGCAGAGCGAACAGTAGAGAGGAAGCAAGCTCCTCTCCAGCCTTCGCTCTGCTGAAGTAAGAAGAGGTGGGAGGAGCCTCCGTTTCATTCTGAACCCGTCGCTAACTATAGGAAGTGTTCTTCCGTTCCTGTCAGGTGTCAAGAAATGTTTCATTGAGAAATTAAACCCGTTCCACCGTTTTTTTCATTGTCTCCGATTTGCTTGAAATTTTGCTAAACTAACCAACAAACATTGCTAAAATAGTATCCCAAATATTAGGTCAAAATATTGTTTTTTCGCGAACTTATTGAATTTACAGTTTTCGTCTTCACCATGTTTTTCAAACTGAAAGTCTCTACTGGCAACAACAACAAAGTGACGTCAGTGGAAGGCAGGGGTTAACTTTTTGGACTACAGAAGTTGTTCCCAACGGATTTGAAGCAGTTTCTTGGTGTCAAATGAGTGCTTTGGAAGCTCGCTCCCGTATCCGCGCTCCAGCACGGAACAAATGATTGGCATATTCTATTTTTAGACTACTTGCTCGACTGGCAAGCCTGCCTGCCACTGACGTCACGGCACTGAAAAGTGCGCGAATAATTGAATATTTGTTTTTGCACCATTTTCATTTGCTGATTTCGCAATACCTATTATGAATTTCGCGATGCTAAATAGCATACCGTAAAGGCTTAAAGGCCGGGGAGTCAGAAAATATAGTAGGTTGAGGTAGCTCAAAAAATCAGTGGAGTACCCCTTTAAGAGGCCTGCAGTCTAGTCATGGGTTGCAATAGCAGCTACATTCCTTTTCTCTTACCTAAGCATTGAACTTAGCCTTTATGCTTTTTATGTGTAGCATTGTCATATGTCTGACAATATGCAATCTAGAGACTATGTGCTTCATAGTGTCCTTAAAACATGTGATATATTTCTTCAGAATGACCCAATGTTTATATGGTGCATCTCTAGTAAGAAATATATATATATATTTTTTTTAATCTTTCGAGAACTTGCTATTGCTATGCTCAAATAAGAATGTTTGGAGCAACATCTGTGATAATTCTTTCAGAGTGGTCCAGTGTTTATATTGTGGTATGCTAGTCAGAGAATATATATATATATATATATATATTTTTTTTCCTTTTGAGATTCACCTATTGTGCTCAAATAAGACCAGAGTGTTCAACAAGATATATGTGATATATACTTCAGATTGCCCAAATGTTTACAAGGTTCCAGTCAATGCTCAGTTTCACTTCCATAATCGAAATATTACATTCCATGTTGTCACACTTTTATTCATGAAGTTACAGATTTTTCTTTAAGAAATAAAGCAATTTTCAAAACAAACTGCCTGTGCACTGTCTTAAGATAACACAATCACCTAACTTTGATGAAGTGCCATAAAAGAGATAATAAAATCGAGCAGAAGTCAGGACGCTTTGAAGCATTTGTGAAATGAAACAATGTCCACAACAACAATATCCCTGGTTCAATCAGCAGCTAAGAAATCAACCTCTGCAAAAGCAAGCATTTCTTTCTAGAGTTAATCTAAATTAATTCTCAGTTCTTTGCAGGGGCAATTCAGATGACCTGTTGGTCTGGCAACTAAACCTGCGAACCTTTTCTGTCACTCTCGACTGCGTCTCGTGCCTTCTGCTCATAAAATAAAAAAAAAGGCTGTATCGATATCACCGTGAAGCACTCGACACGTATCCGGAGGCAGCACGCTGGCTGTGCGATGAACTTCACAAGGTGTAGGAGTTAAAGAGAGTACGTAACTTGTGGACGGCCATGACTGTTGAGCAGGAAGCGAAGCGTGCACTTTACGGCTTCCACGGGGAGGGCTTCACTGAGGGCAAGGATGTGACGGGGTCCTTGGCGGTCAGGACCTCAGTCGTGGTGGCGAGAGGTTCCCTGTCGCTGGCGGCGTTTATGCTGGGCATCACCGTGGCGAGGGCGCTGAGGGGCTTCCCGACGGTGTCCCTGGTGGTCGGGTCCAGAGCCGGTCGGGTCTACCGTCGTGGCGGCGGAGTCCTTGCGTGTGGCGCTCCGCACGGGCACGTCTGCGGCGGGTTCCGAACCGGGCGACAAGGCGCTGCCTCAGAGCCTTTCCCCTGTCCGAGAGGTTGACCGGAAGGCCGACCGGAGGGCCGGCAGGAGCCAGCCTCTCGGGAGCCGACGCTGACCTCTCCGAGCTCGGCTCAGAACCGTCCCAGTTCGGCTCAGACTCCAACTCTGACACTTCAGGCTCGGAGTCTGACTCCGGTTCTGGCTCGCTCGATGCAAGGCAGATGTTGTGGAGCACTGCACATGCCGAATTAATGGCAGTGCCTGTTGAAGGGTGGTAATACAGAGCCCGGTGCCTTTGAAGACACCGGAATCTGTTTTTCAACAGCCCGATGCAGCGCTCCACAACAGATCTGACCGAGGAATGCGCCTTATTGAACCGGCCGCAAGCGGTGGAGGTCGCGTGGTTCCCGGGACGGGGGTGATGAGCCAAGGCTCCAAGGGGTAGCCGCTGTCACCTGCACATGCAGAGGATGGAACATATTACATTCTTTTCTTTTTAAAATGAAAGGCAAGGAAACAGCAAAAACAGCTGTGTGCAACTATGTCAATTATAATGTAACTTAAGTGTGACTTAAAAGTTTGTTAATATTTCTGCACTACAGTATCAGTTTACATTATGATTAATTAGCACCAGCTTGCCTGCACACTCCCTGTTATTTCACGTAACTATGTGTTTTCCTGCTGGGTTGTATGGGATGTGTGCTCGATTCCTTAGGGGTGCTGTGTTGTATGCAAGTGCATTATTAGGCCCTTGCATCCGACAGATAAAAGCTTTGTTGCTTTTGGAAGTGTGGCCGTGACCTTAGGCACGGGCAGAGGTGAACACGCTGGCCTTGTCTTTGGCAAACAGGGGTATAAGGCGCCAGTTCGACGAGCCTCTTTCCTAATCCTCGGGGGAGTTGGAGACGCGGAATAGAGAGAGGATGGCTAGATTGGAAAGGAGTCAGGTCCTGCTGGGACACGGAGGGTCTAATAGGAGGAGCTATATAGGCATACCGAAGAAGAAGGGTCAGGGAAAAGAATCCAGTGTGTGAGACAGAGACGACCCGAGGACAGATTTGGCGAGCCCCAAGTGGCCAAGGAGGAATTGATCCCATTCCGTACAGATTGACGATCGTCAAAGCGACCAGGCGAGCCCCCAGTGATCAGCGAAAGAGCTCCAACTTCATGCAAAAACCAACCAGCAAGAAAGTACAGGCAGACAGTAACAGTGAGTGGGCCGAACCGGACAGCGACTCGCACTGCGGTCGCATGCCTTGCGCAGTCTATCACTGTCGTGAGATTGGTGTAGTGTGGTTTTCGTAGCCTGCAGAGTGAGAGTTATGTGGACATAGACAGAGATTAATGGCCAAACTTTAAGTGTTGTCTCACGTCAAGGAGGTCCAGCAACTGTGTCTGTGTGCCTCAAAACAAGCACAGTATGCGTGGTACTGTGGCTTTCAAGCAGTGGGAGCCACCGTGTGCATAAGGAATGAATTTAGTATGCTCACCAAGGAGGAACCGGCCGTCGCGTGGCAGCTACCCTTGCTCGAGTTGGCTTCGGAGCCAGGAAAATCGCCACACGAAGGAGTCGTGCACCGACCCGGGATACCGTGGATCGATGCACATTATCCGGCTGTCGGCGTCACATACGCGAAAGTGAGAGAGATATTGACATGTAATTACCTGAATCCACAAGTAGTATATTGTACTTATGATTCAGAAAGCAGTCGCAATTTCAGAACCTTCCAAGTTATTTTGTCTGACACATGCATGTCAACACACCTTCCTGGATGCTAGGTACAACTAACTTGAAACAAAAATAATGTTTTGTTTTTTTTTTGTTTTTTTTTTTTGACGGAAGCTTGCACGTTTTAACAGACAAGTATTATTTTTGGGAGAAGCGTCTCATGGCTCACATGCTACGTAGAGCACATGCTCGCGCAGTCGTGAGACCCCACAGCCCGCAGTCATAAAACGGCATATTTACACCGTATCGACAATACGTATTTTTTTCTACAGATTTGGGGCGCGTTTTGACTACGTAACATGAGTGTACTTACCACCATCACGTTGAGGGCGTAGAAGTACTTGCGGCACCAGTACGCCGCCTACGTGACGGTGGGGTCGTTCTTGGATGGGCCGACGATGGAGACCATGGTCCCGTCCACGCAACCGATGACACCGGGTATCCTGCCGAGCAGCTTGAAGCCCCTCTCCGCGTCGAACCTCTCGCTCGGCGTCTCGGGGAAGTGGATCCACTCCCCCTCGGCGTCTCGGGGAAGTGGATCCAGCCACGCTGGACGCACGATAGCAGCGGACACGGCGCGGACCGCAAGGCTGACTGTCTCTTGGTCCCGCGCTACGTGTTCGTCGCTCGCCACCATGCCTTGGAAGCTCCCCGTGGCGTAGAAGCGCAGTGCACACACCACTTGAAGCTCCACAGTCATGACCGTCCACGAGCTACGCACTCTCCTCAACTCCGGTTCCTCGCGAAGTTCGTCGCACAACCACCGCACCACGATCTTGGGCAGGCGGTATCGCTTCCGAAAGACCTCCTCCGGGAGCTCGAATGCATCGCGGTGTTCCCGATACAACCTTTCCAGCGAAAAAAAAAAAAAGCTCTATTAAAGAAAAAGTTGAATTGACGAGACGGCGACGTCTCGCCGCCGAAAACATGCTGCCAATGACACCTAGTTCCGAGCAAGTACCTTTTGAAACGTACTCGGTACAAAACGAAACGTCACTTTGTTGTCACGCCCTGTTGCTGACTCCGCCCAGTTTTGCCGAGTCCGCCCACATTTTTCAAGGGAAATTACGTCACTTTTGCTTCCAACCAATCAGACGTGATAACGTAACTTCCGTGTACTTTTAAAAGGAACATGTACAATGTCGATCCTAGGTAACCTGGTTCCTCGGAAGCGGCAGCTTCTACTTTGACTGGGCTACCTCCTTGGAGCCTGATGCTTCGTCCCCTGTGGACCCCAGTGAGCAACAGCGCCATCATGTTCCTGGGGCTCCTTCATGCACCGATCGAACGGCGTGCCAGATCCCCATGGCTCACTGCTGATCCGCCCAACCCACTTTCACCAAATTTGGACTTCTGCGAATCGGACCGTTTTCCTCCCCAATACCAACAATCCATGCCGTCGTCATCATGCGTGTATATACTCATCACATCATCATGTTCACACGACGCGGCACCGCGGGCCTCCATGGTACGGGCTGCTGCCTTTCCGCGGTGTCGCGGCTCTCCAGAGCCAAATAAATAAAGACTAAAAACTAAGGACTGAAGACAAAATGTTTTGCTGACCAACAGCCGGTAGTGCCTTAAAAGAAGGAACAGTGTTTCCTCGTTTAGAGGATACAAATTTCAAAACTACACCATACTAGTGGCGCACATCACTGAAAGAACATACGCAATACAGAAAATAACAGATTGTCTCTTGAACGCAAAATGGCAAAATAAATATAATTAGGGAGATTTTTTTTTTTTTGCTTCTAAAAGCCAAATTTAGAAACCTAGACTAAACTAATGTTTGCTGAAACTCTGGGCATATCATGTGCATTGTTTCGAAAAAGTATCAAACGAAAACACCACGCAACACATTTGACGTTGTTTCACCCCTCGAGGCACTGGCTTGCACTGGCGTATCGACCGCCGGCGCAGCATAGCGCGTAGTCGTGGAATGTCTGCGACTGATGATGATAATAGCTTATTTTTCAAAAAAAAAGAAAAAAAGAAGACTCGTCGTGGACCTTCTTTCCGTCAGGGCTGGATTCGGCGCTGTATGCGTTCTGTCTAATGCAAATAAGCGGAGTGGAATGTATTCCCCCTAGTAAAGTATTTGGCCAGACGCAAGCGGTGAAAAGGGTTGGAGGCCGGAGAGATGCACAGGAGAGGAGGTTCAGATAGCGGTCGCGCGCTTTGAATTTTCCGTTGATTTTGCTCTAGGGTGCCTAAATGTCTGTCTTTCTGAGGGTGAAGACATGCATTGTGGCCCTGAATGTGCCAGCGCGTGACGCTCTCGCGCACTCGGTGCGTGACCTGGGCGGTGAAATGGCGTCCATGCACTAGCCAAAGGTACGCGCTCGAGCTGAGTGACACCAGATTGCGCGCGCTTCAAAATGCATAAAAAAATTATTGGGCGGAAAAATGGCAGAGATCTCACCACTCAAGCAAAAGCGCGCGTGTGTATGAAGGCGCTCTATTTTGCTTAAGGTCGATACGGCACATGTCGTGAGAATCGGGAACTAAAAGAGCGTGTCCCAGAAAGCTGGCCATCGGGCGTCTGCTTCCAATGCTTCTTTCGATGCGACATTTGATGCGAGTTGTGCTGCTTTTCTCCGGTTCTGCGATTTCGTGAAACTTTTGCCGGGTCCTCAAAGATTGGGCTACCGTTCACGCCGGGTTTTAACAATATGTTTCGTCAAACATTTTCAATCAAGCACGAAATATCACCCACGGGTATTTTATGGTAGCCTGCCACCACAACTGCCATAACGCTTTCGGCCATCGATGGATGATAGTGGCTGTACATTGTCTAGAGGTAATATAACTCTACCAAAAAGATGGCCGCCAGTGGCCGCATTCGCGGAGCGGGCTAACGCGATCCAGCAAATAGACATGGAGATCAGCGATTCTACAACAACAAGGTTTATCCACACCGCGGTCAGTCCGACCTTAAATTTGGGGGCGTTTATTTTAGCGATGACTTTCACCTACTGAACAAAGCCCACCTTGAAGATCTTCGGTTGGAAGGTTTTGCGAGGATGCACGATTTGTTATGCATGTCACAACAATACTGAAGAGTTCTAGAGAGCTGCGGCGCAAACTTCATGCAATGTGCAAATCAATGCGCATGGAGCCGAAGTTCCACGTCACCGTTTGCCCCACCAGGCAGTTCTCTTTCTGCAAGTCGCTGTGTGGCGCCTCGTCTTGCCTCATTGAAAAGCAGTAACGCGAAAGTTGAAAACTGCATTAAGTTTCAGTCTATGACCGGACACAGTGAGTCATCGCATGACCTCTTAAATAGAAGAAAATAAGTGAGAGAAAGGTCGAACTCGATTTTGACAATCTTGAAGAATCTGGAATCGGTGGACAGGGTTGTGTGCGATGTCTACTCCATGCTCGTGATACAGCCAGGTGGGATCCTGCAGGGGTGCTTTTAGGAGAATCTACGCTACCACATTGATGTTGCCAACATGCTAAACCTTGTCGAATAAAGAAAATGATCAAATCTCACCAAGGCAGTTCAGTAGCACTTCAGGCAGTTCAGTGGCAAAAAACGTGAAATGCTAATGTCGTAAGTAACCTGTCCAGCTATATTAGGTACACCTCTGCACTGGAAACAGACTGGCATAACGAGCGTATAATTGACCCAATTGTGCTCTGAAGTGCCCCGTGACTTCCCAGTGTACAAGGGCTTGCTCTTTTGTGGCCCTGACGTGACTTAAGCGCCGTAGCCAGAGCTTTGTGTACATATACTGTACTCTATGCTTGAAAATGTGGTACCGGTAGGTCTTTTATCGTTCACACTTGATTAATTGGCCAACATTAGCTACCGGGGCACTTCGCCTCCTTAGCTTGCCTGTTTCAAGCGTCATCGAGGGAAGGGAATTCTCTAAAGTAAGGTTGATAAGCAGAAAGGAACGGGAGCGTATTAACGAGGAACTCCTGGGCCAACGCATGTGTATCAATTATAATCAAATAACGTGATCGTGACTTGGTGAGAAGTGAAATGCACAGCTGCTATGTGTATACTCGATATCTGACATGCTATTATTTGTGTGTGCGTTTCTCTTCATTTCGCTGTTCACGTTTGATGAATGAACGTGTCATTTTGTATCCCCGTCATTTTGTGTTTTTCACTATCAATTGGTAATATTCCAGTGCTACCAAAACAGCAGTCCAAAAGCCATATTACATATTCACCGAAGAAAAACAAAAACTTGTTGAGGTGTATATCTGTTCACCGTAAAAAAAACCGAAAATATCAGTTAAATATCAGTTAATAAAAGAAACGCTGAATCTTAGATAAAGAAGTATATATATATCAAAGTGTGCAAATGTAAAAGTGCCACACGTTAGGCCGCGTCAGTACTTGCGGAAAACTCTCTTGCCTCCGACCGACTTTACGGGGCAGAAAAAGACGGCGCCGTTCACATCTGTTGCCGCCCGCCGTGCGCTCGCGGCTCCGGTCTCGCGGATATCAGAACAGACTGCCCGTAGCTCTAGTGGTGTTCGAAAATATGCTCTCGCAGGCTTTCTCTTGCAGTTAACGCTAATCCGCAGTGCAGAGAAAACGCCCAACATTCTCCCTGCGATACGAGAAGGCAAGAATGAAATGACAAGCAAACGGAGACAACGTGCTTACTCACGCCAATTTTATTCCACACATCTTAGTGGCCACTGTCTTCGTTGCTAAGGTTCCTGTTGTCAAACGGGGCTGAATAATTGAGTCTCAATCAGTTTTTCTGCCGACGCAACGATACCAGCGAGACGGCGCCGTTTCGTTCTGAATGAGCATCGTACCGGCGTGCGGTCGTGTATCACTACTGCGTGGTGCACGTTAAAGACCCCAGGCTAGCGGTTGTACTGCACAGGCTAAATTGCTCATCTACAGCTTGTGACTCGTCGCAACTTTAATGGCAGACCAACTACACGCTGTATAAATATCCCCACAACCCAATTATATGGTAATTCCGGCGGCAACCCCAACAACCGAGAACACTCGACTATAGGATGTGACGCCCGCAAGCACCATTTCTTGAGTGCGTTCCGATGGGCTGCGGTGGCGTGGAAAGTTTTTCCGCGCTTAAAGAATCGGTCCCGAAGCGATTGCTCTCGCGGTCGAATATTTTGTCGCCGGCCTGGTGATTCCTCCTCCCAGCGGATTTGCCTGTGAATCCGCAAGTGTGAACGAGCCTCTGGGACTGAAACTGAGAATGCCGGATAGCGGTTGCCTAACCCTATGTCCTACATGGCTGAAAGACAAGATTGTTCGATGGAATTATCGAGATTTGATGGAGAACGCGAAAGATGTAAAAAAGAAAAGAAAGACGTTTACATATCTCTGTAATGCGAAACTAGAGCACAGCTCTTGAGGAGGAGGAGGGAAGAGTACCAAAGAGATGGTATGCCCTTCCCCCTCTCCGTACCTACTCTTCCTCCTCCGCTTTTCCTCTCCTCCTCCTCTTTTCCTCCTCCTCTCCTCCTGCCACTAAATTTGTTCATGACTGACGTGACACGAAGTCGTGACGTCACTTTCCCCGCTATGTTTAGCGGAAAATTTCCGCGTCAAATATAGCGGAAAAGTTTCCCGCTAACTTTAGACAAAATATTTCCCGACAAATTTAGCGGAGTAATTTTCGGGCTAAATGTAGCGTAAAAATTTCCCCGCTAAATATAGCGGGAAAATTTCCACGCAAAATTCAGATAGAAAATCTCCCGCTAAACTTAGCGGGGAAATTTTCCCAATACATTTAGTGGAAACATTTCCCCGCTAAATATAGCGGGAAATTTTCCCCGTTAACTTTAGTTAACTTTAGAGAGAAAATTTCCCGCTAAATTTAGCGGGGAAAGTTTTCTCGGGTTGAGCGGCGTCACTGTGACGCCACATTCCGTCACACGTCACCCTCCCCTCTTCGTCCTCAAAAGCTGCTCTCTAATTCGGCATTACATTGATGCGTGAACGTCTGTGAACTTTTTTATTTTTATTTGTCAGACATATATGCGTTTAGTGGTTACGTACAGTACTCTGTCGCGTAAAGAAATAAATTAGAAAGACCCGTTCTCATAACGCTGTACCATTCAGTGCGTTTAGTGGTTACGTACAGTACTCTGTTGCGTAAAAAAAGAATAGAAAGGCCCGTTCTCACAAAGCTGTACCATTCAGTGTGAGGTGGAACACGACTTTTCAATAGTACTGTAACAACGCACGACAGAGTGGCACCCACTCTGGGGTTATTAACTTTATAATAATTAAGAACGATATAATTTCCGAGGTGTCCCTTAAGAAACTCGATTTGAGCTTTCGTTCTTTTTTTTTACATTTATGAATATCCTGCGTGAAATAGAAACACCACTTGTGAAATCGGATTTATTATTCCCTTGTCCAGTTGGCCTCAATAGGAGAGCTGAACGGTATTGCAGTCTTGCACGCATAGGCACCGGTGTTACCATTTGCGCAAAAACGAGATGGTCGGGGACTCGATGGCAACGGAAAAATAAGATTACTTTTTGTATAGCAGTAAAACCAATACAATATTGCTGGGTCGCAAATGAGTATCATCGGCCCTCAAAAAGTCGGTTACTAGCGTGATGAGCTTTAGACTAGGCAAGAAGACCTTCTTGCATGAGCTTCAATATCCATTCGAATCGGTCTGTTTTCCCGAGAGATTCTGAAGCGTAGATACTACTCTTGAAATTTTAAGACACTCTAATAATGCGCATCACCAACTCCAATACTTGTATCATGAATGCATAAACACACGCGATATGACAATTCGAGAAAATGTAACAAGATACTTCGAATGAAATTTTCTATAAATCTAGGGCCTTGAGAAGGCAAAGACTTAGAAACACTCTGGACTTTCGCTGCGCAAGACATATTGTATGAAGAGTAGGATGCTGATATTCAACGCTGTCCTGTTGGCCGCGACGGCATGGATCTGGTTTCCGCCTCAAGACGTCAAGGGGACTCAAATAATAGAAGACTACGGCGCAAGTCTTCGCATGTCACGTCTATCGAATGCAATTGAAACTATGTTCGCAACTGATAGAAAGAGTGCCCGAAAGACCTTCTACTTTCCTAACATTCAGAGTTCGATTGCCCCAGGTGTAATGCGCGCCTTTAATGGAACCTACAATGTTTGTGGAAGAATCTTTAACTGCATTTTATACCCTACTGTCAAACATGACCATCAAAACTTGAACAGACTTGTGGTAGTCTCCAGGGAAGGATTCCTGGACCTAACCAAACGGTTTCCAGTTTCACTGGAACACAGCTTAGATGCCATCAACATGGTGATTTGGGACGAAAGTGATAATGCTTCCGAACTTTGTGATTGGGTTGGCGGCGCTCACTACGCTACTGTTGCCGCAGGTAGGGATGAGGCTAGACGTTGTTTTGCACGTGAAAATCTTTCGCGGAAATCAATCTCGTCCGGACTGTCTGGCAGGAGTGTCAATCTGGGGTGCGGAAGTAGCATGGAACTTGATTTGTGCGACATATTTAGAGTGAAAGTCCTCATAGCAGCACTAGAAATAATTAACGTCACCGTCATTCGTGTCCCGCTCAATCATACAAACCCGCACATGATAAGATACAAAGTTGATATATTGGGACTTCTGATGGCAAATCGCTACGTGTCCACAGAATTTATTATTTCTCCTGAAATGATAATAGACGTAGCATTTTACGTCTTCGTTGACACTGGCACGATACAGGAAAAGATATTCCTAGACACTTTAGTTATCGATTTTAATGCGCTAGGCCTTTTGTTTTTTCTGTGTCTTTCGGTCGCCGCCCTTTCTTTAGAGCTGAACAGAAGACTGCATAAAAGCGGTCTTGATGACCTGCTCTTGCTGCTTTTTTCTCATTCGTTGGCCACATCAGTCAATATTTCTAGGCAATGTGTTCGTCAACACAGCAGGCGTGTTCTGGTCTCATTGTGGGCGCTCGCGTGTCTTGCATTTGTGGAACAGATCCGGTGTCTGCTTACAGCCACGATAAGCACACCGGCGATTGTCGAGCAACAAGGGCTTAAAACAGTCGTGCAAACGTTACGTCGAAAGCCAGGAATGATAACATGCTTTACTGGAGTGGAGCTGCTTTTTGTAAACATGAATAATTACAAAATGCTGCTTAAGGAAATCACCGTTGCAGCATTCCCACCTAAAAAGCTGGAAATAGCTGCGTGCTTTCTCACTTTAAGGCGCGGCGGACCTGCAGCAGCTGTGCTGTTGGATGCACCTTCATGCGAAGCTAAAAGCAAGATGGGAGAAAGTGTCTTTAAGGTCAGTAAGGACACGAGAGGTGTTCACGGCGGAATTCCCATAAGCAGGCGCTCTCATCAAAGGTTTGCATTAAAAGCGGTCATGCGGAGAATTTACGAGACGGGATGGCATGAAAGGGAATATTTACGGGTTACCAAAACCTGCAGGACACAGGAGGTTCAAATTGAAATGAACATTTCTTTTGGGAATTTTTA
This sequence comes from Ixodes scapularis, assembly GCF_016920785.2. Taxonomy (NCBI): domain Eukaryota; kingdom Metazoa; phylum Arthropoda; class Arachnida; order Ixodida; family Ixodidae; genus Ixodes; species Ixodes scapularis. Next base: position 177,994,055 of record NW_024609835.1, read on the forward strand.
TGTAGTTTATTTCTGGTGTTGCTTTGTTTGTGTGCTTGTATTTTTGCTAGAATGCATAGTTGCTCGGTTAGATGTTTTCTTAAGATCGAGGTATTATGGCCGAACCTGCTAAGAGCTATGTTCGGAAATGGCTCGAAGAAGTAGCAGCAAGGTTTGCAATTGTTTCAGCAACTTCAAATAACAAGAAAACTATATATATTGTTTTATATTTACTACGCGTCTTTGTTTCGTTCAAAACGGTGAACACTGTACTATTCCTTAAAATATAAATATCTTGCTAAATAGTTGCTTTGTTTATGAGAAATGTTTTGAGCGAATGTTTTTCCTCTCTGCATGAGCTGTCTTTGTTTTATACCTTGTTCACAATGAATGTAATATGCTCGTTCGCAATCACATGCAATACAGCTAATCGCAGTTTGAAAAATGAGCAGTGAATATTGTTGATTGCCAGTCAACTTTTTAGGCCATTGTGGTATTTCTCCTTTATACTATATCTTAAAGCCGAACGTAGCAGAGAAAGAGACAACCGTCCATTGTATATGTCATTTAATCTTACGGGACAAGGATGTCATTCGACTTTTAATTTAATTATTAATTTTTCAGCGATAAGAATTCCTCTGTTTTACGTTATTTTAGCATTTAATTACGAATCACACCCTTAATGTGTTTATCGGGGTCTTTTTTATAATTAAAATCGATTTATCGATGTCATTTTTGGTGGGTACTTTGAGCACTATGCCCTAATCAACAAATACTGCTGTGTTTAACATCACCTTCTAGAAGGGAATAATTTTGCTTGCGACTCGGAGTTTGCCACTTTTTTCCACCTTTTGCCAAGTGGTGTGCCGTGTGCGTAGACTTGCTACACGCGAGAGAGTGCACAGTGTGAGTGTATTCTCGTTTCTAGATCGTTAATGGCCCAAACCAATTTTGCGTACATTCTTTAAAATTTTACTTGTATACTCCCAAATTTGCACTTGACAAAAATAAAAGTGTTTTCAAATCACGCGGTTTTTGTCTGATTGTACAGTTATTTTCTAATTTGTGCCAAACAACGTGATTGAGGCAAATACGTTGTACTACAAAAATTCCGCGATATATGTGTTACAAGCAGCGTGATTTAGTCTCGTGAAGTGGTTTACGCGAAGGGCGAGAGAAAACACAAAAGGTGCAATTATCGTTCCATCGCTTTGATCCTCCACCTTAAGTGTTACAGTGTTGAACACTGAACAAACGAACGCATTAACACTCAAGCTCTGTAGGCAAGGCACAATCATTTAAAGCCTCCAGAAGCTCTGCCTGACCTGCGTTCCTACCGTGGAGCACTGCATTAAATAACGAAGTTCTTAACGAAACCCCTAATCCTAAAAAGTTTTCCGTCCGTCCGTCTGTTTGTGCGTTTTTCGCTCGCTGGGAAACCGATGTCACGTGACCTAGCATCACGCGACCTGTACAAAGTGGAAAAATTAACGTTACGCAACCTATACGGCAATTAGGTTGCCCCACTAATTTTAGCATAAGAATTCACGTCTTGTAGCCTAAACACCAATTCAGCTTCCAAGCTAAGTTTGATAGGAAAAAATGAGACGTTTGCAATTCTCTCTATAGGTGAATTAGAGCGCAGCTCTTGAGGAGGAGGAGGAGGGGAGTGTATGCCCTTCCTCCCGCTCCCGTCCTCCTTTGAGCGGGAAATTTATGAACATTTTCTCGCTACATTTAGCGGGATAACTAAATTGGTGTCGAGGTCACGTGACGTCAATTTTCCCGCGAAATATAGCGGGAAAATTTTTCCCCTAAGTTGCATGTGACGTCACGTAGGACGTCACGAGGGTAAACTTTTCTGGCTAAATTTGGCGGGAAATTTTATCGCTCAATGTACTGGGAAAATGTTTCCGCTAAATTTAGCGTGAACATTTCCGCTGGTTGAGTGGCGCCATGTGTGGCGTCCCGAGGGTAAAATTTTTCCGATAGATTTGGCGGGAAGTGTTTCCGCTGTATTTACGGAGAAATTTTCCTTCTAAATTTAGCAAAAAAATTTCCCGACAAATTTAGCGAGAAAACTTTACCCTCGTGACCTCACACGTGACGTCACGTGTGATGTCATTATGAGAGACGTCTTATAATGCAACGCGTGTTTACGCCAACGGCGACGGCGGCTGCGACGGCGGCTGCAGCAACGGCAGTGACGGCGACGCCACTCAACCCGGAAACAGGCGCCTAAGAGCTGCGCTCCAAAAAAAAATTGACGTCACGTAACCTATATACCATTTTCATTCCCTGCCAAATAAAGCGGAGAAAATCATGTAACGTGGCCTAAACAGCGAGCAGGGGGAAGTCGACGTCACGTGACTTCATGTCACGTGATATATAGAGCAATTTATACTCTCCACTATATTTAGCAGGGAAAAGTTCCGCACCAGACACACCAATTCCCGCTACTTATGTTTCTCCTCTCTTCCCCCTCTCCTTCCTACCCTATCCCTCTCCTCCTCTTAGGGTGTCCTCCCCCATTTCTCCTTTCCCCTCTCTCCCCATCCCACTCCAATTTTCTCCCGTCCCCCTCCCTCCCCCTACCAACCCTCTTTCTGGTTCCCCCTTCCCGTTTCTCTCCCATATCCTGCCTCCCCTTCTCTTTCCTTGGCCATGTGACACCAATTCGATTTTCTCATTCTTTCTCCTGCCTTCCCTCTTCCCTCCCTTTCCCAATCCCTCTGCTTACCGTGCTAGCAAATGCTTTACCACATTCCACTCCTCGAAAATACAATACCCTCGGCGTGGACAGGTTTTCCTAAGTTTTCCCCAGGTCGAATTGCTGGATGTCCCGCTGCCGTGACGTTTCCCCCTTTGAGTTGAGCGGCTTGGCGAGAGCCACATATCGTCTTGAAGGCCTCGGCTATGGGGCAGTAAACGATGATTATGATGATGATGGTGATTCTCGATTTTTCGTTTGGCTTTTTGTTTTAAAGGTGGTGCCGGGTGGTTGCGCCACTGGCCGTTCGATTGTGTTTTTTTCTATTTTATTTTATTTATACATATATACGCGGATAGGTAAAGAACACATCATGCTTTGCTGACCAACAGCCGGCAGCGCCTTAAAAGAAAGAGCAATAGTGTTTCACCGTTTATAGGATACAAATTTCCACGAAACGTGCTGTCGATGGAGGTAGTGTAGACTAAACGATACGGAGCCTGCTTGGATCAGTTCGCCGAGCGCCAGCACGTCGAATTTCAACAATTTTATAAACCAATCCACGGCATTAACTTTTTAATGCGAGAGCATTAACTGGTCCCATGGAGCGAGCTGACGTCATCAGTTTGAAGCGCGAAAACGGCACCTAGTTACCCCGATCCCAAAGGAGCAAAGTAAAGCTGTTGGATTTCGCTTTCGGTTTAATTGGCTGGCGCGCGTCGACGGGGCTCCCATTGGCCGCTGCGCTTGTCAGTTTCCACGACCGCTCACCACATGGCGCTGCGTGTCCATCAGCGCGCCGTTAACACGGAGCATCCAAGGTTAGCGTGCCCGGGGGAGCACGCGCTCTGACCGGCGATGGAAAGTACGCAGCAGACGAAAAAGGGAGCGGACGAGCGGCTTGCATGCTTTCGCATCACAACTCATAAGAAGTGCTTAGGTGCGCCTCGAGCTTTGTTTAAACTCACGATTCCCATATTAAGACTGAAGGACTAAACTATCGATAATACCTGTATGTATGTACTGACCCTTGGCTTCTCAAGTTTCGGTTGCAGTAGTGGATCCCTTGAAAGTGATCGGAACACACGCACTTTATATGCAAAGGCTCCGGTCCTTGTTTCTCGAAAACGGCGTCATTATTTCCAGAGCTGCAGGGAACTGCCCATTCCCAGCAGCTTGAATAAAACACTCAATTATATTCTTGATCAACATTAGGTTAGAACGAAAGACAGGATGGCGTACCAACCGGGGGGGGGGGGGCAAGGGGGGCGCTTGCCCCCCCCCCCCAGTTCTCAGAGTGGGGGGGGGGGGCAAGGCATGTGTTTTGCCCCCCCCCCCCCCCCCGTCCCCCTGAAACAGCCGCCACTGGGCAAGGCATACACTGGCCGGTGGCGCCCAAGGGATTTGGCCGGGAAGTATTAGGAATTCTCTCTGCTAGCTCGTGCCGCCTAAGCCAATGGTCCGGAAGGAGGCGGCTCGAGTTTCCATCGGAGGAGGAAATTCCCAACAAGTTATGGATTATCCTAGCGGCTCCGCGTCGTCTGGACAGTCTTTGCAAAGGACCATTGAAGAAACCAACTCGTCTCGACCTGCTGGCGGACCCGATGAATGCATTTATCCCTCTGACAAGGTCAGCGCGCACTTCTCCCCAATCTTGACGGCAACGGGGAATCACGCTTCCTTGAAGCGTGCACTTGTCTGCAACTGCGGAAAGCGAAAAGACGGCGATTTTGAGACTGTCTGGCGGCACCAGATAGTGAGCAAATAGAAAATTACGCTCGTAAGCGTTTGCACTGCGAAATTGTATCTAAACAAAAGGCGAGGCTGTTTTTTTTTATTTTTGTTTTCGTTGAAAATAATTCATTTCTGAAATTTTAGTACAAAGGCCTAACAATCGCAGCACCCTAGGGCCATTTGGATTCTCAAAACGTTCATAATTTCGCAGAAGTTCTGCTGCGAGATCATCTTAAAAAGGCGCAATGAGCTTTTTTGATATGTGCTCTGTTATGTTGACGTTGCCATTGTAGACATCTAATTAATCATTGTACCTATTTTGAGACACCGGGCGCTCCTGAAGTACGGCTTCTATATCCCGCTTCCATCCCGAGTCGCCTTCCACCAACGGTGTCAACTTCTCGCTCCCGACGTCTTGGTCATCCCGTCGGCCCTGCTATCTCGGAACCTGTTTGCTCCGAGTAAATGATGTTTATCATCTCGTTTAATGTAATATGTTTGAGGGCAGCTGATAACTACTAATATTTGTCTTTTCGCGATTTCTTTACCTTGCTTATGCTCTGTCCTCAGTAGGGTAATATGGTTGTTCGAGCTCAAATGACCCCCCCCCCCCCCCACCCCCCTCCCTCTCCTCGTTTCTTGCGATGCAGTGGCGTTCGGTTCAGCGCCACTTCGTGGAATGGCTTTCGAAGGAATGGTGTTCAATTAAATGTCCCGACAGACTCATTCACCTACGTCAGCACCTGGGCATGATTGCTGGCATGTCACATTTCGTATTGTTTACTGCAGTTATAGTTGGATGCAATGAAAGTCGGCGCGTGGAAATTATCATTATTTGCATTTCACCCCCTGCCTTGATAAAAGCGACAGCGAAGTTTGTAAATGTCGTTTAGTTACAACAATCAGAAGTTTGTTTTCCGAAATGAGAAGCTGTCGAGTGAGGCTCTCCCGAGAATGCACTTTTTGATAAAGAAGGGCTGGATAGTTAACCGATCTACCTTCCGATTATTTGATTAAAGCTTTGATTCCGATTGATATTTAACCGATATAGCGGTTGAGGTCCACTGAACGAGAGAAAACAAAAACAGAGAGCTTCCTTACGCTTTCTCGTTGCTGCCGAGCTCTCCCAAAGCATAAGCTCCAACCTCAAACTCCATGGAAATCACGCAAACAACGCCATTAATCATTAGGGAGTTTTAGTGGGCCGTGTTTCCCCCTTTGCTAAGCCTTCCGCAACGAAGAAACCGCCACTGCGCCTGTGTGCCAATGGCCTTGGCTGTAGAGTTCCGGGTAGCGGAAGGGCTTAGCGGAGGGGGAAACACGGTCCACCAAAAACTCCCTATTGTTAACTTGGGACTGGGTTCAAAAACGAGACAAGTATGGTCGAGGCTAAGCGACCTTGACGATGAATTTTGCGTCCCCAACGCTGCAATGTCAAGAAGGAGAGTGAAGATTTCGGTGTTTCGCCTCCGGTACCGCTTGACCTCGACCGCAAAGTTCGACAAGGTTTTTATGCAGTTGCTGACCGGCTCATCAATGAAGTGCAACGATGGTTCACACAGGATGGTTCCGACATGCTCCTGAGGCTAAAACAAATCCTCGTCGTCTCATCGAAAGGGAAAGCACCGTCTTAGTTCAGAAGGATTCAAAGAGCGCCCGGGGATTCACGCCTCATATTTTAGCCTGATGCTGATTCTGATCAGCCTATTTTAGCGACTTCGGCGAGATCATTCAGCGACCTCTGGCGCTTAAAGACACCTCCGGTCGACGATGTCCTAGTCTCGACTTCCTCACCTCATTCTCCTTCATGTTCACCAAGAAATAACTGTTACCATCGATCTAGTGCAATTCATAAGGAAGTTCGTCTCCACAACCACAGAAAAAAAACAAAAAAGTCACATTTGAAAGCGTATACCATTCAGGGATCCCGAGCAATACGAATATTATGTCTATTATGTTAATTTTCTTTGTTTGATGTTTTAGTTTATCTTTTGGATCTTTGCATGGGCGGTGGATTTATACGAGCAATAAACTTGTGATTGCGCCTTTTCCGCCCTTGAAATTGTCTATTGTTGTCTTTAATCTCTTAACCCCTAAACCCCATAGACCAAAGAAAATTGAGTGTGTGTTCTCCTGTTGTAGAGTTTGAAGTGTGATAGGCGCTGACTTGACGCGCAGCCGACGGACAAATGGAAGCACCGCGCTCGCATTCCAGATCGGCCAAAAAACAATAAGTCAACCTTAGCCGCGGCGTGCAAGTGTTAATATGATCATCAGTAACATCAAGTTCTCTATTAAGCGTTGAAGCTCCTAATTAATGCTTAAAACATTGGAAAAAACCTTCGCAAAACAGATATCCCCACTTACCTTTACATCCTTGGCTACGTTTACATGGATTCGCATCGACCAGTAGCGGCACCTCGTGACCTTTCGATTGTTTCCGGGGTCTCCGGTTTGCCTAGCGTAGTGGAAGTCGCAATTGAGCTCGCAGCGGCACTGGCGGCACCTCGGAGCAGCGAAAATGACTGACAGTGCAGCGGTGCTGGCGCTCTGTTTGGTGTTTCAGCAACTTTATTTTGCTTCGCTGGTTGTCGCGTGTACAGACTTTTATTATGCCGCCATCGTTGCCACCTTTCTTCAACATCAACACCGCTGCTGACGGATACGTAGCGGCATTACGCCGCTGCGTCCTTTCCTGACCAGGGGTTGGATCTCCCAAAAGCTGGCTGTCATTAAACTACTACGTCATCTGGCGTGGTTGAGGTGTACGCCTGTGACGACTTACGCATTGTCTAGCGTTACGTCCGACGGAACCCAAAATAGAAATTAAAGTTACATCCGACGTAACTTCACCCCAAGGTTTCAAGTTATATCCGGCGGAACTCGAAATGAAAATGAGAGTTATGTCCGACGGCAATAAAAGTTAAAGTGACGTTCTGTTTAACTTACGCAACATTATTGAATGTTAAACATAATGAAAAACAGCCTCAGATAAACAGGGACGAAGGACGGGTGAGGTCTTTACCCGTTCTTCGTCCCTGTTTGTCTGAGGCCGTTTTTCATCATGCTTAACTGTTACTAACTGGCCCAAATCTCCACCCTACTTCAGTTTATTCTTTTTCTTTCTTTCTAGAATCGAAGCGAAAACACTACGCAGCACATTTGACGTTGTTTGACACCTAGAGCGCAAAGTTCTGTAATATCAGTGACTGGTGATGATGATAGCTTATTTGCCCAAAAAGAAACGACTCCGCGCGGCGCGGGAGACAACACCGCCGCGGCCGCCGCGAACATCCTGATGCGCATGCGCGTCGAGTGACGCGGACCTCCCCTCCGTCAGGGCTGGACTCGGCGCTGTATCCGTTCTGTCTAATGCAAATGAGCCGAGTGGAATGTATTCCCCCTACTAAAGTATTTGGTGCTGGACTGCCCCTTTACCCTTTCCCATCTCTGGTCGGGAGAGAAACAAATTCACTTTCCCCAAAATTCATAAAAATATTGGTTCTTCAGTCCCGGAAATACTACTTAAAATACTTCAAAAATTAAAAAAATCTCCTAAATTATATTATCGATATTAATTATATGTTGCAATTCCGTTAAAAAGGTTGAAAGAATTGCTATTGAATCAATTATCTCAATTTTGTTTTGCTGTGTATTTTGCTTATCATAAATGCTATATGTGAATTTTTCTTCTCTGATTCAGGTACATTTGTGCACATCCTTGGGCATTATGAGCTTATCATTTTCGTTAAAGCGATAAAGCTTATCAGAGTATAGAAATTGGGCGGTAAATGATGTTAATTGTAGGTCAACTCTTCGTATAGGCGTTGAGGTATTTTTGAAGAGTCTCTTTATATCATGTTCGAAAGCCAATCAAGGAAAGAAAGTGATATTTTTTGAGTGATTATGATCTAAAATAATCTGAAACGGAAATGTAATTTGAACTTTAATTTTATTATAAAGTTGTTTCTGAAAAAAAATGGTAGATTTGTTTTGTTTTATTCACACATTTGGTTATGAATAGGGCCGTTAATGTGCTTCGCAACACGTTTTAAAGCGCACCTCTTAGGCCCCCGTTTCCGGCTTGAGCGGCGTCGGCGTCGGCGTAATCGCGCGGACCATTATGGGAAACGTTCCTTAATGCACCGTGATGTCGTTTATACACGGTGCTGAAACGTCACGAGTGACGTTCTGACACCGCGCCAAAACGTCGCGTGATGTTTCGGCACGAGTGACGTCACCATGCCGAAACGTCACCGTGACGTTTCTTTCGGTGGAAGTCACGTGTCTTAACGTCACGTGACTTCACCGTAACCTCACATGTCGTTTCGGCACCGCGGCCAAACGTCGCGACACGACGCGCGTCACACGCGTCGTCAGTTGGAGGAGGGGAGGAGGAGAGGGTATGGATGAGGAGAAGGGGCATATCTCCCCTCAGTTGCCTCCCCTCCTCCTTCTCAAGAGCTGCGCTCTAAATAGGCGTTACAGGAAGTTGTAAACGTCTTTCATTTGTTTTATTATAATTAACAAAAATATGCCACAGTCATCTTTGGTCGGTGCTTCGAGCACTGGTACCTAATCGAGAAGTACTTCTGTGTTAGACATCACCTGAGATATCTGTCGCGGTTTGTAATTTTTGGCGCCCGTTGCATAGCGGTCTGGCGTGTGCCTAGACTTGCTGCAATCGGGACAGTGCGTCTTGATTCGCTCAAAACGATTTTGTTAGCATTCTTCCAAGTGTATTTATGTATTCTCACAAATATGCGCTTCAACTTCGACAACACGAGGAAAGAAATATTGCAGCATCTCGTTGAAAAAGCAACGAGCTCGCGCCCGAAATCGACGTTACCGATATCGCTGTATCGGCCATGTCACAGAACAGACGAAGCACTTCTTGTTTGACAACCATTTGCATCCAGTCATTCATCATCTCGGTAATCTCGGTGTCATCAGTCTTGTGGTTGTGCCCTTCCGCTTGTTCCGCGTACGTTTGTCGTGGTGTCGTTACCTTCGCCACAGTTTACAATGGGTCTTCTCGACGGGTGTACAGCGGGAGGCCAAAACACTGTGTCGCAAAAGACTGTGTGATACGACTTGTGAATTTTGAGACGCCGGTACATATATCTCGCGTCGCCGTCCTTTCCAACCTGAGCTCCTGTATAGAGTGATCCCTTGTGAGGTCAGCTCTTTCGGGACGAGGACTACGTCAGGAACCCCAGTGAGCTGCAAAGTGTGAATGAACCGAACGGGTAAAATCTGTTGAACCCAAAAGTTCTTCTAAGTGTATTCTCCAGAAAGCGCACGCCGGAACAGCTCGCTCTCGGAGAGGTGGTCGGTCATGGTGTTGTCAAAGCACGCACGACACCGCCACTCCCTGGTTCCGCAAATCCCGGTGATATGTTGTCACAGCCCTCGGGTACTCTGACTAAGCGAGGTAAAAACGCGTTAGCGCAACCAAGCGTCAACGCTCAGATCTATAGTTCGCTTGGCCCTATGGGGAGGCCGGTAACGTCTTGGGCAAGTCGCCACCGCGACAGATTTCCCGAGACGCATCGGGCTCTTTGGTGACTGAATTTGAAGCGCTCAGCAGAATTGAACATTTAGAACGAAACATAACTGTGATCTGTATGACATGCAAGCGTGCGATTGTCATTAGCAGATAGATTTCATCGTGTTTAACTTATATCTGAACGTGAGTGGTATCGTTTAAGTTTCGATTTGGTCCCCCTTAAAGCCGACACATGCCGGTCAAAGGTACGTGCTCTTCAAAGGAATCATGCGTATGCTTTTTCATATTTTTTTATCGCGTGATCCCGCTCTTTTGTCATGAGTATAAGAAGGGAGCGTAGCCACGTAACAAAATATCGATGGCTAACCGTCTTGCAAGTGTTGAGCTCCCACCACCCAGTCTGCGAAACATTGAACGATGTATAGTGCGGCCTCAAATTTCCGTCCCGTGGCGTAACTTGCACACACATCTCCTAAAGGCTCCGACCGTATGTACGTACTTGAAAGATCTGACTATGATATGCCATATATACATGTATATGCCACAAATTAAACGATACATAAAAGAGAAACAGAAATGCTGGACAAAAACGTCCGTCCCTGTATGTGTTCTTGGGCGACTTGAATGCCCATCTTCAACTCTAGAACTGTTCCACAATTTACACTCGTGTTCTAAAATAAACATATGAATAAACACCGGCTGACGTTTTCACCGCACATATATGACACAGTGTGCTTTCACGCACATTGTCGCATAAAATGTCTCATAAACAGTTTTGTATTTTTGTGAACAACTGGTGAATAAATATTATACCTATAGAAGATTTTTTTCTTTATTTGTTTTGCGGATATTTTCCGCATGGGGGCAGAGATAAAGGCACAAGTGCCTGACGGAGCCTCTACCCCCCAAATGTTCAGCCGTGGCAAAAAAGATAAGGGCGTCACATGCAACAACATTGCAACTAAGCAGAAAATACACATGCACTCTGGAAGCCGCAATCACAGGATCGCACAAGCCAGACAAAGCGCACCATCAATGACAACAAAACAAGGTAACAAAGCAGGGTGAAGATTAGAAAATGCGCAGGCAATCCATTGAAATAGTAAAACCGCTTGCGTGACACATCACATTATGAACATATTAACGTTGGACATCAGCAAAGTAATGCATGCTGTACGCAGAAAAAAACGACAAAATAAAACAACAACAAAGAAATGTACACTCAGGTAGGTCACTAATATAAAACTTTGACCAGAAGAAAATAGTGGTCTAAATTAATACACATAGAGATCACGAATAAGATAAGTTCAGAAACTAGAAATAGAAAAAAGAAAATTTCACAATGAAAATGTAATAGCACCACCAACCAGAAGCGTTCTGCATTTACTTTTGAATTCATAGAAAGTTGTGTTATAGTTTATGTTCAATTCTGTATTGTTAAGAATTTTAATTATTTGAAAAGTTAAAGTTTGTCGGCCGTAATTTGTTCTTATGGTCGGCATTTTTATCTTTGGATCTCGAAGCGTATGTGCGCTCACGCTGTTTGTTGGGGTGGTGTGCAGTTCGTTTTTATGTATCCATTGTAACAGTTTAAAGTAGTAAACCTGGTCATCCTTGAGCATATTATATTTTAGAAAAAGTGGCTGTGTGCTTAAGTTTCTTTTATCACCTCTATAGTTTTCACATATACGTAGTATTCTCTTTTGTAATATAATTATGTTATTGTAGTTCGCAGCTGTTGTTGCTCCCCAGACCAATATACCGTAACTAATTTTATAGTAAAATAAGGAATAGTATAACATTTGTTTTAACCAGGTAGGTACTAAGTTTTGAATTTTATATAAGCTGCCGGTAACTCGAGATAATTCAGTTTTAAGTTTATTGACATGAGTATTCCACGATAGGTCCTCGGAAAACCATACATGTAAAAAAATTTGATCTCTTACTTGCTCTAATAAGCAAACGTAATATTGATAGAGCTCTGTGTCTTCAAATGTAATATTGATAGAGCTGCAATCTCGTTTATTTACTGGTTTAAAAATTACATACTTAGTTTTACTTGTATTTAAACTTAAACAATTGATTTGTAGATTTGTAGTTTAGAAGTTACTAAACAGTCTTTTTTAAGCCAGAGAAAAATACATTTGTATCGTCTGCATACATTATTAATTGAGGAGAGCCTAGTATATGTGTTATATCATTAATATATACAAGGAACAACAGAGGCCCTAGGATAGAACCCTGAGGAACGCCGTTTTGTATTTTCAATTTATTAGATGATTGATTATTGACATAAACGTATTGATAGCGGTTTGTAAGATAGGATTTGATTAGTTTTAATGCGACACCTCGAACTCCGCAAGTTTGAAGATTTCCTAGTAGAATATTGTGTTGCACAGTGTCAAAAGCTTTTCGTAAGTCTAGGAATAGGTCAAGTGTATACAACTTATTCTCAATATTTTCAACAATTTTATCTTCTATTTCAATCAGTGCTAGTTCCGCAGACTTCTTTTTCGGAAATCCATATTGAGCCTGGGTTATTATTTTATGCTTCTGAAAAAACTGGTCAGCCTATCATTAATAACACTCTCAAAGATATTAAAAAAAAACTGGAAGAACTGAAATTGGTCTATAATTATTTATAGTGGTCACACCGCCTCCCTTGAACACGGGAAAAACTTTGGCTATTTTTAGCTCATCGGGAAATTCGCCACATGCAAGTGTGATATTTATTAGATGGGATAATATTGGGCTAATAATCCTCACGGTGTGCTTGATTGGTAAGACTTCTATTTCGTCATCCCCAGCGGCAACATCATTTTCTAAACTTCTTATGATTCTATCGATTTCCAAAGACGTCGTTGGAAGAAGCATGATTGATTCTAGTTGATTTTTTCCGAGCGCGCATTTCTCCAAATCTGCATTTTCCCCTGTATACCTTCCTATGTTAACGAAGTGCCGATTCATTTCATCTGCTAGTTCTTTCCCGGTGACGCTTACATTATCTATCATGATTTCGTTCACACTAGAATGGGCTTGCTTGCGATTCGTTAATTGTTTATCATGTCCAATATTTTCTTATGATCATTGTGAATATGCAGAAATTTATTTTGATGGTAATCACATTTCGCCTTTTTTAGGTCGGAGTTTAGTTTGTTTCTGTAACTTTTAAATTGTGCCAACATGTGGGGATCACGACACTAAATAAAAGCATGATATATATTTTTGTTTTTTTATCCTTTTATATAGGTCGCCCGTTATCCACGGTTTTCTCATTTTTCTACGTCCTGTTTTACTTCGCCGTAAAAAAAGAGCTGTATTATAGCACTGTTTGAATTTAGACAAGAAGCTATTATAGGCATCTAAAGTGTTATGCTCTTCGTAAAGGACATTCCAGTTTTCTTGCTCTATAAGGGTGCCAAAATGACTTAGCGTTTCTTCATTTATGGTCCGATGCCAAAAGATTTCTGTACAGTTGTTTTTCTTTACCTAAAGACAATCCTAAGCAGAAGAGAGGAAAATGGTCACTAATATCGTACAAACGTGCACCTGCCGTAGTCTGACTGTTATCAACGTTTGTAATACAGACGTCAAGAGACGTTGCAGTGTGTGCGGTCACCCTGGTTGGTAGTGTTATTACATTGCTACAGGCATACTGATGAGTGAGTGATATCGCGGAATTCTCTCGCATGCAGATCGTCAGAAATTATATCTATGTTTATATTTCCGAGAATAAAAAATGACGTTGTTACAGTTCCAAGATAACATAGTGCACTATCAAGAAAAGCCATAAATTCATACATATTGCCGGAAGGCAGTCTGTACAAAACAGCTACTGCTAAGTTTGATATGTTAACAAATAAACTTTCAACATTTTCGTCTATTGTGGTTAAATCATCAATTATCTGGTACTGGAAGTGGTTTTTCAAATAGAGGGCTATGCCGCCACCTCTGTTTTTTTCTCTGCATAGACTTTCACACGAGTACCCCTGAAGTTGCGGTAGTATGTCTTCTTTTGTCAACCATGTTTCCGTGAGTGATATAGCATCAAATTCCAAACTTAGAGAATGTAATAATAGTTCAAGATCTTGTACTTTATTTTTAACACTCCTCGTGTTAAAATGTATAGTCGAGTACTGTCCCTTGCTGTTTTTATACTTGTTAATGAATGCTTGACAATCATAATAATAACAATCAGGTCGCATATCGTCGTCCATTTTCAGTTTCGTATGCACTCCGAACGTGCTACCATTTTTTTTAAATTCGTTATTTTGTCGACGTCGGACATGTTAGTGATTCGAAGAATGGTTGCGTGCTCGTCCTTTCGCGCAAAGATCTTCCCACCCGCAGACCAGACAAACTTCCATCCAACGCTTTTCTTCTTGGCAACCGCAGCGCCCAGTAGCTTTTTCTTTCAGCTGGTTAGATGCTCATTTACGTACACAGCGTTGCAGTTCCCGCCATAATCAAGGTCTTTTGTGTTCAACCTTTGCTTTTTGCATTTTGCCAGGATTGTGTCTCGTTCAGTACGTTGCACAAATCATAAGACATGGAATCGTTTGGTGGTCATAATGCTCTGATGCTTAAAAAATAAGCGTTTTTATAAAAGTGCGTCACTAAACACGACTGCTAAAAATGATACCGCTATTACGGCCAACACTTGTTCATGGAACATCTTTAGCGTTTTCTTATCATTAAGTAAGTACTAAAGCGTTATTTGTCTAATACTTTTGTTACAAATAACTACGTAAATTTTTTTTTCAATAAAGACCATTGAGAGGTATAGGACTTCTGTTTAAATACAAAATAAATTCTTGATTAAAAGCTTTATAATGATAAAAAACGCGTGAACTTTTGAGGCGTCCTTGAGAAAGCTAGAGTTGAGCTTTTGTTTGTATCTCACATTTATATTATATGTATGTGGAATAAAACAACACCTTTCGAGAAACCTGATTTATGATTCCATTATGTTGTCTGCCTCAATAGTACAGCTGAATTATTTTACAATCTTACACGCATACACAAGGTTGATCTCATTCGATTGCCCTTTGACGAGAAACAGAATGACAACCGATGAATAAGTTGACTTTTTTTAACAAACTATAGTCGATATTTTTACTGGGTAGCAAATGAATATCGTCGGCCTTCAAAAGAACAATCGGTAAGTAGCGTGCTGCGTTTTAGCTTAGGCGAGATGAGATTGTCGCATGAGCCAAAACAATAATTCGAATTGGGGCCCCTAAACTCGTCAACACAAGGTTGGAGCAAAAAGTTTGTCGAGCACGCCGATTGGACGTTGATGAAAAAAACGCGAAGTCATTGTCGGGATAGGCCAATCGTGCGCTTCGTCGACTTCGGACCCAACTTTGTGTTTGACGAGTTCAGAGGCCTTGGTTTGTTCTCACAAGAGCTTTTGAAGCGTAGATACTATATGTTAATGTTGATACACCCTATGGATGCTCATCACGGACCCTTATAAATGTTCCATGAATCCATTAAAACCAGTGACGTTTTCATTCGAATAAATATAGTAGCATACCTTAATGAGTTACTCTAGACGCCGCTAAATTTCTCCGGTTTCTTTGTGCACGCAACTATGCACGTGACTGAGAAGGCGATGTAAAAGTTGAGAACTAGCATAGACGCCAAACTGCCTAAAGGGGAACTCAGCAGATATTTTTTTTTTTAGTCTTCGATTTGGCTGGAAATTGTCAGATCTCATCAATAGCCGTTTTTCAACTAATAGTCCAGATATTTTATAGGAATAAAGCTTTTTCGTGAAATTATTGCATGTTTAAGTTACACCGGTCGCGAGGGTTCCAGGAAGCGACTGCCTACTGGCAAGAATAAAAATTCGTTACTTTTCCCTACCTGTATACGTCACCGGCGGGCCGGCGGACGAGCGACCCGCGCAACCGCGAAGCGGCTTTCCGGGAGAAAGTGATCGAGATTATTTTTTCCTAGCATCAGGGTTGAAACTTTCTTTGTAATGGGTAGCGAGCTGTGCTTTAGGGTAAATTGTAGGAACAGTGCCGGGGAAAGCTTTTTTACCCTTGATTTCGTGGGAGAAACAAATGCTCTCCCTGGAAGCAGTGGAAGCCAATTACGTCAAGGTGCTTTTGCACGAGCTGTGTACCGAGAGAACTAGGGTCACATGGAACATTCGCGCCTGTGCTCGGAATACTTTATAGCCGCGTGCTGCGAGCTGAGTATCCTTCTGCAGCTGGAACAGCTTCAAGGGGGGCAAGCGCAAACTCAAACCAGGCGTGGCCACTACGAAATCCGTACAAAAAGGAGCGCTATAATAATAGGGAGTTTTGGTAGATCGTTTTCAAAGGCCCGCTACCGCTACGAGCGCGCGCTTCAGAGCATGCATGCAAGTGGCAGCGCGAGCTCCCGCTACGGTTAGCGCGGCCTGAAAACACGATCTACTAAAACTCTCTACTAATATTGAAACAAGTGCCTGTTATAGCACTTTAGTCCACATTTGGTGCAGTCGCATTTGTTGTTCACAATTTATTCATGGAATGCTTTTTTTTTTTCAGAAACATTATATTTGTTTTGGTCATCGAATCTAGCTCGGGCTACTCTTGGAGTGCAACTAACGCGGCCGATCTGTTGAAGAGTAAACATAGTTAATGTCTGAGTGTAGACATAATTTTCGACACACTGCTCTTCCTGTTTTATTTTAAAGAGGTTCAGGGATAAGGTGTTGAGGCTCTGTTGAGCTCCATTAATATACGATAGAGCCAGTGCCTGGTTTGTCAAATGGCTGTAGTGCAATTTTCTGTCCCAAAAGAGGCGGTGAAAACGTGTTTATTTAATAAACTGCGGAGACGTAGGCGAGTTTTTAAACTATGAATGCATTAACATCGTTGAGAAGATAGGTATGCAAATTTGCAGCTGATGAAAACGGTTTAAAACAAAAACTTCATTAAACAAAATATATAAAATTACTTCTTTCCCATGTGCACTCGTGGATGAATGCTTGAGCGTCTTAAAGGGTAACTGCAAAAAAAGTGTATTTTTAAACAGTCTAAATGGGACATGCATGTCACAAAACACCTTTTGCGAAAAAACTAATTTTTATAGCATTATTTACGCCACAGGACGTAATTTAGTCGGAGTCGCAAGTTCTCCACATTTGAAACTTTCCCTCTTTCGACGCGCGCGGAGTGGCTGTTATATGTCACTCCGTGACGTATAGCAGCCACTACATGACGTATAATACCAATTTTGTGACGCAAGATTTAAAATGGATAAAATAGCCGCAAACGAAAATCGATCTCCAGCAATAAGTATTGCTGTAAACAATTTTGCTTTTGGTGAAAAAATTGTTTTGTGACATGCTTGTCCCAATTAGGTTGTTTAAAAACACATTTTTTTCCTTTGCAGTTACCCTTAGAACTCTGATTGTACAGTAAAAAGAAAGTATGGGTTAAATTTGTTTTTGTTGTTTGTTTTGTTTTTGGGCGGTGGGTAACTTTCGTAAACGTATTTTGAATTAAACATTTTGTAATGATCTTTGTATTTTGCTCACTATTTCAAGCAAATATTTTTTATTTGAAGATAAATAGTGTATTTGTGTATTTCGGTCAATCAATCAACAATCGATTTTGTTTGAATCATTAGGTAGTGATATGGGCTGCAGAGGCAAGAAGTCAAAACAGTTTTGACTTGACAAGGCCTCTGCAGCCTTACAATTGGCATACAGTAACAAAAACAGCAACCACGGAAAACCAAACAACAAAGATATGGGTTGGCAAAAAAACAAAAAAACTTATATGATCAACACTTATATACTGTATTTTGCAGCTAGAGGAACGATTTTGTCTTTACACACAAAGAGTGGCAGCATCTGGTGACTGGATGTATACAGGAAACAAAATATATAAAACAGATGTATTTATAGCTCGCAAAGACAATTTTCTTTTTCTTTTTAAAAACAAAGTTCTCGCATTTCCTTTAGATGTAGGCTTTCAATGTTTGACAAATTATGTCTTTCAACTTCATCTATGGCATACGAAAGATTACAGCTTAACATTTGAAACACATTGTTCGTGCGATTTAATGTTTTTTTTCAGCGCTCCTTCTCCTGACGTCATGAGGTTTTGAAATGGAACTTAAAGTCTAAATACAAGTAAAAATGTTTCATTACATTGAAGGGCGGGTCTATATCGTGTGAGAAAATTAAACTAATGTAAATCGAAAATAGATTTTAAAAGTAGCTCTTTGAATAGAGGAGGAGTGTGTGTGTCAAAAGACACATTTCGTATTATTCGAACAGCCTTTGTTTTGAAGGATATGCAATTTATTTAGGTTGGACAGGGTTGTAGGGCTCCATAACAAGCTACAGTAATTTAAAAGGGGTTGAAAAATGAATTTATTAATAAGCAACTTTAAACGACAAGGCAGTATATTTTTGAACTGATACAATTTGCTGAGCACTTTTGGAAGTTTTTTTAGCTACATTGATAATCTGATACTTCCAAGACATGTGCTTATTAAATAAACTCCAAGCTTTGTAATATTTTGAAGAAGTTCAATTATAAAGGTGCCAAATTAAAAATTTAAAAGGGGAACTAACATTTCTTTTCTTAGGTCTAAAAAGGACCACCTTACTATTGCTCATATTAATTTCTAACAATTTTACTACACTCCATTCATAGAGCTTCTGTAATGTGGCTTTGGTTTCATACTCCAGTTCCTGTATTTCAGTGCCTGAAAAAATAAGCTAGTATTATCAGCGTAAGTGATAAACGAGGGGGCCCTGCTTATGTTAACGATATCATTTATATACAAGTTAAATAAAAGAGGGCCTAAGATGCTACCTTGTGGCACTCCATCTCTGGCAGCTTGAACCGTAGAATTTTGACCATTTATTAGAACACGTGGCTGCCGAAATTTAATATATGATTTTATGATATCGAGTGTTACGCCACGAACTCGGTGAAATTCAAGCTTTTTTAGGAAAGTAATATGATCGAAACGTAGACAGAAAGAAGACGGTAGGAGAACTGGCTCCATCCACGCAGGAAGTGACGTAGTGCGTGGATGGAGCCGTGTCTCCTTCGGCTTGGCTACATCCCCGCGCGGGGATCTAGACATTATAATTTTATATACACTTCCCGTAACATGACATAATTCACCTTTGAGTTAATTCACGTGAGTGTTCCATGAACGGTCATCAGTAAACCATGCACCGAGAAATTTTTGTTCCGACTTTTGCTCAAGCACAGTGTCTTCGAATTTTAAGATTATGGGGCTACAGTCAAGTTTAGTTACTGGTTAAAAATAATATATTTAGTTTGTCTTGTATTTAGTTTTAAACAATTTGTTTGTAACCAATTGGATAGCTGAAGAGGTAGACGCTTGCAACATTTTGTTTTGGCATTTTTGTCGGCACTCCAGAAAAGGATACGTTGGCAACGTCCGCTTGCATTATTAGATCGGGGGAACTGAATATAGTGGTTGTATTATTAGCATATCAAAGAAAAAGAAGTGGACCCGAAATTGACCCTCAGGAACTCCATGCTGTATTTCAAGTCTATTTGACGATTCGCCGTTTATTAGTACATATTGGTATTATTAGTACATATTGGTACATATTAGTACATATTAGTACATATTTATTAGCACATATTATTAGTACATATCTGCAAGATACGTTTCAATTCTTTTTAGAGCTACTCCGCGCACACCGTAAATTTCAAGATTTCTAAGTAAGATATTGTTCTGCACAGGTTCAACATCTTTACTTATATCTATTAAGAGAATTAGAGTAAATAATGTGTTTCTAATGTTTTCAATTGTATTTTTTATGTTAAGAAGCGCTAGATACGCCGATTTTTTGCTTTTGAAAGCTGTATTAGGACTGCGCGTTGTTATACTATGCTTCCAAAAAAACGTGTTTATCTATTAGCAGTCACAATCACACGCTCAAATATTTTAGAAAAACTGAAGGAACTCTAATAGGTCTGTAGTTATTAGTGTTCTTCTCACAACATCCTGTACACACTGGAATAACCCTGACTATTTTTAGCTAGCCAGGGAAACCACCAGACTTAAGCATCTTATTTACTCTATTTGATAGAATATGGACTAACTCTGGTCACAGTGTACTTAATAGGTAGGGTTTTTATTGCATCGATTCCAGCGTCAACGTCATTTATAATAAGCCAAAGAACGTAACTGATTGAAACCGAAACCGTCGCACGAAGGTCGGAGAAGTATAGAGTGCTGGAAGTCACGTGGCTACACCTGACCGTGCGTTTTTTTTCCCCTCCATTTGTTTGTTTGTTCGTTTTTGTTTTCTTTTGTTTTGTGCACCAGACGACAAAGTGTTGCGGAAACTGTTTGCCGTGCGATTCCTTTGCAGTTACGTTTGTTCCGCTTGCTGTCCTGCACTTCAAGATGAGCGGTTTTATACATTGAAAAGTTGAAAATGAGTAGCGAGTGCCCGTGGTGAATTTTCGTGATCGGCTCGGAAAAAAATACTCCCAGATGTTGCGTGAAGAACTGCCTCACATGTCCTGCATCCGAAAGTGGCATTGTGCGGCAGTCTGCACAAGTTTGCGAAAGATCAACGGGATCGGGACCAATGGATCCCTGCGGTTCCTGTAGAACATTTACGGGCGCCTCGGAAAGGGGACGCTACCCGATTTATATGCTCCCTGCATTTTGTGGAAAGTGACTACATTGACTTTTCAGGTGTCAAAAAAGAAATCTCATGCCATTTAGTTCAGCGACGTTTTGTGCACAACATTTTTTTCAGTTATAACTGTAAAAAAAGAAACGTAAATATCACAAAAGTTTTGACAAAAAAAATACAAAAAACCACGGTACGATTAAACGCGGAACCGAACCTCGGTCTGCTGCGTGTGAAGCGGGCATCTTTCCACGAGAACCGGCGTATTCAGCATGGTAAGGCCGATGGCCACTGAGCTGTTGAGGGAACTCTTTGTAGTTATGCAGCCGGGCGACTGTATAGGTTGGAAAGTTAGCTGCTGATATTTCACCAGCAAAAGCACTCCAGGCTCGAAGTCGGGCAGCACCATGCATTGGCCACATTCGCACCTACTAAAGAAATCGTACGCGTGCATATTCAACTCGAAGTACGCTCTTCGGGCTTGACGTTTTCACGAGCGATGTCTTCAGCCACGAGAATGGGGCGACGGGTCGGCGACGTCTTCGTGCAAATCGGCTTGGTGGTCGGGCGTGTCGTACGCGATGGATACCAATTCTTTTGATCGGTCCAAAATTTCTAAGTCAAAAGAAGACAGATTTAGCCGGTACCGCGATCGACAATTCTGAAGTAGAGCTCCCACGCCCGTCGTCCACTGCGATCGCCGTCCAGTCCGCCCAGCGAGTCCCATGATACGCGAAAACGCCATGTTGAGAATTACGCACAGAACGCACAGAATGCTTCCAATTCTCTGTGGAACTTTTTTTTTTCAATCAACGTATTTGCAGCTTTTTAGAAGCTACAAAAAATGGGTTTAATAATTTTTCTTTATTTTTAATATTGAGTGTGTGCCTTCAATAACCCATGACTTTGATTAAATTTGGTGGTTCTGTCTAAACCTGGGAAAACGGCCGGTGACCACTGAGAAGAGAGGTAGCGCGACTCAAACAGGCCAGTTCTCGATGGGCAATTTCCGGGCGGAAAGAAACCGAAATTTGAGCCGCAAATTTTGTTCTGGGTAGTTGGGCTCTCATATGTCACGTACAACTAAAAACCTCGGCGAGCATAAATACCCTGTCAGTGTCCCTTTAATGCAAAGCAGAATGTCAACCTGCGACGAACCTCCCCTTCCAATCACGGCCCGACCAGCGGCATCAATGCCCGACAGTTTACGTCATCTGAGCTTGCTGTTACACCACTGATACGCGAACACACGGTCACATCGGCGACAATTCCAGTCTTCGTTCACAACGCAAAACACTGCCATCGTGGAGTTGCTGCTATCTTGCTGACACGCAGAAATACATGGTATTCGGGCCACTTCCGGCGGCCATGACAGGTAGCGGACAACACTTCCGGCTCTGACTTTGTTTGCATGGTTTTAAAGGGCAACAACACCACTGCGTTTCGTGTGCTTCGCAATTAAATCGGTCGTTTGTTACGTCTTTCGCTTCCGCTTGCTTCTTGAAATGCTGCAACGCTTTGTTATTGACGGGGCAACTTTGCTATGGCAGATCTCCGCGAAATAAATGATGCAGCGAGCCGCGGCCGTCGAGCGCGAACAGTCTCTGTGCGCTCGACTTCTAATATGAAAGTCTCTGTCAGGCGAGCGTCGACCTCACGCTCGACACTATGATCGCTTAAGTTTAAAATCAAATATGCACACATGCGACTCTTCCGGACAGCGAAAATACTTGATCGAACGACTCACACTTGACTTGTTTTGCAAATAAAGATTTATTGAAGGATTAATTAATAATAGCCCAGGTATAACGTTTTATTTTAGCCTGTACACAAGCTTTCATAACACAGATCAACTTGATATCGCATACAATGTTTAATACATAAAATAATAGTCATGTTTCTTTTATTTCTTAGAGCAGAATTACTTGCTGACGTTAATTTTTGTGTGCAAGCGAGTTTGTGAACAGACAGTTTATGTGAGTCGCCTGAACAAACTCTAGCAAGAACCAACGGACAAACTAAAAGAAGGGGAAAAAAGTAAATTTGGACAGTTTCTGTTAGCAGAGGACTTCAGAATTGGGGGAACCTTGAGCATAAAACTCGGTTCCTCTTTAATTCCAGACATGAGAATTTGGACGTTCGAGAGCGAAATTTTTTTTTCTTTTATTTTTCAACATGCAATAAAGCGTCTGCTTGTGGCACGAATAAAGCAACACGTGGAACAGCATCGGTACCATTTTTCCGATTTTATTACTTGACCACGTTGCCGAACACAACAGCGCTTGTGTGTGTCTGCCTAAAGAGAATAGTTGGAAGAAATGCGATATGGTTCCAATGAGTGTCGCGCCTGATTGTAACAAGTCGGACGCGAAACTAGTTTTCTTACCTTATCAACTGAATTCTAGAACCTAAAAACCCATTTTGACATCCTCGTCTGCACCTGTATCCACGTGAATGTGATTCACGAAATTGCCGAGGCAGGTCGACGTTGTCACAATCACGATGCCTCCACTCGTCATCGAAAACACGTAATTTGATTTTTACAGTGAACGAGCGGCACAATCACACTGCGATGACTTTGTCATCACGATTTCCCTACTCGTCGCCGAAAACGCACCGCTCACCTTTTCCTAGGCACGATCGAGGACGAGTGGCACAATCCTTCGTAGCCTCCTTCAACTACGTCCGAAAGGCGTAGCTAGTTTCGCTTTCACCATTTAAAGCAGTCACCGCGACGCCGCGCAGTCGACGAAGAGATGCTGTTCTCGCAGTCGCTCTCCCGTGCACGAAAAACACGAAACAATTACATGTTGCGGTTGATTCCTGGGCGTGTTCGTGGAAGGCTAGCGTGTTGAATATCTCACGTGCACACAAGTTCGCACTGGGCCATCAGGTAGGGCCACGTAACTTTCGACACGGAAGCCAAATAAAATGAGATACGGCGCTTCTTGTAGGCACCGTTTAGTCCAGAAATACACACCGATCTATCTTACATACGGTCCCCGACATACTTTTTCCGACCTTCCGCGGAGAAAAACTTGTAAGACGCGCTTCTGATTTTTGCTCACTGAACCATACACAAGAGGCTGGCCAATCGGAAGTTATCTCGGCCGCAGGAAGTTCAGCCATTCGTCGTCTGTGTTTACCTTGGAATACCATGTAGTACACAGAACCACGTTGATTGCCGGTTCGCACTCGGCATCAAAAAAAAAAGAACCAAAATCAGCACAAAAAGAAACGCGGGCACCCAGCAACTAAACCTGTCTGTCAGGACACAGTTTCCGTGGTTTCCATGTCAACGTTGACACGTCGTTCTGCAATCAGGAGGCAGTCATCTTAGTCAAATGGATGTAGCGCTGCTGGTAATGCTCCGGCACTTCGCAGTTTCTAACGGCTCCGTTTGCTCCTTTGGCAAAATTAATGGTAAAAACGTCAATGCAACCGATATGTTCTGCACGTTTGGACTGCAAACAGAATTACAGGTGGCCTTCGCTGCCGCTGAAGCTGAATCAACTCAGCAACGTTTATTAAATAACGCGTGCGACGTGCTCAAGAAGCAAAAACGAAAGATGAGGAGGCGGGAGGGCGGAACCTTTCTCCCGTATGCCTTTAGGAGAAAAACGTGTCGTTCCTCCGTTCTTCTGTCCGCTTGGGGGCGTGCAGTCGAAGGGAGAAAACCGCGCCGTTACTACCTTTTTCCTTTTTCTTAGAGTGTAGGGAATCCTTCAGGCCTAACTACATCTGCGGTGACGAAAGGCGGTTGAGTAGGCGACAGGAGCCCTGCAAAGAGTGTGGGGCATTCGAACGTCTTACAACAAACAATAACCACGACGTGGGCAGGCAGTAATAGTGAATAAAACGGTCGAGGTCGGAACTGCGAAGACAACGCAGCAGCTCCCGTGCTTCTTCATCGTCTTGGTAACTGTGACGGTGTGCAGGTTTTGGGAGGATAGAATAAAACAAAAATTACGAGTGGTTCTAGCAAGCCCATAAATTTCAACACTATCTAGTAACATCTCAACTTTTTCAACTTGGTGTACTACTTCGTGCAGAAACATCATGTCTCTAAATACTCTCCACGCGTTTAGGCTTTCCGGTCAAAATTGACATAACAAAGATTCATACTTCGAAAACTTTCTCCCATAATGCATCTGTCAGAAAGTATTGTTATACAGTTCCTCTGCACATTTTCAAGAATTGCCACGTGAGCCCAAAAACATTTTTTCCCAGTATGTGATCCGAACCGAAGACTCCAAAGCTGACACTAACACGAAAAGTATGGCATATACATCCCTTGTTAGAAGCAAACTGGAATACACCTCAGTGATATGGAATCCACACCAAGCTTACTTAATTCACAGCCTGGAGTCACTACAAAATAAAGCAGCCCGGTTTATAGCGAAATGAATCCCCGGAGAAGGGGAACAAGAGGGACAAAGGACAAACATAAGTCTCCAAACACAGCTAGGTGACTGGTGAGCGACCGGAAAAATCCGCCTGGTCCGGGTATCGAACCCGGGACCTCTCTATTACAAGTGGAGCGCTCTACCAACTGAGCTAACCAGGGGTTAGACGTGACTAAAACAAACGGGTTTTATCAGCTGCCACCAGTCTAACACCAAGAAGTGTGAAACTTGCAAATTTAAGGTTAGAATTATAGTGCAATTAAATGCAAAGGTGCAAGCGAGCTGGACAAGAATGACGAAATGGATCCCTGGAAAAGGGGAACAAGAGGGACAAAGGACAAACATAAATCTCCAAACACAGTTAGGTGACTGGTGAGCGACCAAAAGCTGTCCAGCTGCTTGCACCTTTGAATTTAATTGCATTAAAATTCTAACCTTAAATTTGCAAGCTTCACCCTTGTTGGTGTTAGACTGGTGGCAGCTCATAAAACCCGTTTGTTCTATTGACGTCTAACCCCTGGTTAGCTAGTTGGTAGAGCGCTCCACTTGTAATGGAGAGGTCCCGGGTTCGATAACCGGAGCAGGCGGATTTTTTCGGTCGCTCACCAGTCACCTAGCTGTGTTTGGAGATTTATGTCCCTCTTGTTCCCCTTCTCCAGGGATTCATTTCGTCATTCTTCTCCAGCTGCTTGCGCCTTTGCATTTAATTGCATTATAACTCCGGTTTATAGCACGCTATTGCTCTCCTACACTGTTAGCAAGTCCCGTGTATTTGGCGAATATTTGGGGTGAAAAACACGCTATTTACACAAATTACCATAAATTTACACGATGAGTAACGGATAATTCGTTCAGAAATCAGGCGAGGTTGTAAAAAACGTCTTTTGGTTCGGTCATACACGCATAACCTCGATAACACGCATCGCCCCCGGTGACGACCGCGGCATTGCCGGCTATCGAAGCACCGGAATGCTTGGGGACACACGTAGAAAGGACCTTCGAGACAAATGCCGCGGAAAGAAACATGTCTCGGAGACAGATATGTACCAAAAGCAATTGCGCCATGTCGCAGGACGTTGGCGAAAATAGCGCTTACCGTGCTCGCCGCCATCTTCTGGTCAATGGCAATGCGGCTTCCCTCATGTCGCCCATGTTTGTATTTAGTTTAGGGGTCCTGATAACAGTTTCTTAGACACCACAAATAAAGTCATGGGTCTAATTATTCGTTCCAAAGAGCTAAAATGGATATAAAAAGCGTGTCCTCGATGTGAACACGTGACATTGCAGTTGGTTCCGTTTTTGCTTCAACCTTCAACTGCAAGCGATCTGGCCACGGCGCAAGCACAACGCCGATGTACGCTGGAAGCAAGCGCCGGTTGGCTTTCATTGTTTTTGTTTGACAGGAGAAAATCTGGCAAGTACGCATGGCGCCGCTACTGTTTTGGTTTGACGGTACGCGAGAAGCTTCGCATAGAGCTTCGGAGTTTGCGAGCACATAGTGAAGACGTGTCGGAGAAGTGCCCCTGTGATGTTCCTGGAAGACGGAAAGTAGCATTCGTAATCGTCGTGTGTGCTTTGAGAGCGAAGGGAGTCACAGGGTCCACGAGTTCGCAACCACAAGCCAAGGTTCATGACAGCGCGGCGTTGACTTCGGCGATCTCGTTCTGTTTGGTGCAACCCGGCGATGCGAAAAAGAGCTGAAACATTCGTCGCGTGTGGTGCGGTGCTTTGTATTCCGGGTCTGTTTGAACCACGCTTTTAACACGGAGCGCAAATTGTTTGTTGCGTGGTGGAGGTTCAACGGGTACAGTCCCGTCGTCGTCAGCTGATCCGGTCCAGCTGGTCCGGGAGGACGCAGCGAGCGTTTTTAAAAGTAAATCTTCCTTCGTTCCGTTTCAAACTGTGGAAGTATCCCGACACATACCGTGAGTAAAACAACGTAATTTCAACAAAATTACGTTGTTTTAATTAAATAATGGACTCGGGATTGTTGTCTTAAATCTGCCGTTTTTTATGCTTCGTGTTGGACTGCGTTTGCATAGCGACGCACACCGCTCGAGTAGATGATTCGGTCCTGCAACGAGTTTGTTGCGCCAATCATGCGGCGTGAATAAATTAGGGCAGGGTTTCCTACCTGCCCACAGATGCATGTACTGAGACCATTTTTTATGTTGTGAACGTAGTGCTCTTTTTATTTTGGAAGACGCGTTGGTGCATTTATTATGGTACAATCACTTGAGAGTTGAGAAATTGGAGAGCGAGCAACCTTTCTCAACTTTGTCTCTTTCTCTCTGGCACTGCCCTGTTTCAGTTTCAGTAGGCATATCTACTAGCAGGTACAAACTGCTCTAAAGCAGGTAAAAAACGGGAAGCTTAGGACGGTGCGGACTCCGTGTTTCGTGCTTTTCGCAAAGTGACAGGGTAAATGCTTTTGTGAGATATGCGGAATATGCAAGCGATTTTGTTATGCCCGTCGTTTACGTCTCTCCAGCAAAACGAATAAGATGATCTACTACAAAGGCGCAATCACAAGCCAAGATTTAAGATAGCAGTCGTTTGCTTCAGTGATCCGTGTAGCTGTATTTTGCCCTGCTCTCTGCAACACCTTGTCATGACGAAGAGCTGGAATGGACACGGTTTGTGCTGGCCTCCCGGTTGACAGAAACCCGCGTCGCCCGCATCGGCACCGAGTGCGCTTGGGCTGTTGATGCTCAAGCTTTCATCCGCGGCTTGTCGCCAGCTCATCCTTCTGCTCAACGGTGAGGAAGCGGCGAGAGTAACCTCGGAAGCGAATGTAAATCCTCGTTCATTCAGTTATCCGGTGTCAAAGTGTGGAAGATGTCCAACGTGTACTGAGGGCGGGAACTACAAGCGTTTTGCCTTGCTTTTATAACCGAAACCAGACCAACGAGATAACTGCCTTGCGTACTCTAAAATGACGGAAGCAATAAGTTTCAACAGGTCGAGTACGTCACCGGGGATGTAGGCGAGACGGTGCACACTATTTAAACGCTTGCAGTATCTACGAGTGGTACCAGGAAAGCGACGTCAACAGAGAAGGAGCTCGCGATTCAGCATAATGCACTGCTACGGGCCCGTGTATCTTCAAAGTTCGGGGTGGTGGCAGTATAAAAAAAGACGCATCAGCGCCCCACCCCAGTGTTCACGAATAACACCGGTCACAAACTCCCAAGCCCCACCGCTCTTCTCGACACCAACAGAACATACGACAACAAACTGCATCAAAACGCCCCAAAAGTGAAGGCGTCTGCTCTCGTACTGCAACTGCTGCAACTAGCGGAAGTGAAGTGCATGGGCGGATGTCCGGATGTCCTTCACAAAAATATATAAAAAATGCTTTGCGCAAGGATCATTTTCATTTATTATTGTATACGTAATGACAAAATCCCAATAATTTGTTTTCCTAACTGATTCAAGCTAGTCGGACTGCTCATAACACTGGTCAAGCAAGAAAATAACAAAAATTTGAACTTTTTCATGACCGGTTTAAGATTTATTGTTAACATATCGTTATTTATTGCAACGGACTAACATTATAGATTTTGACTCCATACTTTTTAAATGCAAACAGTTCTAACACACGGCTGTCCATTGCGCCGTGTTTTGTGTATTATTCTATAAATCTGTAATGGTCAGCGACCAAAGAGCTCACCCGCACATGTCAAGCTTATATGCGCCGCGGGGAGAAATGGATATCGAGTAGGAAGTGTCGGACGTAGTGTCGGTTGTTGTGTTTGTGTACATGTCGGTGCTGTGTAGCTGTGCGCTGTGTTCCCTGCGTTGTATGTAGGGTTGCTGTGTAGTCGTGGTCGTTCGCAGTGTTAACAGACTCGTCTTTCTTTTTAAAAACAGGCTGCTAGAAATCTCGATAGGCGGCGCAAGTTACCGCCCGATTCTAAATAGTTTGCTCAAGTTATTTATCCATGTAAGTTCGACATTCGTTTTTTTTTTTTTTTGTTTTTTTTTTGTCTAGCGGCTCGTTGAAGCTACTGACGCCGCCGAGCGCCGGCAACGCACGTACGTACCTTTGCAAGTTGCTACGTCCGCCGCTTGGAGACTTTACTGTGTATAAAAGACATCGAACGAGAACTAACGTGCCCTGTGTGCTTTCAATTCGGCTGAAAGGCGCGCGGCTCGCTGGGCTCGTCTCTCGCCTGTTCTCGGCCGCTGGCCGCCATGTTTCATAAGGAACACGCTCGAAACGGTTTTGCGGAAGGCAGACACGGTGTAGCGTGTTGAGTTTACACAGCACCTCATGTGTAGACGAAAAACACAGATGGCCTCGTGTAAAACGAACACGTTTCGACGTGTCCGCTATGGGACAACGGTTTACACGTCTGGGCGTGTTATTTTTGCTAACAGTGTACTAGTAGCATCACCCGTATCAAAGAATCGTTAGATTTAATGCCCCTCGCGACCAGAAGGCGAATCGCACGTTTTTCGTTATTTCATAAAATCTACCATAGTTCATCATCTTTCCGTCAAAAGCACATTATGTCTGCTACTCGCATTTTTCCCCGCTTTGATCATCCTAACAAAGTAAATTCAGTATTTGCGCGTACTAACTTATACAAATACTCCCCGCTGAACCTCGCAATAAATGAATGGAACGCTCTACCAAGTAACATTGCAGTCATACAGGATTACCAAACTTTTTTAGGCTTCTTGATATCTTATATCTCAGAAAAAGTCTAAGTCATTATCACTGTGTATGCTTTGCTTCGCCATGACAACTTTTAATTGTTTCTTCGTGGCTTTTATCTTTTCTTTTTTTCGTTGCTCGCAGTGTGTTACGGCTATTTGTTCATTGTTTGTATTGCTTCTAATATTGGTGTTAATATTCCCTCCTATGTAATGCCCGAAAGGGCCCTTAGGGTAAATAAATAAATAAATAAAAACCTACATATCTAAAAAAAAAAAAAATAAGGAGGACATTTAAGACTGTTTACGTATAGGAATGCGAAAGCATTTGAATACGTAGCGTACTCCTGTAAGGTTGCCAGCATTCTTGCATTATATGATGGAGACTGTGGCGCTTGAACTGTATAGACCTCGTCTGCTTGTGTTGGTGGAGTTGGCCTTGATATGTAGACTATATAAGGAGGTGTGCTAAATAAATGAGCTAGCTGAGTTTGAGTTGTGGCATCGGCGTCGCTCCCAATTACGGATGCGTGCGGAGTACGCGCTCTCGTCAAGTGTTGCGTACGTGCCCGCGTACCATACTGTTTCGCACAAATAGTTTGCGACGCTGCCGCGGCGGCGGACCCGAGCATGTGGATGTATCTATACTCCATTTCAATATAAGTGCGAGCGCAGCCAGTGCGACAAGCACGAGTATGTTTTCTCTGACGATGTTCTTGCTGGACGAGCGTGTGTGCTTCGCCCGCTCAAAGTGCGTTCGCTCTCGTCAATAGGGTCTCCTGCGCTCGTAATCTTATGGAAACAAAAGCGCAAACAAATAAAACATTTGAGATCAACCCCACACAACCGCGAGCAGCTTTGACAGCGCAAACTGTACGTGCAGCTTTTTGGCAAGCTAACCTAGGATCTGCAGAAACGGGCGTTTGAGGTGGCGTTACATGATGTGCTCTCGACTCAAATCCGATCTCTTCAATCTATTATAGGACCACTTCAGAATCAACCAATTCAAAACACTAATCATGCAAAACAAAGGAGAGCAAAAAATTGTGGAAACATGCTCTCCCAAACATTTATTTTTTCGTTACCTTCAACCAAGTAAGTAAACCACCACTGCAAGGGAACAGGAAAATATAAGTGGTATGTACAACATCTCACAAACCATATTTTGTTCTTCTTCAGTAAGACAGGTTATCTGTTTTACAATACAAATTCCATGAACAAACTGATTATCTTGGATGCCTCCTCTACAAAATGCAGTTCCATTTATTTGTTTTGGTTGGCTCCCTAAAATCTTCGAGCCACCCCGAGCAAAACCTAAAATGTACACCATAAGGCGATGCCCACAGTACTGAAACATCCCCAGAACAGACTGCTGGAGCAACTGCAGCTAATGTTTAGTTTGACTGTCCGATACTGTTTCTTGGTCGACCGAGGTACACCTATTACTAGTGCCATCTCTGTCCATTCTAGGGGTGTGTGTCCTCCCGAGGGGCCCCAGCAAGGTCCAAGCGGAGCTTTTCCCTCGGGGCAGTCTGCCGCAGTGACCGCAGCTGTTGGTGAGTTTGGCAGTCCGATACTCTTTTCAGGTCAACTGAGGCTCACCTACCACTAGTGCAGTCTTTGTCGATTCTAGGCGAGTGTGTCCTCCTTAGGCCCCCCAGCAAGTTCCAAGCAGTGCTCTACAGAACCTAACTTTCCCAGCTTCCCTAGAGCAGCCTGGTTCGGCAACCTCCCCAGCTGCTGGCGAGTTTAGCACAATATTATTGTTTCCAGGTCGACCGAGGCACACCTACAACGACTGTTGTTTCTGTTCAATTATTCATTCTAGAAGTGTGCACCGCCCCACGGCTGCCTGAACAAGGTCTGAGCAGCGACCTACAGGCCCTTGCTTCTCCAGTTTGTCCTGGACAAATTGCCGAGCAACAGGTGATCAGTTTTCATTGTTGACTGCTGTTTATTTCCTGGCGCAATGCAGACAGTTGCTCACTGTTACTAACATCCGATCTTATTGTCTCATCGTTAGCCATTAGACAAGACTAAATCATAATATTTCTTTTTCTTTTTCAGGCACACTGTTTACACTTGGCATCAGGCAGTATCATCAGAATGCCAGTCTTTCTGGTGTGCTGAAGAATAACAGAGAGCTTCGAAGACAACTGTATTCAATGCAGATAAAACTGATATTGGTGCAACAAGAGCAGCATCAGTTGCAACGTGAAGAGAACAATTTAAAATTTGGACTTAAGCGCTTTCTCGTTGCAGATTAACTTATATGTCTCGAAAAGTTCACTATGAAGAGGACTGGATGGAGTAAAGGCACCCCCGAGAAAGTGTTTAGGATTCATCTTTCTTGTGGTTCCCATGGTTTTAATGTGGTACTGGGGAATCGGGGTAGCTTTTGCCTGTAGAACGCACACTTCATTGGCATCTCCAGGATTTCAAGTTCTTGTCAGACATAATGCACAAGCAAATGGATTCTTTAGCATACAAGCTGAGTCAAACTTGCAGCGTATAACACACTCGTGCATCCTCATCTTGAGTATGCATCTGAAGTCGGATACTTGCAGACCCGTCTCATCAAGTAGCTCGATGTTTAACCCCATGTGGCTTGTACAATTTATTGTCTTCAGGTGTACCGTACCAGTAACAGCATTAGAAGGTGTAAGGGCTTTAAAAGT
This sequence comes from Ixodes scapularis, assembly GCF_016920785.2. Classification (NCBI taxonomy): domain Eukaryota; kingdom Metazoa; phylum Arthropoda; class Arachnida; order Ixodida; family Ixodidae; genus Ixodes; species Ixodes scapularis. The sequence continues at coordinate 178,026,381 of NW_024609835.1, forward strand.
ATTTTATGATATGTAAAAGTAACTGCAACTGTCAGTAAAGCTACCTGCACATTTGTTAAGAGTCAAGAAAACATTTTGATGGTGTATGGTGTCATTTATCTTCATTTCTCATTCTGTGATCTATTTTCTTATGTACTCGGCAGGCGTTCTACTTGTAGCGCATACTCCTGCCGTAGCCTTTTACTTGGCTGGCAGTTTTGTGAAATAAATAAATTTGTGAGTGATTTTGTTCTTTTTAACGTCCTCTGCGCTTGTGTATGTTCATGGAGATTTTGATCTCGTATTCACTCTTTCTGTATTATTCTCTGGATGAGATTTGAATTATTTTTTGCCTCATTCCCTTTTATGAAATAGCCTGCAATTGTTTGACTCCTTTCTTAGATTTGATATAGGCTGCTGAGGCCTTATATGCATCTACAAGAATGGATATGTATGAATATTGACATGTTGAATAAGGAACTTTCAGGTCTTCATTCAAATTGTATAAAAGTAAAATTCGTAACCACTCGATTAGGTGCTGAAACCGAGCGCTGGTTCCCAAGTCTGCACCAGGTTTCTAGCCCTAGAACGCTGGCCCAGGGGTCTAAAAGCAGCGTTAATCGTAATTAAACCTAGATTTTTTTTAATAAGAACGAATAACAAAAAAGATACAGCCACTGATAAAATTATGGAGTTTTCATTTCTAAAAACTGTTTCTTCAAATAAAATGACGAAAATAGTATTTATTACCCTCGGAAGAGTAGCGGCACCGCGTAAACCCGTAGCCACTACCAAGAGGCCCGCAGTGTCGCAAACTTTTATAGCATGGGCAGTGCAGCGCAGCAACGATGCGGACGTCCATGAACCCGTTCCTATTTTTAATACAGGTGCTTGCCTGGAGTGTCGACCCGGTGTCGCAACGCTGCCCTCGGCCTGAGCCAGCGCCTACCAGCATTAGCTGTTCAGCGCGAACAACTTTGGTCACCAACTCAAGCTTCAACCACTTCGAGCACGTCTCCGATTTCTGGTCTACAACGGCAGACTTTGTTCCTCGAGCGGAACGGGATGCTCCACCGTCATCGTCATCAACTACATCTTGGATCCGCCCCCCAAGGCCTGTTATCGTCAGTGGGCAGTGCAGCGCGGCAACGATGCGGACGTCCATGAACCTGTTCCTATTTTTAATACAGGTTGGTAAACCTATTCTAGTATCCTCGCTCAAGAGCAATTACCTGTGTCTTGCTGTGCTGCCCTGCCCAAAAACAGTGTGCGAGAGTCTTACTGGTTCCTTTGATTCTCTGTGTATGCTGATACTGATCCTAAGCGGCGATGTAGAACTCAACCCTGGGCCTACTGTGGAGGAACAACTTGCGGCAATTTTAGCCAACCAGCAAAGTTTATCGGCTGACATAAAGTCAATGCAGACAATACTCGAGCTACACATGTCTGTCACTAACGAACGCCTAACAGAAATAGAGTCAACAATTAAAGAATTATCAAAGGCTCCCCCAAAGGTAGAGCGGTATGAGCAAAACCTAAAGCGCCTATCCGACAAAGTAACATTTTTAACCGAGAAAGTAGACGACCTAGAAAGCAGAGGAAGGCGTAATAATTTAATTATTCGCGGGATAAAAGAGGTAAAAGATGAAAGTACAACGGAGTTAAAAGAACTGGTGCTTCAAAGTATTTTCGAAGAGAAGCTAGGTGTTACCGTTGCCAGTGTTGAGAGGATACATAGACTGGGGCGTTTGATGGAAGGTAAACCGATCCCCGTAATTCTGCGTCTGTACGATTTCAATGAATAGCTAGATATTCTTCGTAACGCTCGTAAACTGAGGGGGTCGCAAGTGTTTATAACTGAAGACTTCTCGCGTAGGGTCCAGCTAGTACGGAAAGAACTCTGGAACAGCATAAAACATACCCGAAAGCCAGATGACCAAGTATCTTTACGTTACGATAAATTAATAGTCAACAGCGAGGTATATACCTGGGACGAGTCTACGCACCAACAAATGAAATTATCAAGCTCAGATCCCACCCGACAGAGTGAATCATAGCTACTACCACGGAAGCATGTTGTGTCACTGTCATCTGTGTCGAAACTTGAGGCACTACTTATTAACTGTCGCAGCATAAAAAATAAAATTGATGACTTTGCTGAACGTGTCACTACGACGCAACCTAGTAATTGGTACGGAATCTTGGCTAACCGAAGAGATAGCTGACGAAGAAATTTTCCCTTCCAATTATTGTGCCTATCAAAAGGATAGAACTACTCATGGTGGTGGCGTTTTTTCACTAATCGCAAACAACCTTCAGAGTTCGCAAATAAATGTTCCTTGTTCATCGTGTGAATCGGTTTGGTGTAAGATTTATCTGAATTTCGGAGAAATCATAGCTATCGGATCATACTATCGACCTCCCAGCGCAACCCATGAATCACTGTTATCCCTATCTGACGAGCTGTCTTCCATTTCAAGTGATTATCTTGTAATTGGGGGTGACTTTAACCTGCCTGACATAACATGGCATGATAAGCAAATGTTAACTACCGGCTCTTCGATATTATACGCGACATTCTCTCACTTCGTTTCAAGCTTTGGGTTATCTCAATACGTCACTGAACCAAGCAGAGTGGACTTCAATAGAGCAAGTACTGTACACTAGACCTTCTTTGCGATTCCAGAACACCTATTTCTGCAGTCGCACACCTTCCGGGGATTAGCGATCACGACATAGTTACAGCAAGTATACAATGTAAACGTCCGCTATCGGCTCGGCAGTCCCCGCGCAGGATTTATTTTTACGATCAGGGCAACTACGCTAGCCTTGCTGACGAACTTGTAACGTTTTTTGCCATTTTTGAAATGTACAGCTATGAGATGGACGTTGAAACCCTGTGGAACATTTTTAAAACTAAGCTTACTGCCTTAATCGACACTTACATCCCACACAAGCTAATCTTTTCGAGAGCAAAAAAAAACAAATTTTGGATAAATAAAGAGTTACGGCAAATTTTGAGGAAAAAGAAGCATGCATACTTAACTTTCCGCAGGACTTCTATTGCCGCGTCCCTTACTCGGTTACGCGACCTAAGTAAGCTCTACAAAAGGAAACTCAAATTTAGCTAAAAATGTTTTTCAGGGCGCTTTAAGTGATCGTCTTAAAAGGAGCCCTAAAGAATTCTGAAAACTGGTAAAAAGCAACACGAAGGACCAGGTTGGCATACCATCAATTGAGGAAATTGAACAGATCATACACTATGACCAAGCAAAAGCTACGTGCTTTAGTAGATACTTCCAATCAGTTTTTCCTCCCCCGATAACTGCGGTGCACTTGGCTCTGCCTAACGCAGTAAACCAGTTGCGCGACATGCCGGAAATTGAATTCCATTCTGACGGACTGGTTAAACTTCTGGGGTAACCTAAACCTGATAAGTCTCTAGGTCCTGATGGCATTCCTAACAAGATTTTTAAGGAATGTGCGGGTATACTCGCTACGTTCTTGCACGTCCTGTTTACCAGATCTCTCTCAGATAGTACTTTTCCTTCTGACTGGAAGAAAGCTCATGTTGTGCCTGTGCATAAAAGCGGCCCCAAAAATAAAGTTGAAAATTACAGGCCCATATCGTTGCTAAGCACGTCTTCTAAACTTATGGAACATGTGATCTACACAAGTATTGCTCAACATTTACAGTCAAAATAATTTTTTTACTCCATCCCAGCATGGGTTCCGCCCAGGCCTGTCATGCACAACTCAGCTAGTGGAATTCTATCATGACCTGGCATACGCATACGATAAAGGCCTTCAAACAGATTGTATTTTTCTTGATTTCCGGAAAGCTTTTGATCTCGTGCCACATAAATCTATTCTGCATAAAATGAAGTCCTTAAAAATAGGTGATAAAGTTCTTGGACGGTTAGCAGATTACCTTAGTGGCAGGACTCAAGAAGTGTTAATTAATGGCAAGTCATCTGATTTTATTTCCGTCATTTCTGGTGTACCCCAGGGCTCGGTGTTGGGGCCGCTTTTATTTTTAATATTTATCAATGACATTGTTGTAGACGTTTTTTCTAGTATGCGCCTATATGCTGACGATTGTATAATTTATCGAGCAGTAAGTTCTTTCAACCATTGTATCACTCTGCAGGCCGACCTTGACCGCATAGCAAACTGGTGCAGCACTTGGGGAATGGATTTGAACGTTAACAAATGACACTTTGTCCGTGTAACTAAAAAGCGTAATCCTATCACCAGCATGTACCAGATTAATGGCATTCCCCTCAACATGTCACTACAAGTCAAATTTTTAGGCGTTTACCTTTCCCATGATTTGTCATGGCGCTTTCACATTGAGTATATGACTGCTAAAGCTAATCGGATGCTAGGCTTCATCAAACGTAACTTCAAAAATTCTTCTCGAGAGGTCAAAAACACTCTGTATTTCACAAATATTCGGCCCATTCTTGAGTACGCTTCAGAAGTTTGGGATCCCCACCAGCAGTACCTGATAAATAATATAGAACTGGTACAAAACAGAGCCGCCAGATTTGTCCTTAATACATACTCGCGTGGTCAAAGTGTAACTGCCATGAAACGTGAACTTAACTGGCAGCCTCTACTAAATCGGCGTAAATGCTTCCGCCTGAAGCTCCTTCATAGCATGTATTACGATCAGCGTGGAATCGACAAAACCCAATATTTGCTTCCACCTCACTTTATCTCTCGGCGCCTGGATCATAGCAGAAAAATTAGGCCTTTTCCCAGCAAAACAGACATTTACAAATACTCATTTTTTCCTTGCACAATACTCAACTGGAACCAGTTACCTAAAGAGATTGTCTCAACAAACGTAAGCTCTCAATTTTATCACGCATTGTAAGATTCTTAAAACTTGTTATTCCTACAAACTTCAGCTTTGACTGTATATATTCACGAGTGCAGTGTCTAGCTTTAGGCTGGTTTGTGTTTTCGTTTGTTTTTATTTTCATGTTGATTGCTCCGGGTAAGTCACCTTTTGAGTTTTGACTGTTTAAGCAATTGAGTGGTCTTTGGCGTCATGTTCATTTTGTATTTGCCCCTCCCCCACTATAATGCCCTTACGGGTGCTGTGGGGTTATTTCAATAAATAAATAAATGAATGCACAGAATACACACGCACAGAAATACGTAGCGACTTGTATCATTGCTAGTAGTGCAGTCAGCTTAAAATGCTAGCTTAGCGTCAACCACATCAACGCCTCCCCGATTGAAAAGAAAATAGTATCTTTGTTTCTAGGCCGCCGAATTGTTTTTAGCGCCCGTAGGCCAAACCCTCCCGAAAGCTCGCCAAGGACACATATTAAAAATTAGTGAATCATTTGAAATCGTGGACAATATAATCGCAATTTGGCGGTTCGATATGATTATTAAAAGCGACTTTCAATTCCTGTGAAGCCGAACACTCGCGCGACACGGACCTAATGCAACACGGTAGGGACGATTAGGACGATTATCCACAGCACTTTGGGATCCACGGTTGGACAACAGATCTGGAGCGGCTTCAGGGCGGTTGGATGCGAATGTGGGCTCTAAAGGAGGTGATTGCCACACTTTTATGACGAGAAAAGTTGACACGATCGGCAACTCGCCCGCTCCAGCTGACTGGGACGTCGAGACGCTTGGGAAATTCGAGAGGGCACCTCCGTCGCAAACCGGAAGTTAGAAGTGGGGTAAGCAGGGTATTTTGGAAGAGGAGGGAAGAGAATGCGCCACTTTTCCCAGATATAGGGACTTTAGGCGGCGCGCGGTAGCAGCGCCAGGAGTGTGCGGTGGCGTCCCTTGGAACTATGCGGCGGGCGGGCCGCGTCGCAGCCATTTTAAGAGGCGTTACGGAGCGGAGGAAATTTCTCTGCCGTTTTTCGCGGTTACGGACGACGCCGGCTCCGCTCCATGGGGCGGAGCCGGAGCTTGGGCGAAAGTCTGTGAACAGAACGTAATCTAGTTGGAGAAATAAATCATAAGAAAACTCATTTATAATCTTACATTCACCAAGGTCTAGTTTCTCTCAAATCAGGAAACGGTATTGTGGGCGCCTCTGCCATTTATTTAGGGAAAAAGACCTATAATAAAAAAAAAATAAGGGTTTCTTTCATGCTGACAAGTTTTCACTTAAATAGAATGATTGTTTACGCTTAGGTTTCAAAGCAATAGGCCATCATACTGTTCACAACTGCCGGCAGCAGTGACGTCCGCCGCACTCCTTAAGAAATAGGAAAAGGGGGGGGGGGGGGGGGGGGCTTAGGTAGTAGCACAAGGACACAGAAATATAAAACAAAACTTGGGACAGTATTTATTTATTAATTAATTTATTAGTGCCTTGAAGGCCCTAATATACAGGGCTTTATACAAGGGATGGGCAGCTCATATTTGTAGGTCAATAATAAAAGCACATACACTCGTGAACATTAAAGCAAAAATAGTCAACAAAACATTAAACAAAGATGACAAAAAGTTCAAACACACTTATATTAAAAAATACTAGTTAATTGCGGATTTTAAAAGTTCGCCTAACATCTTTTTAATACATCTATATTGTTAGATGTGGCAATGTTGTTGCGCAACGCGTTCCGTTCAGTTACTGTGAAAGGTATGGGAAGAGTTAGAGTAAGAAGTTGTGCATGCATATATGGGTTGTGTTTTACAGCTGTTATCTTATCTCAGAAAAAAAAAAAATGAAAGCCGTTTACAATTCCCTGTAACGCCGGTTAGAGCGCAGCTCTTGAGGAGGAAGATGGAAGCGTACTGAGGGATAGGTGACTCCTTGAGGTCACGTGACCTCAAGGGGGTCACGTGACTTCAGGGGGTCACGTGACCTCAGGGGCTCACGTGACCTTTGGGGGCCACGTGACCTCGGGGGTCACGTGACCTCAAGGGTCACATGACCTTAGGGGGTCACGTGATCGCCAGAAGTCACGTGACTTCAGGGGGTCACGTGACCTTAGGGGGTCACGTGACCTCAAGGCGGTCACGTGACTTCTGGGGGTCACGTGACCTCAAGGGGTCAGGTGACCTCAGGGGGTCACGTGACTTCAGGGGGTCACGTGACCTCAGGGGCTCACGTGACCTTTGGGGGTCATGTGACCTTTGGGGGTCACGTGACCTCGGGGGTCACGTGACCTGAAGGGTCACATGACCTCAGGGGGTCACGTGATCCCCAGAAGTCACGTGACTTCAGGGGGTCACGTTACCTTAGGGGGTCACGTGACCTCAAGGCGGTCACGTGACTTCTGGGGGTCACGTGACCTCAGGGGGTCACGTGACCTCAGAGGGTCACGTGACTTCAGGGGGTCACGTGACTTCAGGGGGTCACGTGACCAGGGGCTCACGTGACTTCAGGGGTCACGTGACCTAAGGGGGTCACGTGACCTCGGGGGTCACGTGACCTAGGGGTGTCACGTGACCTGGGTGGGTCACGTGACCTCGGGGGGGGGGTCACGTGACCTCGGGGGTCACGTGAAATCGCGGTTACGCCGACGCCGACGGCGACGCCAACGGCGACGCCGACGGCGACGCCGACGCCGCTCAAGCCGGAAACGGGCCCCTAAGAGCTGCGCTCTAAAAATGAAGTGGGAAGAGGAAATAGTTCATTTCTAATTGTTGGGTTTTTATGGTGGTAAATCTCGTAAAACAGTGTCAAACGAAATATTCTCCATCTTAAAGTGAGCTCAGGTAGGTTCGCTCGTTTACGCAGTTCAGACACGCATGTGGAATAAGAGTAATTGGAATAAATAAATCGCAATGCTCTTTTTTTTATACCTTCTAGTCCATCTTTCAGATAAGTTTGCCACGGAGACCATATGGATCCAACATATTGCAGCTTTGGCCGTACTAATGTTAGATATGCCATTTGTTTTACTTTAGGGGGGGGGGGGGGGCGAATCTTAACTTCCGTTGCAGAAAACCGAGTGTGCTGCTCGCCTTAGCAATAATGAGATTGATGTGGGTGATCCATGTTCGATCGGTGGTTATATGGAGACAAAGGTATTTATCAGACGATGAACCGAGTGTAAGATCGTTATTGCTGTGTTTATAACAGGACGGTGACAAAAGGCGAGAAAAAGTGAGTACTTTGCATTTATCTAGGTTCAGTGACATCTGCCAATTATCACATCATTGTGCAAATGAATATCAAGTCAGTTTGAAGGGATGAGTGGTCGCTAGTGCACGGGATAGCACGGTTGATTACGCCGTCGTCTGCGAAAAGGCGGATTGTGTAAGATACACAAAGAGGAAGGTAATTGATGTAGATTAAAAAAAGAAAAAAGAATTGGTCCTAGCATGCTTCCTTAAGGAAGCATGCTAGGACCAATTATGCTCGTTTTGGATAAAGATGTTATGCTCGTTTTGGATGGTACTGAGTTGTTAACAACGGTATATTGACAGCGATCAGAAAGAAATAAGAAAAATCTAAGTAATGATGAAGTGGACCATTTTGAACTGGTGAAGTTTTATTATAAGGCGGTTATGAAGTACTTTGTCAAAGGCCTTAAAAAAAACAAGGAAGATAGCGTCAGTGTGTTGTTTATGGTACAAATTAGACAATGTTATAAACGAATTCGAGGAGTTAGGTTTCGCATGATAGTTATTTCCTGAATCCGTGTTGGTTTATGGAAAGAATGTCATTTAATCCGATATGTCTGATAACATTAGAAAATATATGTTCCAATATTTCTAAGGTGATTCTGGTAAGTGATATAGTCACATAGGACGATAATTTAAAGGCTAATTTCGTTTCCCGGAATTATGGGGACGACACGGCTCATTCTTCAGTAATGAGGGATGTTACCTGACGAAAGGGATTCACAAAAAAATGTCGGTTAAAAACAGAGATGATGTATGCTTGGTAGTTTTTAGTATTTTTGAGTTGATCAGGTCACCGCCGGTACTCGAGGAAAGTTTCTGATTTTCAATAGCGTTGACAGCCCCAGAATAGTCGATGGTAATTGTTTCCATAGACGGATGAGGAAGGGCAGGTAGTTCCGGAATGTTAAGATTTTCGCTGGTTAACACTGTTTAGGCAATCAGCACACTGGTCGTCGAAGAGAACTAGACGTTCGTCATCGGTTGGTGCAAGAGGGGTGAAAGGCTTCGGCTTGATTACGTTCCGGAACTGTTAGTGTTTGTCGACCAATACTTGTACTAAATTGGTACCGTAAAATTTCGACTTTGATTTTGTAATTTGATATCGATATAATTTTTCGCATTCTTTATATTTATTTTTCGCCTCTATGTTTAAGGGTTTCTGTTTAGCACGCTTGAGTAATCCTTTTTCTTTTCTTATTGCCTAGCTAGTCCCTTGATTGCTTTAGTATACCACGGGTTGTGACTATCTGTTTTGATGTTCACCAGTGGCACGTATTTATTCGCGAGGAATGATAATTTATTTCTAAACAGAGTCAGTTTTTCTCAATTGTGTAACTATGGAACGCCTCCCTGAAAAATACATAAAATGCTTCTAGTTC